>NC_137485.1:2010000-3210000 GCF_918807975.1 Aplidium turbinatum | reverse complement strand
ATTGTGGTAAATCTTGACCCGCTCGGATAAGGCAATATGGAAGAGACATTTAATCAAACGAAACTGAAATGGGCTATTGGCAACCTTTCCCAGCAATTGCTGCCTTGATTGAGCTAAAGGCAAGCATATTACTAAGTTTAAAACTGGTGTTCTTAAATGCCAACATAGAGTGGTTTTCGATGTCAGAAAACACGTCAAAAATATAAGAAAATTAACGTGGTCTACCCTTTGCACGGTGGAAATAAAAAAAAATAGATCCACAGCCAAATGATCTTTGCATTAAAGGGCAGTTTCATGTAAGTCTATGCTTTTAATGTTTCCATTTCCAGACCGACTTAGTGAATGTGTGGAATCACGTTGGGCTCATTCTGAAAAAATTAAACTACATTACAATTAAAATGCAAAACATGGGCAGTCTAGGGTGTAATCTTTAGAAACACATTGTGACGTAATAGTCTAGATTCTAGAAAGACAAAGAACAAGGCGGCACAGGAGTTTTAGATTTAGATAATCAAGCTAAAGCCCCAGTGATCTTAACCCCCATCCCTATGTGCTTGCTCGAATAGTTGGTTGCTATTAAAACCAAGTTGCTACTTAGCTCAGGAAAATATCAACTTGTAGCTATTTTAGTTGGCCATTTTAAGAACGCTAAATATGAAAGTAATTATTGGTTACTTTAACATTAATATCGTTGGTACATCTGTGCCCAAGGCAGACAAAGATTAACCTACTTAAACCAACAAACCGACAAAACTAACACCAACATACACCTAATACACAAAGCAAACAATAGAGAATCTTGGAAACTTTTCATGCAAGAGGCAGTCAATGCTTGGAATCAAGTGCGACAATAAAAGAAGAAGACCGTTGGTAAAATGCTTATCTAAGCACGTTTAACATCAAGAATATGGCAGACACGTAGGCATGAGGGGGCTTGGAGGGCGATGCCCCTCAAAAATTATTTTGCCCCAGAAACATGTGTTTTAATATTATTACAACGTTTTAATATTGTTGTAATTCATGTTGAATAGCGTTTGATCCCCTCAATAATTACTGTTACTCTCCTAAAATTTTCTATATACTGTAACTAGTCATTGGAATACGATTGCTGAGAGGTCATGCAATAACTATTGCTGAGGGGTCATGTGGCATTTTTACAGCCATAGTAGAAAATTGGAAACTTTTGCAAATTAACATAAATTTGTAATAAATTTCATAACTTATTGTGTTATTGGCAATTTCGTTGGCCAAAAATTAATAAATTAAAATGACGCATCATTAAGACAGTCCCTCAGTCCCAAAAGCTCAAACTAACAGTTCTATATTAATTTAAATGAGCCAACACATTGAAGATTTACGCAATTCTGGCCAATACAAAAATGTGAATAAATTTATGATCAATTTGTAGCAAGTAATGTTTGTGCCCAAAGTAAAAACCCCATGTTTTAAAATATCCCATTGACGTCATAATGGTGCGCTAATGACGACACAGTGACATTGTAAAACAATCTTTTTTGAATCAACAAAGTTTTCTTGTTCAACGTGTGCCCATAACTATCCCATGATCGTCATCCCATGCTTCCCATGCGGCACGATGGAAAATTCGAGAACCCCCCTTTGGAAAATTAAAGACATGGGATCAGCCGTCCATGGGTTTCAAAACACGATTAAAGTATTTTTATCCAAACATGACGAAAATCTGTTGGATGAATAATTTTGTCTTTAAATATGTTTAAATGTTGCTTCTTTTTCAGGAATACATTGGCACAACAACTCATAAAAGTGTCAAATATGAAAGCAGTAGGCACAGCGTCATTGCATGAATGGAAAGAATATTAGACAACAATTGACCATATGGTGGAGACATTATTGACGATTTAATGCTCCCCTTCCTAGGTTTTTCGACATGCACCAGAAAAAGATGCATTAGTTAGAATGGCCTGCCTGTTTTACTGCATTGCTAATACTTTATAAGAATAATAACAATATGTCTCTTTTTGTTTTACCTAAGTTTTATATCTGTCCTGTCCTAATACCGAAATTACTGTACGCAGTGGCGTAGCTAGGGAATGTGCCGCCCGGGGCGGATTCAGATTCTGCCGCCCCTTCAAGAAAAAGCATGTGAAAATGAAATTTTTTTAATTGACTTAAAGTGGAATTATTGTATGTTTTGAACCAGTAGCGTAGCCAGTAATTTTGAAAGGGGGGGTTTTACGGGCCGGCGGGCGAAGCCCGACGGCGCCCTCGTCAAAGACGACACCCAGCGGCGGGAGGTCTGGGGAGCCTTCCCCAGAAAATTTTGAAAAATTACTTTGGATTTGGTGCATTCTAAGAGCATTTTCAACAAAAATGTGGGTATAAATCCACTAGTATAAATATTCCTGTAACATGGTGCTGTCCGGTGGCATAGCAAAAGGATAAGATCATGTTTTCTTGGGAATTTTTCGGTAACTTAATAAAGCTAAGTCTCTATGTTTTCTTGTTGCTAATTCCTGGCTGAGATATTTGAATGTTTGGTATTGGCAAAACTCGCTCTTTTAATGGAGTTTCGTTTAAAATTAGGCAAACTTTGTTTTAGAGACATAAAGACTGAAAGCATCATTCTCAATATCGTGACGTCACATGCGTGCCAAAGGGGGGGTTGTAACCCCCAAATCCCTCCTCCCCCTTGGCTACGCCACTGTTTTGAACGTTGCCATTCTGTTTGCTTTTATTTTCCGTGTACTTTTGCATTATCAACAAAAAACAAAACGTCCTGTCTGAAAGTGCCGCCCCCCCAGACGTGCCGCCAGGGCGTAATAAAACAATGATTAACGCCAAATTACGCGAATTGAAGTTTTGAGAAATTCTATTTTGTTCTCATTGTTTTGACTGTGCCACGGTCAATAAAATGCAAGAAAATCTGTCCAAACAATCATAAAAAGAATTCCATTTTTCATCAAATACACCGAAAGAAAACAAAGAAATTTGGCAGGAAATCGCATACCCTACAACTACTGTATTATGAAAACTTTTTATTATTATTAATATTTAACTTCATCTGACAAGAATGTTCATATTCGAATATTAATAATAAAAAATACACAAAATGGCATACAGCCAGTGGCGTACGCAGGGGGGGGGGCCATTGGGCCATGCCCCCCCCCCCCCCCTTAAAATTTTTTTAGTAGTTAACGACGTAGATTAAGGCATTTAATATGTTTTGCATTGCTCTGTCAAAGCAATTACTGTAACAATGTTGTTTTATAGACTAAGCCAATACGAAATCCATGGCCCAATCCACCTACCCCACCCCAGGTATGCCAATGTGGCACAGTGTTCTGTAAGCCTATTATAGTGATTAGTGAGAGAGAAATGGATATAGTCTAAACTAAAACCATACTGGGATATCATGAAGACGTCTGGGATATCAATGGCCAGTGGCGTAGCCAAGGGGGGGGGGGGGGGTTACAACCCCACTTGGCACGCGTGTGACGTCACGATATTGAGAATGATGCTTTTAGTCTTTTTATGCTTGGAAATGAGGCTTTCAATCTAAAAAAAACTAGCCTAATTTTAAACAAAACTGCATTAAAAGAGCGAGTTTTGCCAATACCAAACATTCAAACATCTCAGCCAGGAATTAACAACAAGAAAACATAGAGCTTTATTTCCGAAAAATACCGAAGAAAACATGATCTTATCCTTTTGCTATGCCACCTGACAGCACCATTTTACAGGAATATACATACCCACATTTTTGTTAAAAATGCTCTCAGAATGCACCAAATTCAAAGCATTTTTTAAAAATTTGCTGGGGGGGCCCAGACCCCCACCGCTGGGTGTCGTCTTAAGGGAAAACGCCGTCGGGCTTCGCCCGCCGGTTGTCAAAACCCCCCCTTTCAAAATTCCTGGCTACGCTACTCTCAATGGCCCCCCCCCTTGAGAAAATCCCGCGTACGCCACTGCATACAGCTGTGGATTAAACAGCAGCTGCGCAAAAGTAACTAGAAGATATTTCAACACAATCACAGACTGACACAATGCGATTTTAGTTTTTACAACAAATTAATACAAAACAGATTTTATTCCTTTTCTTTGTTAATTTGATGATTCTGGAACTTGATCCCATTTGATGATTTGTGATTTTTTACGTGACAAGCAAGAACTTAGCAAAAAGGGCAACCTCTGTATCATAAAAAAAAACATAGAAGCTGGACCATTCATTGGCCTATACTTCAAGTCAAAGATGCACATTCTCTTCAACAATCTAGCGAGCGACCTCCCAAGTAGGTTACAAACTTCCATACACCGGTGGCAGTGCACAATGATAGACAGTAGCATAAACAGGGGTAAAGGACTTAGCCTACTTATGGACCCTGGATACTTTTAGGAACCCCGAACCTTCCCAGGAGACACGGAAAGTTGAGATAAATACCAAATGTTGCTTTTCTAGACTGCATTTACATCAAGCCCAATCTATTTTGAAGAAAACTTTTGCTTTTTGAAGAAAACTGCTTGTTTAATGAAAAAATAAAGAGCCCACAATATAGATACTAAACTAAGTTCATGTTTGACAAACGTTTCGAAAACTAAACTATTTTTATCTTCAGTGCTAATGAAGTATTCACTGCTCCTTCAGTGCAAATGTCTTCATCGTTAAATACTATTCATTATAGCATTGAAGCTGAACACAGTGTAGTTTTCGATACGTGTGCTCAACAAGAGTTAGCCTAGTAACTGTTTCTTTCCTTAATGATTTTATTGGTAGCGTAGTCACCAAACATATTATTTAGCAGTGTCTTGTTTTAAAGACGGTTGAAAGGCATTGGTATAGTGCCCAAATTAGCCTCTCAACGACTCTGGTTATAAACTTGACCTGTTTTCGATGAACAAGTTGCATAACCTAACAACTCAATATTTAACTGTAACCACGAGAACTAGCTGATATAGCAAAAATATTAAATTATGTTAAGCTAACGTGGCTAAGTCTGAACGTAGGCTAAAGATGGCTAAGTCTACACTCAATGAAACTAACTGGGACGCCTTCCAAAACAAAGATTATAGGACAAACTCCTGCAAGAAAGCCTACACGTTCAATGCATAACCAACATCAACTCAATTGCACACTACGAAGCATGGAAATGACAAACCGAACCCCAGCCAGCAAATCAGTCGTTTTTTTACACTGATTAGATGTAGAAATGTAAGATGTTAAAGCGACTGATTTTCTGACTGGACCTTGCTAACGGCTTGAATGCATTGCGCAAGTTTTAAACTTTTGATTAGTCAGTCGAAGCAGGAGCAATTCTTTGCCAATCCTTGCGTTTGGAAACTGTAGTAAATAAACCAACTCAGTGGCTGAATGGTTGGCACTAAGTGGATCAGTGCTAATAAATCCTGGTTCGATCCCCTGTAGTCATAGCCTGCAAAGGAGAAGTTGGCCAAGTGACTCTCCTGTGTCTGCTACTAAGGTTGATTGATTGTGAAAATCTTTTTTGAAGAGCTTCAATTCTATCACTTCACAATAAAGATATTAACGACCTGTTTTTGCCTGATGCCTAGTCAGGGAACTGTGCTCCGTAAGCTAGTGCAATTCGCTGTTACCACAGCGAACTCGCAGCATCAAACTAAAACAGGTCTTTAGTATCTACATTGTGAAGTAACCAACGGTCATGCTACTAAAAGCGAAACACGATCTATTGCTTAATCATCAGTTTTGCATACGTGTAGGCTATAGGTTTCGAGCCCCTGACTCATGCCCGGTTACCGAGATTGGCAAAGTGGAGTTTTTGATTGTTGTTGTCTGTCAATTATTCCAGTCTAGGTGCCGCTGAATGAAGAGTTGTCATTGACACGCGTTGCTCAAGTGCACATCCCGAGAGTCGAACCAGCGTAATTTGATCTTCAAAGTTTATTTGTTTATAAAGTTCGGCGCTTAACCAACAACCTATCTGGACTGGCATTGGTTGATTACAAACGTCATATTCGCGTTCTTCCATATATCAAAAACCTCTTGTATACATTTACTCATCGTCTGTAACGTCAAATAAACCTACCAAGAAACTGGGTTCACATGATGTTTAAATTAAACGATCCTTTTTCTTGTAGCTTTTCTAATCGATTCTTTTGCTTTTTAAAATCTGCACCTCACGCGATTTACTAAATAAAGAAGCAATCTTCTTGCTGGCGAGTTTTTTGAAACTGTCAAAACCCATTGTTTACGTTTCAGCCAAGCTAAGACCTTTGAGCGGATGCACAGGATAGGATATGCACATGACTGAGCAAACGGTTCTTGGCATTATGACAACACAAAATCAAAGCAATGAAGACGATCTTGTGCTGCATCGCACACACAATTGCTCGCAGTTTAAAGAAAATAATCAAAAACAATTGCATGCGTGCAACAGGCAATGAGGGAAGCTGCGCTACACTCACTAGTGTTGACGTGGGTCTAGGGGGTATGTTTGAACCCGGGATGATTTTAGGAGTAGAAAACTTTTCAGAAGGCCAAAAAACGTTGTATTAACTTTACCACGTTGTATTATTTTTAGGCTTTATTTGTATTGGAGCCCAGGAATGTCATTGGTATCGGGCCAAAATTAGCCTCTAAGCCAGTGGTTCTTAACCAGGGTTTGATCGAACCGCTGGGGTTAGACGAAGCTGTTTCAGGGGTTCGGCGCGAACGTCCTCTGAAACATTAACACACGGCCTACTGAATGGTACATCAGCGAATATTTTTGGAAAATATTGTCCAGCCGAAACTTGATTATGGTTTACGTGATGATAAATAAACATCCGTGTGTTTGGTGCGTGATGGAATGATGCCATCTGCATGTAACACAGAATTGTTGTTGAAAACAAAAATTATTGTTGAACTGTCAATTACGGTTGTTGAAACGGTGAAACGGCTTTGCATCATCGAATTTTTATGCAGCTGTGTGAAGAAATAGAGTCACAATAAAATCCTTCTCTACCACATTGAAGTGCCATGGCTATCGAGGGGGAAAGTCATAAATCGCGTTTTTGCTTTGCGTACAGAATTATTGGAGTTCTTGAAAAGTCATAACCATCGGCATTCAAAACACTTTGAGGACTCAAGTTTTATCCTTACTTTGGCTTATTTGGCTGACATCTTTGGTGTTCTCAATCAGCTGAATTACCAAATGCAAGGGGGTGGTAAAAATGTAATACAAGCTGAAGAGCAAATGAGTGCTTTTCAGAGGAAATTGCAGTTGTAGTGGCAGCGATTGGAAAATAATAACTTTGCTAACTTTCCACGTCTGGATAAGGTGCAGGTAGCAAGTAGTTCCGATACAGCAATTGAAGTTGCAGAAGTTCAGAGGCTTATGTCAGTATTTACTGAGCATTTTCAGAAGTTGCAAAATTCATTTCAAAACTACTTTCCTGAACAATATCCAGCATGGATACGTCAACCATTTTCTTATGATAGGCTACTACAACAGCAGATATAAACAGTCCATATTTGGATGACATTATAGAGCTTCAAGAAAGCGAGGTGCAAAAAATAAACTTCAACACAACAAATCTTCAAACGTTTTGGTGCCAACAAATGGAAAGTTATCCTCTTACTACAAAAGTTGCCCTTGAAGTTCTCATGCCATTCGTAACCACTTATTTATGCGAGCATGCGTTTTTTATTCTGGTGGATGTTAAAGCAAAAAAACGAAACCTGCTTGCATGCCAAAAATGGCATGAGAATTGCTGTTTCCGAGACAGAGCCTCGATCTCACTATTGGTCTCAGAAAAACAACAACATAAGTCTCATTGATACAATAATGCAGTACTATTAAAAGTAGTAATAAAAGGTTTCTGTAGACTCTTAACCTCAGTTCTGGCTTCTCGGTGTTACGGGAATTGCTAATCATAAATAATTGTAGGATCCACGTGAGAGGATTCAACCAATCGTATAATAATCAATAAAAAATCAACCAGGTTTGGTAACTACAAAAATTTATTGGTAAAATCTACCAATAAATTTTTGTAGTTACCAAACCTGGTTGATTTTTTATTGATTACTATTAAATGTGGTAGATTTTTGTTTTTGTGATAGCGAAAATTTGGGGTTCAACGAAAGCTTGCAGATTAGCGTAAGGGTTCGTCAGATTAGTAAAGGTTAAGAACCACTGCTCTAAGCAAACCTGGTTGCACTTAGCTGCCTGCAGAAGTATGGCACTCAATAGCAAATTTCAACAAACATTCACCAACTATGCCGATTTTTTGCACAACATAATGATAATTGTTAGTCACCGGTTTGAAGTAGCTTGTTGGAGGGACCTTTTGATTGGGAGACCGAAATAGCTGTTTGTGTTTTAGTAATCCACACCACAATCATAGCTTCAGTTTCGTTTATAATATTGATTGATTGTGGAAATTTGCTCGGTATGACAAGCTTGGCATATCTCTTTTCTGTCTTGAAGATATGGTAGGCTACTGACGGGTGGGACCACGAAAAGATCATACCGGTATTACCATACATTACACTGCCATACTAATCCACTGCCGATACACATCACAATCATTGCTTCTGTTGTAATATTGGTTGTGGAAATGCTTATCCTCCAACCAAGAAATCTCCTTTAGGCTTGAAGAGCTTCCTCTAATCCTGGCTGTTTCGCAAACTTGCGGATGCTTTAAACCACTAACGCAGATCCGGCCATCCAGTGGACAGAAAATTGTTGTCTGTGAATTATTCCGGCCACTAGGTTAAACAGAGAGCAGTCCTTGAAATGCGTTCCTCAGGCGCACACACCGAGAGTGGATTCAGCGTCGCTTGAACATGAAGTTTTTTCGTTCGTACACAACAAAGTAGTACGCTTAACCAACTGAGCTATCGGGGCGGACAACAATATAAACCATGTTGCTGATTTGTTTCCACTTAATTATGTTACAGTGGGCTACTGTACTGTACAAATGAAGTATAAAAAGTGAAAAGGTGCCCTACAGGAAGCTATGCTTAACATACGCAGCAACGTTAACAGACGGGTTTTGAAGGCCGGGGTTATAGTCGCGTTCTTAATCTTTTTTGGTGCAGTCCTTAAACAGACCTTCTTCTAGAAAACATGATTTTTCTGTAGGCTACATGTTTAGCTTTTCACAAATAACTTTTTACTTCCTTTGTTATTTCAAGGGCACTTGTTGTAGGACGATCTTGGAGAGGAGATACCGGAACAATCACAGCGTTTTATAGAATGACGACAAACCTGTACGGAGAGGATGAAGGAAATGATTTCGTATGACATTTGAACAACCACGAAGCCTGTCATACTCTGATTGGCTGGTTCCACTTTCACGTTGCTGGCCTTAGCTCAGCATCCGTATCACTGGAACTTGTCAAAGGATCCAGGACATAATTTCCAGCCTGGCGCACTTGCCCATAACAATCATTTTCCCAAGCCACTGCTAAGTTTACAGCTCGTAATTTCCCATGACGGGTTTCGCTCAAAAGCGCACGATTCAAGTGTCGTATGCAATCTACATCTATTGAAAAATAGCACAAACGATTATTTTACTAAAGTGTTAAAATATAAAACACCAAATTCTACCCACTCCTGTTTTTAGATTTTAAGTAATATATCGAAACAGGATTTGACGGCAATCGATATCCTCCACGCTCATAGCTGGGCAACCCACTGAAGCAAGTCTGTATGGCGGCACAAGAGAACTCGAATATTTCCAATAATGTTTTGCACACAAGCACAAGAGTACAAGTAAGATTGTATTGGTCTACAAATTCTAGAAGGAATCATTATTGATAGAGTAGGGTGACACCATGTCACAATGCAACTTTAGTACGGCGAAAATGAAGCTCAGCGAACAACACCATTTAACGAAACTAATGAAATCTACTGTTTTGCGTTAATTCAGTGTTTTCTAACGTTGAATGGATGTAACGACAACAAATTTCAAACCGCGGTAAAATAATGTCACAGACGAGGTAATACAGCGAGATGACGTACTTATGACGTCACGAGAAGTAAACACAATGTAGATACAGTATTTGCAACTGAAACGTCAAGCAAACGTATTTAACATTGATGTCTGTGTTAATCGCAAGACACGCTGACAGGATACGGGGTTTTAGGTTCGACACCGCTCAAGAGCGTATGGCTGCGACTTTGGCAAGGCACTTACTAAAATTGTTTGAAGATGGGCACGAAGATTGGCTTCTATGCCATTTTACCCACTCAATCTAACAGAATTGCCTTTAAAAACTTTATCCAAGTAACAAAATGTAAAATAGCATTGAGAGATCTTTGATAAAAATGTAGCTTTTGGCATGACTTAAACGATGCTTATCAACTGTGTGTGTGGGATCAAATTTCGTGGAGCCAACAGAACCGTTTTACACACAACGTTTGTAGACGTTAAATGAGTATTACGTTAAAGGAGCAATATAAAGAGAGAAGGTCTTGCTATTTGTATCCAAAAATATCACATCAGGTGGGTGTAACTAACCAATCTTTGCATGGACCAATATGGGGCTCCACAAGGCTCATTTCTTGAGGCAGATAAAGCCTGCTTGTCTGATGTCTGTTGCATCTATGGCCATTGAACGTGACTAACAATAATTGTTGGTTAACTATACCTCATTGTTACGAACAATACATAACAATGGAGGCAACTGTTCGCCAACAATGACGCATAGTTGTCAGTATTGCGCAACACTGAGTGATAGGAAGTCGCTTGCTCAGTGAGATACAAATATTAATAAAAAGTGCAAATGGCGAAACAACTTTCAGCAGCTCTCACAACCAAGGGTGAGGAAATAATGAATTATTGCATGTCGACAAAATATTGTACTATATCAAATGAGATTGTTACCAATTGCCAAACATGAAATATGAGAAAAAGAGGGAAACAGAATTTTAGTCTTGCAAATATTGAATTGATGCATGTCCATAAAATATTGTATAGTAGAAGTCGCGTAATTCATCACCTCAAAAGGATTAACAGAAAGTGTCGAATTATGCAATCAATTCAACTTTATTAATTATGCAACCGGGACAAAGATGTGACAAGTAAGGCGAACTGACAGATTAAACGATGAAGAATTCTGCTGTATGTATATGGAATGAGATTGTTTAGCAAGTGTCAAACATGAAGTTTAATAATTATTTTTGTTTTTCTGATAACTAAAAGCAGAACGCAAGAAAGTTAAACATATTGAATATTAAGAGTCTCCTACAAGTCAGCAGTTGTGAACTGAGCAAATGACAACTGAGCAAGTAACAACTGACCTAGCAACATTTCAGCAAGTGGCTGAAGTTGGTAAATGATGAAACTGAGCAAGTAACAACTAAGCAAGCCATAACTTGGAATATCACAAGTCAGCAAAATGAGTTGGACAATGGACAAGCGATGACCAAGCACGTCCGACGTGAGCAGGTAAATCTCATTTGTTGACTTGGCAGTAGTTGAAATGTAATTGCTGAGTTGTCGCATGCCGAATGAACACATCCTCAAGTTCCGCAACTGCTCACAATTCGTCGCCTCAAAAGATACCCACGCTCCAAATGAGATTATTGTGGACACAGATTGTGGACACGGACGATGCCTTATCATCGGTAGTCGGACTACTCGGCATGCGACAACTCAGCAAGTACATGTCAGCTACTGCCTAAATCAGAAAAGAACATTTTCATCAAGTATCGGCTTGGTCAGTTTTTACTGGCATAGGTTCATAGCTCAGTTGTCACTTCCTCAACTGCAATGTGCTGAGATCGCAACTGTTGTTGTAGGACACTCTTATCACTGATGGATTAGCTTGTGAGTTGCGTTTTAATTTTTGTGTTTTAATTCTAGCATGAGTGTAACAACGAGCAGGTGAAAACATGCTGAAACGGGCTAAATGCAAAACTAACAGGACAACAATTCTAACGAGTATATGCTTTCAGTAAATCCGACACGCATTATGGGTTGGAAGCTTGACAGATGGGTTTCTGTACCAACTAAATAAAGTTATTAAAGTGTCTGAGATAGATTTATGATTGCCAATCGCAAGCTGCGAGTATTCTGCCACTACGCAAACTGTGATAAGTAAATTGATTACACAAAATAACACTATTATCACTAACAGTATTTAACAATACATAAAAAACACAAATCTTTGTCACATAAACTGCTAAAAAACAAGTAGGGCTAAAGTTGAATGCCCGCCCCACATATTCCAGTAGACCGCCCTTACTTTTCGGCCACGGCCGATAGGAATAAGATCCGGTGAGGCACAAAGCAAAAACTTGATTGTAATATTGCACTTAGAGCATGGAATAAATCTAAGTAGTTACGTCATAATGATTCGTTAGGTAACTTTGCGTGAAGTTTGTGAATGGGGCCGGGGTGGAGTGGTAAAAGGGGAGGGAGGAATTTGCAGACCCAGCACCCCCGCTGCATATATCGCTACTGTCGTCTTCGGATAAGTCGATGATGATATTGTGTATCGCGACGATCGTTCCAGCGACAAAGCCGATGAGGCCGAAGACGGTTATAAAAATATCTTTCGCGATGGAGAGCCAAGATAGGCCCGATCTGTGAAAGAGTACAATCGTAAGTTGAACTTTCATTACGCTTTGTAAGAAAAGGAAGAGGTCTACCTAAAAATACTTGTCGGCTCTGATTGGGGCATTGAAACAAAATTAAGTTAAACTCATGCTGACCGAACTACCTTAGTACTAAACAGCATTTTGAGCTTTTTATAATGAAACAAACACAAGTGTTCAACTTTTATGCGACCAACTTTGATTATACGAAGAACACAGAAACAAACGTCATCGTTTGAAATGGTTGTACAAGAGAGGGGGGCTGTAGCTTACTAGCAACACAAGTATCTCCAAGTTTGTTTTTTCATAAACAAAGGCTTGTGTTGAATTGGAATGATTCCCAGTTTCAAAGATAAAACTCCAATCTGACGTCACAAAGCGACCAGTCTTACCTTGTGTCGTGACCATTGCCTAAAAGTGGATCTTTGCTGTCGTCTAGCGGCGCGTAAAAAGTTAAAATATGAATCATTGGAGGGAAGATGAGAGCGAGCATGGACGAAGAGAAGGCGCCGATGAGAGTGATGTAGTCACCCAGGTTGGGAATAGCCACAGCGAAGGCACCTGCGATGAAAAAAACATGTCACAATGAAATCGTCGTGACGCGTAATTCAACGTGAATTTAACGTTATCGCATTAGTCGTTCAATTTCTTGGTGGTTTGCAACAAAATAATATGTTGAACTCCCAAGAATAGTGGAACAACCACACAAAAGATAACTTTCCACCCAGAGGCATATTGCGGATGAATAGCTGAAACTAAACGAAACAAGACTTCATGGTCAAGCTGAGCTTCACACCATCAACCTCAGTGACTGGGCATGTGTCAGCAGTTCAAACGTCAAAAGTTTAAAGGTTAAAAGCCTCATAGAACGTTGCTTGAACATTGCAGCAACATTGGCCATGCAACAACACCAAAACATAAAAGCAACTACACACACATGGCAGAACTAATCAAGCGTAAAGCTCTAAACCCACATGTGACCAAGACGAGAGAAGTACGTAGGATAAGTTGCCATAGCAACTCGTTGCTAGGACGACAGTGCGTCTTGATGCCATCCCACAAGACCTCGATGGCAACATAGAACTGGACGGCGAAGGTAACAGCGATGGCCATTGTTAGCAGCAGTTTGACGGCTTCAAATATTCTGAAATATATTGTTCGATGTATTTATAAAAAATATTACACCTAAAACATCAATTCCTCCGCCAACAAAGATACCCTTCAAATCAGAGTCGCATATGGAACATACTTGGACTCTGATGTTAAAACAATCTCACATCTATGGAAATATAACACTTGCCAATGCATGGAGGAAAGTTATAAAAAAAATACTGCGGACAAATAAACACAACCACTGCAATTATTTAGTTATTAAGTTATTATGTAGCTATGCTATTGATATATCACCCATGCAACGATGTGTCTCGGTTGAATCAGGATATTCCCGATACTAGTAATGTGTGTTTTGGGACTTTGATGGTATGTATGACATCAATGCATACATAGACATAACTAGACCGGGAATCGAACCCAGGCACAGTAAAAGCAGCGATGGTATGAATCATTTCAAACTTCTATTACTGAAAACCGTGAAGCGCTGTCGGCTGCATACCCAAGTGCTGATATACCTGGTACACTGCTCGAAAGGGCTCCAGTTCGACACCGCTCAAGAGCACGCTCCTCTTTCAACAAATTATAAAAAATGACACAATTACCCCACTGGAAACTTACGGAAACCACGGAGGCTGAAGATTCAATGTGATGCTCCCACAAATCTCCTCACCGAACCGGAGGTAGCCAACGACGCCCACCGAGAGGTAGAGGGCTGTCACTATCAACATTGCGAGGTTTAAAATGAACGGAAACTTCTCGGGATTACGCATGGCGTTCTCGATTGGAAGAATCTGGAAAAGTTTGATTCAAAAGCATTCGATTAACAAATCGGTAGTCTGCACGGAAGCAATGAAGCGTTCGACAACGCTGTTTAAATCCATATGGGTCTCATCAGTACCACTCATCAGTACCAATATTATTCAGGCCGCGCCATCGTTGCTTTCATCATTTATTTGTCTTCTCTTTGTGGGAAACCATCAGTAACCCGGGGGAACATAGCGCACGATGTGGTAGAGCTGTGTAAGTACAAAGCTGCTACCGTCAACTGCAGATAAGCATGATGGGATTCTGAAGATATGCGACATGGTCTTCAGAGACTATGATTAGCGACATTGTCTTTACAGCAAGCGTTGAAATTAATTGATGTACGTCTATGTTCATTCATGCTGGTAAGGTGGCCATTGGGTAGGATTGACAACTGGGGGCAAGTCACAGCATGTACGCCATTAAATCTGGCAAGGAACTTATACAACAAAAAGCATCGAATTGTACTGCAAAGTTTGAAAAAAAACAACGATTTAACATTCACAGATGGTACGATTTGTTCAGTCAACAAATATCAACTCGACATTCAGCAAGTTGCGCACAACATTTCCAAGATTTATCGCCAAACGTAGATTCTATTCGAGCGCTACTGAAAACCTATCAGACTTACGACTCCTATTCCCTCGAAAGCGTAGATGGCCGTCCCGAAGAACATGGGAACAGTTGCGATGCTGGCTACGTAAGGACGGGAGGAGAATGAGGGAAGATCCTGTGGAGGAAATGATGTTGGCATCATCTCATTCTACTTCATTATGTTCAATCAATTAACAATCAGACTTTGACGAGATGCCAACAGAAATATGGAAAAAGTAAAGCCCTCAACCACAGACTATTACCTAACTGTGAGCAAGAAAGTCCGCGAAAATGATTCACCACCATTAAGTGGATAGAAAAGTAGTGGTTACACATGATGATGATTCGACTTCATGTTGTTAGGACTTAAAAATGTTTCTTGCGTTGTGCAACAGTGAAATATTCACAAATAGGACAGACACCCGTAAACTTACGTGTTGGAGGTACGAGTGGTAGGCAGTTGGGGTTAAGCAAAAATGCCTCAAAAAAATGTAAAACCAAGTAACAGAAGTGACTCACCGGAGTTATATAAACGAAGATTATTACGAGAGAGACCAAGGTTGCCAGATTAGCCATCACGGAAAACCAGGCCAATACTTTAAGCTGCTGGATGTACGTTAACAAAATAATAGGGGGTAGAAGCATGGCCATGAACACCCTGTCGCTGGGAGCGTCGGGCCAATAGACCACCAACACCTGGGAAGGAAAACAAAAACTATTAATGACTTGGTACTTGTTGAAAAAAGTTTAAAAAAAGATGAAGTTCATCTCATCAAAAGCTTCAAACTTTACAGAACTCAGTGAAGCAATTGAGTGGAAGAACATGTTACATGGTATGAAATGCAGTCCTACTGCGCTATAGAGAATCTACATTAAAAACGCTTCGCTATCAAAAGCTCAAAAAGCCGCGAAATAACAAGACAGCAGGGAAGGACCAACCTGGCGTAGGTTTTGTGCCATGAAAACGAAGTACACGCAGCAGAATCCCAACTGAGTGAGCAGGAGGAAGACGTTGACGACCACACGCGCAACGTAGGAACACCGTTGTAGCTTCACCGACGAAGTGTGGCGGAAGGCTTGCTCGGCTACGGTTGAGTAATCCATACTGGACACGCCTTCGACTCTGCAAGCAACGCAACAAGTGATCAACAACCCCCATTGATAGAGTCAAGGCAGATAAAAATAATATTTTTTCAGGTTTATTGCAATGGAAGAAATTTAGTCGCAAGCATGTTCTTTGAAAATCAAAGTTCGTGACACGAAATGAGCATTTACTGACCTGCAGAAGTAGTGTGAGCTCTTGACAAGTAAGTGCATGCAGTGGGTGCACACCACAGCCATGAAGAGGAGGAGCAGAGGCCCAAGGAGGATGCCTGCATGCCATATCGCCCATGGGAGGCCAAGCAACCCGGTTCCAATGTTGCCCTTCAATACATGCATCAGGGTGGCGACATCACTAAAAATCAATTTGAAAATAAAATAAATCATCAAAATAACAGTTTTGTCAACAGGATAGGAGTAATGATACCAATGCGACGGAAGCAACATTTTGGTTGGAGACCGGAATTTGAATGTTTTTGCTATGAAACTGCAAATCCGGCCGGAGCTTCCGGATAGACAGTATCTTTCTTACTAACTAGTATCTACCAAGTTCCACAGCAACTTGCCAAATGAGAAATTGTTGGTATATTATGTCAACCAAGCTGTGAGGTCTTAACGAGGCATTCTTAAATCAAATACTTTTTGGCAAAGTAACCTTTGAAAGATCCCATTCAGTGGTACAGATTTGGTAATAATTCAAATTCAGCAATGTTCGACCGGTTGATCACTGATCAGAGGCCACTTAGAGACAAATTGCTGTGATTGGTCAAAATAGCATCGCGGTTGTAGGATGATACCTGATTAGACTCAATCGCGCCAGCAGCATACAATTAATGAAAGCAAAATTAGGTTTTCATCAAAGATCGTTTGTACAATTTTGGCGGAAGAGTACTTTCAACAGACCAAAAACTACATAAGTCAAGAATGTTGAAACGGGGTAAAAATGGGAAATTAAGCTAGCTAGGTTTGGGATTATTCGCCAAACGTTTTACATAAGTACATGTAAAATAATGAAGTCAAACATTTAACAGCATAGAAATTCTAACCGCGTAAATGCGTGAATTACCACGCAACCAAAAGTTGACTTTTAACGTCACGTCAATGTCTCTAAACACCGAAGCAATGTAAAAACGTAAACTTTGCTGTCTGGGTAGGCATAACTTCACAATTGCTATGACTTACGATACCGCGCCCTCCCTGGCATACATCCTTGATTATTATGAAGGTTCTGTGCTATTCCATTACAACAAAGTTAAAATTTGACAACACCTATCAACCTTAAATACCAATACTGTACTGTCACTTGGTATACATCATTCGAATCCTTGCCTCAAGTAGATAATAAATGACTAGATAATTTCAGAACCATTTGTCAAACCCCACGCAATGTAAGAGAGAGAGAGAGAGAGAAACCTTTTATTTTGTCTGTTGCGAGAAAAGTATACGGTACAAAATATAGACAATTCAGTTACTACTCATTAAAAACCTAATAGTCTGTTTCACCTTATCAGGATTACCAGAAGGTGTCACTTGGTATACATCATTCGAATCCTTGCCTCAAGTAGATAATAAATGACTAGATAATTTCAGAACCATTCGTCAAACCCCACGCAATGTAAGAATCAATATATTGATACATCAAATTCAGTTACTACTCATTAAAAACCTAATAGTCTGTTTCACCTTATCAGGATTACCAGAAGGTACGTAAGGATTCAAATATAATCAAAACGATTCTTCAAGTTCAAGTTTCTTCTGATGATCCTAATAAGGTGAAACAGGTTGTTAAAGTTTCGAGTGAGCAGTAACTGAATTTGATGTCATTCGCTCTGCTTGGCTTTATTGCTTGGCATTGAGCACTTTTTAAGTATCAACGGTATCATATGTATTGTTTATTGATCATACACTGTATTCATATCTTGACGTTTAACTTAATATCCGATATTTGTGAAAATGTCCTGTCTCAGCAAACTCGGCCACACTCATGAGGATGGGATGATGGTGCTTTAACAAAGTCCGGTGCAGGGCAGATACAACCATTACCACCGAAAGATAACTCCCGATCCGATGTGCGATTGTGGCTTATACAATAAGACGATGAAACACATCCCAGGGGAAGTTTTAAAAACGGTTTCATTTTGCTGTACCAGACGCTGATGTTTACATAGAAATAAAACATTAAACAACGTTGAAATAACTTTAACTTCCTCTATCTCTAAAAACGTATTTTGTATATACTTCAGTAGTTCATCAGTCTTGAATTGCTGTTACATGTTTAGCGCTATTCTCATCATTAGTTAAAAAAAAACTGTCTCGCATATTGCTTTTCGAAAAAAACCTGCAGTTATTAGAAAACGCCGGCTATAAACTGTTCCACCAAACAGTGATGTTATCTGTTCTGACCTTGCAATAACTTAAACCATAGCACGGCTTGTGATGTTTCTTGCTTCTTGAAGGAACAAGCATTCTCACTCTATGCCGGCTTATCCGCTCTTTTACAAGTGAACGTTAATTCACAGCACGACTGTCTCTTCAGCCTGAACATATGGTGAAGAAATGCTCATAACACAGTACCCGGGCTTGCTGTAGTTGTTGGAAGCTCTACTGTTTATGGTCTATGAACAGGATATCTTTATAACGCTGAGAATGATATGCACAAATATGAACAAGCCCAGATAGTTTGTACAATACATTAATGTTGATACTTTTAGTGAATAATGTGGATCATGGACGTGTGATGTATGAAGCAGAAGTCTTTCAACCAACACAGTCCGACTGGTAAATAAATGGAAAAGTCTGCACTCAGCACTAAAACTCAACCAAGCAAGCATACTGCACATCCACGCAGGCTTAAGTTACTCATGTAACTGCGAAAATAACTTCAAAGCATTGAGTGTGTTGTTCTGAATTAAACTGTGGCTACATGACAGGGGTAAAACTACTGACCATGCCCTTCTAGAATGGGTCTCTATATATGAGATAGCCTACCAAACTGAATGTATGGCTGATGATATCGCAGTACTTGACAAGGCTTAACCCAGACAGCAAAATCCGTCATTTATACATAAATTCAACGTCTGCAGACGTTGAATCAATGTAAAAACGTGGAATTGTACTGTCTGGAAACCTTGTAGTTTCAACCATTTGCTTTGGGCTTTAAAAGTCTTATTCCAAAGAAAAAACATCAGGCTTAATTACTAACGAGCGAAGCGTTCCTTGAACCACAGAAGGTTCTTTGATATCAGGCAGAATGTGCCTCTTGCACCACAAACGAGAAAGTATAAAAATACTGCTACCCTTAATTCGACAAATCTTGGGTTTCTAAACAAACTCCGATTTTAAACTCACAAATTTCTGCCAACGCTGTGAAATAGGATCTCCCTTTCTACGCAGTAAGCTATTCATAAACAGAAGAATACACCAGGCGTTCCATAATATGGTAAAATAATAAACGACAGGAAACACTTTAGAGCATTATTAATCCTGAAATATGACACAGATAAAATGTCGCCGTTCTTTCTTTTATTTGATTCTGGATTTTTCAACTTCAATGGAGCAGCTTTATAATTTTAACCCTCTCTTCCCACCATTGTGACCCCATTAGCACCCGATAGTTCAACAATACATACGACGTGGCGTGGGGGCTTCTAGTCCTTCCAGTATTGATGATGATCCCACCCGCATCGGCCAACCTCTCGCTCTCGTCGCTGCAACAATTTATGCTATTATTACATCTCAATTATCATCATTCAACCTCGTCTGTAGACGTTGAATCAATGTCAAAATGGCGGATTGCATGGTAATATTAGTTTGTCGTATCTGGCCTTACGCCCAGTTGTTGAATATTTAGATTAAGTAGACAGGAAAGCAAGGCAACCAATCTTCGTGTTCACTTTCAGGCACTTGAGTGGCATCGAACGGGCGACCTCTTGAACGCCGAACCGGGGCTCTCACCACTCGGCTGTGCGGAGGACGCACGGTAATGTGCTGATGCTAAATGACACGCAGTAGATGCCTACTTTCAATGAGTCAGTTATATGTCTACGGAAAGCTTTTATTGGGTTGTGTGTATTAGACATTAATGAAATGCTTTGCTCGAATACCACGTACAGCGCATGAAAGTATGGCTTCAACTAAGGATGTGACGCTATATGAAAGCTATTAATATTGGTCCTGCTATTTTGCAATCAAATGCTGGCATTTGCACAACAATTAATATTATCGAAATGAACAAAAAAGCTTGGTTATAAGTAGATAAAACCAAAAAGCTTCTTTAAAACAGAAATCCTTCATCGCCCGCTTGCGGAAGTGAATGTTGCAACTAGCATCCACATGGGGGTTTGCCATTGAAAAAGCGAACATTACAAACCTGTTGGCAAGATATTAACAAAGGGTGCTATCAGCAAATGCAAAATATCCAACCAAATCGTTGTTCAGAAAATAATTAACGCATTTGGCCGGAAACAACATTGTTTTCAACAAATGTTTGGTGAAGGAAACTTCTCCATAAACCAGCAACCCACCTCGCAGCAGTCTCGTCTTCATCCGATCGTCCGAGTAGAGGCTGGCTGACATCCTTGCTCATTGTGACCTCAACAAACGTGTTGTACGAGCGTTGGCAACCATTGGATGATATCTGCAAAAATAATCAATTAAATTTCCTTCCAAACTGTTTTCTTCACTGTGTGCGCCAGCGCTGTTGCAAACTATTTTGAGGCTTGAAGTTTGGAAGTGAAAATGTATTATTGTGCTTACAACGCCATTATCATCATAGCACTACTGATAACATGAAAGCGCCTTTGTTGGAAAAAATCATAGATTCATGTTCTCCACGTTCCAGGACTACAAACGACGTTTTGCTGCTTTTTGCGGTTACTCGATAACTAGTTCTTATCTACACTTCTGATGCAGCAATTCTTCACTGTCTTACATTGGCGACACTCACTCACTATCTGTCTCTCCGTGAAGATTTGGTGAAACAACAACTCAAGAATTGTGCTACAAAAACGAAGTCAATAATTTCTTACAACCGATCAAGAAAATAATAGATAAGGTATCTCATAAGAAAATTAGTTTACACAAAATACAACTCAAAGAAACCTTTTGCTTTTCCGTGTTTTCAAACATTCTTTCCACCTCAATTACGAGTCTTGAAGGAACCAGCAAATATTACTATCCAATGTAAAAGTATCTTATTTATGACCAATACGAACTTGACCGAAATATTCCGAACTTAACCGATGTTTGACACATCAACGGAGAATAAATTGTGCCTCCTGCTTTGGAGGGAGAGCGTGCGAAATGAATGAACAGGCGAACCAGCAAACATCTTGTCTATCACATTTGTTGACGTCGTGGAAAAAAAGTTGTAATTTTCCACTGATTGAAATCGTACTTCGACCCAGAAAACCAATTGTCTTCACGCAGCGAAAAGTTGCGACCACATGCTAATCTTCTAGCCGCCCCCTTCTAACTGGGTCACATACGTCATTAAACATTACGTCATGTTTTGTCACCACTTCTGATGCAAGCTGTGTTCTACGGCGGCGCATTCTTCCATCAAATCAACAACGAAACTCGTGCATTCAATGTAATAAAAGGAGTTCAAAAACGAATGGAAAAACAAAAACTTTTTAAGCACCATGAGATAAAAAGAATGCCACACTCCCAAGTTCTTTCTAAATTGCATTCTAACTTGTACAAACGTTGTTCCCAGATGCGGTTTAACGCTAAGATTGAGAACACGTCGTACTATGGTAATTTTTATGATTTTTATTTTTATGATACTCAGGTAATTTTAATGCTTATTTTTAGAAAAATTCTATCAAACACTTTTTACAAGAGTTTAGAGTGAAATTTAATTCACTATTTTCGCAGATATCATCCAATGGTTGCCAACGCTCGTACAGCGCTTTTCTTGAGGTTACAATTACAACACATCACCTCCTTCAAGTCCCTACCTCCAACCCCCCATACACGTATAAACTGAATTACCAACGAGATAGAGAGTTAAACACGAAATTTAAAGCGCAACAGGACTCCGTATTGCCAGCTGTGCACCAGGTGATTAATTAGATTGTTAAGAAAGCAGCTCAGTTGGAAAAGCACACCACTTTGCAAACGAAAAAACGGAAAGATCATGGTTAACTCTATGGGTGTGCGCTTCAGCACTGCGTTATGCAAGCATAGCCTTTTCTTCAGCGGCACCACGTGGATGAAATAATTCAAAAGCAACCAACGGAAACATCACTCTGCCAATCTCCGTGACCGGGTCGCGAATTTTTTTTTCACGAACTTTTTATCTTATTTGCATATTTCTGTAAGTGTAAAGCCATTACTGGTTACCGCGAGGCGCGCGGAACCGTTTTTACCGATTTGCGTTCTCACAGCAGCCGATTTTCGCCCTCCAGGTCTAAATCTAAACATTAAACTTAAAAAAAACGTAGCCTGGAGACACACCTAGTCTAGTCAAGTTTAAAAAACTTGAGAAACGAAATTGATTCTGGTCACTAGTCTAAAAGTAAGATTTTCCGAATTGATTAAGAATTAACCCTAACCTTACTTTTTTTGAAAAGCTTTTGTGCACCGCAAAAATTATTGTAAAGAAAAAAAATTGACTTCGATGGGCGTCGAACAGATGTCCTTACTAACATAAGGAAAAAGACGAAACCACTGAACCAAACACGCCAACGAAAAATGTTTGCATTCACACGGTATAAATACAAACTCTATGCGAAGTAACAAAAAGCTTGTGGAAAAAAAATTGCTACCGGGCCTGCGTCAGTGGTCAAAAGTCTCCACAAGACACAAGTATGCTGAACTGCACATTTGCAGCAGAAAAAAGATAGTTACAGATGAAATCCTTTAATAAAATCGCAAGCATAAACCTTCATTTCCAAATGGAACTAAACTTTCCGATCAGAGAAAAGCATTGAATGGTCATCTTACAACCTCCCGTTGCTGTGATGTTAATATTGCGCAACTAAGTTCAGTTACATTGCAATCTTTTTGCAGTTATATAATTGTTTGATTTAATTTTATTACTTGTAGCAACCAATATCTCTCTCTCTTGGCTGCAGAATCGACAACGTTTTCTTGTCAAAACACAAATTCAAAGTTAATGAAATCATAAAAACTTTTTAAAAAAAAGTCCGGAATCAATTCCAACACCAGAGAAAACTGATGAATTCAACTGAGAGCTTTAATATATAATCTATCAGTTCTTTGTTATATATAATAAATGAAAACAGTTGTTGGTTGAAAAAATGTATGAAACGATTAGAGACAGTATAAAAAATGATAAAAACGACGACTATGGCGCAATACTTACGATAATAGCAGATCCATGCAATTCTGTAACTGTATTACTACATCGCTCTTATTGCACATGTGCGATTGTGCGTACTGAACTACTCATACCCACAACTGGATTGTCGACGTCATAGTGGTTTACTTTTGAAAAAAAGAAAACATGAAAGCGGTTGTCCATGTTTGCGAGTTTTAGCAAAACCACAAATAATGTTTTAAATATGCTTTATGCTTATTTTTGAACAGTATCATCACCATCCAAATTCGGTTTTGTTCCCACTAGTGGGGGACGGGGGTGGCAGGCTCTTTCTTTAACAGTGATTGCAAATAATTAAAAACTAGTTTTATGATGAATTTTCACTAAACTTTGAAGTCTGGACTAAAATTAAAGACTGTTTAGACAGTGTACCGTACTACCTTGCATAATGCAACACTTAGAAAAGTGGAGAAGATTTTTTTAAATAGCCTACATGCTTTAAGTCAGGGGTACCTAACCATCGAGTCACAGAAACACACTTCAAAAACGACCGTCAAGTGTGAGAGTTATTTGAAAGTATATCCTTGATTCAGACGGAAACCATTGCAGCCATGCACTAAATACGCACAAATAAATATTACCAGTCGTATATTTATCAAAGCAGTAACGAATTAAAGGAGGTGACACTTTGTCATGTACCTCTCCACAAAATCAAAAATACACGTAAATTTTCTAAATTTGTATAATACTTTCTTGCTGGCTCAATCCCATGTCATTGACAGGCTCAACCCCATGTCACCCACATTAACCTGACAGGTGGCATTGGGAACTTGTGGTATCAGCAGTGAAGTTAAAAAAAATAGCACTGGTAAAGTTTTAAGGACCCATCAAAAACCAAAGTACTAATAAAATATTCCGAAGTAAACACCTCGTTCACTAACTACCTAAGAATTAAATTGACCAATTACAAGTATGAAGATAAATCTGCTTTAGAACTATAAGATATAAGCCATAGGGTAGGCCTATACGAAAGGTGGGGGCACCTCAGATGGATTTTCAAAATTTTACTTTCAGTCCACACAATGCTATACAAACCTTCAGCAAATCAATTAGTAGTAATGAATAAAAATATATTTAATATAACATTAATTTTAAATCAAAACTTGTCACTTTAACGTTTAAAGTAATGCAATTTTAACTTGATGATATTGGTCAAATACAAGGTAAGTGTCTTCATCAAAAAATTATTATTGGGCCTAAAAATGCACAAAAGTGATCAAACCAAAGTTAATTTAGTCAAAATTTTGGGAGCAAGTCTTTTAGGCGCAGACAGTTAGGCGCTGGTCAAATAAATGCACACACTGTGGCGTCTGGATATTTAGGTGCAGAGCACTGTGGCGCCCGTTCATTTAGGTTCTATTCCTAGTAAAGTCTGCAGATTGTATCACCTTGGCTGGTAGGGCAATGCTTTTCACACAAAACGTTATATTGAACAAAAAAATATGTTTTGTTAATGCGCGTGCATTTATTTGTTGTTAGTCATGGCTTCAGTGAGTGAAGCTGCTTTATCCAGCAATGCTTTACACACAAAATGTTGTAGTGAACAGAAAAATATGTCATGGCTTCAGTAAGTGAAGCTGCTTAAACCAGCAATGCTTTTCATACAAAATGTTATATTGAACAGAAAAATATGTCATGGCTTCAGTAAGTGAAGCTGCTTAAACCGCCAATGCTTTTTACACAAAATGTAATATTGAACAGAAAAATATATTGTTTTTTTTAATGGGCGTGTTCAGCATTTATTTGTTGCTAGTCCAGGTTTGCATCGGCGAAAGCTTTATCAATAAATTATTCAAATTTCAGAACATGACTGAGTTCACTTTTAGTTATACATATAAGTCAAATAATAACTACGGTACCACTAAACATCAGTAAAAAAATACTGCAGCCTATATTCAAGCAGATGGTAGGCTTGAGTGAAGAGTAACTTAGTCTTCCGTCAAAACCCCGACTAGGTTTTGACAAAGCTGAGCTGATACAATCTGCAGATTTTACTAGGAATAGCACCTATATTAACGAGCGCCACAGAGCTCCGCACCTAAATATCCTGACGCCACAGTGTGCGCACCTAACTGTCTGCGCCTAAAAGACGTGGACCCAAAATTTTCTTATTATTTTACGAATCTTGCCTTGATGTCAAACTTCATTCCTTCTGTCGCCAGTCTGCGAGGCTATTTTCATTTTAAAACCAGTCAGAAGAAGAAAAAAGATTGGGGACTGCTGCTTTGAGCAACTGGGTGTTGATTGCAAGTGGAGAAAACTAGATTTCCTTGAGAAAATGGTGTTTTTTCTCTTGTTTATGACTTCCTTGTTGGTATTCTATTTTGTTTTTTTCTTTATTTAACATTTGCTACATAAGTTATCATGAAGGTGAAAAAGCACTACTATGCTTGCAACACCATTATTATTATTATAAAAAAAACAAAAAATTGAAATGCCTTAGCCTTGCGACCCCCTAAGAGCAATCAATGTAGCCTTGTGACCCCCTAAGAGCAATCAATGTAGCCTTGGTGACCCCCTAAAAGCAATCAATGTAGCCTAGTGACCCCTATAAAATATTCAATGAAAGCTCATTTAATAAAAAATTTAAATAAATTTGATTCATGCCGACATCCAGTCTATATCTTGTTTTGCTATTCTAATGAAAATTTTCAAAAATCAAAAATGCCTTCTTGCGATGTTATTATTGCTTTTATTACATTTTCTCTAATTATTTCCATTTTATATTGAGCTTGGCTAGACTATAGGAGAAAAAATATTAAATAAAAGCTATATTTTCGCTTTTTTACCAGTTGAATTTATAACTATCTTTTCGGCAGTTATGGATTTATTGAAATCGGTTGCAGTAAAATGTTGAGAAGGAGCAGTCTTCCAGACATCAGCACTACCTGACTACTCACTATAGAACAAATGATTGGTGCTACATCTTTTTCACAAGCTTGTCAATGTGTCGAACAACTGCTGAAAGAATTCTCATACAAAGTACACACTGAGGTTTTTGAATGCAATTGGAAACGATGCTGAAAAATTTATGTTTAACAGACGATTTCAATTCACCTCGTTTTTTTGCAATAACGTGGTTGCTGGTTAACTTTAACAATAGTCTGCACACATCCACATGCAAATAAACCAAGCCTTAAAGCAGTCGGCGGCCATCGCGGCCATGGCCGCTAAGTAGTGCTTGAATGACCGCCTGTGCTACCTCCTCCGTCGGCCAAGTTTGGCCGCCGGTTTCTTCTAGCCAATTATTTAATTTCGCAATAGAATGATCGTGGATTAAATGTCGAAAATATGTAGTATCAAAGAGTGATGCAGAATTAGGTCAGTGCGTCATAATCACTACTGTTGTACTGAATACATCCAGCTGCGATCACCAGCGCAGCAAGTCTTGTTTGCAATTCCTGATGTTTATTTTAGCGAAGTGTTAATCCGAAGTGCTAATTTACATCGGCTGGCAATGCAATATTGTCGTTTTTATATCGATTCAATGTTGTCGGATATTGAATCGTTGTTAAAAAGGAGAACTAGGTTAGTTAACATCCGTGGGTAAAACACGTGTCTTCACAGTTGAGAACGCTGTGGGTTAGTGACTTCACACCCTCAATGGTGACATCATAACGGAATAAATGGTCAGGTTTTATGAAAGGCGGTATGCAGATGAAACAATTTACTGAGCAGCGAGCAGTTACAGCAATTTAGGGTCGTTAGATGGTCCCGCAAGACCGGATTACAATCCCGATAAAGCATTTAATGCGTGGTACAACGATTCAGGACGTCGCCAAGACTTCAACAACGCTAAGTGATCATTTTAACATTGTTGCAAGTTTAATGCTATTTACTTGTGCTATCGTTATTGTATTTTGGCCTCCAAGCACGCAGATTTGGCCGCCGAGAAGGAGCTCTCGGTAGGCCACGATGGCTGCTGGAAAAAACACGAGTTTTAAGGCCTGTAAACTACCGCACTAGTTAAAAAAATATGAATGGTTTTCTATTTGAAATCAAAGCCTTATAATTTGAAAACTAATAATAAAGTAGTTCCGGATAAGAAATGGTCTATTGCACAAAAACACCATAGGTCTTATTCTTTTCTACCAAAAAATAATTAAAAAAGATATAGGCTACTGGATTTTCAGGCATCTTTCGACTTTTCCGAAAAAAAGCTGATGACCTCCACTCCGAGTTAAAAACCACCAATCTAACATAAGCATCAAACAATGAAAAATCAAAGCTTAAGGACACATGCTATGAATTGTCCTATCTGAAAATACTACTACACAGCTTTAAACTTTTCCCGGGGATATAGTGAGTACCGGGATATGAAATCACGTGACCTCGCGAGAGCACTTCTGCGCACAGTAGTGTCACTATTTGGCAAGTAGCCTATTCAAAGTTTAAACAGGGCTGTTGGTGATGATTAGGCTGCATGTGAAGACTAGTTAGTAATGAACTTTCGTTGTGCAATAGGGATAGAAAGGCTAATGAATGTCTATTGCATGCTGGTTTTCTGTAGGCTATCTGCAAATACACATCTAAATATTTTACATGTAGATTTAGGCTAGGTCATTATTTGGTATTGTCATTATTTGGTATTGTCCATTGAAGCAAATATCTGTGATCAGTGTTGCTTTCTGTGCAAAGTGGAATATAAGAAACAAAACAGGCAGTTCTGAGATTATTAAGGTTTCTTTTTTGTATTAAAAACATGACTGAGGTCTGAGGATACTTTTTATACAAATGGTTAGTTTGTGGGCCTACGGTACATTGGATATGTAACCTTGTCATTGTAGTGAGAGCTTTCAAGAGTTAATTTGTCAGAACAAGAGCTAGTAGTAAGTAAGAGTATGGGTTAATTTCAATAATCACACCATCCATACACTGAAATTTTGGAAAAAATGTATGTAATTAAGCAATGTTTGGGAAACTACAAAACTAGCACCATCTGATAAAGTAGGCTATGTTAATTTGTTGTTTGTATGCTACAACTCCATAACAGGATAGCAATATTTGTACCCACAGACATGAAATCATTTGTAAACCTTTGTGCATCTGCCCAAAATAGAAATTGCAAAAACCTGTAAACATACTGAATAGGCCTACACTTTTTGCTAACTTCATGTCCACCTGAAGAATTGTTACTTGATTAAAAATGTTAAAAACTTGGCAGTGGCTATTTGAGCGGCTCCGGTCTTTGAATCTGAAACACTATTTGACCGGTCATGACGTCACTACATAAGCACTTTTTTCTTTTTCTCTTTCAAAGCAAAAGACGATAAGCGCCTTTATAAGTTTTAAATTCAACACGTTTTCTTCAACTGAGTCCTTGGCGCATACGTCTCGGGCTGCCATTCTAGAGGGAATGAGTTTGATACTATCCGGAAGCGTTCTTTCTTTTTTTTTTCTTTTTAACTAAATTTTGACCCAAAGTGCATTTTTGTAATCAATTTTTAATTTGAGTAGCCTACAGCCCATTTTTTTAAATCTTTCCAAATGTGAGTAATAAAGTTAAGTTTTTTTAATTTGTGAATAAAAAAATAACAGTTAACCTCTCAAGTACATGTAGCTCCACACAGAGTGAAGTTTACATGCCTTTTGACTCCTTTTTATTTCTTTAAAAGTATGTAATGTCTAAAAAGACATTATTGACCCAAAAAGAATGTCTAAAAAGACATTATGAAAAGCAACTACGGACAAAGGCCAGTGTTCCGATCTCTTCAGCGTAGCGTAGTGAAAGTGGAAGGGTTGGTTGAGATGATGATTTGAAACTTGACTGATTGTTGTGCGACAATGAGACTGGATTTAATTTTTAACTTCGGACTTCAGCAAAACGGAAACTTACAGCCTATTAGAAGGTGTGATTATTTCAGAGAATTTGTGCTAAGAAATGAAAGGAATTTGTTAAAAATAAAGACTAGAAAAAACTTTTTTAATTTGTTTTAAAACTTTTTTATTCACTTGTTGATTCATTCATATCGGTTTGTATCCTTTAGTAGTTTAAAAAAAGAAGAAGTAAGAATGCTTCCGGGTAGTATCGAACTCATTCCCTCTAGAATAGCAGCCCGAGACGTATGCGCCAAGGACTCAGTTGAAGAAAACGTGTTGAATTTAAAACTTATAAAGGCGCTTATCATCTTTTGCTGTGAAAGAGAAAAAGAAAAAAGTGCTTATGTAGTGACGTCATGACCGGTCAAATATTAGTGTTTCAGATTCAAAGACCGGAGCCGGTCAAATAGCCACTGCCTAAAAACTTTCAATCACTCCTTTATGAAACAGAAACATTTCTTCAGTTTAGGAATAAGAAATATGTATATATATATACTACAGTAGAATTCGCCTATAGTGACTTTGGCTATAGTTACACTTCGCCTATAGTGACACCTGTTGCAAAGTCCCATTTGCAAACCATATGTTTTGCATAGAAATGACTTTGCCTTTAGTGACTTTGTGTATAAGAACACTTTGCTTACAGTGACACCACATTTCTGTCCCTTGGGCTCAAAAATTTCCGTATAAGGACACTTTACGGTGTATTTCCAATTTAAGTTGGAATCATATTTTGTCCTTATCAGCATTCGCCAGTTCCCAGCCAGCAAATCCATCTTTTTACATTGACTTAACGTATGCAGAGGTTGAACCACAAAGGATTGATTTGCTGACTGGGTTTGAATTAAACCAACATGGGATGTGCATGCGCAGATACTGCACAAGTGAAGTTATCAACGACGTCATCATTCGTCTATATAGTGACACTTTTTCCGCGTCCCTTCAGGTGTCACTATCGGCAAATTCTACTGTATTATGGAAAGACCTTGTTTTAGAGAAAATTGACATGCAGCTCTGCTCATCAGTTTTGAATATATACTTTGTTAGCTTAATACTAGCTAATACAATATGGTACTTTGTTAATATCATACTGACCATAGTTATTTCTTCTAAAGGACGAAGGTCTTAGTAGTCTACTGCATAACAGACAGAGTGAGCGTAAAGTGCAGAGTTGGCCAGTTTCACAGTACCGTAGCCGTAGTTTTAATATACGCTAGGCCTATATATTCTTAAACTCAGTCGATGGCTGTTTTGGTATTTGGGCACTTTCATTAAAATTGCACACATTTTTACCCCCTAAAGTGGCTCTGTACGGATATAGCTGTAGGCCTATGCTATAATATGAAGTACCGTACATCAGTATAGGCTAACTAAAGGGCTAGCTTGTTAGTAATCCAGAAAGTTATTTATAAACAAAAGTATACATATGTTAAATTTTAGTAGCAATCCAAGATTTTAATCTGATCTTTCGTTTAGGTTTTATTGTGATAAATTCAGTGCTTTAATAATCTATATTTGTGAAATGGGGTTTGTGTGTTGTGTAACAAGCTGTGAAAGTGGGTACAAGTCTTGCAAGACCGTAGTGAAATTACCAATGTTTTGGTTTCCAAAAGATGAAGAAATGAAAAAAGGATGCTGCTTGTTTCATAAATTTAATTACAATGTGTGGAAAGTCATGTCTGTTACAACACCTACAAAAGGTAAGAATAAGATCAAAAGAATAGCTTTAGTTTGGTTGTTAAATTTATTTAATTAGGTTGAAATTGTGTAGAGTGACAACTGACAACAGTACTTATTACGGCCTAGCAAATAAGTTTTTTTTCTCATTCATTGTCTTCTGACTTTGATTCGAGGCAAAAAAAGTTCTTTCTGGCGAGGATAGTAGATCTAAATTGTATGTTGTGTATCAATGGGTTGGGTGTACAGTAGTACAGAAATTACTAATGTGCACAGCATTTTTTCAGCTTTTCGAAAAGAGATGAGATGTGTTCAGTGTTCTCCAATTGAAGCTGATTGAATCAAACAACAACCGAGTTTGACCTTGGGAAAAACTAGAGATCTATTTATACTTTGGAAAAAAGAAACCTTTCTGGGCTCACTTCACAGACATTTACTGCATGCATTTAGACCATGGGTGCGGTTCCAGAGTTGGCGCAACATTGATAACCAACCATCATTTCACCTGTGTTCTCACTGGAAAATTATTGTCCAATTCAATAGAAGGACGGTTTGGGTGGTATCAGCAAGCCAATGGTTGTAATTTTTTCATGTTTATAAAACAAGTTCTGTAAGCTGAAAAAAAATTCGCACTCTTAGTTTGTTACAGCAACATGATCTTCTTGCAGCAGGTAACCTCACAACCCTTGATGCTTTTCCACTCGGCTTTGACGTTTCGATGTCAACTGTTTCGTTTACAGATGTTTGATGGTTTTTATTTTTTTTTTCTGCGGTTATTGTGAATGACCTCTCCGATGCTGATGTGACGTACTTTGTGAGCGAATACATTGGCCACAGTATCTCTCGAGTGCTTGTAAGATGTTATTGGTAAAAAGTGTTAATGGGCCGAGTCTCCTTGAGTCGGTACCACATTATTGTGCACATCTTTTTGAAATAGCTGACCGTGGTGGTTTATCCGCTCCCACAGAATATTGCTTTGCAGGGACAGCGCTAGCTGTTCAATATTACACTGCTATATTGTGTGATGACTTGGCTAAGTCGAAACTGTTTAGTTTGTTGAATTAGCGTTTTATATTTACTTCTTCAATCTTGAATGTCAAAGAGTCTCGTGGTATTGGCGATTTAGTTCAGCAATGGTAATGGACATTCCGACTTTACTTTAATTGTGTGCACTGCATTTAACTGTTTTGCTAAAAATGAACTGAAACGATTTAATGCCCCGGAGATTGCACCTTCCACAATGGTGACTAATCGAAAGGTTCGAAAACTTACTTTAAAAAGGCACACACGTCGTCGTCGTCGTCTGAGCTTCTGGGGCCGAGGGTCTATCCTTTTACCACCCCAGATTCACGATGTTCCCGGACTACACTGGAAGGCTGCTAGAGAGCAGCCAGTCTTTAGTTTCATCATCCATGACGCGCAGACCTTCCACTCCGTTAGGTGGCTTGAAGATGGTACAGTCATTGATGATGTGGTCTGCGGTCTGTTCCTCGGCACCACATTCACAGGAGGAGGAAGAAGCCATTCCCCATTGGTGCATGGTTGAGCGGAAAAGGCCGACGCCCGTACGGAGACGGTTGAGGCGCACCCACGCCTGTCTCTGTAGTGTCAGGCCGATTGGGCGTGTGTCGGCGTCGGGGATGAATGAATGGAGTCTGGTGGTGCTTGACCTCCATTCAGAATTCCATTTATGGTCCGCCCAAGTAGCCGCAGAGATGTCTTGTTCATCAGCTGGCACACACAAAAGTTAGTTATGTTTTGTTTACACGTTTTTATTGCTACTTTATTCTTATTTGTTATACCTCACAGCCAATAGAGTTGCTACTCTCATAAACACCTGAACAGTTTTTTCAAGCTTGCTTGGTATTGTACTGTAATGTTTATTATATGCTAATTCACATTTATTTACAACCAATCGTATGAAGTGAGTATTGGTGAAGTTGCTGTTGTATATTTACGTCTACTTGTCTATATATATTACGAAACATAGTGTAATCTAAATGGCGATATAAAGTAGACAATTACAATGTAGAATATTTGACTTGGGTAAATTTGATCAAGGTGTTGGCAGCATTAATTACGTTGTTCAAATTGCTTGTATCATCAATCTTATCATTTACTTGCTTCCTTGATTGTCACTAATGCATGGTATTGTGCTCTGTCATGTTACACCATCTGATGTATCTTCTTGAAGAAGTCAGTTGTATTGATTGACGAAACGTACGAAAATAGATGTTATCGTTTCCATTACTGTGTAGCTGTTAATAGTGTTAGGTAACATGCATAACTATAATGTGTCAATGACAGTATGTACGCGCTTTAGTGCATTCAATGTTGTGCTGGACTATATATTAACACCGTATAATAGGCTAATGAATACCGTATAATATATGTTTACAAACCTGCAATAAATTTATATTTTCAACTACAATAGTCATGTATGCTTTTTGCGCATCAAAATGCAGTGGAACGGTTACGAGCAACCTATTTGTGCAAAAATAGTTGTTTGCTACAATCGCCCTTCTCCCAACAACGCCTGAAATCGCCTTCGCGTCCCGATACTCACTATGTCCCCGACTTTTCCGATGAAAAATTCAAGTGAAACAACCTGGTGGCCATTTTTGCGATTGTGCAAATGAAACAGCAAAGACGGTGAATAAGAGTGCTGTGCATATAAAAAAGGAAGTGGCTGTATTTACGGCGCCGTAAATACAGCCGCTCCATGCCTTTTTTTTAATCTTTACATCGCTTTTACTGCGCATGCGTGCTGTTGCTGAAAAAAGGTGCATACCGTATATAACTAAATTTAACTGTACTTGCCAAGTGATTCAGTGGCGCAGACGATCTTCGTCTGGCTCGTACTCCCAAGGATATGAGTTCGATACTTCCAAGAGGTGTTTTTGTTTTAAACTAAATTCTCACCCGAAGTGACTCAATCGTAAGGCTGCGCATTTTTGTGGCCGTATAGTTTGTCTTTAATTCTGACCATCTCAACGAAAAAACAGTATATGACAAACATAGCAGAGATCTAGAAAAAGGTAGAAGCAACAAAACGCGGAAATTATAGCGTGCATGATACCAGATAACCGAGTGGTGAGAACGTCTGCGCGGCGTTCGAAAGGATGCGGCTGTGTCTCGGTCAGGGAATGGGATGGAAGACAGATTTTGGGATGGAAGCAGGGGCAGATTTACCTATGGTGCCAGAGCGCCCCCTAAAATTCCAATTTATTTTTTTTTATGTCTGCATGCAAATTTCCTTTTTATGCTATACTTTAACTTGTAAATTTCCATTTTACTAACGTAAAACAATGCGTGATGTTTAGTCTCGGCAAGTAGACCTACCAACCCCTAACAACCTTTTATTGTGTGTGTAACAATGACCTTTCACTACCTGATTTAAAATAAGTAGAACTCGGTTAATCCGGATTCGATTTGACCGGCGATTCCATCCAGATTAGGCGAAGATCCGGATTAACCGATGACGGTTCTATCAAGACTTGTTCATTTGTACTTCCAGTTTTATCCGGATTAGGCAAAGATCCGGATTAACCGAGTTCTACTGCAATAGGTTTGTTAATTCAAAAATCATATGAAAGAACATTTGTAGCCTACTTTGAAAAATTGAGATTTACAAAGTTCTGCCAGATACTTCGCTAATTATAATCCTAGCTTGATGGCTAGACTCCCAATTGTGCATTGATTGATGTGTATGTATGTAACGTCACAATCAAATATTTTGTAATCGGCTAGATTTTGGTAGTTACCCCTTTTCATTCACTTGGAGCAATCACTGTTGTATATAGCCTAAATTTTTAGTGGAAAATACCTAAATTATCATTTCACATTCGTTATTGCTTTTACAGTAATTGCCACAAGCGGCATTATGGTAAGACTACCATACGTCCTCTTTTAAGAGGATTTGTCCTCTTTTTCCAAGAAAAATGAATTGTCCCCCGAGGACACTAAAAATGCTTAATATGTCCTCTTTTTTGACAGTTTGGGTTTTCATGCTTGTATTTTCAACGGGATTATATTGCTTGATGACGTTTCAGCGATGGCTTGTAGGCTATTTCTTTAAAATTCTATACCGGTATTTATGTATAAAAAAATTTAAGTTGGACGACCGTGCCATATTTTAAACTGACTTTTCGTTGTGATGGTCAGAAGTCTGAACTTAAAACAAACTAAACTGAACGGCCACAAAAATGCGTAACCTAACGATTGAGTCACTTCGGGTGAGAATTTAGTTTTTTTTAAAAAAAACACTTCTTGGAAGTATCGAACTCATATCCTTGAGAGTACGAGCCAGACGAAGATCGCACGCACCACTGAATCACTTGGCAAAAACAGTTGAATTTAGTTATATATCCACCTTTTAGCAGCTAAAGCGCGTATGCGCAGTAAAAGCGACGTTAAGATTAAAAAAAGGCATGGAACGGCTGTATTTACGGCGCTGTAAATGCAGCCACTTCCTATAAAAAAAATGTGCAAGGAATGGCTATATCTACGGTGCCGTAGATGTAATTTTCATACAGTTGCATTTTTAATTTTTGTTGCAATTCTTAAATATGTTCAACCTTTTTCCTCACTTATCATATTTCAAAAAGACAAGCAATAATAACTTTGAAAATAACACAATAATTCCACACACAAATAGTTTTCCATTGATTTTATGTTGAAGCCGATCACAGAATGAAATCTGATCATGCAACAAACATACCGTACGGCGTACAGACAGCTGTTTAGATGGAGGTTTTAGCCAGAATGACAGACCACCATGTGAATCTGCTTGTCACATTTTGATGTTTAATGTAAGCTGAAAGTTAACCACAAAGCATCGTTTAACTACTTTAATACATCAGTGGCAACTAAAATAATGAAGTTAGACTTAGAGTACTGCAGAGTGAGAGACATACCTGAACCTTGATGCACCTTGATGCACGATGCACGATGCTCGATGCTCGATGCTCGATGCTCGATGCACGATGCACGATGCACGATGAACCTTGATGATTATCTTTGGGTGATACACAGATTAGTAGCTTGTAAGATAACTCCACGACTAACAATTTCACAAGTCAAATAAACAACTTCACCGTGGGCCGTGGCAAAGATTACCCAATTCAACCATAAGAAGAACCTGGTTGAGCTTTAGCTTATGGAGTTGCCTACGTGTTTGGAGAAGTTGCCAGATGTTTTTAAAATGTTTTTAAAATTAAGCCCAATTGTAACAAGTGATGAAACAAGACCAAACTAGCTCAAAATAAGATAAATTTGCGCAAAATATAATCAAAAGTAAAAAAATTTTGGTGAAAATGGAAAGAAACCAAACGAAAAAATACTACGAGTCTGCGACTGTTCAAGTTTTCCAGCTTCTCTAAAACAACTAGCCTAATTCTACTGGAAAACCGCGGAACTGGCAACTCTACTGTTTAGGTTGCAATATTTTAGAGCTTCCCCATAAATTATTTGGATTGATTTTTCATGGACAACGCAGAAGAATATTTGCTACCTTTAAACTTGCTTTAAATAAAAGCTTATGCTTTTTAATTTCATGTACCGGTAATAAATTTTATGATAGCACTTCTTTTTGAATGTTTGAAAATAATAGAATGCATAAATTTGCAGTTACTTGATATTTATCTCGTATTTATTTGTAGGCTACCGTATACTATTTTTCGCAGCAGAAAAAATAAAGGTTTCTCTCTTCCTCACTCTCTCTCTCTCTCTCCCATGGGAAGCAGTTGAGTCGATGACTAATACTGTTCTGCAGTTTATTGTCTGTTGTGAAATGTATTTATTCATAGCGTCAGTGTTTTCTGATTGATTCTCATACTTCAATGGTAGCCTACTATTCTTGCAATAGAAAAAATAAAAAAAATGTCTCTCTTTCCGCTGGTCACTTGTATCCTGTGAACAGAGAGTAATCTTCTTCTGTTGCTTGCCAAGAGAGCTTGTCAATAAAATTTTCCCTTACTTTTTATTGTTGCTTATTTCAAAGTGTTTGATCAATTGAATTTATTCCACTGCAAGAAATGATCAGTTTCTCATGACGATGTTTGTTTCGGCCCTGTGTCAAGAGCTTCTACAAGTATGCCTAACTACAAGGAATAACCTATCAAGGCTTTGTCAGTTTGAGAATAAAGATTCAAAACCAAACCAACCAAACCGTTCATCTAGTCAGGTTTACCTAGGTCAGCTGTGTTCGGTCAAGTGTAACAATGCAAACAGCTGATTCAGGGGCATCCCCTATCGAGTCTCCTACCGAAGCCAGCAGTTGTGAACTGGCCGATTAAGTGACAACTGAGCAAGTGATTGATTGATTGATTGAATCTTTATCCTCGGACTGGGAAAGCTTCTTGCAGAGCTTAATCCTGGCAGTTTTGCATACTTGTAGAGGCTTTGAATCACTGACGCAGGCCCGGTCACCGAGATTAACAGAGTGAAGTTTCCGATTGTTGAAGTCTTGTTGCCGGGGAACTATTCCATCCATTAGATGCCGCTGAATGGAGAGCAGTCCTTAACGTGCGTTGCTCAAGCGCACACCCCGAGAGTCGAACCAGCGCCGCTTGATCTTGAAGCTTCTTCGTTCCAGAAGTGACGCGCTAACCAATTGAGACAATCGAGCAAGTGACAATTCAGCAAGTAGCTGAAGGTAAATAATGAAACTGAGCAAACCATAACTTGGAATGCCACAAGTCACTGAAGTCAGCAAAAGAGTTTGACAATCGATGACCAAGCACGTCCGACGTGAGCACGTAGGCTAAATCTCTTTTGCTGACTTGGCAGTACCGTACCGTAGCTGAAAGCCTGAAACGAACCTGCTGAATTGAAGCACTTGCTAAGTTGTCACATGCCGAGTGGTCCGACGACCTCCCCTATCAGCAGCAACCAGCAGTTTTTATGACAGCACAGCAAGTAATTTTCAATGATGTCAATTTGTTTGTGTTTATTTATGAGTGTCACAGCGATGATTCAATGCAATATGTATATAGGCTATGTAGCCTATAGTCAGACAGTTTAATCACATAGTAAGCTACCAGGCAGTATCATAGCAGATAAAAAAGTGGTTTCATGTTATTTTAACCTAAAAAAAGGTAGGTTAATACTAGAATGGCTACTTTTGCATTACTTTTTATAATTATTGAAACACAGTTACTTTTTGTAGATTTTAAAAATCACTCAGTCTTTGCCATTTTGAGTTTCTTGTTTTCCAATTTTATTTTGGCATGCACCTCAAACGTCAGTTGGTTAGTGTGTGACTTTGTAAATGAAATATCTTTATGATGAAATGATGCTGATCCGACTCTCAGGGTGTGCAGTTGAGCAATGCATTCTAAGGACTGCTCTCCATTCAGCGGCACCTAATGGATAGAATAATTTTACAACAACAACACTTCAAGAATTGGAATACTTCACCCTGTCAATCTCGGTAATCGGCCTTCAAAAGCTTTTACAAGTATGCAAAACTATAAGGAATAACATATCAAGGCTTTGTCAGTCTGAGGATAAAGATTCTAAACCAAACGACCAGACATTTTCATACATTTACTTATGCGAAACGGCATGCTTCCATTGCTTCCATGAACCAAATACTGAAGAACAAATCCTGAGATCATATCATCAATGGTGATGGGCTACCATTATCTGGGCGCAAAATAGAGCAAAAGGCCTGGAACCATAAACTGGATGCTTTCAAATAGCCTCTTTGCATGGTTTGTGGAAACATCTCCAATTATGAGTTGTTAAAGAACATTCCTTCAACCTCAAATAAATATATCAATGAATGTTTTGGACTTATGGCTATGCACAATGGTTGCTTTAAAGTAACCACACTCTTAGTTTATAAAAATGTGACTAGTTGTTGCAGGCTACTGTTCATTTATTGACTGCTTTTTGTTATAAAAAGTACGGTAACTAACAATGTTAGCCTGAATTCTGGATGGCTCAATGTAGAAACATCCAATTCTTTGATTGTCATTGTCGTCGTGTAACCCTTTAAGTCCAAGGGTTTGTTCTTTCGGCACGGTAACCCAAATTCAGGATGTTTCCAGATTACATTGGAAATTCTTTGATATATAAATCTTTGGATCAAGCGTCAAATTCAATTGAACAGAGCACGTCAATGATAACTCTTAAATAAACCTTACCCGGGATAGTGGATGAAATAATTCAGTCAACAATAAGCAAAACACTGCTCTATTTATTTCAGTAACAGGGCCTAAGTTGATGTTTCAAAGCATATAAAACTGCTAGAATTAAGCTTTTATATAGACTTTCTCAATCTGACCACCAATTTATTCATCAAGCCAACTGCTTCTAATTGAGTTGCACAGTGAGCTACACATATTTTTTTATATATATATCAATAGTTTAGTTTTCTAGGCAACTAAATTATCTTCACTTCAGTGTGTTTGTTGTAGAAAAAGGTAGAAGAGATAAAACACAAAGATTGAGATATCTGCACATTTAGTTTTTGGCCAGTGATTTGGTAAATGAGCTGATTTGATAATTGTATTTAAATTTTTACAGACACATTTCAGTGATAATGGTCTTTAGGTTGTTAATGCTGGCGAGTGCCTGTCTTGCTTTGGTAGCATTTGCAGGTAAGCTTACATATGCAGTAAAGATAACTGCTTAAGATAATACAGTTAGTTAAATATTTAGCTTTCCAAAAAAAATAGTTTTTTCATTGTGTTATTATGTGATTGAATCATGAAAAGTGATAATGCGTAACTGTGCTTGCGATACCATTATTATTATAAAAGAAATAACAAGATGTAAAACTATAGTCAACTTTTAGCATGTGCGGTTAAGTATGCACTTCCAGCACAGCTTTCGGCTTGGCAGAAACATCTGGTAAATAGAGTAATTTTTAGCTTAACAGCATTTCAACGACAAGCAAAAACTTTACTCTGCCAATTCCAGGGAATGGCTAGCATCACTTGCTTATCGACTTTTTGATTGTGCAAAGCTGGTAGGATTAAGATTCCAGAGAAAGTTTTATATTTGGAGGATGAAAGAATCAAAAGAATTCTCTGTACTATTAGTATTTGCATTTATGAAAGTCGTTTTATCCCATGTGGCAGTATTAAACAAAAAACACCCATTTTAGCTTTGTACCTAAGTAATTTTATTGCAAAATCAGGTTTGTAAAGTAAGAAAGCAATCCTATATGCTTTGTTATGGGGGTACCTTGACTTAGATAACTGCATTTTTGTTTAGTGCCTCTATGGTGTAGCTTCCAGATAAATGAAAATAAACAATAAATGCTATTAATGATACTAAAAGTGTTCAATGCCAAGCAAAAAAAGCCCAGCAGAGCAATTTACATTAAATACAGTTACTACTTTCTAAAACCTTCTACAGCCTGTTTCACCCTAAACAGAGGATTATCAGAGGTCCTTATGTAAATTCTATTTGAATAAGAACCTTCTGATGATCCCCGTTTAGGGTGAAACGGGCTGTAGATTTTAGATAGTATTAGACCCTAACTATATTTGATGAATGAAAATATTTTTCACTGCTTAGTTTTCACTATTGTGAATTGAAACGAATGTGGAGTTATGCCGAAATAAACTTGATTAACTGATGATCGATAGCTAGTTTCAATTTTGTATTTGTACATTGTGTGACCATGAAATGACGCACATCATTGGTGTTTCAACTACAACCTGCTCTTTTTTTACAGATTGCCAGCATCTCAAATTCATTCCTGCTACAACTCCTCACAACTCTTCCAGTAGCAATTCGTCAACTACTACAAGCAGCTTAGATACAACAACTGCTGCAGGTATTCCCTGCTTTATAACTATGTTTGTATACTTGAAGACGTAGTCTTAATTGCTTCATGATGAATTGATTATATCTTCAATCTATTTTCAACAACAGTGTTAGTGCAACATGGTATATGAGGTTATGCGTCAATTCAAAGCGGTCAATTCAAAGCCGATAATTTATTTACGATAAAGACAATAAACCTAACACTAACCCTAACTTTAACCCAGGGATCTCTGAAGAACAGAGATATTTTATTTAGAGATTCCTGTCTTCAAATTTCGTCTTTGAATCATCGGCTTTGAATTGTCGTGATACCGCATACGATTATGCAGCAGGTTTTGATACTGAGTATGGTGCTATGCTAAATTGCAGACAACAGGTCAAGGGTAAGATCAACTTGCCACTCTCATGCAGCTACAAATGATGTAGCCTTCAATCATTTGAAAAAGGAGATGCATTAAAATGTGCAGTTTACTTCATCATAATTCAATAAATTTGAAATTTTGTTTTCGTTCTGATTGTGTCACTTTATTCTACAGATGGGCCAACTTCTGGTTGGCAGGGGTACGTGGGGGCCATCGTCGCAGTGATATTGTTCGGAAGCAATTATTTACCCGTCAAAAAGTTTGAGACTGGTGATGGTGCGTTGGAAATATCTGAATTTTTGTTTTGTAACCACTGCTAGCTTTAAGTGTCTGTAAATTGTTTGTAAATTGGTCATTGTCTGGTCAAATGCTCTAAATACACTTAAATGCTCTAAATACACTAAATACACTTACTATTTGAAAACGAGTCATTCAATCTTATGTAAAAAACAGATTTATTTTTGTGAAGTCATTCAATTTGATGTCATCGTTAATAAAGTCATTAGGTATGCTTTATTGCAGACAGAATTGTCCATAGAAGCCTAACCACCCAAAAAGCAACAAAACAAACAAACCAGACAATGTGTGTCAACAATCAGTGTCAACATAAAGAGCTTGCTGATAATGTTTAATTTCATGTAACAATTTTTTTCTTAGCTTTTATGAAAATCGGATTTATATTTTCTTGATCTAAAAATAAACATCAGTTGGGTTTTGTTTATGTTTGTTCAATGCTGGGCAATGCTTTTTTTTGATATATTTTAAACCATCAACGTAACTTGTTTGTTGCGTCATTCATCTGTTTATTATACACTAAATATATGCATCTTCCTGTCAGGCATGTTCTTCCAATGGGTCTTCTGTGTGGCTATATGGATCGGAGGGTGGATAACAAATTGGGTTCTGAATTTTCCAAAATTCTACGCTTTGGCCATGCTTGGAGGTTAGTGATAAATACAAAGGTTTGTTTTGCGACATGTCATTTAAGTAGCAAGAGATGTAAAGTTTGTTGCTCCAACCTACCAAATGGTTCGTGAAATTAGAACACAATTATTTGTTTAGTTCTCGGCGTAAACAAATTGATTGATTCATGACATTTTTATTGTAGGATTGAGAAAGCTTCTTTGAGAGCGTAATCCTGGCAGTTTCGCATACTTGTAGAGGCTTTAAATCACTGACACAGACCCGGTCACCGAGATTGACATAGTAAAGTTTCCGATTGTTGAAGTGTTGTCTGTGAGTTATTCCATCTGCTAGGTGTCAATAGATGAAGAGCAGTTCTTGAAAATGTGTTGCTCAAGCGCACATCCCAAGAGCCGAATCAACGCCGCTTGATTTTAATTTTTTTCGTTTGTGTAGATGATTTTATCTCTTGTGATAAACTTGTAATATCGCTTGTGATAAACTCTAGGCTAAAAAATTTTTGAAATAATTGGGCAAATTCTCCGAATGTTATGATTTAATTCATCAGTTTGTTGGAAATTTGATATTGGGCGTCAAAATATTTTAAAAAACGCCTCAAGAAACATAAACAAAAAACGTACTGTTCAGGGTTTCTCTGGGCCACCGGGAACATATGTGTCGTCCCGGTCATAAAGACAATCGGACTGGGGCTGGGGATGCTGATATGGGGATCGTTCAACTTACTCTCGGGCTGGGCCAGCGGACGGTAGGATGGTTGTGTTGGTCTATTGGTGGGTTGGTTACTTCTGCAGTTACATCAGACTCGTTCCATCCTAAGTTCGGTGAAAACTTATTATACTGTCGCCGGAACTCTTATTATCACAACTATTGCAATTGTTCCTGGACGTTCGATTCATGGCAGTTATTTGGTTCCGTTTCTAGTTGGAAATGTGATAATGGACCTAAGTTTGGTTGTAGTGCCATGTAGGCCTACCCGTGGCGCACTACCATTTAAAAAAAAAATTTTAAACAAGCAGTTACCTAAATTCAGCGTTGAAATTGTTGAACTTAATTTCTTGAGCGACTAGGTGGCATTTTATTGTGTTGATTGTTCTAAGAAGAGCATTTCTTTCAAATTCTTAGATTCGGCTGGTTTGGGTTGAAAAAAGAAATTCCAAACCATCCAGATTTGAACTACGCCGCCATTGCTCTAGCCATGACCAGGTTAGTTATCCATTAACGGATCACATGCTGCTGCTCTGTTGGTATAATGCCATCGCTCTTTCTGGGTTGATGTACAAACAATAATATAACACCATGGCGTTTGAGTTGTGGTAATTATACAATATTTACTGTACATATGTATGTTGAGAAGGAGCGATCTGCATGAATTAGTGGTGCGATATTGATGAGCCCAGCCTCATGGGCGAAACACGTCAATTCTTGCTACACTCGACTTCCGAGAAATGTACATATTTATAACGCCTACAAACATTCCGACTAACCCCACTGCGTTGGTTACAACAATGCTAGGTTGCGTACCCTGTGGCATAAATGGGCAATTGATGTGTTTGAGCGGGAACCATTATTCTTCGATATACAGTAAATCCATGTTTTTTTTAATTTGAAAACAACTTTAATCGGCAGGCCTACCAATAGGCTAGACGAGGCAAGCTCACGATGGTTGAATCTGAAAGCGCTTTATTTCCAATAATTTATGATCTAAAGAGTCCAGAGTGACACCAACAAAGAAACAATGTGTGTTTTCAAAACAAACGCCTTATTTAATTATTTCGTCACACTGGCCAAAGTTACGCTTCCTGCTGCATAATAAAAAAAGTTCCACTCTGCAAATAATAATACGACCGGACCGTGTTTTGTTGGTTCCTCCTAACATGTGTAAGTTTCGTATTGAACATGGCCGAGTGGTGAGAGCCCTGTCCGACACTCGAAAGGTGCCGGTTCGACACCGCTCCAGAGCATGTGACTGTGTCTATCAAATCAAATTGAAATATATAAGTTGTACACTATCAAAGTGGCACAAGTTCCCATATTGACGTCACAACAACTTACTTTCAGCGCCATCGCGTGGATGTTTGTGAAGTCACAACCGAATCAACCGATCGATTTGGACGACCAAGATTGTGATGAGCCTCCATTGCTGAGTGACGAATACAGCAACGAAAAAATTGATGAGGAAAGGTCCATGGTGTGCACCAGGGTTGTTAAACAGGTTGTTTAAAAGCGTAAAGTGTACGTAGCGTAACGTATGCGTAAACGTTCATTGGAAGCTTACGCTAGCTTTTGCGTAAAACCTCCCAGGAACTAATTACCGATATGCTGCCGTGGATCGTAGCCAAAATGTAGGTTAAGGAAGAATTTTAGGTCCCAAAACCTTTGATTACAAGAGTATTAAGTAAAAGATCTAATTTTGATCTACTTGATCTAAGCCTCGGGGGATGAGAAGATAAAGTTTTCATTGTACTAAACTATCGGCGCTAGCGAGAGTAGGGTGGCCAGTTCCTTTCTCTCGGCCGCCTTTACAACAGAAACTACGCCCACTCAAGTTATTACACCCTGGGTAGAGGTGAGCGGTGTGATAGGCTACTAAGACCAAAGTGACATTGCAAATGAGACGCGAAAGTCATTTTATTGAAAAATATGTCAACTTTGGGCCGCGTGTAAGAAGGGTTTAGAAAACGTGATTTCTTTGTCTGCAGAAGTTTATTCTGTTAATCTCCGTAATCGGAGCCAGTGGTTTAAGTCGTATGATGTTCGCCCTTCGTTTCCGAAGATGGCCAATGAGACTGAGATCAAGTTTTTTTTTAGTGTGGGCTTTGGTCAGTGTAGGCTCATGGCCACCTAAAGATATGGCCTGATTTATCACATTTTGCAGAAATTTCCAGGTTTTTCTAACTTTGGGCGAACGTTTAAATATTTTTTTGTAACAATTAGATTTTTACGCTTTCTTTATTCTTTTCCCCAGATGACACAATAGGTTTTAACATTCTCACGTGTTGAAAAAAAAAAAATTGATTTCGAAGATTTTAGTCAGACTGTTAATTTTCAATAACAGTCTGATTTTGCATTTTTCAACTTACTTTTTCTCATTTGCTACTGCTGCCCCAAGGCAACAAAAAAGTTTTATGTCATTAGGAAACCACAAAAAGTTAAAACATCTAAAAAAATGTCAGTCAAGCAGTAGCTGTAATCAAAATCTGCAAAATGTGACAAATCAGGCCGCATCTTAAGGTGGCCATGGTAGGCTACATGAGTGCGGAGATGGCTGATGAGGCCTATCTGTGCGGTGAAGCTTCTACTGCAGGATGGACATTGGAAGGATGGTTGGCTAGAGCCAGGGTTGTTTGAGGCCTTGCGATGCTCTCGTTTTTTGACAGCAGATAGCGTACGGTTAGATTTAGACATGTGCCAACGACCAATATTATCTTGTTAACGTAGCCGTAGCATAACGACTTTCTCAGCCCGAAGATGTTGAAGTATTCAACACTCGATCTCACACAATGAGCTCATGTCTAGATTACGTCATCGAGGAAGTTTTAAATGAAAATCTTTCCTCAGGACTCTCAATCATCTGATGCTAGCGTCAATGGTGATGTAGCGTGGGAGAACAAGCTTTCGTCCAATCAGAGAAGAGCTATGTGAGCTTTAAATTAACGGAAATTTGATAAAAAGCCTTGCAGCAACAGAATTTAATGTAGCTGCCACATTTTCTCGAATGATACCTTCTGGTTTTGTAAACTGCGAGGTCTTTTCTATTAACTGTTTTGATTTATATTTTTACAAAGTCTGCATGTTTTATTGGGAAAGTTATCGCTCGGTAAGATTGACAAGAAATAGTTGATATGACAGCAAATTGTCTTGTTAAAGTAGTTTGTAAATAAATTCAGTCTTGCGCTTACAGATTTTTGGTTTACTTTAAATGGTCTTTTCTAATTTCCTCAATGGACTGCAGGGAAATACAGACACAACCAGATTAGAGAACTAACAAAATATCGTACTAGAAAATGTTGGCTTACATTTTTGAATGTTTTTGTTTTGTCAACAAAGCGCACTTTCTAATAAACTCATTTTCGCATCAATTCCATTCCAGAGGCATCTCCTTGTCCATCATCTCTGGCACTTTGTACGGTTTGGCCTTCGCCCCAGTCATTCACATCAAAGACAACTACCCCAATTCCTCACAACACGGTAAGATGCTGCTCTGTGACTGTGTCATCAGAACGATATGTCTGATGTGAAAAGCTTTGGTCCGTTAAATTAAAGACGTTCTAGTCTAATGGAATTCGAAACAAATTTTGCAAAGTGTTATCAGTAGGCTACAGCATCATAGGCTACCACTAACCCATTGCTGATCGTTTATAGCAGTGGTTCCCAACCTGGGGTCCGTGAGAAAGCATTTGGGGGTCCGTGATTACCTTGATGAATTTTGGAAAAAAAAACAAAAAGCGATCTTTTTACTTTCATTTCTCTCTTTAAATGCAAATGTGTCAAGCTCAAGCCCGCAAGAATAAACTGTACCGGTATGCATTAAAATAAATCTATGCTGCTGCCTACAGTGTGTACATTGACCTTAAACTACATCTACCACAACGCATGTCGATTACAGTCAAATCAGGATTGGCTCGTCTATTACATAATAGAAAGCATGCGGTGCAACCAAAGTTTACCTCATAAGTTTCGGCATGGCACTTTGAGTCACTTTTAATATTTAAATACTGCTGACATTTCTTGAACAATTCGTTCATTTTCTTATTTGAGCAACTGTTTAACCTGATATTTGCCGCAGGAGTCATAGCGGCAATGCAATATGACACAGTACAGTAGTTGAGTAGCATAATTATTACAATAGTCAATAATATGTTAATTGAGTTTCAGGCAAAATTTAGGTAGAATTCAATAATTTGTCTAAAGGGGTCCGTGACAACAAAAAGGTTGGGAACCACTGGTTAAAAGGGTTAGTGTGTTCCAAACACTCATGGTATCGTTTCTACTGTACAAGAGTTCCACAACATCGAACTGTAATAACCATCGCCGAGGATCGGGCGGAAGCTCGTGACTTTATCGTGTTTTTATTGATTCAACGTCGTTGCATTTTGCTGGTTGGTTTTTGTCCGACTTTGTTCAGGGTAAACTATTATCACGTAACACGCTTCCCGTCCCACGCAGACGTTGATTACGTGTTCGCGCATTTCTCTGGTATCCTGGTCACAAGCACCGTCTACTTCGTCATCTACTGCGCGTTGAAGCGGAACAAACCCCTGGTTTATCCGTCGGCCATCCTGCCCGCTCTGGCCTCAGGAGGAATGTGGGCCGCGGCCGACATCGGATGGTTTGTGGCCAACAATTACCTCAGCGAGGCCGTCAGCTTTCCCATCGTCACCACAGGCCCGGGGATTATTGCGTCACTATGGGGAGTGTTTCTTTTCAAAGAAGTCAAGGTGAGTGATGAGGTCTCATGTCATGAAATAAGGCTATTCAGATATCATGACGTCACATATAGTATGAGGCTTGTCCACTGCTGTTATGTCCCGTTAGCTCAGTGGTTAAGCGCCCGACTTCACGTACAAAGCAACCTCAAAATCAAGCGGCGCTGGATCGACTCTCGGGGTGTGGGTTTCAGCAACGCATTTCAGGACGGTAGAGCACTTTAACATGAAGATATCCAATTTAACCACAAACCACAGATGTTACGTTGTCCGTCAGTCCATGATGTGTGAATCAAAACAAGTTTTAGATGGCCACCGTCCAATTGTGATTATTCCAGCATTCAGCCAGAGAGTTGATCATTACTTTGATTGGTAAGAAGAAAAAGGAGCAATAGCAGTGGTGGGAATCAAACCCACATCAATGAAATGACTACCATCGCCCTAACCCTCTGCGCCAAGTCAACCGATGACTTAAATTAGCTACCATTTGTGTTTTTCTTTGTTCTTTCTAGAAACGCAACCTTGATGACGTCACGAATAGCGTATCTTCGTGGTTGAATTGGATACTTTCATGCTAAAGTGCCTACCTTTTAGGACTGCTCTCTATTCAGCAACACCTAATGGATGGAATGATTTACAGTTAATAGCAATCGGAAAAATTCACTCTGTCCATCTCAGTAACCGACCTGCGTCAAAAGCCTCTGCAACAAGTATGCGAAACTACCAGGAATAACCTAACCTATCAAGGCTTTGCAGTCCGAGGATAAACATTCAAAACCAAAACAACCACCAGCCTATAAATTGCAGTAGGTTTTGATAACCACTTCAAAGGAGTTTGGTTGGTTGATTGAATCTTTATCCTCGGACTGGAAAAGCTTCTTGCAGAGCTTAATCCTGGCAGTTTCGCATACTAGTAGCCTGGAGGCTTTGAATCACTGACGCAGGCCCGGTCACCGAGATTGACAGAGTGAAGTTTCCGATTGTTGAAGACTTGTTGCCGGGGAATTATTCCACCCATTAGATGCTGCTGAATGGAGAGCAATCCTAAACGTGCGTTGCTAAGCGCACACACCGAGAGTCGAACCAGCACCGCTTGATCTAGAAGTTTCTTCGTTCCAGAAGTCACGCGCTAACCAACTGAGCTAACGGGACGGAGCTGATGATCTACATCAACCATTGAGTTATGTTTGCAGGGTCATTGCAATTACGTGATCATGGCGATAGCCTACGCCTTGACCATAGCTGGGGCGGTACTGGCCGGTCTCTCGAAAGCCTGATGGGACCAGCTCAAAACCTCAAGTCTTCCTAATTTTAATAATCTATTCAGTGAAATGCATTGTTACGACTGTGAACCGCATATTCCTGTGACTAGATGTGTCGAATGTAGATTAACATCACTCATTAGTTAGTACATGTAATCAAGTGCTTTTATTACCAGTTGCCGGTAGCCTACAGCTCTGGGGTGTTGAAGCGAAATTCACATTAAGTCGCCTGATATTAATCGTAAAGCCAGTATTGGATCGCCCAGTGCAATATTCTTGTATGGTTTGAAGTACAGCACGTTATGGCTTTAGCAATTCGTCATGTTACCTCAATACACGTACGTGCAATTTTATCACGACGTCATCGGGGCATCCCCGTTACGTTGTTCTCTATGCAATACATTGTTTCGTCAATAAATTCAAGAAATCGGAGACTTGTATTCAAATACTGCTGGATAGTCGACATGACAAAAGGCACTAACTTACATCGAAACGCGATTTATTGCCGCCCCGCAATGACGTCACAATCAGCTAAACACGTCACGTTGGTGCAAATATTGAAATACTGCAGCAGGAATAAGGAATGATTGCTGTATGGCAGATAAACGTATATAAGAGTACAGTACATGATGTGCATGTAGCTAAACTATGGCGTGTGTATACTACAAGAGGGTGCTTGCAACGCGTCAGTGATCACAATGACATAATACTTTGTCTTATTTTCACGCAACAATCGTACAATGAGTATGACGTGACACGTTCGTGGCTCACGTCATAAGTCGTCATCTCAAGAAGAAGAAGAAACAATATACATATTGCTCAAATAAGAAAATATAAAATCACGGAAAACATAATGGCAACGAAGATAATGATTGAAGACAAAGGATTGAGAAATGTCGTCACTGAGAACGCTTTGTGACGTCATCATTTCACCTTCTTGGTGGCTTGCCCAAGTTCAACTGTGCGCACTCTCTGTGCGAAGGTGAGGGAGCACACAGACTCCCCCAGGCTACGTTCGATGGGGGAGACTTGCACCACCATCAGCGTCTTGCTTTCTTTACCTGGAATTGATAAACAACGTTGCGTGATGTCAGGGGTTGCATATGAATCTGAGATGAGGGGGCAAACCTTCAAGGGGGCCATGTTTTGCTTCGAAGAATTGAGTTCACAATTTATGAAGCGGCGTCGAAGTTACTACATTGGATTATTGCATATGTGTACAGTAACAAACCAAGTGAATATATTCGATCCATTCGTCAATATTTCGCTGAATGGATTGTTATTATAGATGTGATAAGTTGTAAAAGTCTGACCACAACACTAACAAGTCCAAGCATCTATCTACGGATGGCATCACAAGCAAAACTGCATGTTATCAGTGAAGACAACTTTTAAACATTAATCTTGGTTTACTTTATATGATCTACGCGAACGAACTGAACTGTTATGTTATATAATATATGTTATATAAGATACGCGAACTGTATGACCAGCCAATACAATGGCTGTGACAATAGCCCAAGTATCTAGCCCGAGTCATCGCCACTACTCAAGGGGTGGCGAAAAAAAAACGAATTAGAGCAAATAACTTTTAAACATTCCCTATTTGCTCCCTCTGTCAATCACAATGAAGATGCAACATCAATCAACAAATCATCGGCAACTCACTCAGCGAGTCCTGCAGAAGATAAGTTAGCTTGGAGTTCCTGAACGGCACGTGACCTTGCTTGTTACGTAACGCGTGTATGACGTCACCGAGTGACGAGAGACTCTTGTTGATATTCTGGGCTTCCTTAAGGCGGTCTCCTGATGCACCGCTCTTGGACACGCGTTCCGAGCCAGCGAGGTCAATCAAGTTTAACTTTCCTGAATAAGATGAGGAAATATTAAAGCTGTCGTCTGCGTTGCGAATAAAGAGAAGTTCAAAAATTAATTGAGTTGCAAAATATAATTAACAGGTGGGTTGCATGACCGAGTGGTGAGGGCCCTGGTACGAAAGTGACAATGCAAAGGACGCGGGTTCAATACCAACCCAAGACGTTATCACAAACTAGCTAACTTAAACCAAATGATGAGAGCTCTGGTTCGAAAAGGCGCCGGTTCGACACCGCTCAAGAGCATGCGGGCGGCTGTGGCAGGACACTTAAAGACATGCCTGAAGGTAGACATGAAGATTGGCTTCCTTGCCTTCCCGTCCACAATCTAAATCTTTAACTACCGGGCGTAAACGTAGATGCGACAAATTGACACTTTTACTTTTTAACTTGCATGAAAACTATAACCACAATAGAGAATCGTTTTCATGTTTCATGGACTACCTCAGGAGTTGTTTGAAGACAGAATCCCACTTTTTACAAAATGACATACCAAAATAACTCATAGTTTGCCAAGCAACTATATATCATGCGTTTAACGAGAATGTCAAAGGTGAGTTGATTGAATCAATTTATTTATCAATCACATTTTACACAGGGACATCATCATAAGCTTCAAGCTTAGAAAGTGCTCTGAAGTTAGTATTGGATGTTCATTGTTCACCTTATCCAGAGGAGTTTAAGCCACTCGTTCTTGGAGGGAATTTAAAAACGTTTGGCATTTTTGATCTCCGTATACTTCTTTTTCTTCCTGTTTACGTCTCATTTTCTCGGAGTCGGAGTAAGACGGGGTCTGGGAAGGCACATATTCACTTACCCAGTCACCAGTAATCACGATCTAGGGGGCTAGTAATCATAACATCATCATCCCAAATTAGGTTTTGTCCCCACTAGTGGGGGTGACCGATTTTTTTCCTTGCAGCGATTGCCTTCACTCCTATTCTCCATCTCGTTCTGTCCATCGCATCGTCTTCCTTCAGTGAAACTTTGTCTGCCTCATTCTTCACCTGCTCTTTCCATACTCTTTTTGAACGTCCCCGTTTCCTCTTCCCATGCTTTCGATTATTATTAAACCCATTTTAATCTAAACTCAAAATATTCAGACATCACAACAAGGTAAACTTAGTATTGAGCGGTACAACAAAGTAAAGTATGGCTCTATTTGCAAACAGAAGAACTGATAAATTTAAAGTCATATAGATTCATTGGAAAGTTCCCGGTTGGTACATCCCCGCCCCCTACTTACCCTCGGTCGTCTGCCCCGTCGTAACGTTGGTTCCCTCTACCGTGATGATGAGCACGGCGTGGGACCGCGAGCTTCGTTCGTTCATGTTGGTCGACGCTGTAGCGCGATTGGAGCGGCCCATCTTGAACACCTGAAGGAACACACACGTCAGTCGGAGACATAAAAGTTTGTCGTATCCAGACTTACACCCAGTTGTTGAATATTTAGATTAAGTGGACGGGAAGGCAAGGAAGCCAATCTTCGTGTCCACCTTCAGGCATGTCATTAGGTGTCGTGCCAAAGACACAGCCGCATGCTCATGAGCGGTGTCGAACTCTTTATACTCGGCCATGCATGTAACAAGACATAGCTAATAGGAAGTGTGACGTCACAAAGTCAACGGTCACAACAGGTACGTCAGTCATGTTGAAGGCTATTAAACAAATTTATTACTTTAACCTCAGTACCCAAGTGAGATCCGTCATACGATACCGCTCTTGTTGCCATAAACCACCAAAAGGTCGGACATACATAGTTCCAAGAAGTTATCCTAAAACATGGCACCACTCAATAAAGGTGCACACCTTATTCACGTCATCCAAGCCAGTAACTTGCACACTCTTCAATCGCTGAACGAACAACGTCCCGTCCGCGTTCATTTTAATCTCAAGTTTCTCTGTTCTTGTGTTCAACAAATCTCTAAAGGAAATAGGAAATTTAACTTCTTTTAATGTAAACAACAACATCGCCATAAAGTGTCTTCTCCACCTTTCGTTCGTTCTTCCTCGTCATTAATTGCAGGCCACCTCAATACTACATCACCGGCAAGCAATGAACAAGGCCACCGCAGTTTGAAGGTGAAGCGATGTGGAAGTCCATGAGTGATTGCGGGTTTGAATCCCACCAAGAGAGTTTTATTTTTTGAGCCAGCAACCCAGCAGCGGTTGCTGCAAGTGCTCTCATTGCAAGATAAATAAAATCTTCCGAGGAATATATCCATCAAGATACAAAGCAACTTACTCCACACCGCCCTTGCGGCTGCAAATAGCATCACCGTCGTACGTGAAAATAATCCTAACGATGACGTCACCTGAGCGTCTCGTTGTAAATCTCGACGAGGGAGACGTTGACGGAATACTTCCAATCCATCACGCGGTCCTCCACCATGGCGAACAAGTCGGCGAGGGCGCGTTGGTTGATGCCGGGGTCGGTTGGGGTTCCCTGTAGTGATGAAAAACTGGACTTGATTCTATTATAACCAGAGTAGTCAGTACGTTACATGGTGGTCCACGCAGAAATCATTTGCATTTCCAACATTAACATCTTTTATAGGAAAAGTAGAGCACCGGCAGCAATATTATAACTGGAAGGAGATTGCTGAACAAAATCGTTGTCAACATGAACCTGCCATCAACGTCGAAACATGGGTTACTGATTCGAACCCCTCACTGCTTGGTATAAGTTTAAACAAAGGTGGGCACTGGGCAACCTAAGGCCCACGTACAGCTTTTGTGCGGCCCGCGCACAGCATTCAAAACTGGTCCATGTAGCTGGCCGTCACTGCATTAAGAATTGGTGTTATTCCTGGTTGGCTGGAAGATGCAATTTATGCTGCACTGACCTATCCACAATTTGCTGTGCTCTTGTGCTAGTTTATGTTTTGGCTGTGTCGCTATATGACGTAGTAAACCAAATTCGTAAAGAAAATACAAGTTTAAGTTGTCCATAAATTAAAGACGACAGAAATGCACTTTTGACTATGGTTACACACGTCTGACACGAGAATAGGTTTCATATCGAACAAAAGCGAGCACAAGTACTTGAAGTTAAGTTCGCCCACTCTTATTCTATTGAATAAGCACTGTTGCGACCCGCCCCCGCATTATCACTACTTCATTTGACCCGCGCATGTAAAAAGGTTGCCCACCCCTGAGTTAAAGTTTCTCGAGATTTAAGTTTTCTTAAAGAATTACAAAAAGACAACTCCCACCTCCATAGTGTGGGTCTTTCCCGATCCCGTCTGCCCATACGCGAATATACAGACTCTGTAGCCATCCATGCATGACGTCACCAGGGCTTGCACCTCCGCGTACACCTGCGTAGAGAAATCGTGACGTAAGTGCATCTGTACGAGGTAGTTGGCAAAGAATTTATCAAGGACTGCTCTGCAGTTCCAGCGCTTCTTAAAATGCGTCCGCGTGCAACAAATATGGCGCATAGTAATTTTATTCATGGATTTGATTTGGCTTTGTAGCCGAGCAAAGCATTGTGCCTCAGTGTCACGTCATGCTTGGGCTTATGACGTCACAATGAAGGGGTGTTTCCGAAGTGAAATGCTAAGACTTTATGTTCTTTGATCGAAGAAACGTAAAGAAAAGCTGGGACAACAACTGCATACGATGAAACCGTGTATTCATCCGCGAAGGGCATAGCATACCAAGTTGGGATCGATTAACCGATTCAGCAGAAGACACGAATGAACAAAACACAAATGACGTGGTAGCAAACCTCCTCCTGTGTGGCTGAGGGCGGGAACACTTTGTCTAATTCAAACGTCTGTGTTCGACCTTTCTGAGCGTTATTAACGTAGATCATCGCGTCATCAGTGTCGTCATAGGTGACGGCGATCTTGACGTTGTTGCCATCCTCGGCGATGATTGGTCGCGTACGCACAAAGACCCGGATGTTACCTAAAGTAATTAGTGACTCAGTATTGAAGCTGCAATCTGCAAACGCGGTCCCACTTTAAGTGGGAATAAAGCCAGAAGTGTTGAAAGTTGAGATGATAATATGTGGCAACATGCAGCTACAGTTTGATGATAGTTAAGGTTGTAAAAGCGCTCGTCTTAAAACATTTGTTTAATTGGCTCATGGTGCGAAGTAAACAGTTTACCTGCATACAAGTCAACAAACAAAAACAGCGACTTCTGGAAACGTAACTTCACATTCAGCAAAAATAACACTTGATTTCAAATCATATTTTGATAAGACGCACCGAAAAACTTTTCCGCTAAAAGATTTTCTATCGATTCTACTCTCACAATTGATGATGACGAAGCATTCCAGAATACCAACAATTCGTGTCTTCTTAAGTGAGCTTCGGATGTAGACAAGGGGCCCACCAGTTCACACAGCCTCTTCGTTTACATAGCCCTGGTTATTGAAGTTGATTCTACCCAACTTCCTTGCTTTTTTACTACAAATTAAGTGATGATAGAAACACACTTACCTTTCAACTCTACCAGTTCATTGTGGTATTTTTTCCTCAGCTTCATCTCCTTCTTATACTTGCGAACCAATTCCTTGTTAGTCTCGTTTATCTCCGCCACTGCGTCAGATACCTGAATAGGGGGTTTTCAGAAAAGTAGGTTTTTTTGTTCAGACAAGAACTTGCGCTCAACCACAAAAGAAAAGTTTATTCTCACATTGCTTTAAGGTTAAAGGCGCTGACAGAGTTCATTCCTATAATGCTGATCGCAAAACGGAAGCATTTATGTTGATCGCATGATTCGGGCTATGATTCTTCATAAATGATGTAACCAAGATGTAAATTTTAAACCCTCATGTCACTAACCTGCTTGGCAGCCTGCTTGATCGAGTCTTTCAGCAAACCAGGAAATCTTTCCACTTCTTTTCGTAACAACGAATTGTCACGTGACATCTGACGTAAGGTGGACAGGCATAGTCTGCAGACAAGAAAGGGTTGAATTGAGCTTTTGAATAGTTCTTGTTGTGGATGAGATGATAGCAGTCATTTCACTCCATCCGGGCGGTGCAGCCATTGGACTGCGTTGCTATCAAGTGTTGTAAGATTAGCATTTCCATTTTGAGGTCGGTGTTTGTAAGATAGTGAATCTGCATTAGCTAGGACAGTGATGAATGATAAGCTGTGTGGCCTGGGACACGGGCGGATTCTGAAGGTAACAATCAAGTTCTAAGTCGGAGACATGGTCGTTACGAAAGTATTTCAACTTAAAACGGAAACGGAACGGAATTGAAATAGTGACAAATTTTTGTTATTGAGGGGGACCAAATAAATGGAAGCGGTGGATGCGAAGCAGCTGTGACAAAAAGGGCAAGGCTGGTTGGGAGAAGTTTAGGGAATGTGGGGAAATGTTATATGGAAAAGCATTTTCGTTAAAAATAAAAGGGAATGTCTATCGAATTTGTGTGCGGCCTGCAACGTTTGTACGGCAGCCAAACATGGGTGCTAAGAGAGAGTCCGCTTGCAATTCTGAGAACAACGGAATGGGCAATGGTGAGAGCAATCTGTGCGGTAAAACGAGGTAGAAAAAGACTGAAGAGCTAATGAATATGCTTGAAATGAGAGGAACTACAGTATTGAACAGCTTACCAGGGCAAATGGTGTAAGATGGTATGGACATGTACTAAGGAGGGAGGAACAGGAAGTGTTCTACGAAAGGCATTGACTTTGAAGGTAGATAGGAAGAGAAAACGGGGGCGTTCAAAAAGAACATGGAAAGTATATGTGTACAGTGAAGCGCATTAAAGGAAGAATATGCGATGGACAGAACGAGACAGAAAATAGGAGTGAAGGCAATCTCTGCAAGGAAAGAATCGGCCACCCCCCACTAATGGGGACAAAACCGAATTTGGGATGATGATGTTATGGTTACTAGCCCCCTAGATCGTGATTACTGGTGACTGGGTAAGTGACTATGTGCCTTCCCAGACCCCGACCTACTCCGACTCCGGGAAATGAGACGTAAACAGGAAGAAAAAGAAGTATGCAGAGATAAAAAATGCCAATCGTTTTTAAATTCCCTCCAAGAACGAGTGGCTTAAACTCCTCTAGGTGAACAATGAACATCCAATACTAACTTCAGAGCACTTTCTAAGCTTGAAGCTTTAGAGGTCGCCGCTTCAGTCGCGATGGCGGATGACGCTTTCAGCTTCAAAACTTCCCGTTTGTGAGCTTCCAACAGGCGCTCTGTCGCCATCTTGTGGTTGAGAAGCTCATCGCTGCGTGTAGATTCCAAAGTGGAAATCTGTCAAGATAAAAATTTGCAACTATAGATCGCAAGGTAGCTAACACCTCGTTTATACTGCCATAACGACTTTATTACAAAAGATTAAGTTTCGCTTTTAGCAGCATGATCGTTGCTTACTTCACAAATATAAACACGAACGACCTGTTTTAGCCTAATGCTCCATAGTGAATCTATGGAACTGCGAGCTTTATTTTATTTTTTTGTTTACATTTACTTTGCATTAGTTTCCACTTATCAAGTCCACCTGGTTAGTAAACCTAGGTTTATCACAGGAAAAAGTTTGTCACACTTTGCACCGGATCAAACTAGGTTTACCAATCAGGTGGACTTGATAAGTGGAAACTAATGCAAAGAAATGTAGCCTATGCTGTATGTTTGAATCTCGATGAAAAAGTGAACACCTAACCAAAGTGGTCACGGTACGCCACTGGTTTAAACTCGACGAGCTGTGTTTGGGCATTTGAAACGGTTTCCTTCAGTACTTTTCACAATGCTTCTTTATTCCCAATAACAGGTTAACCTTGTTGAACCGACGTCATCTGACAAAGTCGTATGAACGAGTGTGCACGATGAGGAGGAACCGACCTTGAGTTGAAGATCGTCGTTCATTTTCTCGATGGCTTCACGTCTCTTCGTCTCGGTGGAAAGGGACGTCTGGGTTGAGTTTAACATCAAACGGAGATCTCCGTGCTCTTTTTCCATTTGCGCAAGAGCAGAGTCCGATTCTCCACTGACCAAGGCGAGCTGTGAAGATTGCTTAAGATTATCCAAGAGCAACGAAGAAGAGGAGGTGGATGATTAGCCGTAAAAGTAATTGGGTTTGAGTTGGGGGAATTATGAAAGACATTCTACAGATTTCAAATCAACAACCAAAAAAAATTAAAAAGGAAGATTACGAAGTTGCCCACAGAACCGATGCAAACAATGAGAGAAAAGATGCTCACGGGACTCCTTCGGCGCGGCTTTCGGCCTTCGGCGCGAGACCTTCGGCAATCGGCAAGAGTGGGTCACCAGCCCCTTTCCTTCCCTTAATTAATTGCATCATGTGAGCGGTGGTTTTTCAAAAATCAACTAAAGACGAGAATCGAACCAGGCACTACTGTACGATTGGAAAGCGAGCGTCATATGAACACCAAAGAATGAAGACGAAAATATGAAACACGGCGGAGGTAATACCTGGCGTTCCAGGTTCCGAGTTTCGATACTTGCACGTTCCGCCTCATTTCGTGCCTTCTCCGTGTTCCGTTCTTCCACCTGCAATCTCCTCCTGGACTGTTCTAACGTTGCTTCCAATGTGTTCTTTTCCTCCTCATTTGTGGAGATCTTCGAAGTGAGGAGAACGATCTGTTTTCGGTAAAGAAAGTGATGTCAATGTTTGGTGTTTCTACAACTGCATATATTTCGTCTGTTTGAAAAGTTAGAACGTAGCGACCACTTTCTGTCTAGCCCTTTGTACCTTCACGACCTGGGTCGACACGTCGTTGTCGTGTGGAGGCTTGCGAGCACCCAAGAATCTGTCAGACAAGCAAGTCATGGAATTCTCATACTTGACTACAGATGAGATGTTAGACCAAGATCGATCCACCCCGGCATCATGCTCGTATGCTAACCAGGTTCACGTGTGAAGGTGGCATACGAAACTACTACAAGCCCTTCTTGCGCTAAGAAACGACATTGCGAACACATTGGGCAATAAATCAATTAGAAGAGACGTCAAGCTCAAGAAATCCTTTTACTGTCCTACTACAGCCCTGTACGATGTAGTACACACATAGGCGAGGAAACAACAATAACAGCTGAAGATCAATATATCTGAATGCACAACTGACGCGTGCCGACAAGACAATGGACCCAAGCGGCACAGAAAACTCGACTATGACAAATAACACTGAACACAATTTTTGGTGCGACAATGAGAGGTTTTGGGGGTTTTCGAGGGTGGGCATCCGAAACAAAAGTCCGCTTTCCCGTATCAAATGTGTGCGGTTTATTTCACTGCAGCCATTACACGTTAACGTTGCAGCTATAATTCGTTAATATGTAATGGCTGCAGTAAAAAAAACAGATTTGATACGAAAAAGCGGACCTCATTTTCAACTCAGCGACTCAAATTAACCTTACAAAATAATCTTTGCGTGTATGCACCACAAAGTTGCTTCCAAATTGTTGACAAGTGTAATTATTAACTTCAATCTACTCCCTTGAGTTACCTCTTCTAATTTCTTATTCAGCTGGGACGTTGTGTCTTTCAGGTCCTTTTCAATCGTTTCCGATTTGGTTTGAAACCTGGATGCTTTTTCCTCCATTCTGTAAACGAATGAACAGTAAAGCATCCAATAAAATTTTAGACTAAGAAAAAATTTAAAAGTTGCAAACCTTCTATTCCAGTGGTTCTCAACGGGGTCCGCGAAACGTTTTCAGGAGGTTTGTCAAAGTTTCCGAGTTTGTAACATGATTGATAAATTACAATATTTAAAAATTGATTGTGCTTTATTTGTGTATTACAGTGATTCTCACACCACGCGTCGCGACGCCCTGGTGTGTCTTTTGAAGTTTCAAAGAACATCACACAAAGGTTCGGTGACCTAAAATCTTTTATGAGGCTATGTATGTTCAACTTAATTATTTTGAGACAGCAGATTGTTGATCAATGCTTATCTTGGAAGAGAAAACCTTACTCAGCAGTCCATCAGCACTAGCAACGCTCTAGAATTCTAGATTAGCCCGATCAGCACTCACAGTTTGCTATGACTGTGATTACAACGAAATATTGATTGGGCTACAAATAATAAGAGAGAAACTCTTTGTAATGGTCGCAAAAATTCTATTAATTTTCGATAAAGTTTACAGAAAAAAAAAAAAATTAGCATATAGGTCACCTAATTTGGCCCTGTGCCAACATATATATAGCTCATAACATAACCTCGCCAATGATGTCGTCATAAGAGAGACGCGAGTTAAGCAAATTCTTGTAAACTTATAAAACATTTGTTTCCATTAGGAGACGTCATATATCAAAAATTCAGATAAAAATGTTTTAAGGGTCCGCGACCGCTTCAAAGGCACCAAATGGGATCCGCCTAGACAAAAAGGTTGAGAACCACTGGTCTACAGGCTTCGCAGCTAGACATAAACTGACAACAGAAGAAAAAAAGAATGATCAATTTTCAAAATCTGGTTTAAAAAAGGCTAGCAGGTCCTTCAAGAAGTCACAAGAGTTAAACAAGAGTAAAAAGGTTGGAAACCTCTGGAGTTTAACATGTACAGAATGTTTACTCAGCCCTCCTTCTAAACGTCTGTTTCCATCTCATAGGGTGTGAGCATGACTCTAAATTTGACTAATTTAAAACCTTGAAAATTGCTTAAAAGTTACGAAAAATGAAGTAATTACTTATCAATCCTTTTGTCATATGATTTTTTTTGATCCTGGCACGCTTGATTTGCTTCTTCTATTTCACGCCTCAATTGTTTCTCGTTTTTCTGCATAACTGATTTCAAATCTTCATAGTTTGCGCTTGATTCTCTTCTTTGTTGATGGAGGAGCAATTGAGCCTCCTCCAACTCGTGCTCAGCGAAGCGTAACTTCTCTCGTGCAGATGTTTTGTGCTTTTCTAGAATAGCTTCGAGTTTGGTGATTGTGGCTTCCAGCTCTTCAACCTGGCAAAAGACAAACCAGGAATTGATCCAAGAAAGAACAAATAAAAAGGAAATATATTGAAGTGATACAAAAATCGTACACTCCTGCTATTAGTAAAATTGGTAAAGATATAAAAACACATTTGACATAAGTTGCCAGAGTTGCTGGACTATCATAAACACAATCTTTACTCATAAAAGATGAAAATGTTCTAGAAGTTGACTACCATGACAAGATTTTAAAAGAAATAGCAATATGCTGATCATTTGCTTCATGCAAACAAAAAGAATGCGCAAATGAGATAAACAAATTAACGTGAACGCTTCAACAATTTTCTTCCCCAACGTCAGTTAATCACCTCAAACCTCCTCTGATCCTCCCGGACTCGGAACTGATCAGCAGCAGCAGCCTCCTCCTGCAAGCTCTCCATCTCCATCCGACATCTGAGAGAAGTAACAATTTGAAGTGTTTTCAACGTTAAGTAACGTCATTATTCAGTAAGTAACAGGTAAACAAAAATTAACTAAGATATCAAGTTGAAATATGGTTTGTGCAGTGCCGAAGTTGCGGGCGAGAAGACATCGGTTCAACAGATTGTCGGATTGTATTTATATATTCATCACAATCCCAATAAATGGGTTTCCAACTTGTAACTTCCAATGAGGAAAATGTTTTTGGAGCAATGGAACAAGTTTGTTGTGATGAGAGTAGATCAGTCAGCTGCATGGAAGCCAAAGTAATATCTATTATGAGCATAGCGCTACTAGAACACATATTTACATAGATGCAACATCAACTAAATTTATACTGAAAACTTTATACTGAAAAGTTTGCGCATTGTCATGGTGCGCGAAACGTCAGTGAAGCAATAAACCATCTTGTTTGTTGTTAATTTTACTTTCAATTTCATCAGATGAACGTAGCAACTAGTGCTAGAAACCATCAACTAACTTTTCCAATTCTTTTGTCAGACGTCGGGATTCCTCTTCTAATTTAACGGTAGATTGCGACAACGTCTCCTGATTGGTCAATCGTGCCACCATGTCACGTTCAAGTGTTTCCAACTCTTTTTGAGCCTATGAACGTCATCATATCAGTATAAATTATCAAATTGTGAATTCGTAGCTTTCCCAACGTAGTGAAGAACAGAACCTCTCCAAACAAACATGGAAAATAGGCAAAGACTTGATGGGAACTGCATTGAAAACTTTAATGTTCAAACTGCAAGACATGTCACGTCTGTGCAGGCAACAATACACGCAAACATCGTGACTTTGTTGAAGTACAACAATCGTAAAAACAAAATGGTCCAAATCAAGTTAATCAAATATTGTTCTAAATTTAAATATAATTACCAAATCTTTTTCTCTTTCTATTTTCTTCATCTCGTCTTTCTGTTTCTTTATGGTTTGTTGCAGCTCTCTTTCCTTCTCATGAAAGGACCTGTGTGATAAAAAAAAGCTGTGAAGTCGGGCGAAAAATATATAATTCCGACTCCTCGTTTTTCACTGGCCAACTCCGACTTAAGTGTTGCTAGATTTTACTGAAATTTTGTCTTTTTTCATTTTTTTAAAAATTAATTTTATTAACCATAAACAGACATAACTCAGCAACAACACTACATTTAACATTATAAAAACAAAAAACAAAAAGCGAACGTTTTCGGCTAGTCATATAGCCCTTTTCAAGCCTATAAGAAATACATTATTAAAAGAAATGCTAAAGAATCATATAGTATCACAGCAAAAATATGGTCAAAGCTAAACATTTGAGAAACTGCCTCGCTCACACAAAATGATAACTGAAAATTACACAGCACAACGGGTCAAGTATTTCAGAGGTAAAATTAATTGATTGTTCAGACAAGGACTCAGGCAGATTACGCAAGAAAGACAGAAGCACAAGAGATAGTGGCACAAAACCACTATCTCTTGTGCTTTGTGCCACTATCTCTTGTGCTTCTGTCTTTCTTGCGTAATCTGCCTGAGTCCTTGTCTGAACAATCAATTAATTTTACCTCTGAAATACTTGACCCGTTGTGCTGTGTAATTTTCAGTTATCATTTTGTGTGAGCGAGGCAGTTTCTCAAATGTTTAGCTTTGACCATATTTTTGCTGTGATACTATATGATTCTTTAGCATTTCTTTTAATAATGTATTTCTTATAGGCTTGAAAAGGGCTATATGACTAGCCGAAAACGTTCGCTTTTTGTTTTTTGTTTTTATAATGTTAAATGTAGTGTTGTTGCTGAGTTATGTCTGTTTATGGTTTAAAAGAGTTACCTCTCTACCCAAATTGTATAATTTTATTAAATTTGTAATCAAAGTTGAAACGGCAACTTTCAAAAAACTGAACCAAAAGAACAGAAGAAAAAACCAACACTTCTATTTTCTGGTAAAGGTCTGGAGCGCAATACAGAGAAAAGGAAACTATATTTTGAAAAAGTGTATTGCAAACAAAGATTCTATTGCTTATCGTTTTTTATCAAACCGGAGTCGGCCGTTTTTTCAACGACTCCGACCCGGGACACGCCAAACTTCCACCGACTTTGACTCCACAGCCCTGGTTGCAAACATCGGTAAGGTCATCACCAATGCATTGTGACGTCACTATGAACCGTTCCACGGTAGCATTGGGACGCTTTTCGAACATACAAGAAGCTGCAGAAGAAGAATGTCCACAGCTCCAACATGATGCAGTACATAACATCAACGTGTGATGATGTAACACCAACGTGTGATGATGTACCTTTTATTTGATTCCAGTTCCTTGTTCAGTGTTTCTAACTTCAATTTGAAACTATTGTCTGAGCGACGCTTTTTTTCCTAAAAATCAAACAGTTAACATTGTTGATGATACGACCATCGGTTAGGTATCATATGACCATTATCTTCAAGAAATTTTTAAAGTCTTTGAAGCGCTTCCTAGTGGACACCAACACACTTAACATGCTTGAAAACGGATAAGAAAACCGGATAATTCAATCGTTAGCTTAGATACGCCGAAACAGCTTTAGATTGTCTGGCTGAACAATCATTGATTGGCTTATTAAACAAGAAACCTTTTCCTGTTTGGATTTGATAACTTCCGCTTCCTTGTTCGTCAGAAGTTCTTCATACGACTTAATGTCTCGCTCGTGGCTCCTGGAAAATAATCCTTCATAATTATTCAACGTTTGTGTATGCTGAAAAACTAAATAAAAGTGACAACTTAAACTTCATCAAAAATCGTTCTCAAAGGCATTCTATTCCCACACTGCAAATTAGTCGTTTTTTACATTGGTCCAACGTCTGCAGACGTTGAATTAATGTAAAAAAATGACTGATTTGTTGTCCAAGTTTCGACTGGTTTATAGGTTTTTCAGTGAATGTGTAATTTGGTGATTCAGTGAAAGGTTTTCCAGTGTTTTTCAACCAGAGGTGGATCTATCCAACACAATACCGTTTCGCTTAACTTAAAAGTATAGGTCGTGTCGTGACCAAATTTCTAAGCCGAATGTAGGTAGGGGCACCCCCAAGACCGGTCAAGTTTAACAGTTCAAATGAAAAGCTGAGCCGCACTGCTCGAGATTCTTTGCATGAGAAGACCTACCTTTTCATTTCTTCGATTTCTACTGAGAGCTTGATCTTCTCTTCAGCAACTTTTTCCAAAACCTATCGACAAGATATGACGACTTAATGACGTGTTGCAATAATCTGGACCGCATCATGCTAGCACAACAAGCAACACAGTACAATGGCCCACTGTAGAGGCTTTGTTTTGATTGTGGGAAACCATTCTATGACTGAGAAAGGCTATTCCTGACAGTTTCGTGCACTATGGAGATCCAGAATCAATAACGTAGGTCGGTCATCGACTTTTGAACGAGCAAACCTTTCTAGAAGCCTATTCCTATTGGCACGGGTCTATTCGGTGAGTCCGATTCGATGAGAGCCTTTTTCGGAGAGTTCCCTATTCGGTGATTTTTTGAAACTTTTTTTGAAAATTATCGGGTACCGTAGCCTAATTATCATTGCCGCTTTTACATCGTTTTAACGTCGCTAAACGCTGAAATAAGACCCTTACCCCTAACCCTAAAACGGCAATGATAATTAGGCTACGGTAGACCCGATAATTTAAAAAAAAATCACCAAATAGGGCTCTCACCGAATAGGGAACTCACCGAATCGGACTCACCGAAACGGGCCATTCCGATTGGCACACTATTAGCGGTTCAGAATGATTGATGCAAGTACCGAACTTTGAACGGGTAAATTTCCCAATTGTTGTTGGACATTAGTGGATGAGCGTTGGCTGGTGTTGACTAAGTGTAACAAGTGCTAAAGAATAGATAGCTTTTTATTAGGCATTTTTCTGAAGGAGGAAAACATAGAGATGAAGTGCGTTGTATTTAGTGTTTACCCGGCCTGGATAAAGCAGGAAGATAAAGTTACTGTAAGCATGCAAACTGTCAAGATAAAGTTTACAAAAACGCTTTCTCAGCTTAAGGGTGACTATTGATTCAATTACACTACCAGTGCATTGCTTTGGTTCTGCATTCCTCCGTCACCGCCATCTTTGAACCGTTCCTCTATCTGATGAACATAAGATAAGGTTGGTATAGGTCGTGCCAACAGATAATCATCTCACCGTGTTCTAAATACGAACGCACACAAATACTTCAGTGCGGAGGTGTTTGCAAAAGTTTGTAACATTATATTGAAGTTTTAAAGTCGCAAATATTGACAAATTATTAGCTCCGTTGCCAATCATCAAAACTAGCAATACGCAGTTCATTAGTTTCTCTTCTATTTGCACATAGACTACGCGTCGCACTGGCTCTCTTAGCACTTCAAACAACAAAATATCGACTATGCGCTGTTAATCATCACGACTTAGCGTGGTTTGTCACCATGCTGAAAATCGCCGTGCTGTGCAAGCCAGAACAAAATCAACAGAAGACAACGCTTGCTCTCACTTCGTTCACTTTGTTCTCAAAGTCCTCCTGGGCTTTCAGCAGCTGACTGTGGAGATCTGCCTTCTCTTCGTGAAGGTCTTCAATTGCGGACACCATCTCTAGCCCTCTGGCATCACCACTTTCCTCAATTAAATCCTAAAAGGAAGATGTGGATTGTTACGAGCTGAAAATTCCTTACATGAAATAAGTAGATAGCCTATATGAGTTTGCATTGCTTGTACTACATCATAAAAAATCACGCTAAAGGAAAGTAATCGATAATAAAATGGCTAATGCTCTAAGAAGATTTACCAGGAGAGAACAGCATTAGCTGTTCCACCTTGTTATTTAATGCTTAGCTTAATGTTACATCTCCAACGCATGTTATGCATTTTAGTAATGCATATGAAATGTGAAAATCTAACACAAGCTACAAAATGACAGACAAATGAAGCGAACAAAATCAAAACTCATCAACCAAAACAGGGTGGAGTTGCTACACCAAAGACGTGAAGACATGAAGTTATTGCCAACGAACACTACTTATAATTTAACGATTCAATCTACTTTGTCAATGATGAAAAGTCATAGACAATGCAATCACGTTCAAACCAACAACTAAACAACTGCATTATTCAACTCATCAAATGTAAAAGAAAAATAGTTGAAAGTTTGGTGAATGTGTAAAGGATTAAGCCCAAAATGCAGAACTGCACTTCTACTATTCAGCAAACAAATTGGTAATTTAAAAACCATATTGTCTGTATTAAAATTGAACATAAACTATAAGCTACAAACGTTTTCGGCCATACACACGTTAGCCCTTATCAAGTAACAAAAAATAACTGCTTATCATATCTACAATGAAAATGAATGACTGATCTAAACACTGAATTGAAAAACGAAATGCAAAATGAAACGGCAGAACAGAAGAAAGGCACATCACGTGGCGTTTAAATTACACCAGGCAAAGACGCAACATATGACGTATCAAGAAAAGACGTTGAGTAGATAAGAAGCACCTGAGGCAAACAACTGTGTATTGAGGCGTGGTATTCTGTGTTTGCCTCAGGTGCTTCTTATCTACTCAACGTCTTTTCTTGATACGTCATATGTTGCGTCTTTGCCTGGTGTAATTTAAACGCCACGTGATGTGCCTTTCTTCTGTTCTGCCGTTTCATTTTGCATTTCGTTTTTCAATTCAGTGTTTAGATCAGTCATTCATTTTCATTGTAGATATGATAAGCAGTTATTTTTTGTTACTTGATAAGGGCTAACGTGTGTATGGCCGAAAACGTTTGTAGCTTATAGTTTAAATCAAATGTAGTTATTACTATCTGAAGCCTTTACAAATTGTTTCACCTAACGGATCATCAGAAGGTCTGCAAAAAACATGTAAACAGTAAAGAATCGATAATTCTGAAAAGATATTAAATATTACAACTGTAAATTAATCTGCCAAAAAAAACTCTAAACCTGTCCTTCCTGAGAAGATATTAAATATTACAGCTGTAATTTAATCTGCAAAAAAAACCTCTAAACCTGCATTCCTGAAAAGATATTAAATATTATAACCGTAATCCAATCTGCAGAAAAAAACTCCAGAATTACTAAGGACAGCCTCCATCCGCCACGATAAAGTATCAATCAATTTGTCCCAATGGAAACCAAGCAACAATGATGGCAACATCTATGACATCACAAAGAAGCAAAATGCTTGTTATGATCGGCTCAACCTGTAGTAATCTGCACAGAATGAATAAAAATTGTTTTTAAACCTGTAAAAATTAAATGAGATTTATAACCTGTAAAAATCAAATGAAATTTAATTTTTTCAAAATTATAACCTGTAAAAATCCCAAGGAATTGTGATGATGTAACCTGTAGTGTCCTGAACAAATGAAATAAAATCCGTTTATAAATCTGTAAAAATTAAATGAGATTTATAGCCTGTAAAAATCAAATGAAATTTTAAAAAAACCTGTGAAAATCAAAAGGAATTTATTTTATTTTGAAGTACTTGAGTTTAAATTTGTTTCTATGACGACATTTGCCGACCAGTTCCGAACGCTTGTTCAAAAGGTGGCCACTATCAGCCTTCAGAATGGAATGTTTTAGCTTATAGTTTATGTTCAATTTTAATCCATTATGTTAAATGCCGTGTGGTTGCTTGGTTGTATATGTCTGTGGCTGAAGAAAGTAACCTCTTTACCAAAATTGTATTATATTGTCTGTAATCTGCGTATATTTTCAGAGCTAAAATTGATGACGAAGTGCTAAGTGAAAGCTGAAAAACTGAAATTCGAACAATGAAGATAGATGTTCGAAACAGTATATATAGTTTTTGAAACGCTGACAGCACTTGCTCTACCAGAGTATGACACTACCATATGTTTATACACACTACGGTACGTGTATTTTTAATGTATACCGGTAGATCACTGCAGCAGATAGAGTGTTTTACATGGACGTGATATTGTGAACAATCTTCTCGAAACGTTTCTGGTAGAAAGTAAATTAAGTGAACGTTTCGCCGTCGGCAGCGTGGCGTAGCGGTTTGAGGTGGTTGTCATTTTGATGGCGTGGATTCGATTTCCAACCTTGAAATTACTCTTTTTTCTTAAAGTTACCAAAGTTGAAAGCAAGAATTAACTCTCTAATGAGTGCTTGGCCACAATGGCGGGCAGTCAGGTGGTTAATAGGGATAATTGTCCTATGTGAAAGTGTCTATCGGTCCAAGCGCTCCATTTGCTGCGGCAACCTAGAGATTACGAATACGACTACGGTACGTCAACCACACCAAGAACTTACAGATAGAAACCATACTTTCCATAGAGATAAACAGAAGTTAGACCTTTGAACAGTTGAACACTGTTTAATTCCTTAATGGTGAAGCTAACGGAGAGCAAAGAACCATACTTGCACACTCTACCAGTGTAAAAGTCGAACTGATTAAACTGAACGATAAACACATTGCAGCGAGCGCAAGTCAGTCTTCGGCAAAATCAGACTCGCCCCAATTGCAATAAGCAGTGCATCCAGCATGTTATTGAAAATACAGTACGGTACTCCAAACGTTGATGGTTTGTATTAAAACAAGAGGTGTTTGTTTGGCTATTGCTACAGCGTTGACCACTCAACAATACAGCAGACAGTGGAGTTTAACTTGAGATATCGGTAAGCCTATAGCTTTCAAAATCAAACTACCCACGAAAATTCTTACCCGATTTTATATTAGTTAGCCTATTACATGGTTTATTATATAGCCTATATTACGGCATCAAAAACAGAAAGCAGCGATTTTAACAAGAGGAAATAAATAAAACGCAATTGAGAGCAGCTCATTTATGACTGGGGGAGAGGGGGTTCTTGGCGCTCTCAACAATTTATGGAGCAAGTTTGACATAGATTCTCGCATTTATAAGGTTAACTTCATATTATATTAAAGCAAACACTTTTAAGTAAAAATGTTCTCTCTTCAATATTTAGCTTTTGCCACGAAGCTTTATAATTACACCCTTTTATGGGCAATCTTTGTTAATAACAATCCTTTCTGTTGTTGCAATGTAACATAGTGACAATATAAACAGAACAATGCAAGCAATGGTTGAAACTGTGTACCTGCAGGTTCATGATTAAGTTATGTTTGTCTTTTATTGCGTCAGCATGAGCGCGTTGCATTATTTTCATTCTCATTCTTTTGGAAGTTTCCTCTTTTTTCAAGCGTGACTTTAAATTACTGACCATCTTGCTGAGATCCTAAAGTAAACAAAAAAACATTGACATTGAAGTGAAATATATCTTGTGTTGCAATCTAGTAATAATATCATGGGATAAAAAGTTTTAGCAAAATTTTTTTATTTTGCAATGTTGAATAGTTTGATGCAAATAGTAAAATTGTGTCTTTGATGAGAAATCTGGACACTTATCTAAGTTATCATATTCCAAGCCACATGCATGTTAATGTTTTTAAAAATTATATAGAGCATGTATTTTTAAATATACAACAAATCTTGCTAATTTTAATTAAGAGAACAGGGTAAATTTGACAATTTTATGATAAATATTATGCAAATAAATTTTCACAAAAAAACTAACTTGACTTCTACTTCGGAAAAGGTCACGTTGTTGTTGACATGTCTGGAGTTCTTTCTCGAGAACTTTAAACTCTATTTCACTCGGACGAGTCTCATCGGTGCTTTCTTCATCACTGGAGCTTGTAATATCTTCATTCATCAATTAATACAATTGTTGGTTTAAAATGGGAAATATGAAATGGGCAATATGAAAATAATTACTTTTAAAAAAACATAAAAACAATGGAAGTTAAGCAAAATTAGAGATAGGGAACGTTCAAATATTACGTATTTTTGACCCCCTCCTCCCCCATGTAACGCCAACGTAACGCTTTTTTCAATCCCCGCCTTCCCCATGTAACGCTTTTTCACTACGAATTCAGCACAAAAAACTACCATTCCGTACTCGAAAGTGTTACGTAACGTTTTGCTTGAACCCCCTCCCCCCCGATGTGACGCTAACGTAACGCTTTGCATAAACCCATAAAATCTTAAACTTTACATGAATGTACGACTGAAAAATTAAAGAACGACTCACTGACTTCAACACCATTGGTCAGTGGTCACAGCACATGACTAGGGAACAGTGTTCCGAAAGCTAGTGCAATTTGCTATTACCACAGCAAACTCGCAGATAAGGCTAAAACAGGTCGTTAGAATCTACATTGTGAAGATAGATTAATTAGTTCATTATTGGCGACACATCATGTTATTTCTGTAGCCTATTTAAAGGCAACAACCAAACAGTAAAAAACAGTTCAAACCTCCTAATGTGTCATCATCATCAAGTCCTAAATCTTTCATAAACTGTTCTGTTTTTGATGGAGTGGGTTGAGGTTGAACATGACTAAACAAACGCCTTTGCCCTTTATTAATGTCTTTGGGATATCTAAACTGTTAATACAAAATAATAAAGTGAATGGACCTAAAAGACAAATAAAAAATTTAAAGTGGCTATTTTTCCAAGGTAATGGTCATGGTTGTGATAAAAAAGCATCGTTTTGCGGTAGGTGTTGCTAGAGTTAGAATTAAGGTTGAGGTTAGGGTAAGGCTAGGTTTGGGGTTACGATTTTATTCTCTGCTCAGGACTTCAAAATTTTCCAAATTGCAAGTTTCTGTCTTCAAAGGCTTTAAATTTTTTTGAAATAAGGGCAGAATTCCTCATCTTGCAACATTGGCATTGGAAAAGTAGCTACAGCCTAAAAAACTAATAGCAAATTTAAAAAAAAAACATATAGCCTATTATTCACTATTCAGGTTAGGGTAAAGGCTAGGTGTGGGGTTACGATTTTATTGTTCCTACGATAACAGAAAATTTGAGCTAGCTATAAATTATAAAAGCCTGGTGTGGAAACGGTATTTTCATTAACAATTGAATGGCAAAACATATAATTACTGTAATACCCCATACTCAATAAGATAGCCTACTGTACGGTATATATATTACATGACTCATCAACTGATGCTTAATATGAAACACTTGATATGGATACACTTGTGTCCTTGCGATCTAAACCAGGGGTGCTAAAGTTTTCTTGCATTTCACTGTTGAAGAAAAATAAAAATATTAACAAAGCCTTACTTTGTTTGCATTGCGATAACATGAAATGCACGGATGAACTACAACAGACGCTAGGAGATTTTGCAAATGTATATGCTCAATGCATCGTAACAAAGCCAGTGGTAGCCTACCTGGTACATGGACAATACCAATATATTTACCTCCATTAATTCTCTTCTGGCTGAAGTTTATTGTTGGTTATTTGCTGTCCGGCCTTTTCCTTAAACATCAGGCATGCAGCTCAACCATTTTATGTTTACAACACATTTGCAGAAGAGCTACACATAAAATATATATGTTATCTTTAATCAATTATATAAGTTTATTTTTCCATCTGGTACAGCAAAAATACAAGTTATACAGTCAAAATCGGTTAATCGCATGGTCAATTTACCAAGCTTATTTATGCCATTAACTGTATCCATTGATTGACAGTATTTTGGTATTCTACACGTCAATACCAGTAGCAGGAGGAATACCGAGAGAAGCAGAGAAAACTATATATGTGTTTCGTCAACTTAGAAAAGGCATTTGACAGAGTACCAAGGAAAGTGATGGAGTGGGCAATGAGGAAAAGAGGAATAACGGAGGTATTAGTGAGAGCTGTGATGTCTATGTATGAGGATGCAAGAACAAAAGTGAGAGTTGGATCAAAATATTCAAACGAGTTTTTTGTGAAGGTTGGTGTACACCAAGGATCAGTTTTGTCACCTCTGATATTTGCTATTGTGGTTGACGTTGTTACTGAAGGAGTGAGGGAGGGCTTATTGAGTGAAATTTTGTATGCAGACGACCTGGTCTTGACAAGTAATAGTATGGAGGGAATGGAGAGAAAGTTTGAGAAATGGAAAGAAGCATTTGAAACCAAGGGTATGAAGGTAAATCTTGAAAAAACAAAAGTGATGGTGAGTGGAGCAGAAGGAACAGTTGTTGAGAGCAAAGTAGATCCCTGTGGAATATGTGGCAAGAGAGTGATGAGAAATTCAATGCAATGCAAGGATTGTGGAAAGTGGGTACATGCAAGATGTGCTAATGTCAAGAGAGCCGCAACAAGATTGGCGAAGTGTTTTGTTTGTGGGAAATGCAGTAAAGGAAGGAATGAAGTGGAAAGCCATGATGATGAGTTCTGCCATGGCATCGAAACAGTGACAGACTTCTGTTATCTGGTTGATCGGATAAATGGAAGTGGTGGATGTGAAGCAGCGGTGACAACAAGGGCAAGATTGGGCTGGGCAAAGTTCAGGAAGTGTGGGGAAATGTTGTATGGCAGAAAAGTTTCACTAAGGATGAAAGGGAAAGTATATCGGAGCTGTGTGCGACCTGCAATGCTATATGGTAGCGAGACATGGATATTGAGAGAGAGTGAACTGGCAATCCTGAGAAGAACGGAAAGGTCAATGGTGAGAGCAATGTGTGGGGTGAAAACGAGAAGGGAAAAAAGGACTGAAGAATTGTTGGATATGCTAGAGATGAGAGAGACCATAGACCAACTGGCCAGGGCAAATGGAGTAAGATGGTATGGACATGTGATAAGGAGGGAGGAAGGAAGTTTTCTTAGAAAGGCACTAGATCTAAAGGTGGATGGGAAGAGGAAACGCGGTCGTCCAAGAAGAACGTGGAAACAACAAGTGAAGGATGAATTTAAAAAAGTCGGACTAAAGGAGGAAGATGCAAGGGACAGAGTGAAATGGAGAAAAGGGATTAAAACAATTGCTGCGAGGAAACAATCGGCCACCCCCACTAGTGGGGAACAAACCGACGATGGATTATGATGATGAATACCAAACATTCATCTGACACAAAACCTTGAAAGCAGACCGTTAGACATTTTAAACGTTTATACGATGATCTACAGCAACGGTGTTCAACCTGCGGCCGTTGATGAATAATTATGCGGCCGTTAACACGTAATTTAAAAAGCATGTGTTGGCGGCCGTGCCCTTGCTAATTTTTGCCCATGCTGATTAGATTTTTTTACGACTGAGATAATATCGCCAAACAGTTGACCTCTGCCTGCAGACAAAGGTTAACAAAGAAGCAACTTTGTTTTCACTGGTTATCGATGAATTGACTGACATTAAGGACTCTGTGCAATTATTGAGCTTCAATCGTTCTCTGTCTCCAAATTTGGAGCTTTGCAATGATCTTCTTTCAATGGAAACGCTCTCTTCTTGCACCCGTGGTGATGACATATTAATTTGTTGCTGTAAAGAATGCTTGCCTTCGCAATGGATTAGATTTAAAAAATCCCAGTAAACATTTTTTCTTGGCCCAACGTTGGCTGACAGTTGTTCGAGTTGGCTGAGGGTAGTGTAGTTTTGCCTACTTTAGAAATATTTTAATTGAAGATACCTTTGAAGAATTGTTTAAGTTTTCTTCATGGCATTCCTTTTACAATTGTAATGGGACAATGAAAATGCAAAAAACCTTAGAATTAGGAAGTCGTTCTTGCTAATGATGGTGTGCAGTTGTACAGAACGTTGGGCCAACGTCATTATTTGCGGGCGAACTATGGTAACCCCTCATTTTAAAATAAGTTAGCCCAACTGCAACACATGGTGCAAGATACGTTGAGTCAACAGAGGAGCACTATTTTACCAACTGTTACATTAGGTTGGGCCGAGGTACAATGTTTGCTGGGATGTTTGTGGTATTTGCACAGAGGGAGCACCTGCAATGATGGGTAACACACAAGGCTTTGTGGCAAGATTTTCAGAATTTGTATCAAAAGACTACGATAATAAACAGCTCACAAACTTTCGTTGTATTATCCCCTTAGGAGCCCTGAGTCTGAGTGTCAAATCTGTTGCCCTAAATGACACTTTAAAAAGACGTGAATTACATTATTTTGTGCATTCGTGCCAATGCTTTTCATCATAGGCAATTGAGCGAAACGTCTGCAGGAGACATTCTCTATCACACGCAGTTCGTTGGTTGCCTCAAGGAGAAACATCTCGCCGTGTTCCGCAGTTGTGCAAAGTATCTTTGTGACAAGTATCTTCTCCTTAAAAATCATCTTCAGCAGCGTAATTTTTTTCTATTTTACACAACTGACGGCTCTCATCGATAGCTGCAAAATACAGGTCGACGACAATCCAATCACTTTTTTTCTGGTGTGTTTGATACTGTGTTGCAGGATTTTGCTGATAGCTTTTGAGGTTTTCAAAAAATTTCGCAAACATTACAACTCGTTGCCTTTCCACACCTGGTTGAAACCACAAGCGCTCCGTTACATCTTCAGATGGAACTGGTGGGATTAAAAACTAATGAGCAGCTTGTGACTAAGTTCAAGTGCCAAGAAAGTTTGCTTGACACGTGGAAAAGAGCACTTGATTATCCAATGTTGTGAGAATTGGCAAGAGAAACTCTTGTTCTTTTCGGAAGCACTTATGTGTGCGAGTCTGCCTTTTCACAAATTAAGTAACCTATAGGCCTACCTGAAAAACGAGCACCGACAACTTTGCAAACTGTTTATCTGATCGTATGCAACATCAAGGAGTCACTAGCCTAGTTGTCGCAGACTTTTATTGAATAAATTTAATTCAAAAAATTTTTGATATTTCATGGCACTATTAGGTATTGGAAAGTCTCTTAGGTAGGCTAACGCAAATTTTAAAAAAAATATTTAAAAATCATTAGCAGCCGTGCTTTATAGAATCAATCTGAATGCGGCCGGCAATAGCAAAAAGGTTGTGCACCCCTGATCTACAGTTTGCAGAAATGAACACATTTGTGCTCCTGTTACAATTGGTTGGTTTTGAATCTTTATCCTCAGACTGATAAAGCTTTGATAGGTTATTCCTGGTAGTTTCGCATACTAATAGAGGCTTTTGACGGGATGCAACTTAATTCGTACCATGAACAATTTGTACAGTCAATTCGTACGGATGCAACCTAGTTCGTACACTGAACAGTTCGTACCCTGAAAAGATCCAGACAAAAAATTAAAAAACCGAAGTCGCTGAACGCAGTTTTCGCAAACAAACAAGAACTCTCAAGAACATTAGTGAAAATTTTAAATAATAATGTTTATTTGCATCAGACAAAGCTGTCCATATCCAAAACAATGAAATAATACACAAACTGCAAATGCACAAATAACGAACAACAACAACGAAATAACAATGAAAAACGACGAAATAATACACAGACTGCAAATGCACAAAATCTCACTAAATAGGCTATCTACTGTTGATTGATTGATTGATTGATTGAATCTTTATCCTCGGACTGGAAAAGCTTTCTGCAGAGCTTAATCCTGGCAGTTTCGCATACTTGTAGAGGCTTTGAATCACTGACGCAGTCCCGGTCACCGAGATTGACAGAGTGAAGTTTCCGATTGTTGAAGTCTTGTTGCCGGGGAACTATTCCATCCATTAGATGCCGCTGAATGGAGAGCAGTCCTTAACATGCGTTGCTCAAGCGCACACCCCGAGAGTCGAACCAGCGCCGCTTGATCTTGAAGCTTCTTCGTTTCAGAAGTGACGCGCTAACCAATTGAGCTATCGGGGCGGACTGTTACAAGCTTACAGACAATGGTACGGTAGTGTTACAAGTTAGAAGAACTGAAAGTATTCAGAACGATAAAACAACTGAACTGAATCAGATGACATGGCAGCCATCAAAACTAGATAACAGCATACATAGAATTATTATAATGAAGACGGTAATTTGATATACAGTACGATGGCAATCAGACCTCATCAGGGAGGCAACTATATTTGTTCGTTTGCTTTTGCAAAAATGTTTGCGGAAACTCCGATCTCAACCCTAACCCTTTTAAAATGTTTGCCGAAACTGCGAGTGCGATCAGCGACTTGGCAAACTCTTAGGATCATTACCGGAAATTTTAAAATGTTTGCGGAATTTGCGGAAAAACAGAAACTACGATCAGCGACTTCGGCTTTTTTAAATTTTTTCTCTCGATCTTTTCCTAACCCTAACCCTTTTAAAATGTTTGCGGAAACTGCGATCAGCGACTTCGGCAAACTTTTTGGATCATTACGGGAAATTTTAAAATGTTTGCGGAAATTGCGGAAAAACGAAAACTGTGATCAGCGACTTCGCCTTTGTTCTATTTTTTTCCATTGATCTTTTCAATCAATCAATGTTTTATTTGTCAGTAACAGGAACATAGGTATATGTTTGAAATATGCAATTAATATACACAATGCAAACCATACGGTCCAGTAGTCAATTGCCACCCTACGGAAATGACGTTTGTTTGACGTTTGATCTTTTCAGTTTGTTTATTTGCGGAAACTCCGAACAGCGATTTCGGCTTTTTTGAATTTTTTCACTCGATCTTTTCAGGGTACGAACTGTTCAGGGTACGACTTAGGTTGCACCCAATTCGTACCATCAAGTCGTATCGGTACCCTGAAAAACTGCAAAAAAAAGTTTAAAAAAAGCCAAAATAGCACACGGATCGGAGTTTCCGCTTAAAGTGCAACTGCACGATCGAATTAACATTGGCTAGAATCCATTGCCAAGACATCCGGTACCTGTTGAAAGCTCACTTTCTTACAATTGAGGCCCACAGCCGAGAAACCGGGCTTGTCGGCAACCGTGGCCGAGTGGTTAGCGCGTTGGGCTCGCAGTCGAGAGCCTGCATGTTCGACTCCAGCCACCTGCACTTGCTGTTGTTTCTCTGGGCAAGAAACTTTACGATAATTGCCTCTACCCAGTGATCGATTTCGAGTAATGGGTAGTACCAAATTTAAGTCATAAGTAAAGTAGACAACCGGAAAACAGACATTGCCGTCGGCTGCAGCGTGGGTCAGGTGTACGTCGGAAGGCGTACACCGATGCATAGCGCTCAAGTCCGCTTTCCCGCAATGCAGGATAAAGATAAACAAACAAACAAAAACGCCTAGAACATCACACAACTAAGGCGAAAGAGCCATGTCCATTGAGTCCTGTCTTTGTCATGAGATACCAAGGAGGTGGGGGGGACGAGTATACCTCGGACTGGTATATAAGTCCCTCCACTCCCCTTGGTAACTCATGACAAAGACAGGACTCAATTCAATTTTCTCTTTCGCCTTAGTTGTGTGATGTTCTAGGTTTTTCCGAAAAACCGACCCTTTTCCCACGCTCTCTAGCGCTTCTCTCTCACGCTACTTTGAAGTGGTAAACTCGTCAAGGCCACCTAGTGATATGACGTCAGTTGGAGTCGAGCTTAGTGGAGACCAAACTAGCCGAGATAGGCTTGGTTGCTAGTGAATGCGCAAATTTATAAGGCATCCATAGTGAAAACACATCTTTCAGGCAGCATTATACAAATTTAGTTGTTCATGCCTGTGTGCCAGGAGTGGTTTGCGAAGCCCATCGCCGAAGGCTAGTTTCGTAGATTACAACAGCCAAACTTGGTTATATCGAAAACATTTTGTATTGTATTGTAGGACATACTACAGCCGACTATCATGCCATAACGCTTTAGCATTCATTGGGACTGTCTTCGGCAGTGTTGACATCTAGGTTTTTTTTAAGTAATCTAAATAAAGCTAAAAAAAAGACCAGAATAAACCAAATTGAAGCAGAAATAAACCAACATACAATACTGATGACAAATCGCATTACAGCACACAAATCGAAAACAAACCAAACCAAAAAACACACTAAATCGAAAAAAATAAATCAAACAGTTGCAAATAAACCAGATTTGGTTTTAAAAATACTAGAATGGTAACACTGGTCTTCGGAACCCAGCATAATCTCCATCGTCACTGGGGTACTTTCTGCGGATGAAAGAGACAATGCAGGATGGCAGTACGACTCTGTTCGACTTGCCAAGAACTTCTTCATCCAACAGGCACTTCAGCAAACAGCCACCATCCTTCAATCCAACAGCCACATCCATCATTCATCCAACATCCACCAGCCACTTCAACAACAGCCACTTCAGCAACAGCCACTTCTCCATCCAACATGCACGTGCCTATAAGCGACCAGCCTGAATGGCCTGAGAGACATAACAACTTCGTTTAAATATGAATGGAACAATTACGCAACCAGCTCTTGAAAGGCTGTTGAACAGTAAACAAGCTCAAGTAAACTCACTCATTTGATAACTTTCCCTCGCGTCCTCTGGGCTTGCCATCTTCTTCCCATTTCTTCCTATCAACCCTGAAGAAGGTTTGTAGGACTGCTGGATTGACCATTGCATGAAAGTGGTCCAACACAGTGATGCAAAAGGTGCTTTCCGCCATGCCGTTAAGCACCCTTACATACTGCTCGATTTTGTGGTTCGAGTGTCACATAACATTGGTTAAGACGCCTACCGTACCTTACCTTGCATGGGCCTATGACAGCTTTGGTCTGTCCCTTAACCAACAATTTCAATGGATAAATCAACAGACCTGGCTTATTTTTTCAAACTCGGGATTGCAAAGAGCCTGTACTAGGCTACCTGCCTTCACATAAAAAGCACGTGCAACAAGATCGAAGCAGCGAAAAGAAAACCTCCTTCCTCTAGGACAGTGATCGGCAACCTGCGGCTACGGAGCCGCATGCGGCTCTTTAGCTCCTCTAAAGCGGCTCCCTCCAGATTTGACATGATTTGGTATAGCCAAGGTTGCCATCGACATGGACCCAAAAATAAGGACAACCGAAAAAATAGATTAGCATTTAAAAAAAGTTTTTGGACATACTTTGTATTTATACGAGCCGTCACATCACTTTCCATACTTTTTGCCAGAAATAATCTACTCCAGCAACTCCTTGTTATCAGAACTTGCTTCATGAATCTCTCGGCAGCTCAGGTATAGTTTATCTTTATTTGTAGCTGAGATTTGATTGTTATTTAACTAAGTCTGTTCCTTTCCTTGGTCCACTGCACCGAAACAAGAGAAAACACTCTTTCCACAAGCGCATTGCTGACCAGAAGGAAGAAAATGATGCTAACCAGCATGTAGAGCAGCGGAAAAGAGTTGTTTCCGGTAAAGATCTTCATCCACTTGGCCTCAGGTTCGTCCTTCCTGAACACATCATCTGGAATCTTCTTGAGCAAAGCGTCAACACCCGAGACCTCATCGAACAGCTCATCTTTCATTGCCATTACCCATTAGTGGATCAACTTGCTTTGCCAACGCCTTGACTTTCTCGTATTCGATTGCTTGATCTTTCAGCAGGGTCCAGTTGATGTGCATTGGATGCTTCTCAAATCGATACCACTTGTTGATATATTCCAAAGCAATGGTGTAGAACTTCTGGAAGCTCGCTTTGAGACCCTTAACATGATCTTCATCGACTGCTCTTGGTAGTTCGTCTGTTGTTGCTCCGAAAAATCTTGAACACTGGCGTTGCAATAGTTTGATCTTGAAGATTCAATTATCTCTGCCAGTTCTGGAAACAATGTAGTTGACTTTTGCAGGAGTAACAGTCGTTTATTGAAGAGCAAGAGAGCTCTGTGGAGGAATGATACGATGATCAGTGGTTCTTCTGATTTAAAAAAATCCTCCAATATTCTTGGTGGATATTTCAGCGAACGAAAATGCGCTTTGAGTGGTTCCCAGAAATCGATTGTTCGCTCGAGTACAGCATCAAGTGTGGTCCATCGAGTCGGTGTTTGTGTTGGTAGAGTCGAGCAGTTGCTATCAAGCTCCTCACAGAAATGCTTGAGCCTCATCGTTCTACCAGTTTGGCTTTTGAAGAGGCTACCAATCTTCAGTAGGCTCGGTTGTTTTTATGTCAAGTGTGAGACGCTCTGATCCCTTCGCTGCTGCATTATCCAAAATATGAGCAGGGCAGTCGACTGGGATTAGATACAATGTGTGCTCTTTGAGACGAGAGAAGACCCCAGTCAGCAAAGGTTCGTGGGGCCCACTTGGGCTGCATATGGGTTACCCACATTGTATTGCGTGGCCCCCAGTACCTATGTGTCCACGGTTTGCAGAAATGTCCCAAGTGGGCAGCCCACTTACGTCTAATGGGTGGGCAGCCACCATGAAACCATTATTAAAATGTAAACCGCCGTCGCATTGTATCGTTGTATATATTCAATTTTTATGATTATTGCACTTTAATATAGCATAATGGACCGGTACGAACGTATATTTTATAATTTTTCATCATGGTGGGTAGCCCACTTCATGCCCACAGAAAGCCCAGAAAGTTTATTTCAAGAAATGAAAATAAATTCCCAGATACATTTTCATGATATGATAACATTATTAAGATAAATTCAATAAAAGATGTCGGGAATCGGTTGTAAAGAAAAAAATATGAAGTAGGCCGCGCACTTGGGGCCTAATCGGAAACATCAGATAAACTCACCTTAAGCCCACAAGCCCACGAATGCCCATGGAAATCCCACGTGGGCCCCACGAACCCTTGCTGACTGGGACGTTGCTTTTTCCACTGTGCTGTGATCCTCCAAAATTCACTGGTGCATTATTGGCACAAAAGGATGACAGCTGTTTCATGTCTAGGCCATTCTCTTGAATAGAGGAGAGAATAAAGTTCATAATCTGTGCGGAGGTCTTGCCTGGCATCGATCGCAGGTCAAGAAGACGCACTCGCACTACAACTTTGGCGTTGAAGAATGTGATGACTAGAGGAAGCTAACTAGACTAAATTTAGAATATTAAACGATCGAAGTTCTGTAATTGTTGAAAATAAGACAAAATAAGGACGCAAGTCGAAAGCAGTGGCGTAACTACCCATTGGATCTTGTGGATAAATCCAGGGGCGGCACGTTGCTGGAGGGCGGCAAAATGTGATATCGTAAATTTGAACGAACAAAGACAGTCAGTCAACATGAGAGGTCGTTTCAACTTCCTGATAAACTTGAACATCTAGTGAAGCCGTGCTATCGCCATAGCCTGACCTTATATTTGCAGATGGTAACTCACCGACTGAACTGCTTGTGCAAACTCAGAAACGTTATCACTGTCTCGTCGAGAAAAGAATGCATCGATGCGTTGTTCCTTATTCACTTGAACGAGCTTATCTATAAAATTTTGTTGTTTGTGGCGCCCGAGAGCTAATTCTCTATGACGCAAAGCGCGTCACTTCTATGATGTCAAGCCATATTCTAGAATATTCTCTGTGACGCTAGAGCGCCATCCCCTCTGACGTAGCGCGCGTCAATTCTATGACGCCAAGTCGAATTCTGGAACCTTCCGTCCAATCAACAAATACCGCGTGCTCTCGGAATGCAGTTTCGTAATCAACTTTTGCATTGTGCCTGAATCGCAGTACCACTGTATTTTATCGAAACGTAAATTCACCGTTATATTACGCTAGATGGTCGCATGTAGAATTGGCAATGCCTGTGGATGCGCCTCTCCAAATAAAGCTAGAGTTCTTTTTAAGAAACGGCAACTATGATCCCTAACCTTATTCAACTATTCTACTCTTAGTCGACTCAGACTTAGGCTCAGGTTGTCAGACTGCTATTAGTATTCCTCTCTGTAATCAAGTTGGTTGGTTGATTTCTGCGGCTTCTATAATGTAAAATGTAATGTGCAGAATTCTATTCTCTGGAAGATGCAGTCGTAAATGAAGTTTCTTTTCCCCAAAGTTGAAGTTCTTTTTGTTGTGATAAAGTTTATAATGTAGTACGCCAGCATGCTAGTATTTCGGTAGTGAAATTGTCAATAGTTCGGTGTTCTCATTTTTCTATGTTTGGATTCTGTTCTTCTGAAACCAGCGGTCAAGTTAATAAACGTCTTAAAGGAGTCTATCTTGTGGTCAAGTACTATTCTATCAACTAGTCAATAAAATAGGCAGTGAAGAAGACTATTTTGTCCTGGTCATTCCTCGCCAGTTCTAATCTCGGTTCTGCCCAGGAATGTCGCCGTCAGCACGGACGGCTGCATATGAGCGCGAGTGCTAACTACCGCGTCCGCTACAGTTGTTGAAAAGTGAAAACGTAGTAGGCGCATTTTATCAAGCATGCTTTTGCTTACCACTATTAAGTTAAACATGTTCAAAATTGAGAGTGCTTTGCGACGTTAGACTACGAAACGCTATGAGCCTGAAGCTTACCTGAATGATGTGCCGAAGTGAATTGGCAATACTTCTCTCCATAGCTTCTTCAAACAGATCCGCACATCACTCGCTGTTTGCTGAACCTTAACTGCTTCTCGGTAAGACCAAACGAAGCTTTTGCCATCCGTGTTGTCGGGGAATTTTTTCGATTTTTAGTCATTATAGGATAGCCTACTGACTAACTGAAGACCAGGGCCCACAAGAGGGGGGGGGACAACCAGTGCATTGCAAGGGAGCCCGACAAAATGTCTAAACTCACGCAATAAAAAAATTGATTTCAACGATTTTGCAAAAAATATTGTTTTTATATTAGTTCCGTATGTCGAATGGGGCCCCCTTATGCGTAGCCCAGGCTATGCCCATTTTTTAAATTACAGAATTTTTAATTTTTTGAGTTTAGGGGGGCCCGACAAAATGTTTAAATTTGCGTGCTCAGGTCGATTTTGCATAAAATATTGTTTTTTATATGAATATTAGTTTTGTATTTTGAATGGGCCCCTCATGAGTATGCCCTTTTTCAGAACAACAATATTTTCATTTTTTTTTTGCGTTCAGGGGGCCAATAAAATATTTAAATTTGCGTGTTAAGGTCAATTTTGCATAAAAAATTTTTAATATTTTGAAGTTGGTATTTCTTAATGTCATGAACAATAGCAATGCATTCATCCTAAGTTTGCTGCCCTTGTCTCTGCAGATTTCAAGGTCAGAAATGGTATTGTATGTTAATGTAAAGCTGTAAGCAATGCTATGTCAGCCATGTCGGATAGTAGGAAGGGAAGGTAATTTGATTCACTTTTAACATTTTTGCCTGTTAACTGAAAATTACGTGACACAAACTATTGATTTTAAGCTGAAATGAAAGTCTGATCCCTTACACATTACCTTCCACGGAAGGTAAATTGATACACCCGGAAGGTAATTTGATACAGTAAAACTAATACAGAAATCCCCTTTGACAGCAAAGCAATAAATGAAAATTTAATATGTGGTTGGCGTGCTTGGTTGCAAGGATGACTGTTGAGACCTATTTGTGTGGCGAAGCTTCTGCAGCGGGATGGACATGGGAAGAATGATTGGCTGGAGTTCTTATTCAAGGGGGGTGCTTTGCTCTTTTCTCATTTTTTGACAGTAGATAGCCTGTAGGCCTACGAAAGCCTATATGTAAGATATTTTCTCTTCACTTTCTAAGTTTTGAAGTTCACATGTTTACGAGTGGCAGTATATTGATAAATGCCCTTCTTTGACGGCATAGTAGCTTTCTCCTGGTGGTCACAGCGGTAAACCATAATCTCTTCGTGGGAAAATTGTAACGTAAGATTCCCAAATCCGTTCGTCTGCATGCAATGACCCAAAAATAAACACACTTTCGAAACGTCTATTCAAAAGTGTATTCCAGAAAAATTAGCCCGAGGCTATCGAAATGACTGGTGCAACGCCGTACACCTAAAAACTGTCACTACAATACAAATTACTTGGATAAAAGACGGAACCTTTGTCCAGCTAGCAAGCACTAAGCCAACAGTTAAATGTGCGGCCAACTTTCAAACAATCATTTTACGAATGACCAGAATAGATATCAATATCTCAAATTCACGTAGAAAGTAACTGTGACGCAATAAATGAAAGACAATTATGAAGTCATTCCAACAGGTGTTCAAGCTGATGTAATATTTCCTGTTTAAACAGGCCCAAACAAGTCCAAACAGGTCTTATGAACGATGGTGCGATTTTGGCACATGCTTTAGGAATTTCCATGACGTAATATTCAGTAGACTTGAACGGTTTTATATGACGTTTGATTTGTACAGAGATTGGCCGTAACACCTGGCGATTGATCAACCGCAATTGATGTACTGGAAAGTTGCTTAGCTTAAAACTATATAGAAAAAACACTTTATTTTGGAAAACATTTTGGTGATTTCATATGCCCTTGCAAAACACGGTGGCTCCAAGTTTATTGTGACGTAACAATTTATTGAAATCATCGCCCCTTGGGATCTTAGTTTATCGCGTACGGAAACAACATTCCATGATTCATCGAAAATATTGTGTTCGATTTGTTGCTTCTTTATTATAATTTGGGAATTTCAAAACATGTAAAAATTTATCTTAAATAAGCCCACTTGTGCCTGAAATATTATCAGACAGTTTGTAGCCAACGTTAGGCAAAAGTTCTGTTCATCTGTGAACTTGGGTTGTTTTGTCAGCCAGTTCGGACTTATTTAGTAAGTCGAGATTTGTAGAATTCGGGCAAGCAGCTTTAAAGAGATTGCTTCATGTGAGTACCGTACAAATTGATTGCTAATTTGTAAATTTAGCCTTTGCTACTGTATGTGTTAATAGTCTGACGTATCTAAGCTGAACATATCTATCACTATCAGTTTTATACGCGCTGTGTTCACTTGTAAAAGGGCTTACTTAATGACACAGCTTTATTGTGCATGATCTACGTATTTTCGACGTATCGTAACGCGTTAATTTCATTTGTTATAGCTGAATTGTAACCGCATTGGAATCCTGTGTAAAGAATTTCAGACTGTTGCTGTTGTCGCAATTCACCGGCTTACTTGGCAAAAATTGGTATGGACATTTTAATTATGTGGAATTTATTGCTGATTTAATTCACACTATCTGTCCGTAAAGCGCTAAAGGTCGACGCATATTCACGATGGATGTAGCAATGTAAAAAACTCACATTAATCATTATTGCCTTGTACTGTAGTTTTAGGCAAATGCGTGATTTGTGCTTTTATGTTATTTCAGAAAACGACTTCTTTTGATCACACTCCTGTTCTGATCACTCGGGATTGTGGTTCGAGAGACTGTTGACAAAAACGTCAAGTATCATTGTAATTTCGCTCCAATTTAATAAACTATTTCCATTTATATTCGACAACAGTCGGATTGCCTTTGCGGTCGAGCCCAGTGATAGAGGATAATATCACACTATATAATAGTTGTTTCCCAAAGTAGCAGGTCTTTTTAATAAAGAATAACTTATTTAAATCAACTAAATCAATGACAACATTTATTACAGTCACAAAAAAGAACTTAATATACTGTATCAATTTACCTTCTCCACATGTATCAATTTACCTTTTTCAAAAAAAGTTATAAAATTCTGATTTTTGTATGCTTGGATGTACATTGCAGAAAAAACGTGACATGTCCTTGAAGCCTTACCAATCCACTGTCAAATGAGTTTGGTTTCATCTTTCAGGAACTTTTCTTTAATTTTCCAGATAAAAATAATCATGAGTTCAAATTTTTACGAAAATACTCAAAGAACACACTTTTACAATTTTATGCCATAAAAGCACGCGAGTTAGCTGCATGGCAAAATTTTTGTAGGCATTATTTGCACAGTTTTGGTAAAGAGGTCACTTTCCTCAACCACAGACATATACAACCAAGCAACCACACGGCATTTAACATAATCGATTAAAATTGAACAAAACTATAAGCTACAAACGTTTTCGGCCATACACACGTTAGCCCTTATCAAGTAACAAAAAATAACTGCTTATCATATCTACAATGAAAATGAATAACTGATCTAAACACTGAATTGAAAAACGAAATGCAAAATGAAACGGCAGAACATAGGAGAAAGGCACATCACATGGCGTTTAAATTACACCAGGCAAAGACGCATCATATGACGAATCAAGAAAAGACGTTGAGTAAATAAGAAGCACCTGAGGCAAATCGTTTTTCAATTCAGTGTTTAGATCAGTTATTCATTTTCATTGTAGATATGATAAGCAGTTATTTTTTGTTACTTGATAAGGGCTAACGTGTGTATGGCCGAAAACGTTTGTAGCTTATAGTTTTGTTCAATTTTAATCGATTATGTTAAATGCCGTATGGTTGCTTGGTTGTATATGTCTTTATTTGCACAGATCTTCCACCTAATGACAATATTTTTGACTAATATTTTTTGTACATTTCTGTAGGGGGGGTGTATCAAATTACCTTCCGTATCAAATTACTTTCCCTTCTCCTATTGCAATTTTTATCTTTGAAATGGCTGATTTTACCCACTTGTTGCCATGGTTACAATCAGGTGTTGCCAGAGTTAGGAAGGGTTAGAGATAGAAAAGGTTAGGGTTTTGATCTTTGTCCAGGACTGAAAAAAATATCCAAATTACAAGTTTTTGTTTTCAACAGCTATAAACTTTTCCTCAAATTAGGGCAGAATTCCATATCTGACAACGTTATTGAGGCTATATTTACACTATGTAGGCTAGTGTTTTAGCATTTTATCTTTGTGTATAACTAGTGTGTATCTGTGAATTTAAAGTTATATTTACAATAGTGCGGTAGCCATTTTAACAAGTCGAAATTCTGCCACTGAAATTGATTAGAATGAAACCGCCAACCAATCACAAGCTACGGTTTAAGTGACGTAAAAAATGGCGAAAAGAAGATGATAGAAAGCAAATTAAGTGATGGATTTTTTGTCAGCTGGTTGGCTTAGGGGTTAAGGTTAGGGCTAGAAAGTAGTCATTTCATTGACGCGGGTTCGATTCTCACTACTGCTATTGCTCTTTTTCTTCTGTAATTACCAAATAAAGTTCAAAACAAGCATTAACTCTCTGGATGAGTACGAGAAGGATCACAATTGGACGGTAGCCTCTTATAACATGTTCTGATTGGTTGGCGGTTGCATTCTAATCAATTTCAGTGGCAGAATTTCGACTTGTTAAAGTGGCTTCCCAATAGTGCATTGTTTGTGAAATAATGAAGTGTTAATACTTTAACCTAATTTTTTTTTTGTAAGAACGCGCAACGCAAATTTTGCTTGTGATTGGTGAGATATCACACGACATGTCGCGCTGGGGGGCCCGGCAGCAACATCTGCACCGGGGCCCAGCAGCAGGGTTGAGAAAAACCCGGGTTTTTTTAAAAAAGCCCAACCCGCCTGGGTTTTTTTAAAAAAACCCGGGTTTTTTTGGGTTTTTTTAAAAAAGATGCAAGAAAAGGTAGATTCGTGCTTATTTCACCTCAAAACTACTTTTTACGAGTGAAGTGCCTTTCACTCACAGTATAATACATGCTTGCATAACTCAATAAAATAATGCACTAGGGCTGTTGTTGCTTGAATGTTGCATCATCCACTGATTTCTATACCAAGTTGATGCTACTGTGGTAAAAATCACATTATTGCATCATTTGTTTAAATTTGAAGGCAAGGAGCATTTATGCCATCATGTTTAAATATTTTTTATCATTTATATATATATTATATATAGTAATGGATGAGCAATTGAGCGATTGCGTGGCCAATTAGGCAAATGCTCTGAAACAGCCATGCGTTAGAATTCGGAATCTGTAATTGGTAAATAGCCTCCTAAATTGCATTTCACATCATATATACAGACTACAGTAGAGTAGTACTTTCACCAATTTAACTATAAGGCCTTCTTGCATAAATGAGTTTTAGTGTAGTACTAGTACGTATACACAAAGTGACATTACTTGATTTTTGTGTACTGTGCAATATCCACTGCGTTTTCAGTTTATTCTTGGAAATTACTTCACAATCACATCCTTAAGTCCTAATTTAAAGTTTGTTGTAAGTGCCTTATAGTGTTTTTGTGAATTTTTTTAATTTTCCAATGAAAACTGGACAAATATGATGCTCTGGGTGTTTTTATGGGTTTTTTTGGGTTTTTTTAAGTGGGTTTTATTAAAAAAACCCACCCGGGTTTTTTTGGGTCGGGTAAAATACCAACAACCCTGCCCAGCAGGGCTCTTGGAGGCCCTGCTGAAGACTATCTGTAGTTGGGCAGAGTTATGCTGCTCTTGCAACTTGCCTATTACCTTGTCTTATTCACGCCCAGTGATTACCTACTGTTCTACTAGAAGCGAACTCTTATATATAGCCTAGTGGCCTTCCTCAACTGTGTTTCTGAACATCTGGTCGAAAACTAGGCTATTTTCTTGATGTAGCCTAAACAATTTGTGTAATAAGTAGGCTATCCCACTGTAGACAATTAGTCATGGCTGGACTTGCTTTGCAGCAGGGGCCAGTAGCCAGGCACTGTGGCCCCAAATGTCTGGCATGGATGAAAGGCTTCTATTCTGCTTACCTGACCCTCCAGGCCATACCTAAAATCTGGCGAAAAGCAACTGTAGTGGCACTACCTAAACTAAAAAGCCAGTTGATGATCCCAAGAGCTATCGCCTAATATAACTACTCTGGGTCCCATATAAGATCCTGGAACGGCCCCTGCTAACTAGACAAGCCAGTTGTTAATCTCCAGCTGTTACGGACAATTTGCATATCAAACGTCATATAAAACCGTTCAGGTCTACTGAATCTTGGCGTCTGACGTAATGGACTATTGCTAAAAATGAGCAGATTGTCGTTTGCAAGACCTGTAAAACATTTGCAGCTGCAACATAACATTACATCATCGTTAAATCTTTAATTACTTGAACAAGTGTAAGCCAAATTTGAGCAGGTGTGAGCTAGACTTGAGCAGGTGTGGGCCAAGCTTGAACAGGTGCTTGAATAACTTATCATTGCCTATCATTATTACGTCACATAGCTGCTTACATGCGTTTGAGATATTGCAAATTATTCTCGTCATTCGTAAAATTGTTGCTTGAAAGTTAGTCGCATATTTAACTGTTTTGCTTAGTGCTGCCAGCTGGACGACATTTCCGTCTTTTATCTAAATAGTTTGTATTGTAGTGACAAGTTTTTAGTGGTGTATCGTGTTGCACCACATTTTCGACAGCTTTGAGGCTATTTTTACAGAAATAAAATTTTCGAATAGACGTTTCTAGAAGAGTGTTTCTTTCGGTCATTACATACAGACGAACGGATCCGGAAATCTTATGTTACAATTTTCCCACAAAGAGATTATGGTTTACCGCTGTGACCACCAGCTACCAAAGGAACAAGCTGGATTTCGGCACGAACACTGTATGACTCATCAAGCTAACCGAGAATATTGAGGAAAGTTTCGAGAAGGACAAGAAAGCTGTAAAAGTAATCTTAACCCTTACGAGGTTGGGCTCCCTGGAGTCTTGCTCAGTTTGGGGGGGGGGCTGTCGATTCTTCTTATGCTTTAGGAGTGATATCTCTGTTATTTTTTAAGGTACGGTTTCAAACTTTGGGATTCACTTTGTAAAATTATTTACGCTGAGCATATCCGAAAATTAAACCTATGTGAATTTTAGAACTGCTCATAGACGTTGAAATGTTGAGGTGACTTATGACTTTTGGATTATTTTGCGATTAAAGCGATTGTAGCGTGAGTTTACACATTATTTTTTGATAGAGTAATGAAGAACATGCATTGCAATGTTGTGATTAAATTTTTTTTACATAATCTCAATTTGAATCTATATTTTTCATGCAAAATAATAACTTTTCCCACGCTCAAAATAAACCTCGCTACTTGACTAAAAGAACAATGCTTCATCTATTACATGCAGTAATGAGATTTCTGAACGCGTGTCACACCAATTTGGATTATGATCTTGTGACCTCGGTTCCAAGAACAGCAACTCCTACGCTTTATTAACAAATGTAGACCAGCTGAAGAAGCAGGGTCGCGTTTATCAAATACTATTATGTAATCCACGAAACGAATGGAAGATCATGCAACAAAAAACGCGGTTTAAATGCAATGTATTGTAGTTGCAACAGCGTCTCTCAATGTAAGTTCAATGTGAACTCGGCTACATACAAGGCTAGTACTAGGAGTAAGATTACCCGATAAAGTCGATGATGCTCTACGTAAACAGAAGTCAGAAAGAAATTCAAAATAAAACAGTTACGGTTCATTAATAAACAGAACGTCACAACGCTTTTCACCAAAAGGAAAATCTGTAATGCCTCGGGTCATTTTCTTGTGGATTTAATAAGCTCTCTAAGATTCATATGCCACACACTAAAATCCAAACAATATTTAGATTTATTCAAAGTAGTATTTATTATGCGTCAAATCATTGTGAACCTGGAGAAATACTTTACAAAGAATTAGCTGCCTAATGGGCGTTTATGCGATAAAAATGTCAGTTTGGCAGCAAAATATTGATAAGTATTTTGATTTGGTTACAGCAATACCGGACTGCAGCAATTGGCACAAGGCTCTTGCAGCAACGTTTTTCAACTTGATTCAATGGTAAAGCAACTTGTGTTCTGTCAGGTTATGTACACACAAGTTCAGAAATATTTAGGAATATGCAATGAGGCACATTGAAATTACAAGTGGCTGCACATTTACAGTTTGATAATACGAGAAATTGAATACAACGCTAATACAATCATTTCGACGTGGATTCAACATTGCAAGACAATGTGAACATGCGCGGGTTTGCAATTAGATTACTTCTCTTCTATCCTTGTTTGTATAAAAGTCATAAAATCAGTCGTTGTATCCGTGCTAAAATTCAGCTATGTTCAAACCGCATTATATTGATATTTTCTAAATAGAAAATGGATTTATAAAATATGAATACAATACTGTTTCAGCATATAAAAATGCTGAATTTTACATCCAGTATTACGATTAGTTTTACGACCCACTTTTTATACAAAGAAGGATAGATGATTTTGATAAGCAATCAAATTGCAAAACCGCGCATGTTTACAAATATTCAACGTCTTGGTATGTTGAATCAACCTAAAAATAGCTATCTGTCTAATGAAAGGAAAAACTTTCATTGAGCTCCGCGTTTTATTTAGGCTGTGGTTGAAGCCAATGTTTATAAAACCGCAATCATTCAAATAGTTTATTCTGCCCAAAAGCAAGCTTGACATACTCGTGTGGAATGTGCAGGGCATAAAGGCTTTTCACAGCACTGACATTGGCCACGGTTTTTTGGTAGTTTATTTTTTCTGGCTTTGGCACCTTCTCCCATAATAGCGTGTTTGCATACGTCGCATCTACGTCGTGTCGACGATAGTTGGGGCAGAGTGGCCCTTCTGCCGCTTGGAGTTGTTGTTGAAGATTGTTTCCCTATTACTGCTTCAATCTTATGTATGGTGTGATAGTTCAGGCCCTGGAGAGATCGCGACTTTATGAATGGCTTCACGAGTTCCATGGCCAGTTCCCAACCGAAGTCGAAGGATTTTCGCTTGCGTGGATCAGTCCCTTCATTTAGTGCTAAAACTGTAGATGCGTTGACGCGGCAAGTATCCAAAAAATAAGCAAACGCAGTAGTTGTCCACTGGGAACTTCGCTTTGCCGTGGGGACTTCGCTTTGCACGTGAATGAACCAACCCATCCTTTGGTCGATGATATCGGTGCCACCCTTTGTGAAGTCGTAAAGCTTATACAAGCCTGGCTTCTTTTTGCCGTCATCCTTGGTAATCCCCAATAGAGGTTGCATGGTCGTCAACATCAAAACATTCCGCATGCCAGAACTCTTCGTTTTTACTACATAAGAATGTAGATTAAGATCAGCCTCACTCGTCTGCCAATAAATTTCGTACGAAAATTTCTCCCTACCACTCACTTGCTTCACTTCCAGGGGTATTCCTCTACGTATAGCGTTGAGGGTTCCCACTGACGTTATACCCCTGTCAAGCAACCACTGCGCGAGTGGTATGGAGGTGTACAAGCGGTCATACGAAATATTCCGACCTTGAAGGTCACCGTGTTGTTCCAGGCTCATCACTATTCCTTTTACCACTTCTTCTGTTCCACGAACGTAAAAATGAAATGGCTCTTCCTTCGGTTTACCTGAATAGACCGATGCCGTAAATGTGTATGGGAATCTGCTGGCGTTTACCGACTTGAACAGAAGGCCATATTTCGCAGGCTTGTTTGGATTATATTGCTTGAAGGCAATTTGTGTCCTCATGGGGTATAGCGTTTCGTCCAACGACAAGTAGTCACCTGGAATGACATGTTTGCCGCAGTTTTCGTTAAACATTTCGAAAATGACTCGAAATGCGGCAAACCGGTCATTCTTCCAACGTTGCGGCCTAGTATTTTGGTCGTCAAACGAAATGTTCGAAAATAAAAATTTAAAGCGGTTCTTGCTCATTGTTGCACTAAACACGGGATGCCCTTGCAGTTGATTGAACAATACATCCGTGGAATGACCAGCCTGTCCTAAAAGCCCCCGAAAATACCACAATCCAACAAAAGCCAGCATCTCCTCGTTGTTGGTTGGGCCAAAATAGCAGTACCTGCTGTCATGTAAAATTCTCTCTGGCAATTGAGAAATGAGTGTGGCAATTTTTCTATTTGTTTCTTGAACAATAATGTTCAAAATGTTTAAAGAAAAAAATAGTTCCCATGCTTGCCGAGGAGTCTTGGCTTCTTTGGCTTCTCCTCTAACACCAGTCGGGCCAGATATAATGTTAGCCCGACCCCTTCTCCCATTGTGCACCGGTCTCGCATTAGACCAAGTAATGCTGACGCCGCCCTCTTGTCTGTTCTTTGGCTTTTCTACAAAAGTTGTATAAGACTTCAGTGTGTCGGGAAACTCAACAGCATCGTAGTTGTTCATGTCGAGAGAGGAATCTATGCTGTTCACCAGTCTTTTCGATGTTATAATCCGTCGTGGTGGCGCAAACTCCGGTTGAACATCGCCCATGGAAGGTAACTGGTCGTCAATCTCAATCGGAATCGCTGTTGCGGAAGTTGACGGAGAAGAATCCGCTTCTTCATCTGAATCGGAGTGCCATAAATCCTCCAAATCATCCGCCTGGCTTTCGTCGTCAGAATCCAGTAAAACATGTTGCAATATTTCTTCAGCACTGAATCCTTGCCTTGCCATGTTTTATTTAAAAGTGAAAAGGACGTAATTTTTTTAATAATGGCGTTGAAATACTAAAGAAAATGTATAATGAAACAAATTGTTAGTCACGTAGAAACTAGTTAGAAAAAAATTTTTACACAGAATTATAAAAGTCAAGAATAAACCAAAACTTTGCAATATAATAAATTGTCAGACCGTTGTCAAAAATTGTGAAGTGCACTTTACATATTTACTGATGATGAAACTATATGAATGCTATGGTTATCTATGGTGATTCAGATTAGCTTCTTGAGCAATGCTTCACGTTTATGATAAACTACACGTAGAAGGGAAATCCAACAGGCGTTTGCACAATTTCGTCGTTTAGCGACGTAGATTTGACGAAAGCGGCGTAATAATTATTAGGCCTACCTGGTATCAATATTGGCTGTTTCTGCAATGTTGCGTTATGACCATGAACGCCACGTGGCTTGAAAAACAACATTATAACGCTGAATGAAACCATGTGCATGAAGCTGATAATTTATCTAATAAAATAATCTCTGATGTAAATTCAACGATTGGGCAATGGTATGTCTCAACAAAATTACCAAATATTCCATCATTTTGACGGCTAGAATGCATTGTTGAACCTAAACCGAAAAATATAGATGCGCTGTTCATCCATAATTTTTGATATTTGTTTATATGTTTAGTGAAAATAAGCTGTCATTCTTGTTATTATATTGAAAATTAAAAAAAAGTTTGCAAAACGTCTATATTACCATGAATGCGGTTTCATCTATTTTGATTGTCCCTTGCTGTAGGCGTACTTAGGCAAGTTGTAATTATCACAATCTAACTTTTCCCAACTATGAGCACTATATCTCGATGCGCATTTGTGTATTGTGTAAAATTTTGATGGTGTCCAAAAATCAAATATTATTTACAAAATAACTCGATCTCTTAGAATATCCTCATATGTCACATCAACAAATACTTTCCTGACTTACAAATAGGCCTAACTAAGGTAATAAAGAAACATTCTACTAACGGACAATTCAGTGATAAAAAAAATCCAAAAGTTTGATATTTCTTGCAAATGCAAACAATATAAGTTTTTTCATAACAAGATGAAGTTCAATAGCATTACAAGAATTCCATCACCATAATTCAAAAAGAACCTTTCCATTACTTGGGTTGACCCTTGCAATTAATCCGCATATGGGGTATGTTATGTACCACTATGGTTCACCGTACTGCCGATTGCCTAAAGCATGAAAAAAGTTGCATCTGTCTGCGGTTATAAGTTATATTTTTTTCTAAATTGAACTAAAACAGCTATTCGCATTATGAAACAGTTGGATAAGTGCCATAAATCAAACTATGGAATAAGTTTGTTTCCCTATAAAAACGCCTGCCTGCAAGATGATACCATGTTCATAAAAATTACTCGATGTAGCCTGCATAACGCAATATACTTTATGATATTATATTTTCTGATTATACATTTCCAGTCCTTGTCACAGACTGCATAATGCTCACTCATTCACTTGCAATGTAACTGAAAATAGTTGTTAGATAAAACCTATATATCACACGCGCTATCAAGTAAAAGCGTTCTATTTTACATTGATTCGATTGGCTCAATATGAGATGGCTACTTCTAAACTACACTTATGAAGGCAGAGTCTGCAATTACTTGAATTTTTGCAGGTGTGACCTACAATAAATAATGCGATTAATCGAATACAATTCTCACACAACTCGTGAATATGTCTAGTCAATCAGCGCTGACATAATGCTGGATGATGCATTATTGTTTATTGAATAATTTAGTAAATATGCGTAACTTCATCTGTTTGTTATTGTGAGACGAAACTAGGAAGAATGGAAATAGAAATGGATAAAATAAAGGTATTTTTATTCAATGTAAACGCGCTGCCGCGTGTCATTATCTAACTAAAATATCTCTCGCCGCTAGCCTATCTCGATTCACCGTTTTCTGACGTCACGTCCATTCGACAACAAACGATTTCTTTCATGCATTCTCAGTTCAGGTTGGCAGTTACCCGCCTTTCCGTCGATTCAACATTGCAAGACGTCGCATAAGTTCATATCTTTAGTTTGGTAAACAGAGATAATATTTCATTGTGACATTGCTATGTAAACTTATATTTCACATGAGACAACTTGACAAGTAAATATACAAGTTTTCACAATTTACGACGAGTTATAGCACATGGAAATGTTACGCTACAATTGCTTTGGAAGGTACTGCATTGTGGTTTAGTTTATCAGTGACAGTGAACCTGGTACAAGAAGCCTCGAATATATTGATTCAACTAAGCTGCATCACGTATAAACGTGGTGGAACGATCGTCCTTTTCACAAAAGCGTGATGTTCTGGTTTATCCTACACAAATGAGAAGCGTATTGCATTTCAAATCTTTACATGTCGACTTGGAAATAAATGTTTACAAGTATATGTGAGAAGCTTTGGGAACATCGACGCCTTTTCTGCTTTTGATAGTGTGTCGGACAAAAGGAAAGATTTGAAACCAAAATCATGATATGTTACAGCGCAGCTTCTACAGTAGCTAAATTTCTAATTATTCAAAAAAGCGTTGTGGCCCAAACAGTACAATCTAAAACCAGTCCACAACGTTGAATATGTCACGAGAAAGGAAAATGCAATCAAAAGAAACCAGCCAATCACTTTCAATACTTATCTCACATTTTATATCAAATCTACTCCAAATGACGCTGAGTCATTGCAATAACGTTGTAGCCTATGCTTTGTTTGATTGAAAGGACATCATTTTCTGCGAAAAACAATTGTCGCGCTAGATGTATTGTCACCAAGTCTTATGTTTAATTTTACGCAATTTCAACCGTAAGCGACGGTAAATCATCGTATCAAAGTTGAAGCTTTTCCTGTATCGACGTCGCTTATAAGCCGTGGTGAGAACAAAAGATCCACGCATTCTGCCAATTTCCTTCACGCTGTGAAGCAGTTAGGATTAACGAGACATGGACCAAATTAATTACTTTCATCCAACTGGTGGGAAAGTTTTGAACAATAGAATATGAAATATTTCAGAGGATGTGCTGAGAAATGCCTTATATCTCTCAATTTATAACCTTTATTCGCTCAAAATTTCAGCTCAATAGAGGTGAATGAAAGTTAGGAAAAGTCAAGAAATCTCGTAGTCGCAGCCTCAGTGGTTTTAGAGATACAACTGTTGATGCAAAAAAGTTGAATTGACAGCCCCCCCCCAACCTTCAAACAGTTAAAAGTAAAAAGTAATCTTAACTGTAAAAGTAAGATGCAAGAGTAATCTTAGTGGACCTTATACTTTTGCATATGACACTGTGTGGCACCAAGGGCTGACCCTAAAGCTACCCACATGATCCCAGACAAAAAGGTAGTGCGATTTCTCGCAAACATTCTGGCAAATCGCGAAACCTTTTTGCTGAAGATGACTGACTGGCACTGGCACTGCGGTCGACCCTGTCTCTTAAGAAACGTACAATCGGTACAATCAGGCATCGCCACGGGCAGGGAGGCGGATGCCCCCCTGCCCTCATTTTTTCTGCTGATGGAGGGGCAGGGGGGCAATGGTGCCCTTTTAAAGTCATGTAAGCTACTGCACATTTCGCAATATAACAATTTCTGCTATTCACTTTTAGCCTAATTATAATCTTTCATTTTTGCCTCAAAATAATATTTACGGCACAAAATTTTGCAACACAGTAGAGGCCTTAAAACTAGTTTTGTTTTCGGCAGCCATCGTGGCTTACCGGGAGCTCCTTCTCGGCGGCCAAATCTGCGTGCTCGGAGGCCAAAATACAAATAACGATAGCACAAGTAAATAAAATTAAACTTGCAACAATGCTAAAATCATCACTTAGTGTTGTTGAAGGCAGGGCCTGGGCGACGTCCTACAATAGAATCATTGCACCACGCAATAACTGCTTTATTGGGATTGTAATCCAGTACTGCGGGACCAGCTAACAACACTCGCACGAGTGTCTCCAATGTGGCTGATTTTAAAGAAGTTGGCCACTCCCCTAGAATTCTTTTTAGCAACGAAAAACAACGTTCGACATGATTGTGTTGACGATGACCGCAAGGTAATGAAATAAGTATTTCAATGATGTGAAGGACATTACTAAAAAGAAGCATAATTTTTTGCAAAATATGACCAAAAATGTTTTCCCCCTCGGATGTCAACTAACTTCGTTCTCCTTTTTAACAATGATTCAATGTCCGACAACATCGAATCGACATAAAAACGACAATATTACCAGCCGATGTAAATTAGCACTTCGGATTAAGACTTTGATAAAATAAACGTCGGAAATTACAAACAAGACTTACAGCGCTGGTGATCGCAGATGGATATATTCCATCAATAACAAATATTCCCGCACAATGCAACAGTGGCGATTATGGCGCGCTGACCTAATTTTGCGTCACTCTTTGATACTACATATTTTCGACAGTTAATCCACGGTCATTCTGTTGCGAAATTAAATAATTGGCTAGAAGAGACCGGCGAGCAAACTTGGCCGATTGAAGAGGTGGAATCGGCGGTCATTCAAGCACTACTTAGCGGCCATGGCCGCAGGCTGCTTTAAAGCTTGACAGTTGATTACATCATTATAACATAGCATGATGCCCTTCTTTGTAGCCTATACCGGACACTTGTAGGCTACCATTACTCAATACATAGTGAGCTGATAGATTAGCATTATCGCTATATCTTATCTTAAAACTTCAAAAAAAATTGGCCTTATAGTAAACAAAAGTGCCCTTTTTTCGTAATCTTGCCCCCCCAGTCAAAAGTCGTTCCGGCGCCCCTGGCCCCGGGTAGACTTTGTAGGGAAAGCCACGTACGCAGTTTAGTCCTACAAGCTATGTCAAGGGATGACCATCTCCTCAACCAGATTGTCATAAACTCGCACTCCCAAAAGCCCAACGCTTGAAATCTCGACGCCTCTTTTCCAACATGCTGCATCTGTAAATCTAACTTCCACATTTCCGAAATTTGGAACAGTGAATGGAGAGAAGTTGCGAGACCAACCCAATTCACAGTCCTTTCCAATACCAACAGTCCAACACTCCACCTGGAGCAGAACTACCTCGGAAGGACTGGGTGAAGCTCAATCGCCTACACACTGGGGTGGGCCGTTTCAACAACAACATGTTCCAATGGGGCCTCGCCGACTCACCATCTTTATTGACCGTTTTAGGAACAAATCACCAAGTAGGTTGTGCCTCTATACGGCTGCATTGACACTGACTGATTTGTAAAGCGCTGAGGAGCAACGCATTCTGCGATGGATGCAACGCTATATAAGAGCAAGCATTATTATTATTAATATCAAACGTTTGCGTTTTAAAATGAATTATTGTTTGATCAAAACCAAGTCCTGTTCTGAATAGCCTAACATTGCTTGTGCACACAGTTTGCCTGAACATTCAAATTTTGATCAGTAATTTTGTTTTCGCCTGACTGGCGACGAAACTTTAGCCTTTTTACCATTGAAACTTTTGACACGTTTTATTTGAAATATCAAAGCACAAATAGACTAAGAAGCCCCATCAGGAAAGTCTTCTCTGACAATGGAACCAACCTTGTGGGTTGCGAAACCAAGTGTACAATTTTTTATTGTGAAAGATTCTACTTACACATGACACATTTATATGGCTTTTCACCAGTGTCAATTCGCATATGATATTTCAGGTTACTGACATGTGCAAACGATTTCTTACACATGTCACATTTATATAGGGCTACCATACGTCCTCTTTTAAGAGGATTTGTCCTCTTTTTTCAAGAAAAATGAATTGTCCTCCGAGGACACTAAAAAATGCTCAAATGTCCTCTTTTTTGACAGTTTGGGTTTTCTTGCTTATATTTTCAACAGGATTATATTGCTTGATGACGTTTCAGCGACGGCTAGTAGGGTATTTGTCTTCAAAACATTTTGTATAGGCTATCAATGTAACATGCTGATTTATAAGCTCTACAAGAAATTGGCGCATTTTATGGAACTGTTGTTGAACGTTCATTGCCTGGTTCACTCTAAGATATTAAACGACATTATAAAGCCCATGCTCAGTTTGCTCACACTTTTACAAAAAATTATTCTTTTATCTAACTTACATACGTTTTATAATGATTAATGATAGCCTACAACGCTTGTAGACGTTGTTGATTACCAACTCAGTTTGGTTCGTTTGTTACTTAAAACAAATCGAAACGAATGCCTAAAAGTGCAATGTGTATAACACCTAACCTACAGCCAGTGTTGGGCGCGATAACTCATTTTTCAGTTAAGCGATAACGATAATCGATAAACGAAAAATGCCTAAAGCGATAACGACAAACGATAAATCAAAAAAAATTTAAGCGATAACGATAAACGATAAATTATCGCCGATAATGTCCGATAACGATAATTTTTTTTTCTTGATTAGCGCTGCCTCATCCCATGCAGCATGAACTGTTTTCATCAACATGACGAAAAATCGAACATAATATACTGTAGTGTAAAGGGACAAAACTTTTTGTAAGTTATGCATGAATAGAATCGCAACAGCGGCAGTAGGTATCGAATCTTCAATCTCTTGATCCAGAATCAAACCACTGAGGTAACCGCCGTGCTTATAATTATACCTTCAGATACCAGCTGGATGCTTTTATCAATTGAGTTACACTGCCGCTTACGTGCAGTAGGAAAAATAATTAAATCAAATGAAAATACCATAAAAAATTCCAAACTTGGTATTTAGCTTTCTGTTTAAAGGGCTGTTTACAGCAAAGTCAGCAATAATTGAAAAAATTCCAAAAAACGCAAAATGCTTGAAAATTTATCAGTAATCTTAAGCGTTATTGATAGTAAAAATGTGCATACGGTACTGTGAAATCCATCAAGCTTGTCAAATTAGTCGTGTTTGTTTTAGAACAATAACATAATTATCGTAATTTACTGATAATTTCAGATAATTTTTTTTGTTTTCTTTGTGATCATTAAAGCAATGGCAGAACGCTGAGTTGTTGAGATAAGAATTACAATATAGGCACTGTATTAGGGGGAATAAAAATATTTGATTGAGGTAGGCTATGTCGCATAGGTAAATGAGAAAGGTAATACTGTATTTAGCATAATTTTACCACGCAACTCGATGCGCCTATTGTCATGCAAAAACTACTACAAGATGCAAAAAAGGTGATGTCGGTCTGCATGTCAAATGCTTCAAGCAATATCGATTGCCGATTCCGCAATGACTTGTTTCAGAAATGTTGTGTTACTTTGCTAATTCTCATCTTCATATTTTTTTAACTTTCATTTCAATAAAATGCTCGATGACAATAATGACGACAAGACATGAACAAGACATTTCCCATTTATCACTTTGAGCGATAAGTAAAATGTAATAACGCTTAAGCATTATGCACAAGAAACTTGTGAAATTTGATAACGGATTTGCCTAGCATCTTATATATAGGACGGCTTTTTTCTCAAAAAGTGCAAACACAATTAGGAAAAAAATAATTGTGATATGTTTTTTAGGTCATAATTATGCAATATTTAAATTTTCCGAAAATTTTTTAAGTAGGCCTACTTTCACTTTCGGCACAAATGGGTTAACTTTTTAAGTTAAATGGCACTTACGCATTTGGTTTTTATTGTTGGATTAAAGTTATATCGCCAAGCTAGAAAAAAATCGATCTTACAGTCTATAGCCGATCTTGTGTTGTTATTGTGTATGAATTTTGTCTATGTTTTGACGCGAGAGATTTTATTTTTTTACGACAATTACTAAAAACTAACAATTCCAACGAAAAAAGAAAACACAAGAATAAAATAGGTAATCGTGAGGTGGCGCGAAAGACCATGTTTCCGATGTAAAAGCGGCCTCGTGTTGCGACACTTTCACAAACCACTTGCCAATTTCTTTCGCTTCGCTTCAAAGGAATCTGTACCGCCCGTGCGCTTACATTTTAATTGTAAAATTCACTCGCGATTGCCGATTGCAGCAAAACAACAAGAGACTGGTTGCATGCATTTCATTGCATTGCAATTTGCAACTCTAAAAATTATTGTGCTGTCAGGGCCGTCGCTGCAGGGGGCGTGCCCCCTTCCCTGACAACGACCTGTGCACACACACTTCAGGCACTGAAGAAGAACTGGTTTTAATTTTAGTATCATTAACTAGGTGGCTAGTAAAAATATTACTTTTCATGGTCTTTTCACTTGTGTGTTGATCCGAAATACAATTTATCGGCGATTAATTATCGGCGATAATCAAATATTGCTTTTGGCGATAACGATAAACGATAACTGAAAAAATAATTAAGCGATAACGATAAGCGATAAAAATTTATCGCCGATAATTATCGCCGATAACTTATCGCCGATAATGCCCATCACTGCCTACAGCAAAAGAAGTTGTGGCATGGATAGACCTACAACTTTGCAAGGAAAGGGATAGATTTTTAGTTCACGCCGCTTTTAGCATCTTAACGGTTATGTGCAGCTTACTGTTTTAATCATATTTCTTGCAAGTAATTTAACAATTTCGTTAAGGCTGACCATTCCTTGTTGAAAAAATTAAGGCTTGGCTACCTGGAGATCGTCCCTGATTTGTCACATTTTGCAGATTTGTGCGATCATGGCTGTCCGCCTGAAACTGTCAAAAATTAGGTATTTTTTGTCACTTTTTGCTGACTCTTAATTATATAAAACCATTTGTTGTCTTAAGGAAGCGCTAAATATAAGAAAAAAAAATACCGGTAAGTTAAACGTTCAGTCAATTTGTTTCTTGTTTTTTTTTCGGTAACTTTTGCTCTTATAGATATCCCTGCTTTTGCTGCGTAGGCCTATAGCCTACTGTAATGATCTAAAATAATGTAAACGATTCTTCAAGCGTAAAATTCTACTTGCTGGCGAAACGTGTCCTCTTTTTAGGCGATCAAAATATGGTAGGCCTACATTTATATGGCTTTTCACCAGTGTGAATAATAGGCTGTGCCAAAAATGGCGAGGTTCATGGATTTTTCCTTAACTTTCTGAAAAGTTGTAGTGGACTTTTACAAACACAAACATGAAAAAAAAAAATGAAAATAATGACGTCACAGTGTCGCGCTGGGCGTTTCTATGGTTTTAACCAGTAGCCTACCCATCTTCATAAAAATTGTCATATTTCGAAAACCACTGGAGATAAAAAGATGAACGTTACATCAAAAGCTGCAGAAGTGGCATGTTTATATTTGCTCTAAGAACACTTTTTATTCTAGGACTATTTGAAAAACATTTATAAGCAAAAAACTGAATTTTACTATTTTTCTGTAGTACGGTAGCCTAGGGGAAATGCAGGACCTACTTCACATTTTTTTCTTTTTTGCTCTCATTTCTTCAGCTCATATCAAAATAAGACAAACGTTTTAGAGAATACGGCCAAGGTCAATGTTTATTGACTGTGTAAATATTCTCTAAAACTTTTGACAATCGAATTTATTTTTGTTAGATTAAAGCTTATACAAACTTTTTGAAGAGTGTATACCAGGGGTGGGCACACTTTTTGAATTAGGGGCCAAAATTATTTTGTTCTTAGACTGGCGGGCCAAGTGATCGAGCCGCCACTTACATATAGTTTGTCACACGAATAACAAAGGGACAAAAAAAACGGAAGATTAAATTAACAAATAACTGAAAAATACAACCAAAAAACAAAATCGAATTTAAATACGACGTCTGACAGGATTGTCAAGCTTTATTTTTTGCCAAAGCATCGAAATTTGGCATCATTTTGGTTGTGGCGATAGTCAGGATAGATTTGAGGTGCGCATCACTCAGCTGAGACCTGTGGCTAGATTTGTTAAAATTCATCAAGCTGAACGTCTGTTCACAAATATATGTGGAACCAAACAATACCAGCATTTTTTGTGCCACCTTTCGAATTTCTGGAAATCTGGTGTTGCTTAGCGATGCGTAAAACTCATTTAGCTTCAGGGCTTCGAATTTCTCCTTTAAAACGTAGTCACTCTGAAGATCGATCAATTCCAACTGCAGTTCTTGTGGTGCTGTTGCAGCGACTTGTGAAAGTGGAGCCGAAATAATCTGAAATGGTTTTTGGAGTTTTTCGAAATCAAGAAATCTACGGCAAAATTCGTGGTGCAAATCATTTAGTGATTTGCTGTATTTATTTGCATGTTTAGGGGCTTCTTTCATCGTCAGTAATGTGGGGAAATGAACAAAAGAATTGTTGGACATTTGTGCTGAGAATAAAGCCAATTTTGATTTGAAAGCCGTAACGCTTGTGTACATATCGTGAGCGAAGAGTTCTTTCCCTTGCAGCTTTGCATTCAGCTCATTCATATGTGTTAATATATCGACAGAAAAAGCAAAATCACAGAGCCAATCTCTGTCCTCCAGCTCAGGAAATTCATCAGCTTTCCCGATTGACTTCAAAAATGAGGTAATTGCCTCTTTAAGGTTCCAGACTCGTTTACATGCTTTACCCAAGCTTAACCAGCGCACATGAGAATGATAAAGCAAGTCCTGGTGATCAGAATCAATTTCCTCAAGAAACTTGATAAATTGGCGATGGTGAAGTCCTCTCCCTTTTATGTAGTTGATCAGTTTTACTACTGCCTTCACTACATGATTGAGCTGCAGTACAGATTTACACAGGGCTTCCTGATGGATAATGCAGTGCAAAAAAGTTATATCCACCCCAGCATTTTCCTCATTCATCTTATCTTGAAGTCTTTTTAGCAGTCCAACATTTTTTCCTGTCAAATTTGGTGATCCATCAGTGGTGACATTCGTAAGTTTGTTCCATGGTAATTTAAACCTGTCGATCACACTAGTGACTTTAAGAAAAAGGTCCTCTCCTCGAGTAGTCCCTTTTAACGACTCCATTGCTAAAAGTTCTTCTATTATCTCAAACTTGTCATTAATTCCTCTGACGAAAATCAAAAGCTGTGCCGTGTCTCTTACGTCATTACTTTCGTCCAGCGCTAACGAATAAAATACAAAAGAATCTGCTTTTCCTTTCAACTCGTTAGCTAAGTGCTCATCAATTTGTTCTATACGGCGAGTTACAGTTCTGCGTGATAAACTGATTTGTTCATATTTGCTTTTTGCATCTGGACACAAGAGACTTGCTGTCTCTACCATGCACTGCTTGATAAATTCTCCATCGGAAAATGGTTTGCTTGCTTGTGCTATTTTGAAAGCCAGTAAAAAACTTGCCTTGGTGATTGACTCAGAAACTGCACTCTGCTGAAAAAGAGTGCTTTGCTGAATCCGAAAATTTGCCACTAATCTCTGAGAAACGTCCTTTCTTTGCTGAGTTGACAGGCTGCTATGATGGTTTGCATGATTGGTGTCAAAATGGCGGCGGATGTTGTATTCTTTCAAAACAGCAACGTTTTTTTGGCAAATAAGGCATACCGCAGTTGATCCCACTTCGGTAAAAAAGTATTTCGTCGTCCACTCCTTTTTGAACACTCTGCGCTCACTATCGACTTTACGCTTCTTCGCTGCACTCATTTTAACAATATAATTTATTAACAACTTAGCAATGTCTATTTCGCTTAGCATTCCACACTGACGAAACTGTTGATAAAAACACTAAACTAAGAAATATGGTACATTACTGGTTAAATTGACTAATAAAACTTTCTGTTTTTAGTGAACCTCCCAGCAAACTGTCCACTTGAAGCGGTTGACTGTCTCTTATCTATAGTCTCGTTCTGTTGCTCAACACAACAAACAGTTTACCAGCCTCATTTTTTTAAAAAAATGAGGCTGGTAAACTGTTTGTTGTGTTGAGCAACAGAACGAGACATTACTGGTTAAAAGCAGAAAGCACTGTTGCGTCAAGCGACGCACAAATGTACCTGTGACATCATAATGCTCTACATTCTACATTGTATCGCTATTTAGAGACAAGAGGTATCTAATCCTCCTATTGAAACTTCACAATAATAAAACTTGCAACATGTCGATAACATCCGGCGGGCCAGAATACAAGAGCCGGCGGGCCGGATTTGGCCCGCGGGCCGTAGTTTGCCCATGTCTGGTGTATACTGTATAATCGGTCCCGCCCCTGAAAGACATATTATAGGCTACACAGGCAAACCTTAAAAAACAAAAATGTTTTTTCATTTTTATTGCTAAAACAAGCACATAAAAATGTAAAATAATAATACTTAGTGTCTATAAACATTTTAGTTGCAAAAATAAGATTAATTAGCATTACATCAATAGCTCTCAATTGGGGAAGAGGCGTCTTCATAAGGGGGTGTTAAACTCTTTTCTGCCACGGACAAGATTCACTATTTTTGTTGAAATGACTTTTGCAGCTTACATGTAATATAATGTTGCTAGAAAAGTAAGCTTTATTTTTAAAACGTACAAAAGTTAATTCTTCAAGTACCTTAACTCATTGTATAATCAGGGCCGGATTTAGCTGATGGGGGGCCCGGGGCACTTTTAGATCGGGGGGCCCCCGTGCAAAAAAAATTTTTTAAGCCTACGGCGCGAAAAACCACCTCTACGTCTTCAGTAGCATCAGTCCAGTACTGCACAGCATTTTGCAGAAACTTTAAAGGCCAAAAGGAAAAAATAACACAAAATCACATTTTTTTTCACATAGGGGGCCCTTCAAAAGTCGGGGGGCCCGGGGCAACTGCCCCCTCTGCCCCCCCTAAATCCGGGCCTGTGTATAATAGGTCTTGGACGTTGCTGTTTAATAGGTCCTTCAAAGATCATTTCAAAGATGTGAGGGAAAAGCTTGGAAGTTTGGCGGCATCATCAGAGCAGATTACTAAAAAAGCCATTTCCGTTGTTGATTATAACTGGAGTTGAGGTGACAAATACCAAAGACATATTTTCGAAGTATTGCTTCATGTAAACTCTTTATTGACAGACATAAAACGAAAAACATTGTTGTCAGTGCTAAAATCTTGAAATTGCATTTGCAAGCTATAGGCTATATTTACTTTGTATGCGGTTGAATAATCACTTGATTAGCTAAGCAATTTCGATAGAGAGTGTGTGTAAAAGCGTATTCTTTACATGGTAATTGAAGTGAAATTATTTCAGTGTTAATGTGACAAATTATGCAATTCGCACGTCGAATAGTTTTTAATAATTTTGGACTGTCCTTATCGTAAAAGTTTTGGCATGTATTTTGGATCATGGTTCGATTACTTTTGATTCTGTTTTTGGACTAGGCCTATGTTACGCTTACGATAACCCGCAATCTTAACTGTAAGAATGTCTGATACGCTAAACAGTATTGCCTGCAAGTGAAAAGTAAAATGTTTTGTTTTTCAAAAAAATGTTATATTGGACTGTTTTAGACTACCGGTATTCTTTTTACGCAATTAGTAACTAAAATTCGTTTTTTTGCTGATAACTATTTTTCTAGACTTTTTACAGTGAAAAGTGCTTTTAGAGCACATATAAACACGATGCTTTTGCAGATTTTGTTGTGTTTTAACTTTCTATCTCAAGCGGTTATCAAAATATGGCGAGTTTAGTAAAAATGGCCATCGGTTACTATAGAAACGCCCAGCGCGACCGTGTAACGTCATCATTTTCAATTTTTTTTTTCACACTTATGTTTTTAATAGTCTACTACAACTTTTAGGAAAGTTAAAAAATCCTACATCAAAAAAAAAAATTATCCCATTTTTGGCACAGCCTAGTGAATAATCTTATGCCGATTTAAACTACTATGTTGTGGAAACGAATTTTCATATAAATCACACTTGTATGGCTTTTCACCAGTTTTATTTCTCTCGTGAATTTGCAATTTCACCACATGTTTCACAATCTTCAAGTACTTCAAGCTTTACTGGAATTACTTGACTTTGATTCATGTTAATAGATGAAGTGAATAATTGATTTAAATTAGTAATGCATCCAAATAAAATCAGTTGTTACAAATATGGAATATATTACACTGTAAGTCTGTAAACAACGTAGGCTATAACCTGAAACATACTAGCTACAAAAATTAAGGCAATAAACTGTAAAAAGTTTAATAATGGTTGAAAGTAGGAACACTCATATTTAAAAACAACACAGCTTAGCATTCTATATTCATGAACGGAATGGCCCGTTTCGGTAGCAGGCCTTAAAACTCGTGTTTTTTTCGGCAGCCATCGTGGCCTACCGAGAGCTCCTTCTCGGCGGCCACATCTGCGTGCTTGGAGGCCAAAATACAATAACGATAGCACAAGTAAATAGCATAAAACTTGCAACAATGTTAAAATGATCACTTAGCGTTGTTGAAGTCTGGGCGACGTCCTGCAATAGAATCGTTGTACCACGCATTAAATGCTTTATCGGGATTGTAATCCGGTATTGCGGGACCATCTAACAACCCTAAATTGTTTTAACTGCATACCGCCTTTCATAAAACCTGACCATTTATTCCGTTATGATGTCACCTTTGAGGGTGTGAAGTCACTAACCCGCAGCGTTCTCAACTATTAAGACACGTGTTTTACCCACGGATGTCAAATAACCTAGTTCTCCTTTTTAACAATGATTCAATGTCCGACAACATTGAATCGATATAAAAACGACAATATTGCCAGCCGATGTAAATTAGCACTTCGGATTAACAATTCGTTAAAATAAACATCGTGAATTGCAAACAAGACTTACAGCGCTGGTGATCGCAGCTGCATATATTCAATACAACAGTAGTGAATATAATGCGCTGACCTAATTCTGCGTCACTCTTTGATGCTACATATTTTCGACATTTAATCCACGATCATTCTATTGCGAAATTAAATAATTGGCTAGAAGAAACCGGCGGCCAAACTTGGCCGACGGAGGAGGTAGCACCGGCGGTCATTCAAACACTACTTAGCGGCCATGGCCGCCGGCTGCTTTAAGGCTTGCGGTAGGTCCGATTCGGTAAGTCCGATTTGGTGAGTTTCCCATTCGGTGAGAGCCTTTTTCGGAGAGTTTCCTATTCGGTGATTTTTTGAATTTTTTTTTTTAATTATCGGGTACCGTAGCCTAATTATCATTGCCGCTTTTAGGGTTAGAGATTAGGGGTTAAGGGTTAGGGTCTTATTTCAACGTTTAGCGACGTTAAAACGATGTAAAAGTGGCAATGATAATCAGGCTACGGTACCCAATAATTTTAAAAAAATTACCGAATAGGGAACTCTCCGAAAAAGGCTCTCACCGAATCGGACTCACCGAATAGTAGCAGACCCATTCATGAAAGCAGAAAGAACGCACACAAAAGTATAATCCTAACAAAGATTATTTCACAAATGTTGACAGCCATCAAAGCAAAATACTGTTCCTGACTACAAAACAGAAACGATGCTTTGAAACTCGCATCCAAAAACATTTAGTCACGGATGGACTTGCTTTGTAGCCAGGGCTTCAGACTAGAGTCAGAGGGATCTTGGAGTGTCCAGAGACGGAGTCGTAAAAATAGCCTAGTCCACGATTTACGGCACCGAGGAGACCCATCACTCATCGTAGTAAATTATTACCTATCTAAAAATCATCGGAGTAAACGTGGCCTTCAAACTGCTTTAGCTGCATACAAAAAATTTCTTAAGGGTTGTTGTTGCATTTAGAACACATTTACGGCATTTTGTCATAATCGAGACTGAAAAGTGTTAAGGAACGTCAAACCGAAAGCTTCTGGAACAGCTTTCAAATATTCCAACTATTCAGCTATAGTTTACATTTAACGATCTATGTCAAAAACGAACGCCAGAAAATACATGAATTCAAAAAGGGCCCAATTCTACATTTTTTTTCAAATTGCACCTTTTGTGTTATTCTAATTTCTTTCAGTGTCTTTAAAATCATATCTGAAAATCGGCCAAATGTCTAAACATGAAAAATACCCTTTCAATGTTTCCATTGATTTCATACTACTCCAGCAAATGGGCCCTTGTTGCACTTGGTCAGTTAAACAAATCAGGCATATAACTCAGTTGACAACACAAGAAACTACACCAAAAAAACAAAGAAGCAAACAGGCCTCGAAATTTGTACTCTTTTCCGGCGGTCAAGCATGTCCTACTTACTCCTATTTTTTACTGTACCGTATCATATCATATCCTCTCGAAACGTTAAAATAGGGGTAAACGACAAAACTTTCAACCCCGGTAGCAAACTCTAAATATCAACCAATCTTTATGAAAATTCACATATGTCATTTTCTCATCAATGGTAACAATATTTTAGGGTGAGATATTAACATTTACAAAAAAAATTTTTTTGGACCACCCTAACTCAGGCCTGTAGTGATTTATCTTATGACGTTTCAAATAGGCAACACGTAAAAACGCTTTTTCAAACACGTCACATTTATATTGCTTTTCACCAGAGTGAATTCGCTTATGATCTTTCAGGTGACTGACCAGTGCTAACGATTTTTTACACATGTCACATTTATACAGCTTTTCACCAGTGCGAATTCGCATATGACGGTTCAGGCTACCAACCTGTGAAAACGATTTCTTACAGAAGACACATTTATATGGTTTTTCACAAGTGTGAATTTGCATACATGACGCTTCAGGTTACTGACAAGTGCAAACAATTTCCCACACACATTACATATTTATATGGCTTTTCACGAACTCGTGTGAATTCGCATATGACGTTTCAGGCTACCGACCTGTGCAAATGACTTCTGACAAAAGTTCATTTATATGTATTTTCACCAGTGTGAATTCGCATATGAAGTATCAGGCAACCGCCACGTGTAAACGATTTCTCACATATATCACATTTTATATAGCTTTTCACCAGAGTGAATTCGCATATGACGTTTCAGGTTACTGACCTGTGCAAACGATTTCTTACACACGTCACATTTATATGGCTTTTCACCAGTGTGAATTCGCATGTGATCTTTCAGGTGACCTACCAATGAAAACGATTTCTCACACACGTCACATTTATATGGCTTTTCACCAGAGTGAATTCGTATATGATATTTCAGGGAATTGACCAGTGTAAACGATTTCTTACACAAGACACATTTATATGGTTTTTCACCAGTGTGAATCATCTTATGCCGATTTAAACTACGACATTGTGCAAATGATTTTTCACATAAATCACATTTGTATGGCTTTTCACCAGTGTGGATTCGCATATGATCTTTCAGGTGACCGAAAAATGAAAACGATTTCTTACACACATCACATTCATATGGCTTTTCACCAGTGTGAATTCGCATATGATGCTTCAGGCTACTGACCAGTGCAAATGATTTCTCACACACGTCACATTTATATGGCCTTTCACCTGTGTGAATTCGCATATGACCTTTCAGGCTACCAACCTGTGAAAACGATTTCTTACAGAAGACACATTTATATGGCCTTTCACCAGTGTGTATCATCTTATGCCGCTTTAAACAGCTATGTCGTGAAAATGATTTTTCACATAAATCACACTTGTAAGGCTTTTCACCAGTGTTATTTCTCTTATGAATTTTCAATTTCACCACTTGTTCTTGATTATTGATTCCATATGGTTCACAATCTTCAAGTACTTCAAGCTTTACTGGAATTGCTTCACTTTGATTCATGTTGAAAGGTGAAGTGAATAATTGATTTGAATTAGTAATGTATTAGTTGACCAAACAAAACCAGCTGTTACAAATATGGAATATATTACATGGTAAGCAACGTATAACCTGAAACACAATAGCTGCAAAAATTAAGGCAACAAACTGTGAAAAGTTTAGTAATGGTTAAGTGTAGGAACACTCATTATTCAAAAACAACACAGCTTAACAATTAACATTCTATACTCATGAAAGCAAAAAGAACACACAAAAAAATATAAACCTAATATATTATTTCACAGATTTTCAAAAGCAAAAGCACGATGTTTCATTTTCATGACTCACCAACTAGTACAATATAAAAGAAATACCGGTGCGTAATCATCTTCCAGTGGCTCATCACACCAACACAAGTTATGTGTGGCTACAAAGCAGTGGCGTATCCTGGTTGATTTTGGTAGGCATGCTATGGAAGGAGGATCATAGCCAGTGTAGAGGGGTTGGGGGCATGCCCCCCTAGGGAAATTTTGCAAATATGCCTTAGATTTTATAGCTTTTCTTGCAATCTGAGCGTTAATTAGCTGATAATTGTTTGAGCTGTTTAGCAAAAAAATGAGGTTTGGAAACGCACCATGAATCCAATATCTTAATTTTATATCTTTACCCTGCATTGCAGGAAAGCGCACTTGAAGCGCTCTGCAGCGGTGTATGGCCTTCAGCATACACCCGACACGTTTTCTTGATGATCGTTTAAACTACTGTGCTTAGGTACATAGGCGTCATTTCAGGGGTGCAAATGGTGCTTGAGCACCCCAAAATGAAAATCTGAGGTAACAACATAAATGCGAGAGCACCACTGGGCCCTGGTTTGCATACAAAATACACCGATTCAAATGGAAATTTGCATTGCTAAATAACGGTTTTTTTCTTTCTTGAAAGTCGTTTCACCAAAGCGCAATATTTTCAGTGTTTTACATTTGCGGGTGGCACGCAGTGCCACACATATCAAAGGCAGACATGATTGTACTATTGCGTAACAATTAAGCATACACATGTGCACTGCGTCAAAAAGTGCCGTTCGAGAGAAAACAATTTGTCTGGCTCTGGCTGGAAAATCGATTGGTTTCCCGTCGATGCAATATGTAACGGCGAAGCGACAAGGGTTCATTTGTGACGCAACAGATAGTTAATGAAAGAAAGTTCAGGGATAAAGGAGTCAGAGACGAATAAAATCTCATTTCAAGCTAGTTGTAATCCAAATCAGTTGCATCAAGAATCAGAGATTGTATTTCAGATACCAAGTGTTATTAAGATGAAAAAAACAAATCAGACAAGCATTGCAGGTCTTTTTGCGCCCAAGTGGCCTCGCCCAAGCGTTAATGAAGCAGCATGTACAAGTAGTAACCCAGGTTCATCAGCTGACAGCTGCAAAAATCAAACGAAAGAAGATACGCTTAGTTTGCCCGATATTTCTCCTCTCACAAATTTTCCGGAAGTTATGCCAAGAAACGACAACGCAGATCGATCCGCGCAAAAAAAATAGTTTTCTCAATATAACTGGTTGAGACTAAACGATGATGGAGCTGCTACTGTTCCTTCTGTTACTGAGCCAATACAAATAAACGTGTCAATGTCGGCACATCAACGCAATGGATATTGAGACGTTCAGCATGGAAAACTTTTCGCAAAGGAATCTCCTCTTTAGAGAAGCACAAAAATTCACATTTACATCAACAATCTACAAATGTTCTAAACGTAAGTTTGCATAAGTGATAATTGCCACCACTGGTGGTGGTGGTAGAGTGGTATAGTAGTACTAGTAGTAATGTGGTACGGTATTGTGGTAGTAGCCTGGTGGCCCACCAGGCATATTAATACAGTTAAAAGACGCTCAAGTGATGAAGTTTTGTAATCAATCTGCAGAGAGGCCTCGTCAAGATGAATATCAGCGCAACATATAAAAAAATAAGCTTGAAAATTAACTGTAGGCTACTACTAAATTTTATTGTTTTGTACAGATGAGCCTCAGTGATTCACACAACCGTGCACAAATTTGCAGTCGCACTTGTTTTTCACCAGTGTGAGTTCGCATATGACGTTTCAGGTCACTGACCTGCACAAATGATTTATCACACATATCACATTTATATGGCTTTTCACCTGTGTGAATCATCTTATGCCGATTTAAATTACTACGTTGTGGAAAAGATTTTTCACATAAATCACACTTGTATGGCTTTTTACCAGTGTGACTTCTCTCATGAATTTTCAATTTCACTACTTGTTCTTGGTTATTGATTCCATACTATTTTTCAAAAATATACTGTTTTCGAATACTGCTTTTTAAAAATATCCCAAATTAAATTTTATATCCAAAAAGCACAAACAATGCGCACAAAAGTGCAATCTTGAAAAGTAATAATCGGTAAGCATTTTAACATATTTCACTTTCCAACACAATAACGAAATCACGCGTGACATAATCTACGATTCCTCGCGAATCAGCTGAATGCAGTCATGTGACTCAGCACGTGGTATTGTTAGCGTTCTTATCGAAAGTTTTTTGATACAAACTAAACTGAGTGAACGAATTGCCGTCACCAGCGTAGCCTAGTGGATTAAAGTTTGGGCAAGAAACATAGTCATCTCGATTGCTTGGGTTCGATTCGCACCTCCTGTATTTAATCTTTTTTCTTCTGTAACTGAATCGTGTTAATTTACAGTTTCTTTGTGAACAAAGTCGGATTCGCACCTCCTGTATTTTTTTTTCTTCTGTAACTGAACTGAGTGCAAAACGAATCTTCGCCTGCAATCAGGTGGTTTCAAACATCAGTGATGTCATATGTCACATATGATTGCGTTACTGCTTTGGTGTAGTGGAATAATGGAACAAAAGATGAAGACTGAAGAGTTATTAAAAGAAGTAAAAAGAAATATTCAAATGAAAAGAAATACAAAACTAACAAACAAACAGTCGAAATTTCATACTGAAAAAAGGATGCACGGTTGCATACAAAATAATCCTGATCAAACAAAACTATCTTTTAATATTCATTCACTACGTGCAGTGGAAATCACAAAATAACAAATAAATCGCATTTTATGACTTTACATTCCAGTAAATTATCTTATGGCGTTTCAAATAGGCAACATGGGAAAACGCTTTTTCATATACATCACATTTATATGGCTTTTCACCAAAATGAATTGTCACATGCACTTTCAGGCTACTGATCCGTGAAAACAATTTCTAGCATGCGTCACAACTAAATGGCTTTTCACCAGAATGATTCAATTCATACTTTACTAAGCAAAATAGACTGTAGTGCAACATCAACATTTCCTCAATTAGGTGTCTAATTTGCTTAGAAGAAAGCTATCTTGCAAACCAAATCAAACAACAGCATCAAAACAGCAAGGAAACTTAAAACAAACCTAAGGCAATGTGACAACAAAACAATCAGAAAACAAAAACATGGCTTAAAACAATATCAAGTCATGGTGTAGTTTGAAATTCAATCAAACATTAATTATTGTCGGGTTACAACGTGTTCTCATAAACATCAAAAAATACCACAAACTACTATAAACGACTCCTGTCCAGAAACACAGAAAACAAATTACGAAAAGTTACATGACGATTAGCAATACAAAACATTCACAAATACATCACAAGACATAATCTATAATCATAGTAACAAGGTGGTATACAAAGTAATCCCAATCAAACAAAACAGTCCCTTAATATCCATTCACCAAAAACAAAGGAAAACAGGCAAAATAGATAACATAATAAAAAATAAACAACAACAAATAAATCACATTCCTATGACTTTTCTCCAGAGTGTTTCTCCATTTTATGATGATTCAAATTGCTAACACACCGGATCATTTTTTCACATAGGCCTACATCACATTTATATGGCTTTTCACCAGCGTGAATTCGCATATGACCATTCAGGTGACCGACCCGTGCAAGCGATTTCTCACACACGTCACATTTACATGGCTTCTCCAGTGTGAATTTGCATATGACGTTTCAGGCTACCGACCTGTGCAAACGATTTATTACACATGTCACATTTACATGGCTTTTCACCAGAATGATTTCGCAAAATGATCTTTCAGGTGACCGACCTGTGAAAACGATTTCTCACACACGTCACATTTATATGGCTTTTCACCAGTGTGAATTCGCGTATGACCTTTTAGGTGACTCGTCGTCATGTAAGCCTCTGGGGTCGAGGGTCTATCCTTTTACCACCCCAGACTCACGATGTTCCCGGACTATACTGGAAGGCTACTTGAGAGCAGCCAGTCTTTAGTTTCATCATGGTATTGGTACAGTCATTGATAATATGGCCTGCGGTCTGTTCCTCGACACCACATTCACAAGAGGAGGAAGAAGCTATTTCCCATTGGTGCATAGTTTAGCGTAAAACTCCGTCGCCCGTACGGAAACAATTGAAGCGCACCCATGCCTGTCTTTGTAGGGTCAGGCCGATGGGGCATGTGTCTTCGTCGGAAATGAACGTATGGAGTCTGGTGGTGCTTGAATTCTATACAGAATTCCATTTACGGTCCGCCCAAGTAGCGGCAAAGATGTCGTATTCATCAGCTTCGTTGCCAACCTGTGCAAACGATTTCTTACACATGTCACCTTTATATGGCTTTTCACCAGTGTGAATTCGCACATGACGTTTCAGGTGACTGACCTGTGCAAACGATTTCTTACACAAGTCACATTTATATGACTTTTCACCAGTGTGAATTCGCATATGACCTTTAAGGTTATTGACATGTGCAAACGATTTCTCACACACGTCACATTTACATAGCTTTTCACCAGTGTGAATTCGCATATGAGCTTTCAGGTTACTGTGCTGTGCAAACGACTTCTCACACATGTCACATTTATATGGCCTTTCACCAGTGTGAATTCGCATATGATCTTTCAGAGTACTGCCCTGTGCAAACGATTTCTCACACACATCACATTTATATGGCTTTTCACCAGTGTGATATCGCATATGACGCTGCAGGTTACCGACCTGTGCAAACGATTTCTCACACACGTCACATTTATATGGTTTTTCATCAGTGTGAATTCGCATATGACCTTTCAAGTAACCGACCCGTACAAACGATTTCTCACACACATCACATTTATATGGCTTTTCACCACTGTGAATTCGCACATGACGTTTCAAGCAACCAACCCGTGCAAAAGATTTCTCACACACGTCACATTTATATGGCTTTTCACCACTGTGAGTCATCTCATGCCGATTTAATCTATTACGTTGTGTAAATGACTTTTTACATAAATCACACTTGTATGGCTTTTCACCAGTGTGAATTCTCTCATAAATTTTCAATTTCACCACTTGTTCTTGGTTATTCTTTCCATATGGTTCACAATCTTCAAGTACTTCAAGCTTTACTGGAATGGCTTCACTTTGATTCATGTTAAAAGGTGAGTGAATAATTGATTTGAATTAGCGATGCATTAGTTGACAAAAAAAATCAGTTGTTGCAAACATAACCTGAAACACAATAGCTGCAAAAATTAAGACAATAAACTGTGAAAAGTTTAGTAATGGTTAAGAGTAGGAACACTCACATTCAAAAACAACACAGCTTAACAATCTACACAAGAACGCACACAAAAGTATAATCCTAACAAACATTATTTCACAAATTTTTGAAAGCGAAAGCACGATCTTTCATTTCCATGACGCACCAACTAGCACAATATAAAAGAAATACAGGATAACCGTTCAGTAGCCTATCAAACCAATACAAGTTATGTGTGGCTACAAAGGCTTTCATTTGTAACCCTATCTGCAGGGTGGTCCAAACCCTGGCACGCGGGCCGCATGCGGAAGCACGTCAATTAGAAAGCACGTCAATTAGAAAGCACGTCACGGGCTAATTAAATGCTAATAACCGGAGCTATGAAAATCACAGAACCAAAAGATTTTAAAAGGTAATAGCCATGTGTATTGTGCGTATAGAAATTAAATTTTTACTCAACAAATTTATTGAAATAAAGCGTTGGAGATGAAAAAAACGTCAGAAAGTCGGTTTTTATACGAATTTCCCGAAAATAGCTTCAAAATTGAAATTTTGAATTATAACTAAACTAAACAAAAAAACATTTGTGCTCATTAACATAAAGCATTTTTGAACGTTTCTACATTCCAAAGTAATTGCATTACCATTTATAATGCACTAACATTAACATATATACAATATAACTACCATTGCACGAAAATGTCTAGTCACCTGAGACAAAATGCTTATTGTGAACGGCAGGAAGGTAGAAAAATGACCAGTTTATGTGTACAAAATTCACAAAGAACAATTCATCGAATAACAAAAGTGAAAATAGTATTTTATAAATAATGAGAGGTGGGCATCCACTACTTCAAACTGTTAAGTGGGTAATTATGTTTTTGCAAGTTGCATCACAGTGGTTCACTAGTTATTTCACTTGGCTTTTCACGAGAATGATTTTGCACATGCCATTTCAGGCTACCAACGTGTGCAAACGATTTCTCACACACATCACTATTATATGTTTTTTTACCAGTGCGAATTAGTAGCTTATATTAGGTTATTTATCAGATTTTCTTCGATAGTTTTAGTAATAACTTAATCATATTTGTCTGATTTGAGACAAGATTCTCCAGCAGACTACTATGCTCTGGAACCGTGGTTCTCAACCGGAGGTCCGCGGACCTGAAAGGGTTCGCGAAGCAATTTTAGGGGGTCGGTGAAACTTTTTGAGTTTGCAGCATGATTGATAAATTGCGAAATTAAAAAATTGGTTGGTTGTGCTTTATTTGTGTATTAGCGTGACTTTTAAACTGTACTTCTAAACCATCTGGTGCGATGTCCTTTGAACTTTTAAAGAGCATTGCACAAAGGTTTAGTTTCATAACTAAAAAAATGTCAATAAAATGAATTAATTTTTAATAAGGCTATGTTCAACTTAATTCTTTTCACCCACCAATCCTTGCACACAGCCTCATATGCAAGCATTAGCTGCACAACATATGGAAACATTGTTCATTCAACGTCCAACTGTAGTTCCTGTGGTTCGACTAGGCCGATCAAGTCGATACTTGGCGAGCTGCATCCCAAGCTTTAAAGTGACTGGGAAACAGTCCCGATCTTAATCCCATCGAAAACTTTTGGAATTTTCTCAAAAATAAAGTTGCTGAAACACATCCCTCGAGTATTCCTTCCCTAATTGAACCAATCAAATTAGTCTGGATCCATGAAATTCCTGAGGAACTTTGGAAAAATTTAATCGAAAGTATGCCAAGACGAATCAAGGCCGTCGTCAAAGCGAAATGAGGACACATCAAATACTAAAAGTTTGAGATTTTGAAGGAAAATACAATATAAATGCTTATTACTTTGTTTTATATATAGTTTAGCAAGAAATCAGAAAAAGCAACAAGAAATAGGACGGAGAACTGCTTTTTTCAAAATTCGGGGTTTCGTGTTAACTGCATATACACGACTGTATATATTGCTTAACACTTTGCTCCTCAAAAAGAGGCCAGATTTGCCCCCTCACATTTCCTTTGATTACTTGAAGCACAGTAACGCCATGCACTTGGTTTTTCTTGACATTTCCTAAAATTGCCAGGCGGATCTGATGATATTAAATTTGATGCTAAAAGTTGTGTAGTTTTCTTGTAAATTCAAGATTTTGGTGAAGTTTTGCTATTTCTAGCTCACTTCCAGCAAAGCGTGAAATGAATTACATTGCGATAACAAGCCATAAGCTCATAATTGCTTCGTGCATAGATATGCGCGAGCAGAAAGAAACATCCTCTTGTTTGGTTTGACCTCAATAACACAAAGCGCGTTATTTCTTATGCTACAAAAGAAAAGCCAGTGATCACAAAGCTGTTAATTAGAAACAATAATAGCAAACGTTTTTTTGCGTTATCAGCTCTACGAAGAATAGCAATCCACGATCAAAATAGTAGGCTATGTAGGCCACAAACTATTCAACACAGTTGTTTCAAGCAGATAATATTCATTGACAAATAAAAAACGTTACAATAAGACATCTTCTCTTGGGTAAAGACACGAAAAACCTGGTTTTGAAATGAACGTTCTATGGAAATGCTCTCATTGACAAAACTTGCAATTGAGGAAATGTATCACTGCAAATGCTTTTGGGAGAAGCCGGAGAAATAGCGTTTTTGCAAACAGTAATTGTGAGATACACTCAAAATTATGAGATAGGCTCCATTTACACGTAGCAGCTAACTCGATGGCTACATGTCCCTTCCTTGCTTTATGTCGCCTACTTGTTGTTATGTCCTGCATTTTTGTTTCACAGTGCACTGTGTGTTGTTCCAAAGAGCGCAAAATAGAGATTATAATGCCTCGTCTACATTACAAAATATTTTGTAATGTAGATGAGGCATAAAACTGGGCATCACATAAAACAAACAACAAATCAGCTTTCTTGATCATTGATTCAACATCTGAATACGTTGCGCCAATGTATAAGAGGCCGGCTATTGTGAAGATCTGCCATTTATAAACGATTCGATTATACCAAAAGTGTGCAAACTAGTGGATCAAAGAATGAATAAACAATGCTGAGACAACTAAATGTAAGTGACGGACAATACCGATGTCTTCATTTATCTTGGAAAAATGCTGCCTAAACTTATCAACAAAAAATACCGTAAATAACGGCAAGGATCCCGAAAGCAAAATTTGCTCGACTTTGGCATGAATTTAGTCAAACATCTAATAATTCCACACATACAACAACGGGCTCTCAACGGTTGTAAGATACATAATCAACCTGGTTCTGAGCGGTTTGTATAACAGTTTAGAGGAAGACACTACTTGAAATGATGCACCACACAAAAGATTTTCAATGAAGACTGAGTCTAAAAACCGATGTGGATTGTGCTTCACAATGACTTCAAGTATAGGACAGAAAAGGCACAAGAATATCAAGATAAAAATAAAGACCTTGTGGGAAATTTTCAAGAATCATAACACGATGCAAATATCATAAACGCGTAGTTTGCATGCTGCTCTAAGCTGGCCGGCAACCACAAAGGAAGACAATACAGGTAGTTTATAATTCGATAACAGCGCAATAAATATTATAAATACGTAAACCGACAATTTTCTTTTACAAACGTTTTTCGTCTAATAGTAAAGTCTCCGCAACAATTTTTGTGAAGCGCTTGCAAACCACGATTTTGTAAAATAATTCATCATTATTATTTTTTACTTCTCGGATATTGTAAAACGTCATCAGCAAAATCACAAAAAAAAACATTTCATTACTTCAATGTAGTAGGCCTAAGAATTTTTTATAGAATTGTAACCACGTTGTTTCAACAAAGAAGCCATTTTTGGCAATATAAAGTTATAGAAAATAATTTGCAATCATGCAAATGTTTGAAAAGAATCTAGGAAGTCTTCTCACAATCTGGCAGAAAATGATTATGTTTATTGTATCTCTGCAAAATGTTTTATGACAAACTTTGAAGCATCGTTATAATCATTTATAGCTTTGAAGTTCAAAAGTTAATTTCTTTTTGGCCAGAAACATAATCGCTGCCTTGCTGATGTTGTCGCCTTTATGCATATTTTTTGTGCTTCAAACAATAAGGACCCAGTCAGCAATCCAGTCCTTTTACATTGATTCATCATTTGTAAACGTTAAATTTATGTAGATTTGCTGACTGAGGGTTATTTCACATTTCCTTTGTTTACGCATGTTCCTCAATTCGCTGTTGCATTGTTTCGACGCTGGTGGACTAAAAATGTATTTTCAAATTGATTGACACAATCTTCAATAAAAAGTGAGCTTCGAACTTAGCTTTGTTGATGTAAATGCTGTATTTTTTGTGGATGTAATTTATGAGTCATGTTTATAAACACCCGTAAGCGAAATGACTTATGATGTAGTACCTGCATGATATTTGTGATGCAACTTGACACAAATCCACAATTCCAAAAGCACCCAATTTGAACTTAGAAATTCTAGATAATTTCAACAACTTGTTCAATTGTCTTCTCTCTACTAACAATATTCATACCACATACTCAATTGTAGACCTAAAATACACAAACGAAGATGTAAACAGCTGTTCAAGCAGGCTAAGGTGTTACTTATGAGAAGTTTGGTTCCATAAAACTAGAAGCTAGCCATGAGTTTCGGAAAGCATTAGTTTAAGACAAAAATGGAAAACAACAAACGCAATTTGTTTTTTTCAAATTTGTGCAACAATATTACTCTGACTGTAACTATTTTAGAATCAATGAGTAGCCTACAATAAGATTTGCTAGCAAGTCGTAAATCTTTATCAATGCAATGATTCGGCACACCGCACATACACTTCGTGCGGTTGATCGAGCTTTTTGTTATTCAGAACTTTGCATGAAATCGGATTAGCACGGCAATTAAACAGCGGCAAGATAAATCAAAATTGTTGTTTTTGGGTACCTTTGCAAAAATTGAAATATCAAGTTTAACATAAAAAATTTTAGAATAATGACTTTTCAAACTTGTAGACAAATGATTTTTTTTCACACCATTGCAACTTCTGTTGAAACAGCACCAGCGGATAACACGTAACTCCTGATTGAATTTGATCCAAAAACGGCACCCCCTTGAGCAGTTAACTTCCAAAAAAATGTTGAAAAGCAAAGGATAAAAAAGCAATATCAAGTCATGGTGCTGTTTGAAAATCAAGCAACGATTAATTAATGTGAGGTTAAAACGTGTTCTAATCAAGTTCACAAAATAACACAAATTACTATGAACAACTCTTGTCCAGGAAACTAACCACGAAACGTTATACAACGATCAGTAATACAAAAGAAACATACAAATACATCATAATCTATATTCATACTAACAAGTTGGTATACATTTTTTCTTATAAGCCTACATCACATTTATATCCATTTTAGCAAGTGTGGATTCGCAAATGACATATCAGGTTACTGACCCGGGCAAACGATTTCTTACACACGTCACACTTGATTGTTTTTTCACCAGTGTGAATTCGCATATGACGTTTAAGGGTACTGACCCGTGCAAACAATTTCTCACACACGTAACATTTATATGGTTTTGACCAGTGTGAATTTGCATATGATTTCTCAGGTCACTGATCCATGCAAACGATTTCTCACACACGTCACATTTATATGACTTTTCACCGATGTGAATTAGTATATGACTTTTCAGAATACCGACGAGTACAAACAATTTCTTACAAACGCCACATTTATATGGCTTTTAACCAGCGTGAATTCGCATATGACCTTTCAGGTGACTAACCTGTGCAAACACTTTCTCACACACATCACATTTATATGGCTTTTCACCAGTGTGAATTCGTATATGATTTTTCAGGTTACAGAGCCCTGCAAACGATTTGTCACATATATCACATTTATATGGCTTTTCACCAGTGTGAATTCGATTATGACGTTTCAGGATACTGACCCTTGCAAACGATTTCTCACACACATCACATTTATATGGCTTTTCACCAGTGTGAATTCGTATATGACCTTTCAGGTGACTGACCTGTGCAAATGATTTCTCACACCTGTCACATTTATATTGCTTTGAACCAGAATGAATGAGCACATGCTTTTTCAAGTTACCGATCTGTGCAAACGATTTCTCACATACATCACATTTATATGGCTTTTCACCAGTGTGAATTCGTATATGATCTTTTAGGTTACAGAGCCCTGCAAACGATTTCTTACACACGTCACATTTATATGGCTTTTTACCAGTGTGAATTCGCATATGACCTTTCAGGCGACTGACCAGTGCAAACGATTTCTCACACACGTCACATTTATATGGTTTTTCACCAGTGTGAATTCGCATATGATCATTTAGGTCACAGAGCCCTGTAAACAATTTCTTACATACATCACATTTATATGGCTTATCACCACGATGAATTGGTGTATGACGTTTCAGGATACTGAGTCTTGCAAACGACTTCTTACAAGCGTCACATTTATATGGCTTTTTACCAGTGTGAATTCGCATATGACTTATCAGGTTATTGACCAGTGCAAACGATTTTTTACATAAATCACAATTATATGGCTTTTCACCAGTGTGAATTATCTTATGCCGATTTAATTTACTACGTTGTGGAAACGATTTTTCACATAAATCACACTTATAGGGCTTTTCACCAGTGTGATTTCTCTCAGAAAGTTTCAATTTCACCACTTGTTCTTGGTTGTTGATTCCATTTGGTTCACAATCTTCAAGTACTTGAAGCTTTACTGGAATTGCTTCACTTTGATTCATGTTAAAACGTGAAATCATTGATTTGAATTACAGATGCATTAGTTGACCAAACAAAACCAGTTGTTACAAATATGGAATATATATATTACAGGGTAAACGTATAAACTGAAACACATTAGTTACAAAAATTTATAAACTGTGAAAAGTTTAATAATGGTTAAGAGTAGGAACACTCATATTCAAAACCATCACAGCTTAATATTCTATCTTCATGAAACCTTAAAGAACGCAAACAACAATATAATCTTAATATATATTATTTCACAAACTTTCAAAAGCGAAAGCACGATCTTTCATTTCCATGACGCACCAACTAGTACAATATAAAAGAAATACAGTATAATCTTCCAGTGGATTATCACACCGATACAAGATATGTGTGGCTACAAAGGCTTTCATTTGTAAATTAAGTTGTTTCAACATTCACACTGATGCGTTCTCTTCATGTTGGGGCGAATTAACAGCATCTCAAATGAGAAGTAACAAAAACATATCTTTCACAAACTTTACCCTGGCATGACGTTTAATTAGACTGATTCATCAATGGCTTCCTCGAGCAACAAATATGTAGTTGGCCATCTGCTACTTCAACCTGGTAAGTGGGTAATTATGTTTTTGCAACTTGCCTTACAAAACTTGGATATTTCATTTGGTAACTCTAGCATTTTTGTCGCATTATTTCTTCATTATTTGTTACATTTCCCAAAAACAAAGGAAAATAGGTATCTTAATAATAAACAAATAATTACAAATACATCACCTCCTATGACTTTTCTCCAGGGTTAATTATCTTATCGCGATTTAAATTGCTAACATGCGGAAACATTTTTTTCCCATATGACGTTTTAGCTTTCCGATACGTGCAACCTATTCCTCACACAAGTCACATTTATATGGCCTTTTACCAGAGTAGATTCGCATACGATGTTTCAGGCTACCGATGAGAAAACAATTTCTCACACAAAAGTCACATTTCTATGGCTTTTCACCAGTGTGAATTCGCAAATGACCTTACATGTGATCGATCTGTGAAAACGTGTTCCTACACAAGTCACATTTATGTGGCTTTTCACCAGTGTGAATTCGCATATGAAATATCAGGTTACAGACCTGTGCAAACGATTTCCTACACGTCACATTTATATGGCTTTTCACTGGTGTGAATTCGCAAATGACCTTTTAGGTGACTGACCAGTGAAAATGATTTCTTACACACGTCACATTCATATGGCTTTTCACCAGTGTGAATTCGTATATGACGTTTCAGGTTACTGATCTGTGCAAACGGTTTCTCACAAACATAACATTTATATGGTCTTTCACCAGTGTGAATTCGCATATGACGTTTCAGGTGACTGACCTGTGAAAACGATTTATCACACACGTCACATTTATATGGTTTTTCACCAGTGTGATTTCGCATATGACGTTTCAAGTTACTGACCAGTGCAAACGATTTATCACATACGTTACATTTATATGGCTTTTCACCAGTGTGAATTCGCATATGGCGTGAACTGAACTGAAAATCATGAACTGCAACAATTAAGTCAATACTCTGTGAACAGCTTAAAAATGGTTAAGAGTAGAAACACTTATATTCAAAAACAACATAGCTTTATTCTATATTCATGAAAACACAAAGAACGCAAACAAAAACATAATCCCAACATAATATTATTTCATAGATTTTCAAAAGCAAAGGCACGATCTTTCATTTCCATGACGCACCAACTAGAACAATAAAAAAAATACAGTAAAATCATCTACTGCAGTGGTTCCCAACCTGGGGTTCGCGGACCCCTTGGGGGTCCGTGAGAAAGCATTTAGTGGTCCGCGATTACCTTGATGAATTTTGAAAAAAAAACGAAAAGCGACCTTTTTACTTTCATTTCTTTCTTTAAATGCAAATGTGTCAAGCTCAAGCCCGCGAAGATAAACTGTACCGGCATGCATTAAAATAAATCTGCTGCTGCCTACAGTGTGTACATTGACCTTAAACTACATCTACCACAATGCATGTCGATTACAGTCAAATCAGGGTTGGCTCGTCTATTACGTTCCGTAATAGAAAGCAGAGAGAAAAATTTTGCGCACATTTGGAAACCCTGCAAATCTCATTTCAACGTTATTTTAATTTAGAACACCTGCCGAACGAAGTTGAAACATGGATTCGAAATCCTTTTCTTTTTGACTTAAACAACATTAGCGATGACGATCTCAGTAAAGATGACCTAATTGATTTGAGATCAAAAAAGTTATTACGTATTGAATTTCATTCAATAACTGTGTTTTGGTGCTCACAACTGCAAACCTACCCATTCTTGGCAAAGCAAGCGATTGTAGTTTTGTTACCATTCATAACCACTTACCTTTGCGAGGCAGGATTCTCAGCTCTTGTTACAATAAAAACTAAACATTGAAATCACTTGGACGTTAAAGATGACATGCGTGTTGCATTGTCAAAAACTCAACCACATTTCAGTCGTTTAGTTCAGGAAAGGCAACAACAGCCTTCTCATTAAATTTGCTTATGTTGAAAAAGTTTCGGCATGGCACTTTGGGTCACCTTAATATTCAAATACTGCTGACGTTTCTTGAACAATTCATTTATTTTCTTATTTGAGCAACAGTTTAACCTGATGTTTGCCGCAGCAGGAGTCATAGCGGCAATGCAATATGACACAGTACAGTAGTTGAGTAGCATAATTATTACAATAGTCAATAGTATGTTAATTGAGTTTCAGGAAAAATTTAGGTAGGGGTCCGCAGAATTAATAATTTGTCCAAAGGGGTCCGTGACAACAAAAAGGTTGGGAACCACTGATCTAGTGACTTATCACGCCAAAATAAGTTATGTGTGGCTGCAAAGTCTTTCATTTGTCAATTGAGTTGTTTCATCGTTTATATTTTTATATCACACATCACATTTATATGGCTTTTCACCAGTGTGAAAGCGTATATTACCTTTCGGGCTATCGACCCGTGCAAACCATTACTCACACATGTTACATTTATACATCTTTTCACAAGTGTGAATCATCTTATGTCGATTTAAACTACTATGTTGTGAAAATGATCTTAGACATAAATCACACTTGTATGGTTTTTCACCAGTGTGACTTCTCTCATTAATTTTCAATTTCACCACAAGTTCTTGGTTATTGATTCCATATAGTTCACAATTAGAAGGTAAAGTGAGTTAAGTTAGAAGGTGAAGTAAAGTTAGAAGGTGAAGTTAATTATTAATTTGAACTGGTAATGCATTAGTTGGCCAAACAAAATCAGTTGTTACAAATATGTATAACCTGTTACTGACTAGCGCAAACGATTTCTAACACACATCACATTTATATGGCTTTTCACCAGTGTGAATTCGCATATATCGTTTTTGGATACTGACGAGTGTAAACAATCTCATAGAAGTAACATTTATATTGCCTTTTACCAGTGAGGATTCGCATATGACGCTTCAGGCCACTGATAAGTGCAGACGACTTGTCACACAATTCACATTTATATTGGTTTTCACCAGAATGAATTCGCATGTAATCGTTCAGGTGATTGATGTATGAAAACGATTTCCTACACACGTCACATTTATACGGTAATAAGTAAATTCGCATATGACCTTTCAGGTTAGTGACCTGTTCAAATGAGTTTTCAAACACATCACATTTATAATGCTTTTCACGAACTGTGTGAATTCGTATATGATCTTTCTGGTTACCGATCTGTAAAAACGATTTCTCACACACTTCACATTTATATGGCTTTTCACCAGTGTGAATTCGCATATTACCTTTCAAGTGATCGACGTGTGACCACGATTTCTTACACGTCACATTTATACGGCTTTTCACCAATGTAAATTTGCATATTACCTTTCAGGAGATCGACGTGTGACCACGATTTCTTACACGTCACATTTATACGACCTTTCACCAATGTAAATTTGCATATGACCTTTCAGGTTACCGACCTGTGCAAACGATTTCTCAGACACGTCACATTCATATTGCCTTTTACCAATGTAAATTCACATATATCCTTTCAGGTTACTGAAAGATGTGAAATCAAACATTATTAAGTCTTTGTTTATCGACCTTTTGTCAAATCTGTTGAAACAGTTTCAGTAGTATTTTCTTCCATAGTTGGACAATGCCAAATTAGATTGCATTCAAATTCCATTTGCAATGCTAAACCAAAGCAAATTGCCAAACACCTCCTTGCTAACTCTCAGGAAGAATTTGCCCATGTAATTTCTGAATGTAAGTTGCGGCTTAAAGTTTCTGCTTAATGCTTCACACCTTTTTGATGTTAGAGCGGAATGCGAATCATCTTCTGACTCAGCAGCAACCGCACTCCTGCCGTTAGTATTGCTATATCTGTGCGGGCCAGCGTTTTCAAAGTTAGCACTTAGCAGCAATCAAAGCACAATACCGTTCACGCCTACGAAACAATACCACTGCCTTGGAACCAGCAGCAAAAAACATTTAGTCATGGCTGTACTTGCTTTGTAGCCAGAGCTTCAGACTAGAGTCAGAGGTATTTTGACGTGTCCTGAGACGGAGTCGTAAAAAAAGCCTTGCCCACGATTTACTGCACCGAGGAAACCTATTTTAATAAATTATTACCTGTCTGAAAATTATCGCAGTGGACGTAGGTCTTTTAACTGCGTTGTTGTTGCATGTTGTCAGTGTTGTTGTTGCATTTACGGCATTTTGTCATAATCGAGACTGAAAAGTGTGAAGGAACTTCAAACGGAATGTTTCTAGAACAGCTTTCAAATATTCCAACTATTCAGCTATATAGCTATATACTATATAGTCTACATTTAATGATCAATGTCAAAAATGAATGTCAGGACATACATGAACTTAAAAAGGACCCAATTCCTCTTTTCTTATTTTTTAATTGCACTTTTTGTGTTTTTTCGATTTTTTTCAGTGTCTTCTAACTCATATATGAATACCTGCAAATGTTTCAAGTCTAAAAATGAAAAATACCTCCTCAATGTTTCCATTGATTTCATGAAGGGCCCAACTCCAGCAATAGGACCCTTGTTGCACTCGGTCAGTGAAACAAATCAGGTCTATAGCTCAGTTGACAGCACAAGAAACTACACCAAAAGACCAAAGAAGCAAACAAGTACATCAGAAAGCGACGACGACAAGAAGGCGATGATATCAAGCTGAAAATTGCTTATACCACACTACCATAGTATCATAATCATAATATACTGTATGTATAGTTTGAATTTCAATTAAACATTAATTATTGTGAGGTTAAAACGTCTTCTCTACTTCAGAAAATATCACAACTATGAACAACTCCTGTCCAGAAACATTAAACAACAAATTATTGATGAAGAGTTATTAAAAGCAATAAAAAAGGAACATTCAAATGAAAAAAAAATTCAAAACTAAAATATAAACAGTCGAAACTTCATAGTGAATAAAAGGATGCACGGCTGCATACAAAATAATCGCGATCAAACAAAAACATCTCTTAACATTCACTTACCAAGAACAGTGGAAATTACAAAATAACAAATCGCATTTTATGACTTTACATTCCAGTCAATTATCTTATGCCTATGGTGTTTCAAATAGGCACGCGAAAACGCTTTTCCATATTCAGTTCATCACATCTATAAGGCTCTTCACAAAAACGAATTATCACATCGTCGTTAACAAGCTGAACTATCGTAAGTCCAAACGTTTCAAAATTGCGTTTTGGACTGATTTGGTATCTTTAGACTATAGTTTAGTTTGGTAAAGCATTGTAACTCCATCTACTTTAGTTTTGATGATGCAGACTGCAAAACGATCAACTATAGTAAGTCTACTTTACATTTTGTTGAACTATAGTAAATAGGAGTTACGATAGTTTTGCAAAAAAGAAAAAAAATGAGGCTTACGATACTCCGCTCTGAATGCAATTTTACACGTTTCACGTTAACATTCCCGGCACTTTTAGTTACTTTTAAAATACTTTGTCTACATCTTGTGTTGAAACTGCGATGTTTATGTGTACATCATTTTGTTGCGCAATGTGCACAACTATTTTGATCTTAACGTTCAATTTTTGCCAAAATGAATTATCGTTTTTTTAAAATCAAACCTCTATGTTAAAAACGATGTTTAGTTGTTATGCCTTGTGTTAGAGAACTTTTAGAAAGATCATGCAATGAACAAAAAAGACAGGGTATAACTTTAAAATTCAATTTTATCAAAACTGTATTTTGGAGTTATAATAATTCAGTTTATTAACGACGAAGCACTTTCAGGCTACCGATCTGTGAAAACAATTATTCACATGCGTCACAACTAAATGGCTTTTCAACAGAATGAATGAGGACAGGTTTTTTCAGGTTACCGACTACCGACTTCTGCAAACGATTTCTAACACAATTCAGATTTATATGGCTTTTCACCAGAATGAATTCGAATATGACCTGTCAGGTTACCGACCTGTGCAAACGATTTCTCAGACATGTCACATTTGTATGGCTTTTCACCAGTGTGAATTCGCATATGACGTTTCAGGTCACTGACACGTGCAAACGATTTCTCACACACGTCACATTTATATGGCTTTTCACCAGTGTGAATTTGCATATGACGTTTCAGGATACTGACCCATGCAAACGATTTTTCACACACGTCACATTTATATGGCTTTTCACCAGTGTGAATTCGCATATGACCTTTCAGGTGACTGACCTGTGCAAACCATTTCTCACACACATCACATTTATACGGCTTTGTACCAGAATGAATGAGCACATGCTTTTTCAGGTTACCGACCTGTGCAAACGATTTCTTACACACGTCACATTTATACGGCTTTGTACCAGAATGAATGAGCACATGCTTTTTCAGGTTACCGAAACGTGCAAACGATTTCTCACACACGTCACATTTATATGGCTTTTCACCAGTGTGAATTCGCACATGATCTTTCAGGTTACAGAGCCCTGCAAACGATTTCTTACAAACGTCACATTTATATGGCTTTTCACCAGTGTGAATCATCTTATGTCGATTTAAACTACTATCTTCACAAGGTAGATTTAAACGATCTGTCTTAGCCTGATGCTGCGAGTTTGCTGTGGCAATATCTGGAGTCCTCGCCATCCTCTTCATGGACACCTTAGAAAAACAGACACTACGGAACCAGACAAACCTCACCCTCTACAGACGATACGTTGACGACACATTCTTGCTGACAGTCAACAACAAGGAAGCCCAAGCTATCCAAAATGCTCTCAACCAAGCGCACCCAGCTATTAACTTTGAAATAGAACTACCAACAACAGACAACGCCATCTCACTACTGGACTTCACCATAAAAATCGACAAAGACGGTACAATCCACCACGAGTTCTACCAGAAAAAAGCAAAGGCAAAGCTACTCCCACACTTCAACTCGGCCCTACCCACAAGTACTAAGAAGACCATACTCTTAAACGAAACACAGAGAAGAAAAGATAGATGTTCCTCGCCCAATAAAGCAACACCACACTTGACGGAATTTGAGAAGACAATCGAAGAAAACGGATACCCCAAAGACTTTCTTAAACAACCACCCAGACGACGACGACACCAGCAAAACAGACAAACCCCCCAGACACCATATAACCCAATACATTTTTAATTTCCATATATGAGCGACGACGCGGACCGTAAAGCAAAGAAAGTTTTCAAAGACCTGGATCTGCCAGTCCGCCTTTTTCGACGCTCACGAACCCTCAAAAACGCCCTTCAAAAACCAAAAAAATACGAACCTTGCCGGCTACAAAACTGCCCACTACGGAACGATGACATATGTACCACCAAGAACTGTGTCTACAAGATCGCATGCAAGAAATGCAGGGAAAGCTACATAGGCAGCACGATTCGACCACTACACTCCCGCATCAAAGAACACCTCAGCTCAGACAAAAGCTCGGTTTTTAATCATCAACAACAGTGTCACACCGACTTTGAATTTACAATAATTGCCCGAGAAAGTGACGCAGTAAAATTACGTTTCAAAGAGGCCATATTCATCAGTAGACAAAATCCTAAAATCAACAACCGTGCCGAAAGGGAAGAACTACGTCATATAATCTACTAATCAACTGAAAACAAAAAATTTTGCAACATAAAACGCCTAACAACACAGAAACTCAACAACCAGCAGCCTCAAGCTAAACGAAAGAACCACACTAAAGAACCACTCACTGACTTCAACACCATTCATCATAGCACATGACTAGGGAACTGTGTTCCGAAAGCTTGCGCAACTTACTATTGCCACAGCAAACTCGCAGCATCAGGCTAAGACAGATCGTTTAAATCTACCTTGTGAAGTAAGCTACGATCATGCTGCTAAAAGCGAAACTCAATCAATTAAAAAACTATGTTGAGGAAATGATTTTACACATAAACCACACTTGTGTGGTATTTCACTAGTGTGACTTCTCTCATGAATTTCCAAATTCATCACTTGTTCTTGGTTATTGATTCCATAATATGGTTCACAATCTTCAAGTACTTCAAGCTTTACTGGAATTACTTGACTTTGATTCATGGTAAAAGGTGAAGTAAATGGTTGATTTGAATTAGTGATGCATTAGCGATGGTTGACCAAACAAAATCAGTTAACTTACAAAGTATGAACAATATTGCAGGAAAAACAGCCTATAATCTGAAACATAAGAAACAAACAGTGAAAAATTCAACATTGCTGAACAGTATGAATAGTCGAATAATGATCTCCAAAATATCACAAGTGAAATTCTATATTCATGAAAGCACAAACAATGAGCAAAAAATGAAATTTTGAAAAGTAATAATAATATCAAACAAACTTTTAACGAAAGCACAGACTTTTAGTTCCATGTTACACAAACTAATATAAAACATAATTGAATTCGCGTATGGCGCTTCAAATATTTAACTTAAAGTAATGTAGAAGTGATTTACAGCATATACACCACACATGTGGTGTTTTTTGGTAACAATGATGTGAAATCAAACATTATTAAGTCTCTGCTCATCGATCTTTTGCCAAATCTGTTGGAACAATATCAGTAGTATTTTCTTCGAAAATTTGACAATGCCAAATTAGATTGCATTCAAGACCTATTTGCAATGCTAAACCAAAGCAGACTGCTACTGTGGACAGTCATATTTGTTAAATGTTTCAAAGCTGTTTATTGGCGGCACTTCCACACGATTTTCTATGCTTGTTCGAAGACCTTATGCAAACTATCAATCATCAACACGTTCTAGTGACTGCTTTGCAAACAACATATTGACTAGTGAATGCATGGCCCCTCGAAGGCTTGGGAGATGCAGCTCGCCAAACACATATCAGTTTGGTCGACCAATGCGATCCACAGTCGGACATTGAATGAACAATGTTTCTGTATGCTGTGCAGCTAATGCTTGCATATGAGGCTGTGTGTGTGCAAGGGTTGATGTTTGGGGTTGGATGTTAACCCTCCATAAAAACAAAACATTGTGTAATTAGTAGCTTATGTGAGGCTATTTATCAGATTTTCCTCGATAGTTTTAGTAATACCTTAACCATATTTGTCTGACTTGAGACAATATTTTCCAGTACAATGCTCTGGAATTTCCTTCAAGTGTTAATTGGTTGTTCTTTGCAAACAATTCAATTCAACATCTTTGGAACACAAACTAATATTAGCATCTGCTTCTTTTTTATGACGCAAATATGTATCAGATTTATTGAAATCTGAATAACAATTTAAATAATCCACTAAATAATCTTGGTTATTGATTGTATAAGCTTCACTAACTTCAAGCCTCACAGGAATTGATTTATGTTGATTTATAATAAAGGTTTTGATATAGTTTGAATTTCAATCAAAAATTAATTATTGTGAGGTTAAAACGTGTTCTCAACTTTAAAAAATACCACAACTATGAACAACTCCTGTCCAGAACACATAAAACAAATGAAGAAGAGTTATTAAAAGCAATCAAAAAGGAACATTCAAATGAAAGAAAATACAAAACTAAAAAAATGAACAGTCGGAAATTTCATAGTAAAAAAATGATGCACGGTTGCAGACAAAATAATCGCTATCAAACAAAAACAACTCTTAATATTCATTCACCAAGAACAGTGAAAATCACAAAATAACCAATCGCATCATATGACTTTACATTCCAGTGAATTATCTTGTGGTGTTTCAAATCGGCACGTTAAAACGCTATTTCATATAACATTTAAATAGTGTTTCATCAGAACGATTTCACATATGACCTTTCAGGCCACGACCCGTGCAAACGATTTCTTACACGTGTCACATTTATATGGCTTTTCACCAGTGTGAATCATCTCATGTCGATGTAATTCACATGAATTACATTTGTATGGCTTTTTACCGGTGTGAATTCTTTTGTGAATTTTCAATTTTACCACTTGTTCTTGGTTATTGATACCATATGGTTCACAATCTTCAAGTATTTCAAGCTTTACTGGAACTGCTTCACTTGGATTCATGTTAAAAGGTGAAGTGAATAGTGTATATAAATTTTCAAATAACTTTGGAATATTAGCGATTAACAAGGTCAGTGATTTCATCAGGACCCCATAACCATCGCTACGAAAAGAGATGGCACAAAAGCATGTTGGCAGATTACTGTTGGAGAATTGCATAACAACACCTTTGGAGCAAATCTACAAGCGAAAGAACTACAAGCTGAAATGTTTGCCTGAACAGTGCCTAATTTGATATTATCTATTCATGTGGTCTGTAAATATTAGTTTGCCCATACACTTATCTGCATATTTGATAAATATTTTAAAGCTGTGTATTGGCGGCACTCCACACAATTTTCTATGCTTTTTCAAAGGCTTTATGAAAAGAAATTCAGTTGGAGCTGAAGCCAGTTGTTTGAAAAATAGCTCCGACTCCGATGCATTTCATAAGATGCTACTACCATTGGCTTAATTCACATAATTTAACAGCAATCCTTCACAAAATTAAGAATTTGTGTACATTATCAAATGGCGAATTAACGAATATGTTTTGAAATGCAGTGCCGCATCATATTTTGAAGAAAGTACCTTAAATTTACAAAGTTGTGCAATTTTTTAGAAATTAAATTGCAGTCCCCAGTATCGTATTTGGCTTATTTGTTGTTTTGATTATTCTTGAAAAGACAACAGGGGCGGCTCGATAATGTGTGCTGTGGCGTTGCAGCACTCCCATAAAAATTTTCACAAAAAAATTCTCAAATATCTTAGCGTTTCTTCTGCCCAAAGTGTATTTTATGTTGTCTGTTCACAGAATCGCTGACTGTTATAAGTGTAAATATTAAGTAAAAATGCTGTTTTAAAACAGCATACGAGCAGAATGGCAGTGTTGAGTAAAAATGGCAGTGTGAAAAGTCGATGAGTGTCTGGCGTCATGGTATAGTCAAAAGCAGCCTACATCGCAATAGTGACGACAGTGTAAATCCGCCTATATGTTGTGAAACTACGCATTGGTAAGTGTTGTGCAATAAATCAATTAGTAGGTTACGTTTTTGCTTATTAGCATTACGGTAGTCTTAGTTACAGAAGAACGTAAATAGGGAGACACTAGTAAAACTGATACTATTAAGAATACGTCTACTTCCCATAATTGAAAAAAACTGCTGGAATTTAATATGTCATGCAATATTGCAATGCATGCAAGACTCAAGAACTCAATAAAACAAGCCAAAACGTATCAAGGAGCTGATAAACTCTGATCATAATCCAGTTGAAGTACAAGTTCAAATAAATCATTTCTATTGATGAGTTCTTTTCATGTAAGTGAATTAACAACATCTCATATGAAAAATAACAAAAACATATCTTTCACACATTTCACACTTGCATGACGTTTTAACTAAAATGATTCATCAATGGCTTTTTCAATCAACAAAAGATGAAAATAGTATTTTATAATCAGAGGTGGGCATTAGGGTGTACCATTTTTCAAAACGTTTTTAGAAATTAGTGCGGCTATGTATTACGGGTTTCCACTTCTGTTAAAAAGTATTTTGGTAGAGTTTCAGAATTTTCCCGCCAAAACTGTGGTTCTGCCGCCATTTTGAAAAAATGGCGGCCAGATAACATATTATGAAAATCTACAGCCTTGAACTAGCGTAATGTGATCATATAATATGTCGATTACGGGGTTTTTGGGGTCGCAGAACACGAATTTGGAGTCAAAAATGCTCTACGGCAACAAATTTGTAAAGTAAATTTTGACATATAGATGTGACCACACTGTTTTGGACTGCAGATTTACAAAAAAAGAGCATCTTATTGTCATTTTAACCTTGAAATGCATGTATGCATAAACTTTTCTAGTCGGTGTGATTATATCAATCTGCATGAGGGGAAAATTAGCATGTACTTTCTCGTGTACTTTCACATCCGATGAAAACCTACTAACTAGTCTACAGTAGCCTGTACTTAGTTACTAACCGTACTTAGTTACTAACCTACCTATTCACTAACTAATGGACGGCAGACCAAAAGGTTCGAAAAACCGAAGTGAACTGTCCCAACTGGGTAAATGCTGTACTTCTACACGACGAAGATCATCATTAGCTACATTGACTCGAAGAGTATAGCTAGTGATCGTACGCAAGTTACAAGATTCAGATCCGTTATGCCACTGAATGAGACGGCTGGTGAAGCATACCGGTCATTGGCACAAAGACCAAAAAGAAAGTACTTCCTCATTGGGAACACTAGCAAAGACTAGGTGTTTCTAAGCTTCCTAAAAGCTCTGACGTTCTTGCTAGGCTGTTGTTCCTCAGAGACGAAAGTCACAGACCGATCAACCAATCCATCGTGATAGCAAGGGAGGAAATTCGCCAGGCATGGAAACATCATTTTAGCGTGGATTTGGCAAGCAAAACGAGAAACAGTCTGAACAGAGAAAGAATCGTGTAAGGTTATTGTTAAAAATTCGGATATAGACCGACATCTGAAGAATTTGTATGAAACTTGGTATCAACTACTGTAGAACTTGATTCCAGGCGGGAGAGGAATAATAGTGATTCATTTAAAAAACGTTTCCATGATATGGAAGAAAATCTCAAGGATCCTCTGGATATTTGTAAGACTACTTGGTCAATTCTCATGCATTCTGGTATCATTGACTGGGAGACAGATCTGGAACATCTGAAAAATCAGCTCCAGCGAGATCAAGTAGGTTGCGCATTAGGCAGAGATGCTCTGTAGAAAAGACGGGACAGCTAAAGAAAAACGACACAGCGCAGCTTGTGAAAGGAAACAGAAAGACGATGTTGCTGACAATCTGAAAACAGTAAAGTTGGACTTAAGTACAGATGAAGAAACAGAAAGTGACAGTGACAACAGGAAAACTCCTGAAAAGAAGAGAAAGAAAATGGATATTATGTCGCCTACAGCTTTAACATCTGGTCGACTTGGATTCAGCAATTATAGGCAAAGAACAATGTTCGTGGCTGCTGCAGTTCAAGCGTCCGGCATACAAGTCGAAGATACTAATATCTCAGTCACAACAGCTCATAGACTGGCTAATAAGACTAGGTCCTCTCATTCCCAAAATGTCAGAAATGAGTTCCAGGCCTCTGATTTGGCAATAATTCACTGGGACTGTAACATTCTGAAAATGAGAGGAAATGTTTCATCAAAACAGTGCTGTGTATATGTGTCTGGCGTTAGTTTTGATGATGAAGGTAATGCAGAAATAAAGCAGCTGCTGGGGGTGCCTGAGCTACCAGACGGCACCGGATCATTTCAGAAACAGGCCGTAATAAAGTTGGTGGAAGACTGGAGAGTGAAAGGTGCCGGTGTTTGATACGACTGCCGCCAATTCAGGGAAGTGGCAAGGTGCTTGTACATTGCTGGAGGCAGCAATTGGGAAAGCAATTCGGAACTTACTGATAAAGAGTGGCAACAAATACCAGTATCAGAATGGAAAAAATTCAGTAATTAGGCTATAAGAAACTAAACAAATTTGTTTTGAACGTAAGGGTGGTCAACGGTGGTCAAGGGTGGTCAACTATTGCGGAACGCGGGGTTGTGCTAATCACTGATTTTATGGACAAGTGTTCTGACAAGAGCCACCGGCAAGCTATCTTTCTTGTCGTGCAAAGGCACAGAGAACAGTTCTCAGATTACAAAAAAGCTACCTTAGCCAAACTCAATTGTTAAAGAAATGCATGAAGAATTCAGTGAAATGAGTGTTTGCATAACTGTGGTAGGCTGTTGCGTTGATGAAATACTGGGAAGTGAAATCAATCAAGACTGAAGAAACCGGGATGGATCATGTTTGAGAGTGATTAACTCAATTTGTTTGTAAATGAATCGTGTTGTTATTTCAAAAGTTTGACAATATTTAAAGATTATTCATTCTGGGATGAGGTATTCTTGGTCAGGTTGTGTCCATGTCTGTAGAATTTCACCATAAATTTCAAGTGATAAAATTTCACTTTCCAAAATTGTTCTCGTAGAGTATTTTTGACTCCAAATTCGTGTTCTGTGACCCCAAAAACCCCGTAATCGACATATCATATGATCACATTACGCCAGTTTAAGGCTGTAGATTTTCATGATATCTTACATGGCCGCCACTTTTTCAAAATGGCGGCAGAACCACAGTTTTGGCGGGAAAATTCTGAAACTCTACCAAAATACTTTTTAACAGAAGCGGAAACCCGTAATACATAGCCGCACTAATTTCTAAAAACTTTTTGCAAAATGGTACACCCTAGTGGGCATTCACCACTTCAACCTGACATTTCAAGCTACCAACGCATGCAAACGATTTCTCACACACATCACATTTATATGGCTTTTTAAAAGTGTAAATTCGCATACGACGTTTCAGGTTGCAGACCTGTGCAAACGATTTCTCACAAAAGAAACATTTATATGGTTTTCATCAGTGTGAATTCGCATATGACTTTTCAGGGTACCAACTTTTGCAAACGATTTCTCACACGTCACATTTATATGGCTTTTCATCAGTGTGAATTAGCATAATATGACGTTTCAGGCTACCGATACGTGGAAACGATTTCTCACATGTGTCACATTTATATGGCTTTTCACCAGTGTGAATTCGCATATGACGTGTCAGGCTACTGACTTTTGCAAACGATTTCTCACACGTGTCACAATTATATGGCTTTTCGCCAGTGTGAATTCGCATATGACCTGTCAGGTTACTGACCCGTGCAAACGACTTCTCACACACATCACATTTATATGGCCTTTCACCAGTGTGAATTCGCATATGACGTTTCAGGCTACCGACTTGTGAAAACGATTTCTCACACATGTCACATTTACATGACATTTCACCAGTATGAATTCGCATATGACGTGTCAGGCTACTGACTTCTGCAAACGATTTCTCAAACATGTCACATTTATATGGCTTTTCGCCAGTGTGAATTCGCATATGACTTTTTAAGTGATCCCTCGTACAAACGATTTCTCACACATATCACATTTACATGGCTTTTCACCAGTGTGAATTCGCATATGATCTTTCAGGTTACTGAGTCGTGCAAACGATTTCTCACACACGTCACATTTATATGGCCTTTCACCAGTGTGCATTCGCATATGATCTTTTAGGTGACCGACATATGAAAACGATTTCTTACACACGTTACATTTATATGGCCTTTCGCCAGTATGAAATCGCGTATGACCTTTCAGGTGACTGACCTGTGCAATCGATTTCTTACACACATCACATTCATATGGCTTTACACCGGTGTGAATTCGCATATGATGCTGCAGGTTACCGAGGAGTGCAAACGATTTCTCACACACATCACATTTATATGCCTTTTCACCAGTGTGAATTCGCATATGACCTTTGAGGTCACTGACCTGTGAAAACGATTTCTCACACACGTCACATTTATATGGCCTTTCACCAGTGTGAATTCGCATATGACGTTTCAGGCTACCGACGAGTGCAAACGATTTCTCACACATGTTACATTTATATGTCTTTTCACCAGTGTGAATCTTCTCATGCCAATTTAATCCACTACGTTGTGGAAACGATTTTTTACATAAATCACCCTTGTATGGTTTTTCACCAGTGTGACATTTCTCATGAATTTTCAATTGCACCACTTGTTCTTGGTTATTCAAATGAAAATCTCAAATGAAAAATAACAAATCCATATCTTTCACACATTTCACACTTGCATGACGTTTAACTAAAATGATTCATCAATGGCTTTCTCAATCAACAAAAGGTGAAAATAGTATTTTATAATCAGAGGTGGGCATTCACCACTTCAACCTGACATTTCAAGCTACCAACGTATGCAAACGATTTCTCACACACATCACATTTATATGGCTTTTTAAAAGTGTAAATTCGCATATGACGTTTCAGGTTGCAGACCTGTGCAAACGATTTCTCACACGTCACATTTACATGGCTTTTCATCAGTGTGAATTAGCATAATATGACGTTTCAGGCTACCGATACGTGGAAACGATTTCTCACATGTGTCACATTTATATGGCTTTTCACCAGTGTGAACTCGCATATGACCTCGCATATGACGTGTCAGGCTACCGACTTCTGCAAACGATTTCTCACACAGGTCACATTTACATGGCTTTTCGCCAGTGTGAATTCGCATATGACCTTTCAAGTTACTGACCTGTGTAAACGACTTCTCACACACGTCACATTTATATGGCCTTTCACCAGTATGAATTCGCATATGACGTTTCAGGCTACCGACTTGTGAAAACGATTTCTCACACAAGTCACATTTACATGACATTTCACCAGTGTGAATTCGCATATGACGTGTCAGGCTACCAACTTCTGCAAACGATTTCTCACACACATCACATTTATATGGCTTTTCACCAGTGTGAATTAGCATAATATGACGCTTCAGGCTACCGATACGTGGAAACAATTTCTCACATGTGTCACATTTATATGGCTTTTCACCAGTGTGCATTCGCATATGATCTTTTAGGTGACCGACATATGAAAACGACTTCTCACATGTGTCACATTTATATGGCCTTTCGCCAGTGTGAAATCTCATATGACCTTTCAGGTGACTGACCTGTGCAAACGATTTCTTACACACATCACATTCATATGGCTTTACACCAGTGTGAATTCGCATATGACGCTGCAGGTTACCGAGGAGTGCAAACGACTTCTCACACACATCACATTTATACGCCTTTTCACCAGTGTGAATTCGCATATGACCTTTCAGGTTACTGACCTGTGAAAACGATTTCTCACACACGTCACGTTTATATGGCCTTTCACCAGTGTGAATTCGCATATGACGTTTCAGGCTACCGACGAGTGCACACGATTTCTCACACGTGTTACATTTACATGTCTTTTCACCAGTGTGAATCATCTCATGCCAATTTAATCCACTACGTTGTGGAAACGATTTTTTACATAAATCACCCTTGTATGGTTTTTCACCAGTGTGACATTTCTCATGAATTTTCAATTGCACCACTTGTTCTTGGTTATTGATTCCATATGGTTCACAATCTTCAAGTACTTCAAGCTTTACCGGAATTGCTTCACTTTGATTCATGTTAAAAGGTGAAGTAAATAATTGATTTGAATTAGTAATGCATTAGTTGACCAAACAAAATCAGTTAACTTACAAAGTATGAACAATATTGCAGGAAAAACAGCCTATAATCTGAAACATAGGAAACAAAAAGTGAAAAATTTAACATTGCTGAACAGTATGAATAGTCGAATAATGATCTCCAAAATATCACAAGTGAAATTCTATATTCATGAAAGCACAAACAATGAGCAAAAAATGAAATTTTGAAATGTAATAATAATATCAAACAAACTTTTAACGAAAGCACAGACTTTTAGTTCCATGTTTGACAAACTAATATAAAACATAATTGAATTCGCGTATGGCGCTTCAAATATTTAACTTAAAGTAATGTAGAAATGATTTACAGCATATACACTACACATGTGGTGTTTTTTGGTACCAATGATGTGAAATCAAGCATTATTAAGTCCCTGCTGATCTATCTTTTGTCAAATTTGTTGGAACAGAATCAGTAGTATTTTCTTCCAAAATTCGACAATGCCAAATTAGATTGCATTCAAGACCTATTTGCAATGCTAAACCAAAGCAGACTGCTACTGTGGACAGTCATATTTGTTAAATGTTTCAAAGCTGTGTATTGGCGGCACTTCCACACGATTTTCTATGCCTTTTCGAAGACCTTATGCAAACTATCAATCATCAACACGTTCTAGCGACTGCTTTGCAAACAACATATTGACTAGTGAATGCATGGCCCCTCAAAGGCTTGGGAGATGCAGCTCGCCAAGCACATATCAGTTTCATCGACCAATGCGACTCACAGGAACTACAGTCGGACATTGAATGAACAATGTTTCTGTATGCGGTGCAGCTAATGCTTGCATATGAGGCTGTGTGTGTGCAAGGGTTGATGTTTGGGGTTGGATGTTAACCTTCTACAGAAGCAAAACATTGTGTAATTAGTACCTTATGTTAGGCTATTTATCAGATTTTCCTCGATAGTTTTAGTAATACCTTAACCATATTTGTCTGATTTGAAATAAGATTTTCCAGTACAATGCTCTGGAATTTCCTTCAAGTGTTAATTGGTTGTTCTTAGCAAACAATTCAATTCAACAACTTTGGAACTAGGGATGGGCGAAATAGAAGAATAAGCTATTCTAGAATTATTCTAGAATAATTTTTCGAATTTAGAATTTCGAATACCTATTCTAGAATAATTTTTTTAATTTCAGAAAATGTCAAAAAGCTTTGTTTTTATTGTGGTTTTATTGAAGACACATAATTGAAAAGTGGCAACGAAACGAATAAACAGCAGTAACTGTCTAGGAGAGCAAGTCTTTGTTGCAATGAAGAATGTTTAAAGCTTCTTGCTCGCCAGTTAGCCGCAATTGCAATTTTGATGCTGTCAATCCAGCATTCGAGAAGGGTGTTTTTGAGGATGCAGAAGTGGCTAAATACTTTCTCTCAAGATTAAACAACAGCGGCAACTTTTTTTGATTTTTGTTCCACCATTCAATTGCATCGCTGTTTGGCACTTTTTTGGTACGATCGGTTTTCTTCGGCAGCTGAAAGCTGTTCATTGTCGTTACTTGATGCTGAAGTATTTGTCGCTTCAACACCGGAGCTCAATAGATCATCCATTTGATTGGATTGCTGCATTGTTGCAGAACTTATGACACTAGGTGTAGTGGCAACCTCACCCAGAGTTGCATTGTGTTCCATGTTTAGTAGCCTACGATGAAAACCCACAGCACAACGGCCTTCCGACGTCTACAAACCGCACTGGTAGAGAGCTGGCTAGCCGTTTTCGCTAGAGCGAATAGCTATCGCTGAGCCGAATGTAATTGATCGGCGAAAAATCGATAAAAAATGTTGGTAGCTGGAAAAGCAGATATTTCTATTTCGGTTTGGAAAATTCGATTCGAAATGTCATTTCAATTCGAATAATTAGATATTCGGATTGCAACTATTCGAAATTCTATATTGCCCATCCCTATTTGGAACACAAACTAATGTTAGCATCTGGTTCTTTTTTATGACGCAAATATGTATCAGATTTATTGAAATCTGAATAACAATTTAAATAATCTACTAAATAATCTTGGTTATTGATTGTATAAGCTTCACTAACTTCAAGCTTCACAGGAATTGATTTATGTTGATTCATAATAAAGGTTTTCATATAGTTTGAATTTCACTCAAAGATTACCTATATTGTGAGGTTAAAACATGTTCTCAACTTTAGAAAATACCACAACTATGAACAACTCCTGTCCAGAACACATAAAACAAATGAAGAAGAGTTATTAAAAGCAATCAAAAAGGAACATTCAAATGAAAGAAAATACAAAACTAAAAAATGAGCAGTTGGAAATTTCATAGTAAAAAAAGGATGTACGGTTGCAGACAAAATAATCGCTATCAAAAAAAACAACTCTTAACATTCACATACCAAGAACAGTGGAAATCACAAAATAACCAATCGCATTATATGACTTTACATTCCAGTGAATTATCTTATGGTGTTTCAAATCGGCACGTTAAAACGCTTTTTCATATAACATTTAAATAGTGTTTCATCAGAACGATTTCACATATGACCTTTCAGGCCACGACCCGTGCAAACCATTTCTTACACGTGTCACATTTATATGGCTTTTCACCAGTGTGAATCATCTCATGTCGATGTAATTCACATGAATTACATTTGTATAGCTTTTTACCGGTGTGAATTCTCTTGTGAATTTTCAATTGTACCACTTGTTGTTGATTATTGATTCCATGTGGTTCACAATCTTCAAGTATTTCAAGCTTTACTGGAACTGCTTCACTTGGATTCATGTTAAAAGGTGAAGTGAATAGTGTATATAAATTTCCGAATACCTTTGGGAATATTAGCGATTAACAAGGTCAGTGATTTCATCAGGACCTCATAACCATCGCTACGAAAAGAGATGGGACAAAAGCATGTTGGCAGATTACTGTTGGAGAATTGCGCAACAACACCTTCGGAGCAAATCTACAAGCGAAAGAACTACAAGCTGAAATGTTTGCCTGAACAGTGCCTAATTTGATGTTATCTATTCATGTGGTCTGTAAATATTAGTTTGCCCATACACTTATCTGCATATTTGATAAATATTTAAAAGCTGTGTATTGGCGGCACTCCACACGATTTTCTATGCTTTTTCAAAGGCTTTATGAAAAGAAATTCAGTTGGAGCTGAAGCCAGTTGTTTAAAAAATAGCTCCGACTCCGATGTATTTCATAACATGCTACTATCATTGGCTTAATTCACATAATTTAACAGCAACCCTTCACAAAATTAAGAATTTGTGTGCGTTATCAAACGGCGAATTAACGAATATGTTTTGAAATGCAGTTCTGTATCATATTTTGGAGAAAGTACCTTTAATTTTACAAAGTTGTGCAAATTTTTAGAAATTAAATTGCAGTCCCCAGTATCGTATTTGGCTTATTTGTTGTTTTGATTATTCTTGAGAAGACAACAGGGGCGGCTCGATAATGTGTGCTGCGGCACTGCAGCACTCCCATGAAAGTTTTCACAAAAAAATTCTCAAATATCTTAGCGTTTCTTCTGCCCAAAGTGTATTTTATGTTGTCTGTTCACAGAATCACTGACTGTTATAAGTGTAAATAATAAATAAAAATGCTGTTTTAAAAAAGCATACGAGCAGAACGGTAGTGTTGAGTAAAAAAGACAGCGTGAAAAGTCGATGAGTGTCTGGCGTCATGGTATAGTCAAAAGCAGCCTACATCGCAATAGTGACGATAGTGTAAATCCGAAGTGACACTCGATTGTGACACTAAATAGACACTCGATTGTGACGCCGTAGAGCCGCGAGTTTTTTTGAATTGCCTATACAAACGAATAGTAAAACGATGTGCTGTTTTAAAACAGCACACGAGCAGAACGGCAGTGTTGAGTAAAAAAGGCAGTGTGAAAAGTCGATGAGTGTCTGGCATCATGGTATAGTCAAAAGCAGCCTACATCGCAATAGCGACGACAGTGTAAATCCGCCTATATGTTGTGATTATGAAATTACACATTGGTAAGTATTGCGCAATAAACCAATTAGTAGTTTCCATTTTTGCTTACTAGTATTACGGTAGTCTTAGTTACAGAAGAACGTAAATAGGGAGACACTAGAAAAACTGATACTATTAAGAATACGTCTACTTCTTATAATTGAAAAAAACTGCTGGAATTTAATATGTCATGCAATATTGCAATCAGGGTTGGAAGTAACGACTAGTTGGAACTATTCGATAGCGTTATTCGTTGCTTTCTGAATATCGAATGCTTATACCCATTCCTTTTAAAAATAAATATCAAATGCGCGTTATTCACTGCTTTTTTATGCAAGCAACAAAATCGTTATTCGTTTTTTGCTAATCGATATTTAGGAGAACTGCTGAATCATTTTTTGTTGTTCACTTACTTCGTCGTCAAAACGAATTCACGAGATTTAGTTTTCGGATTACTATCCGACCTAGTCCCCTTCCCATTTTCGAACTTTAAAGGGATAAGGAAAATTTTGCGGCAACACAGTTCAGAAAAACCATGCCAGTGAGAGTCGTTAACAGTGTTGCCAACCTTATTATCCTGCAAGTTTTAGCTTGTTTTTTTCGAGTTTGCGTACCTTTTGTTCAGTTCGCGGGTTACTTGTTTTTTGGCCAGTCAAACTTTTTTTAACTTGTTTTTGACACTGAAATTGAGAGGTTTTTATTGTAGTCAACATTTTATCCTTTCTTTTCAAGATAAATATTTCTTGGAATGGCGTAAACAAATGTCTTTCTTGAAATAAACATGATGTATGGACTGCAAAAGTTGTATTGAAAATTTTGAACTGTTAAACTGCGTGCTTTATGCTACTTGGTATTGGTTGTAAATTATTGGAATTGATTTGCTTATTTTGGGCTTGTTTTTTAGATTCAATTGCTTGTTTTCAAAAAAACAACCTGGCATCACTGGTCTTCAAATACGCAAATGCAACATTTTTAGTAATTGCTAATCATTGCTTTTTTTAAGTATCGATAGCGGAAAGTCATTGCTTTCCGCTATCGATATCGTTTTTGGACACTATCGAATAGTGAAATAGTCATTGCTTTTCGACTAACAACTTCCAACCCTGATTGCAATGCATGCAAAACTCAAGAACTCAATAAAACAAGCCAAAACGTATCAAGGAGCTGATAAACTCTGATCATAATCCAGTTGATGTACAGGTACAAATAAATCATTTCTATTGATGAGTTCTTTTCACGTAACTGAATTAACAGCATCTCAAATCAAAAATAACAAAAACATATCTTTCACACATTTCACACTTGTATGACGTTTAACTAAAATGATTTATCAATGGCTTCCTCGATCAACAAAAAGTAAAAATAGTATTTGATAATCAGAGGTGGGCATTCACCACTTCAACCTAACATTTCAAGCTACCAACGTGTGCAAACGATTTCTCACACACATCACATTTATATGGCTTTTTAAAAGCGTAAATTCGCATATGACGTTTCAGGTTGCAGACCTGTGCAAACGATTTCTCACAAAAGTAACATTTATATGGTTTCACCAGTGTGAATTTGCATATGACTTTTCAGGGTACTAACTTCTGCAAACGATTTCTTACACAAGTCACATTTACATGGCTTTTCACCAGTGTGAATTAGCATAATATGACGTTTCAGGCTACCGATACGTGGAAACGATTTCTCACATGTGTCACATTTATATGGCTTTTCACCAGTGTGAACTCGCATATGACCTCTCAGGTTACCGACTTGTGAAAACGATTTCTCACACATGTCACATTTACATGACATTTCACCAGTGTGAATTCGCATATGACGTGTCAGGCTACCGAGTTCTGCAAACGATTTCTCACACGTGTCACATTTATATGGCTTTTCACCAGTGTGAATTCGCATATGACCTTTCAAGTGACTCCCTCGTACAAACGATTTCTCACACACATCACATTTATATGGCCTTTCACCAGTGTGAATTCGCATATGATCTTTCAGGTTACTGAGTCGTGCAAACGATTTCTCACACACGTCACATTTATATGGCTTTTCACCAGTGTGCATTCGCATATGATCTTTTAGGTGACCGTCATATGAAAACGATTTCTTACACACGTCACATTTATATGGCCTTTCGCCAGTGTGAAATCGTATATGACCTTTCAGGTGACTGACCTGTGCAAACGATTTCTTACACACATCACATTCATATGGCTTTACACCAGTGTGAATTCGCATATGACGCTGCAGGTTACCGAGGAGTGCAAATGACTTCTCACACACATCACATTTATATGCTTTTTCACCAGTGTGAATTCGCATATGATATTTCAGGTTACTGACCTGTGAAAACGATTTCTCACACACGTCACATTTATATGGCCTTTCACCAGTGTGAATTCGCATATGACGTTTCAGGCTACCGACGAGTGCAAACAATTTCTCACACATGTTACATTTATATGTCTTTTCACCAGTGTGAATCATCTCATGCCGATTTAATCTACTACGTTGTGGAAACGATTTTTTACAAAAATCACCCTTGTATGGTTTTTCACCAGTGTGACTTCTCTCATGAATTTTCAATTTCACCACTTGTTCTTGGTTATTGATTCCATATGGTTCACAATCTTCAAGTACTTCAAGCTTTACCGGAATTGTTTCACTTTGATTCATGTTAAAAGGTTAAGTAAATAATTGATTTGAATTAGTAATGCACTAGTTGACCAAACAAAATCAGTTAACTTACAAAGTATGAAAAATATTGCAGGAAAAACAGCCTATAATCTGAAATATAGGTGACAAACAGTGAAAAATTCAACATTGCTGAACAGTATGAATAGTTGAACAATGATCTCCAAAATATCACAAGCGAAATTCTATATTCATGAAAGCACAAACAATGCGCACAAAATGAAATTTTGAAAAGTAATAATAATATGAAGCAAACTTTTAACGAAAGCACAGACTTTTAGTTCCATGTTACACAAACTAATATAAAACATAATTGAATTCGCGTATGGCGCTTCAAATATTTAACTTAAAGTAAAGTAGAAATTATTTACAGCATATACACCACACATGTGGTGTTTTTTGGTAACAATGATGTGAAATCAAACATTATTAAGTCTCTGCTCATCGATCTTTTGTCAAATCTGTTGGAACAGTATCAGTAGTATTTTCTTCCAAAATTGGACAATGCCAAATTAGATTGTATTCAAGACCCATTTGCAATGCTAAACCAAAGCAGACTGCTACTGTGGACATTCATATTTGTTAAATGTTGCAAAGCTGTGTATTGGCGGCACTTCCACACGATTTTCTATGCTTTTTCGAAGACCTTATGCAAACTATCAATCATCAACATGTTCTAGCGACTGCTTTGCAAACAACGTATTGACTAGTGAATGCATGGCCCCTCGAAGGCTTTGGAGATGCAGCTCGCCAATCACATATCAGTTTGGTCGACCAATGCGACCCACAGGAACTACAGTCGGACATTGAATGAACAATGTTTCTGTATGCGGTGCAGCTAATGCTTGCATATGAGGCTGTGTGTGTGCAAGGGTTGGTGTTTGGGGTTGGATGTTAACCCTCCATAAAAACAAAATATTGTGTAATTAGTACCTTATGTTAGGCTATTTATCAGATTTACCTCGATAGTTTTAGTAATACCTTAACCATATTTGTCTGATTTGAGATAAGATTTTCCAGTACAATGCTCTGGAATTTCCTTCAAGTGTTTATTGGTTGTTCTTTGCAAGTAATTCAATTCAACAACTTTGGAACACAAACTAATATTAGCATCTGGTTCTTTTTTATGACGCAAATATGTATCAGATTTATTGAAATCTGAATAACAATTTAAATAATCCACCAAATAATAATCTTGGTTATTGATTTTATAAGCTTCACTAACTTCAAGCTTCACAGGAATTGATTTATGTTGATTCATAATAAAGGTTTTGATATAGTTTGAATTTCAATCAAAGATTAATTATTGTGAGGTTAAAACATGTTCTCAACTTTAGAAAATACACAACTATGAACAACTCCCGTCCAGAACACATAAAACAAATGAAGAAGAGTTATTAAAAGCAATCAAAAAGGAACATTCAAATGAAAAAAAAATACAAAACTAAAAAAATGAACACTACGGGCGGAATTCAGATAAAAAAAAAAAAACGAGCTTGTTTTTTGTAAAAACAAAAAAAACGTTTTTTTACATCTCTACTCTTGTGCCATTCGTTTGTCTCTTTTCTGAGGGGTTTCTTTTAAGCCTCACGATAAACCGTCATGCCGCAAAGCAACTAGATAAATTATATATGTCACAACTAGAGCTCAACCGATATCACTTTTTCAGGCCGATACCGATATTTATGAAATTTTGAGGCCGATACCGATATATATCAACTACGAAAAATTTGTTACCAACAAGGTTATTAAGCAACAAACCAGTCCAAGAAAGTTTATGCATTGGTTGCTGTCATAGGCGCCGAGTTTTCAAAATAGCTGGGCGGGCGAACACATATTGTCATGTCACGTCGTGATCACCAATAATAATGTAGAACTTTACTGTTGTTTTCCTACCACCAAGGTCCAAGATCTAGGCTTCCTAGTTCCTACTACTATAAATTGCAAATATCTAGCGATAAACTGCGCTATTGAACCGAGCTTACATTGAATCTACAGTAGAACAGTTAACGAAGGAGCTGAATTGCAACTAATGACAACCAACGGTTTCATCGCCAAACCAACACGTGTGCACTGTGCACTGTTCAGTAGTGCAGTTTAATATCAGTGACATAACAGACGCAACTGTGATGGTTTAGACGACAAAATAGAGCATTTTAGCAGCAGAGTTAATTGATGACGTCGTTTGAAAGAAAATTACTCCTTTGAAGAACAATGCTACAGTTTTTACACCGATTTAACATCTGGCGATGTTAAAACGATGTAACAGCAGTGGAAATTGCGGTCAGACTTTTGCTGTAAATGAAGTTCCTCAAAGGTTTGCGCAATTTACTTGATTTATAGCACTGGGCTTACGAGTGGCAGATTGGAGACAAACGGCGCGGCTGGACACTTTTGTTCGTTTAACGGCGAATCAACGTTGTTTAACGTTGCATGAATGTAGCATGGCAATAATTGACGAAAACTAATCGCTTAATTAGTAGGTCTAGTAGGGCCTATCATATGGCGACAAAACCTTGCGAATAAGGTAAGTAGGCTAGTATTAGAAGGTGGCAGATAGTTACAGAAATTTTTGGACTTAAAATTGAATTAAATTTTTTTATAATTCCTGAAATGTCTGGCGGGCGCGGCCCACCCGCCCGGGACTCAGCGCAGGTGGTTGCTTGCTTAATTACGCCACATAACTTCAACCGAAAGAGGTCGTAACGAATCTTGCCTTATCAATATCACTCGGAGATCAAAGCCAGGCATTGTGACGTAAGACTTGAAATAAGCTGTGCGTGTTAATGTAGAAGTACACCCGCACTCCCATCGATTCTTTGCGAAAAATTCACCTTTGTTACACTGATTCAATGTCATCAATTGTTAAAGCAACGTAAAACTCGAAATTTTTCCTGCTTGAATGGAAGCTAAGGGATACAATATTAACATTTTCTAGATGCGCACACTAGAATGAGCGGGAAATTATATTCTCACAGCAATTGTTTGTGCTATGCAAGCACGTTTGAGCAACTTGTGTTTCTTCTAAAGGCATGTATGGCTGGTTTTGAGTGTGCTTTTGCTGGCCGATACGATATATATAGCCGATACGATATATAGGCTACACCTGATATCGGCTGATACATATCGGCTGACCGATACATCGGTCGAACTCTAGTCACCACCCAGGGATGTCTAAAGAAGGGGATACGAAGGCTTTTATTACGTCTGACAATAGAAGGGCTTTTGTTAATCGTAAATAATCTGTGTTTATCGTAAAAATGACAATTGGCACTGTTTGTCCAAAATATGACAGTGGCGTGCAGGCTTGCTTCAGGCTCTCAAAAAATCTCTAAACAAACAGAAGGCGTTATTGGATTTACAGAAGGCATGGTTGAATTTTCAAAAAATCTCCGCAATAGGCTTTCTCCGAAAAAGACTGTCTCTGAATTGGGATTTCTCAGAATCAGATTCTCCGAAACGGACCATTCCGGGGCACCACAGTGCTCCGCACGTAAATGTCCTGGCACGACAGTGTGCGTGCGGCGTATATGCCTGCAAACATACAAATATCCAATTGGTCATGGACACTGGACAGTACTGCATACAGGGTTTTAAACCAGATTTTAAGTTTACTTTGCATGCTTAGCAATTTTTATTCCAGCAAAATTTATTTTTTAAACATTTACAATTGATGAAAATGGCTGTTTTAATGTCTATTTTATAACATATCGTATATGTCGTAGTATCATTGTTCATATCTGTTTTATCTTTTAATTTCTTTTTAATTGATTTTCAAATTTTCTACCCCCCGAAAAAAACTGGGAGCAAGTCCTTTAGGCGCAGACAGTTAGGCACTGGTGAAATGGGCGTGCGCACTGTGGCGTCAGGATATTTAAGTGCGCAGCACTGTGGCACCCTTTTGTTTAGGTGATATTCCTAGTAAAGTCTGCAGATTGTATCAGCTTGGCAGTTAGGGCAATTCTTGCTAGTATGTGTGAGACAACGCTCTTATACATTTCTATAGGGCATTTGAACCCTGGCTACAAGTAGCAGGCATTATGGTGCAACTTTGCTCGTTAATAAACCTAATCGGGGTTTTGACGGAAAACTAAGTTAGCCTACTCTTCATTCAAGCCTACCACCTGCTTGAATATAGGCTATGGTATATTTTTTAATGATATTTAGTGTAGCCTAGTTACTATTTGACTTAACTAAAAGTGAACTCAGTCATATTCGGAAAGTTTAATTTATTAATAAAACTTTTGTCGACGCAAACCTGGACTAACAACAAATAATTGCCAAACACGCGCAGTCGCGCATTAAAAAAATATGTTTTTCTGTTCAATATAACATTTTGTGTGAACAGCATTGCCAGATGAAGCAGCTTCACTCACTGAAGCTATGACTAACAACAAATGAATACACGCGAATTAACAACATTGCTGACTGTTCTGTTATAATTGTAAATTATATTTGGAAACTCTGCGTGCTGTGAAATATTTTGCGCAAGGTTACAATAAAAGAAACACTTGATTGCGACGTCAAAGAGCCGCAAGTTTTCTTGCTTTGCAATACAAACGAATAGCAAAAGTTTGTGCTGTGTAGTTGTGTACAAACAGCACAATAGACCAGGATACTATCCCAAATGGAACGGCAAATGTTATGCTGTGAAATTTCACGACGATGGTTGCTGTAAGCAATTAGGATTTGTTAGGGAGATTTGACATTTTATTGAAAGCTCGGAATAGCTTAAATCAGGGGTCACCAAACTTTTTCTCTGAGGGCCGGATTGCTGCGAGAATAACATGTATCTATGACTCTATGTAACATGTATACATGTATCTATGCATTTGAGAAACAGCATAATTATGTATAATTACGAACACGTTGCCTTGCCCTTTTCCATTGGAACAATCTTGCATTCAAAACTGCAAGGCGTCATCTCCAAAACATGCTCAACTCAAGATTTTTGCAATGATTTGTAGGTTATGATTTGATTAGTAGCCTATCCCTCCACAGACAGTCCTACTCTAGATCACAATCTTATTCCGGAATAAGAAAGTGGAAAAAGTCTGAATTGGTTTGAAAATAAACAAAATACTGTGATATCAAAAAAACAAGTTACTTGTGACAAAAAAAATCTTTGTAAAACAAGATGAACAATGCGTGAGTGTGCCTCACGTTAATATTATGACATCTCACAATAGCCTACATGAATCATTCAACGAGTTTAAAGAAATTGAAGCACATAATGATTAACAGTAGGAATTCTCATATTCAAAAACGTCACAGGTTGCATTCTATCTTTATGAAATCACACAAAATGTGCACAAAAGTATAATCCTGAAAATTTCAGATATTTTTGAAAACAAACGAACCATACTTTGTTTCAATGTTACACAAAGTTGTCTCTTTGCGACATGTTGCAGGATAAAAAAAAACAAACAAACCTGAAATACAAGTACCAAACTGAAATAGGAAAGGTTCAATAATTGGCAACAGTGAGAATATTCACAAAAAATCACAGGTTGCATTCTGTATGCAAGAAAGCAAGTTTGTTCAGGGGGGGCTCGCTAGTGTATGCTGCGGTGCTTCAGCAATCAGCATTCCAATGAAAGTTTTCACAAAAAGTTTCTCAAATATCTTAGCGTTTCTACTGCCCAAAGTGTATGTTCTGTTCACAAAATTGCTGAAGTGTAAATGATATTTGGAAACTTTGCGTGCGGTGAGAGATTTTGTGCAAGGCTACAACTTAAGAGACAGTTGACTGTACTGTTTTAAACCAACACACAAGCAGGACGGTAGGCCTAAGTGTTGAGAAAAAATCAGTATCAAAAGTCGTTGAGTGTCTGGCGTCAGGGTAACGTCAAAAGCAGCTTACAGCGCAATAGCGAAATTTACGTTACGAAATTGTTACACAATAAATCAATTACCGTAGTAGATTTTCGATGATTAGTATTGCGGTATGGTAGTCTGTAGTTACAGAAGAACGCAAATAAGGAGGCACTAGAAAAACTGATACTTTTTAGGATAGGTCTAATTCCCATCCTTGGAAAAAACTGCTTGAAATTAATATGTCATGCAATAAGCAACGTATCTACATTCTACAATACATCCAAAATGTAAAGTGACATAGGCCACAGGAGATTTTTTGTGGAGTAGCAGCAGGCAATAAAAAAAAACAAGCGTTTTCTTTTTTATCATTTAGAACATGCTATTCATATAATTATGTTTATTGATCGTTCCCTTCAAAATATTACACATTTAAGAAACTCTTAAATAAGCCAAGTTTCACTTAAACTTTTATCACATTTTAGAGCTAAAATATGCTCAGAATGCACCAAATCAAATGTAAGTTTTCTGAGGGAGACACCCGCTGTTGTATTCGCTTTCGGCGGACACGCGTTCTGGCTTTGTCCCTGTTTTTTTTTTGCTGAGACTTTTCGGTCATTTGTCCGAAATGACTTCAAAAAATTCGGTCATTTTTTATTTATTTCGGTTATCTTTTCTGATGAAAATATTCCCTTTCAAGTAGCTGATACAAACCAAAATTTGCACTTTCTGACTAGCTACAACATGAAGTTTCGCTGAGAAACGTTGTCATGTTATATCTGAGAAAAGTTAGAACAAACAAACGTTTCTTCAACATTCATAAGCGAAACTCAACCTTGCAACACCCGGCCGCAGAACGGAAAGGAATAAAAACAAGGAAGAATGACCAAATCATGGCGATCTGTATACACAGGCCTTGACAACGTACGAACTGGAGGGCTGACTCGACCTTCAGTCAAATTTTAACCTGCACGTTGCCATGGCCTGTGTATAAAGGTCGCAATGGACCAAATAAAAAACACGTTACGCTCTAATGGTTCGCAATTACAAAGTGATTTAACTCAACAATTTCACCGCTCACGTTGTAGCGTGCTCGCTACAACGTGAGCAAAATTTTTTCACTCCACCCTAACGCATACGTTTGTCTGCAGTTGAACGACGCAAGCGATTTCTTGTTGGAGTTCGTAAATCGCAACCGAGAAAGCAAACTGAATCCACGTTCTGCGGTTGCGTTGTCTTCATTAAAAGTCAGCAAAGCAATAGCTGCCAAACTTGTCCAATCTATGTCATGCTTCGCAGCTATTGTTAAAACTTTCCACCAATTGTCACCTGGTTTGCAATTACACATTACTTCAAAGTTTTAATGGAGTGGAGTACGACGTTGCAAAAACACAAACAAAAACACAAAATCACTATCTATCGATGTGGATTGTGGAGTCAAGCATTTCACAGAGGTTATCACCAGCTCAAAAGTTAACAACATTATGCAACATGCTGGGATAACTTCCCGACTGACAGATCAATCTTTTCCACGACTCGAAGGAAAGATTTGAAAACACAGCGGTGGCATTTCTAGAAAGTTGAAGTCTTTAAGTGTGTTACTTTCATGTTTGCGTTTATCACAAGCAATGAGACATTGGATCAACGTACAAAGGGATACTTTGTTGTTTCTCCAGGTCTGGTCAATAACATTTCGAAAGGGTTGACAACCAGCTCAAAAATTGATAACATATGCAACATGCTGAGAAAATGTCGTGATTGACAGAACGGACCGATCAATCTCTACCAAGCGGTTTGACCTTTCCAAGGCAACGTAACATTGCATCACACTTGAAAGCACCACATCAGTCACGTTTGGGAAATGTTAGTATTTGTGTTATCACATTATAATAAGACATTGGATCAACGTTCAAACATTAAGTCCATGTCTTGTATTTCCCACTGACAAAAAATCGTAGAGTGGCGCAAGAAGCTTGTTTGCAATCACCGAAATCGATTTGCATGCGTTGACAGGGGCGCAACTAGGGGGGCTGTCTAGTCGGCATGACAGCCCCCTTTAAGATTTGCAACTTCAAGAAGAGGGACGACTAACTAGACTGAGACTTACATACTACTTAACGTATGTCAGTTCAAGCTACGTTCTAAGCATACCAAACTTGTTTCACGCTCAAGTCGCATAAACCGCAATACAAAATATTAACAGACCGTCATTTATTTACGCAATAATGATGTCATAAAAACAAAATAGCTGACTTTCCAGGGTAGTAAAATTTGAAGTGCGGAAAACCGGCTCAGCTTTACGCTTGCAACGGCATGAAAAAGAAGCTTTACAAAGCCATCATTTTAACAAGTTTCATTTTCAAGTTCAATCGTTTTCTTCTTGCCTTTGTTCTCTCAAAACAACACACGCGCGCACGCACACACGTAACGGACCTCTGTTAATCACATGCAGAAACGGATTGGCATGCACGACGCATGTGACTTGCGGGCGTTTTGCGGATGGCGGAGCATTTTTTCAAAAATCTTTTTATATAATTTTTTTTCCTTTTTGCAGTATTATTTCCGAATCCAATTACCCGATAAAAAAGCAGTTTTTAGATTCGATTCTGGATGGATTCGAATGGAATCTTAAGGATTCGAAATTCTACTTTGGGCATCCCTACTTAGGATGCAACCTTATTAACCCACAAAACGAAACTGCAGCTGGCTTTAGGCTAGTCTGATTTGTAATCTTTGTATGGTCGCAACTTCACGCATTCTTAAACCAATTTTGATTTCAAAAAGACGGCGAATAAATTTTCTTTACAATCTTGTCAAACCTGACGTGTATCCAGGCCCTAAGCTTGTGTGGACTACTTTTTAAAATGTGTGCCTGCAGAGCAAACAATGTGCTGCGTACTTTCGAAAGCGCGGGAAACTTTTTTTGAGAGTGAGTAGTAAGCGCAGACAGAGCGAAAATGGTTGCTTCGCACGTCACAGAATTGGATCATTGCGCTGTCAATTACACTAGGCTAAAATTCTAACAATCTAGCTGTGATATATCTGCTTCTACAAATACCTGTTATTGTTAGTTTTGTCTCTCGTTGCCGACCCCCTTTGATTTTTTCTAGTTGCGCCGCTGTGCGTTGACTACATATTTTTTCCGACATTTTGACCGAATTGACTATATTTTTTTCGGTCATTTTGCTAAAAAATCGGTCAATGACCGAAAAAAAACCCAGCTTTGTCCATCCGCAGCACCCCCATTTCTAGGACTCACCGGCCGCTACTGAAGTTGTTGGCATATTGTTGAAGTTGAAACAATCTTTCTGATTCAGTCGTTCTAGCAAGCGGACATTTTTTTTGTCTGATCAAGCGACCGCATAGTTTGTTAGCTTCTCTAACAGCACGACAGGGAGAACATTTAAAAAGCTACCAGCATTGTGCCATGTCGCAAAAAAGCAGGAAATTGGACACAGAGCAAGGTTCATTTGAAAGTATTGTTAAAATGCTGGAGAATTTTGAGAACCGGAACAAGTTCACCAAAAAACTTGAAGAAATCGAAAGTAGACTTTCGGAGCAGGTTAGGATTAAAATGGAGTCTATAGTGAAACTGAACAGAACTGCTACTGCCCTAGAAGTTAGAACTTCCGGCCAAGATTCACAAATTAAAGCGTTAGAAAACTCATATCAAGCTGTAGAACTTGAACTCAATCAATTTAAAGAAAAAAGTCGTAAAGAAACTTTAGCTAAGGAGCATTACAAAAAACAGCTGAACATCTTAATCCACGGAATCGAAGGAGATAAAGACGAAAAGAAACACCAAACAACAGAAATCGTCAAACAACTATTAGAAAACACCCTTGATTGTAAAAATGTTAAACTGCTGGACTGCCACAGACTGGGCTCTAAACAAACTTCAAGTAAGTCTAACCAATGACCAATCATATTCAAAATTTCTAGTGTGTTGGTAAAAGATAAAATTTTTAAGTCACTAAAAGTTCTCAAGAGTTATAATCAACAACATAACTGTAAAATTTTCTTCACTGACCATTTTCCGAAACAAATATACTTAAAAAAAAAGGAAATTGCTCCCACGATTAAAGGAAGCTAAAGAAAATAATGAAAGCTTCAAGTGGGTTACCTCGCCCGGTGATATAAATCCTTATATCAAGGGTGAGCTTGTTGATGTTTAGTGTACCTAAGATATGTGTTTAGTGTATAACATATGCAACATTCACGCAATTGCATCCCATAGCAAAATTAGTTTGTGAAACTAAGCAAGTGTGTTTCGCCTTGGTTTTGGGAACCCTTTCGGTGCTTGCAAGCACTGATTGATTACCTCGGTGCCGTAGGCATTGTTGGATTCCTTCGGTGCTACGGCACTAGTTTTCCTTCGGTGTTTGTGGGCACTGGTTGATTCTGTTTTGCTTTAAGTGTAGAAGCAATGGAAAACATGGACATTATGATTGTAAAATAGCTGCCTTTGAATTCTCCGGACATTTCATTCAACGGCTTAGTTTTGTAGACACGAATGTGTACTACACTTTTTTATGTTCCATTACCCTGGCATGAATAGCCGATGCATACTGGCCTGCAAACTGTGATTAACTTCTGCTCTCTCTGTGTTGATTTTTGTTAATAGTAACATTTAATTTTTTACTAATCCTTTTCTTTTGTCTGCTAGTTTTGTCTAATGTTTTTCACTCATGCATCTGCGTGGATTATTAATGATGATTCATCAATGTTTTTTTTTTGTGCTGAATTGATGTCTGGCTACATCACATTTGGCCTTCCGTGATGCCACGTGATGCTATTCTTTTGCGTGCTTTTCATATCTTGAATTAATCCTGCGTGCTGATTACTGCGTCAAACTGTGCTGATCCACATTAGGGTGGAGTGAAAAAATTTTTTTTTTCCAAATCAAAAAACATGGGGTCTGTATACAGGCCAAATGACCCAAAACGGCTTTTCAAAACATTTTTTGGGGGTAGCTGTCAATATTGGCAGCGCTACCGCCACCTGGTGGCTATGAGCGAGCAAAAATTCTTAAATACTCCATAACTTTTCATACACACATGCTAGAAGGTTGGTTTTGGTGTCTATAGATGCAAAATACATATGTTTATATCTGCTCTAAGAGACATATTTTCTTTAAAATGCTTCTAAATTAAGTTATTTGCAAAAAACTGATTTTTGCATTAAAATTTAACAAAAATAACATTTAATGTTATACTTTTTCCTTTGCAGAAATACAATTTATCATAAGTTACTTGTAACTTTGTTTAAAGCTATTTATTATTCATTATGATGAGAACAAGAAGTCAATTACAAGTTAAAAAAGTATTGCACAAAGACTATGTTTTCAGAAGTAAGAGTTTATTTCCTGATGGGAAGCTACCCACTGCAAAAGATGTTTTACAACGAGTACTACACGAAGATAATTGGACAAAAGAAAAAACAGCCAGTAAAATTGCACTAGAATTGGTTAATCATTGGATCTATTGCAATGTTTATACTCTACATCACACCACAGTTGCACACAAAATATTTGACCTTGTAAAACAGTTCTGTCGTCTAAACAGATACCCGAAAAAAAAAAGAGGAGCAAAATATGAGAAAGATATAGAAGACTTCATGGAAAAGGCAAACCAACTTTTCGATATCTTTTGTTATGATATTGTGCGACGTAAAGAACATGAAAAGCAACATCAACTGAGAATGTCAGACGATGACTATGCATTCTTCAATGACCAAAAAGGACCAAGGCTTGCCAAAACATCATCTTCTGTTGAAATATTAACACCGTCTGATGTTCTTTTTGCTAGAAAAGCACATGCTAGTATTGTATCTACTGGTACTTCAGTGTCAGATGATCAACCTTCTTTGTCATTGGAATCCCTTAGTGGTGAATCACAATCTGAAGATGATGGTGATGTTTCATCTTCTTCATCATTCATTGGTCCACAAGTTCCTGCTATTGGCTTTCAAAATAGGACATCCTATCACAATTTGGCTATGGCATGTGACAGGTACGGTGTGTCTGACAGAGTTGCCTCTGTAATAGCAACCGCCGCTCTGAAAGACCATGGTATTATAACAAATGAAGAAACCACGTTTGTTATAGACCGTTGCAAGTTGCGAAGAGAACGAGCTAAATACAGAGAAGAAATGCGTAAGAACGATGATGAGTTATATTCAAACGTCGATGGAATATACGTAGATGGAAGGAAAGATTCAACTCAAAGTGTTACCCAAATTAACGGCAAATATTATCGCAATTCTGTGCTTGAAGAGCATTATGTAATAGTAGGGGAACCTGGCGAGTTCTACTTGTCTCATGTAATTCCTGAAGATGGAAAGGGCATCAGTATTGCAAAAGTGCTTCATAACGAATTGGAAGGAACTGTTCTCTTGGATCATCTTTGTGTGATAGGTAGCGATGGTACAGCATCCATGACGGGAGCCCATCGAGGGGCAATTCACTGCTTGGAACAACTAATAGGTAGGCCTTTACAATGGGCTATTTGTTTGCTCCATTGCAATGAGCTTCCTTTGCGCCATGTTTTTATGGAAATTGATGGCTCAACCAAGGGGCCTGATTCCTTTTCTGGAAATATTGGGAAATGCTTATCTGGATCTGTTTCTGACTGGGATATAGTCCCATTTAAAGCAATCTCCAGTGTTAATTTTCCAGAATTACCAAATGCTATTGTGGATGATCTCAGTTCGGATCAGTATTATTCGTACAGAATATGTTGGGCGGTAATGCTTGGCGATGTGGATGCAGATCTTGCATTATTAGAAGTCGGTGGGCTGTGTCACTCAAGATGGCTAACTTTGGCGTGTAGGATCTTAAGGTTTTATGTTTCTGTATCAACGCCATCTCCAAAGCTTGTCATTATTGTAGAATTTTGCATAAAGGTTTATTTCCCCTCTTGGTTTGAAATTAAACGCAAACATTCAATATCTGATGGTGCCAAAATTTTCTACAACATGATTAGAAGAGTAATGACCTTTCCAAACTCAAAAGTACAGAAGATTGCTCTGAAAACTCTGCAACGAAATGCTTTCTTCGCAAACCCTGAAAATATATTACTTGGCATGCTTGGAGATGAAGATGAGGATACCAGAAGAATAACCGTCAATAAAATACATGCTTTGCGTGGTAATGCAACAACATCAGCTGTAATCTTTGATTCAGACAACTTTGATGGTGGGGCATTGGAGCAATCAGATAGTGAGGAGGATGAACAATCAGAGACGCCTGCTTCTACAGCCACTGTCAGGAAGTTCATTATTCCCAAGTTAAACTTTGGTGCAAAATGTTATTACAAACTAGTAAACATGAATGTGTTGGAGCTGACAGAACCACCCATTCTAAGAAGCTTATCAAATAGCGACATTGATGAAATTAGGAGAACACCCCTTCGTATGAATCATCCTTGCCATAACCAAGCCGTGGAAAGGCATATTAAAGTTGTTACCGAAGCAAGTGCATCTGTTTGTGGTTTTGCTCGACGTGATGGAATGATTCGTCAAAAACTGAAATCAAGAAAACTAATGAAAAGATATGACACGAAACAACAATTTTGCTGTTGACGAAAGTAATGAATATTTTGAATTTGATTATGAATGATAATACAAACATGAACAACACGATTGATGTAAATTAAATAATTGATAGTAAATTGCTTTTTGTAACTTGGTAAGCTAATGTTAAGAATATTGCTATCACAGTAAATTAGTAAACTATATTGTGACAATCTAAAATGTCATTGATTTAAATAATTTGAATTTGCCAAAATTTAAAACATCATTAATTGCCAATTGGGTTTATGATTAAATATAATGTGGTACTGATTACAAAAAGAATGGTGAATTGAAAAAGTTGTAATTCATTATAATATATAAAATTCTACATGTAAATTACTTTTCCTACACATACAACATTATTATATACAGTACCAGCATACCAGGGCCTTACACTACAGTACATAGTAAATTCCACTTATAAATGATCAGTCAAATTCAGTCAAAATCATTTTTTGCTAATAACTCAATTTACAAGTGTTTTAGAGAAAACATGTCTCTTAGAGTACATATAAACATGTGTATTACGCATCTATAGACACCAAAACCAACCTTCTAGCATGTGTGTATCAAAAGTTATGGAGTATTTAAGAATTTTTGCTTACTCGTGGCCACCAGGTGGTGGTAGCACTGCCAATATTGACAGCTACCCCCAAAAAATGTTTTGAAAAGCCGTTTTGGGTCATTTGGCCTGTATACAGACCCCATGTTTTTTGATTTGGAAAAAAAAAATTTTTTTCACTCCACCCTAATCCACATTTCTCGTAATTAATTGCATTAATAATGACATTTTAGAGACTCATGTGTCCTCGAGAGGCTACTGTCCTTGATTCAGATGCAGAAAATGCGTTCTACCTATGCGATTCTCTTAATCGGTCACTAACTCGCAATTTCAATATCTGCAAATACCACATCAACTCTCCTACTTTTGAAACAATTCGTAGTGCATCATTATTTGTATTTGATAAATTCAATAACTTTTAATAACAAATTATGTAAATATGATATTATGTATTATGTATATATCTGATATTATGTAAATATCAGGTCATTAGGAAAGAATTTTGACTTTTTGTACGATTTTCTTGCTAACTTCGACAAACTTCCTGATGTTATTTGCATAACTGAAACTCGTATTAAAGTCACTCCTCTGTCAAATATTACTCTACCTGGGTCCTGGGTACGTGTATAAATACGTTAACTCCATTACTTCTGCAGGTGGAGTTTTGATTTACGCATTAGACAAATATAATATCGCACCCTTGAAACCTTTTGAAGTGCCTTGTGTTAACTGTGAAAGCTTATTTGTTAATGTAACACCACAACAAGTGCTAATATGAAAATTGGCGTAGTATACCGTCACCCAAACACCAATCTCCAATGTTTTGTTGATGCTCTTGACAGTGTGCTAAGTAACTTAAACAAAATGAATCAAACCTACTATATATTAGGTGACTTCAATATCAATATTTTAAATGACGTTCTCCCTTCACAAATTATCTAAATATGCTAAACAGCAATGGTACTTGCCCTATAATTACTCAGCCTACAAGAGTTACTAATAAATCGTCAACACTTATTGACCACATTTTATCGAACGATGTTTTCCATTCCGTACTAGTTACCTGGAATAATTAAGTCTGACATTTCTGATCATTACCCTATTTTTTGTATAATTTCCCTTGTTGACAACTCCCATCAACGCATACCTCGTTTCTACAGAGACAAGCGTAACTTTGATTCGGCTTCCTTCATTGAGAATTTGAACTCCCAACTTGGCACGTTTCTGCTGGGCATTAAATCATTACAACCTCATGAACTGGATTATAAATATAGCTAACTATTACAGATTTTTTAAATGCAATTGACAAATACGCTCCACTGAAAAAAATGTCAAGGAAAATGTGCAAGTTAAAAAGGAAGCCGTAGATTACCAGTAGGTTGTTTACTTCAATTAAAAATAAGCAAAAAATGTACAAATTGCACTACCTGAAAGGGAATCAAACAGACAGGCTAGAGTACAAAAAATACGCAAATAAGCTCACCAAATTGAAATACATTTCTAAGCAAAATTATATACAATCGGAAATTAAACTGAACTAATCTTCCCCACGCAAAGTTTGGGAAGTCATGATAAAGTCATGACTGCTGCCAAATAAACAAAAATCAAAGCAAACAATCCATTCTATTAATATTGATGGAGTGTCATCAAACAAACCCATCAAAATGGCGAACCAATTCAATAAATTCTTCTGCAATATTGGAAAGGTGATCTTTGACAGCGTTCCGCTTGCCAACGATAACAACTTCACATTAGGGTGAACCAAAAAAATTTTTTTTTTTCTTTTTTAAGTGCTCATTTATTTTTGAGCTTCAAATGGTTAAAAAGTTAAGTTCCCAAAGTTTCATAGTGATTTGTTTACTGTAAGTACTGCCTAGAATTTTTCATTTTTTCAAAAATCTCAACCTTAAACTATGCAAGAGGAAACAATGTCATTTTTTCAGTACAAATTTTTTATAGTCATTGTTCCCTATAAAGTAATTTAAATTAAAGGATGGATACTATACACTACAAAGTAAAGAATTTTGCATATTTGTACATGATTTTAACCCCAATTTGGACAAAAATCATGCTTGTTTGAAACTTAGAAGGAACACAAAAAACGCTTCACAAACAACGATTATTGCAGATTATTAAACTTTTGTTTTTGATTGAAACCAGGATATTGTTTTCTGTGTCTTTCCACAACTTGAATAAACTGTTTTTGTGATTCATCTTGGGTCAGCGACACAGTGAAGTCACTAAATAGTTTTCCAGCTTTTCCAGCAGAATCGTTTATTACTTGATAGCCTTTGACGATATCTTTTGCCACTTTATAGCTTTCCAGAGCATCCCACAGTTCAATATCTCGATGAAAAAAATCAAGGCAAGCCATTTCATTTCATTTATCGAAAAATAACATAAATGATCTTGGCCATCCACCGTGGATGGTTGAAGGCACCTGGAAGCCAGAAGTGTACGCCACACTGTGGGCTTTCTCCAAGGAAATTAGAGCAACTTTAATAAGCTCCCGATAATCATCCCTCGGTACTACTATTGAGTGTAAAATGAAGAAATTTTACATTTTTTTTCTTGAAATCCACAAGAGTGGTTTGCAAGCGAGGATCATCACAAACTTGATATGCATCTTTGTTGAGGCTTGACCACTTCTCCTTGAATCTTTTAAACGACGAAATGGTTAGAGCTGAAGATGAACCAGAGACAGCAGAAAATACATCACCACATATAATTTCGTGTATGTGATGCCTACAGGCTAACCAAAGCAGTTTACATTCCATTTCCTTTTCTAGCAAGTGGCAAGCTCCAATAATAGACCTAGTGTTTTAAGCTGTAGTGTCAAATGACATCTCAACAATCACATCATTCCAACTCCAATCTTCAACAGCCTCGAAAACACGCTTGGAAATCAGAGCCTCTGTACCCCTTTCTACGTTCGAAACACCTAAATACTTTTCATCATTCTTACAGGTGGCAATTATTGTAATTCTATCTTCTTCTTCCTCATTCCCGTTTATTGATGGAACAATTTTTCCATCCCAATGAACCATAACTCCTTGCCATCCTTCAACGCTTCTTTTCAGTCACTCGGTTTTATATTCTGGTTTCAGGACTGCTATAGCAGCCAGCCTTTAAGAATGGATGAACTTCTATTATCTGAGTGCCTTGGGAAGCACATTAATAAGTATCCACTATCCATCAGTATTATATGTTTAATCGGAGGATGCTGCGATGCCTCATCCCGCGCGCGGCAAAATAATTTTCCCCTTACATTTGAGATTGTTATAGTTTCATCATAAGTTATATACATAAATTTATAAAACAATGAAAACTATTAATACTACAAAAAGTGCTCAATGCCAAGCAAAAAGGCAAAGCAGAGCGAATTAAATCACATATAGTTATTACTATCTGAAGCCTTTACAAATTGTTTCACCTAACGGATCATCAGAAGGTCTTATTCAAATAGAATCTTATTCTTCATCTTATTAATCTTATTTAGGTCTTAATCAGATTCTATTTGAATAAGACCTTCTGATGATCCGTTAGGTGAAACAATTTGTAAAGATGATGAACTGTTTTATTTTGATCAACGACGCACGAGTACAAAATAATTGACACGGCGAGAAGAACACAATAAACATAGCCAGGTCAGAGACTTTAAAGAACTGGCCTGCCACGCCCCGTGGAGGCGGGGAGTGGCGTGATTATGGGGTGGCGATGCACCCGGAACGGAAGTCCACCAGCTTAGGTCGTGGGGGCCAGGCTGGGGAGTCTAGGTACCTGTGGAAGGAAAGTGTGGATCGAGAATTTTGTGCGACTCGTCCGCAAAAGTTAGAATGGCGGAACGGGCCAGGGAGACGAGCTTTGCTTTCTGCAAACGCAAAAAGGTCAGCTCACGACGAGCCGGGCGACAGAAGTTTTATAAAGCCAGGCAGCGCCCACGTCTCCATCACGTGACCGTAACACAGGTACGTTTAACTCCTATACCCGGTCTGCCCGTAGGCAGACCGGATAAACTTTGGGGTCTCCCACGAGGAAGAGATGCTTAGCTACAAGGACGATTTGAATACTCGTGGGAGACGAAAATTATATAAAATCTGGAGCAAAGGCTCAATTAATTGGTGTAAAAAAAAAAGATGGTAAGTGGGAATATATTGTATGCTTTACCTACCGAAAAAGTGTTGACGTTGAACCAACGAGCACGAATGTGCACTGGCCAGACGAGGCAGGTTCGCCCAGATGGGTCGGGGGGACTAGCGATCGAAGCGTAGATATGACTAGGCTACGTTACCAGGAAAAATATAGAATAGTGGGATGAAACTTTGGAGGTTGCATCGAGTTGATCAGGAAATCATGTTTATCGATGAGTTAAAAGCAACGCGAGGTTGATCCGAGCGGGAAAGAGCAGCGTATCGGGAGAAGGTAGTGTGTGATAGTCTAAAATATTGAAATATGAAAATACAGATCCAGTGTTGTTAATGATATTACGTCATTGATAGATGATATGAGTCCATTCACGATATGCAATATATACTTAATTCATATATTGCTATTTTATTTTATTGATGATGATTGTATTCTTCATTGAGCTGCAGCATGCTGATGAAACAACAATTGTTTACAGGTAAATTGATAATGAAACAATGGATTTAACATACTATGACGTCACACAATTACTGGCGGGTTTTGAGGTTTGCTGTCTTGCGCGCTCGGATGCTTACTGCAGAGCTTCTGTTGTTGGGGAATTGAGCTTCTGATCGCTGGAATCGTCTTTTCTATGACGTAGCCCCTCCATGAGTGAGCCCAGCGTTCCAAGCTTTCCAGACACGGAGGGAACCTTCGATTGAGAGGGAGGCCACTTTTCTAGCCACCTCTGCTACCCCACGAGCAGGAACACCCAAGACCGCCAAAGCCCGAGAGCTCAACAAAGCATAGCTCCCGAGGGAGCCTACGACGAACGGAAGTGAGGACGTCCCTGCAAGGGCGCTTCCTGTCTTCCAATATGTTTACACATAACTCGCCGTACTTGTCGTGTTTCCTGTCGGCGGCTTTTCAAAGGGAATCCGCGCCGTAATCGAACGGGCAAGTGACGTCACATACAACCGTGACACTGTCAGGGCGTTGCAGGACAATGTCAGGGCGCAGATCAGCACCGCCCGCTTCCACGTGTTGTGGAACCGTACTATCTATGGTAAGCAAGGGTTGCCATTCGGCAGGTACATGCTTCACGATCTCCCACAATACTGAATTGTGTCGTTCCGTGACAACAGGCATCACGGTAGGGCAGTGGTTCAATATATGAGGGAGAGTCTCTTCCGCTTTCCCACACGCGTGACATATGGCAGGTACTGGCCATGGCTTGGTTTTGATTTCAAGGGAAGTAGGTTTAGGCGGGCTTTATAAGCAAATGCACGGTTTGCGTGATCCAGGTCGCCGAGTCCGAGTCCAAGAGTTCGAAAATCCGGACAGACAGTGGGCACTGACCGTCTTGCTTTGGTCAGGTTTGGATTCCCACTGTCTCCTCCACCACAAGTCATTGTGTTGGTGGAGGGTCCGAACCACTTTTTTTCTTAGGGGAGGGGTGATTTTGGAGCTCCCCGCGGTCAACTCGAGACCGCCATCCGGGCGTGCGGACCAACGTACATTTAGACGACGGGTAGCCGCCGGAACGCGGCCCCACAAGCTTTCGCCTGTTGGGCACGGTCGAGAACGGGCACCTTCAGGAGGGGGGTCCTTATTCAAGTAACTGGCTAGCTGGCACGGGGTAGGATCTGGAGTGCCGAACCAATTTTGTCCAAATTGGGGTTAAAATCATGCACAAATATGCAAAAGTCTTTATTTTATAGCCTAGTAATCATTATTTTACTTTATGGTATCCATCCTTTAATTTAAATTACTTTATAGGGAACAGTGACTATAAAAATTTGTACTGAAAAAATGACATATATATTGTCTCCTCTCGCATGGTTTAAGGTTGAGATTTTTGAAAAATTCCAGGCAGTACTTACAGTGAATGAATCACTATGAAACTTTGGGAACTTAACTTTTTAACCGATTGAAGCTCAAAAATAAATGAGCACTTAAAAAAGAAAAACAATTTTTTTTTTGGACCACCCTACTTCACATCCTTCCTTACATACCACGTTTCTTCTATTTTTCTTAACCCTTATCAGCACATGCGTTGACATTTTGTCAACATCGACTTTTTTGTGTGAGATTGCTCTCGCCCCTTATGCACTAGCTCAACAACATTCAGTGACGAAGGAGAACTTCTGAGTAGGTTACTGCTGTAGTAATTTTAAATCGTTAAATTGTTTACACAATGAGTTATTTGCGTTTTAACTTAATCGGCACATCTGTTGACAAAATGTCAACAATCAGAAACAATGGGAGTTTTTAATTTAAAGCCACTATGCAGTAACTAGCTATTATCACAAAGTGATAACTGGCGACGTACAGAAAATTTGCACGTGTATTTAGTGAATCGCTGTTTGACTAGGTCCTAGTCAGACTGGAGTTAGACTGCCAGGAGGAGTTAGACTGCCAGGAGGAGTTAGACTGCCAGTCTAGGAGGAGTTAGACTGCCAGTTGATATAACTCAGAAGAAAAATACTGCCTAAGCAGTTGTGTTGGAAACGTTTGTCCTACCTCTAACTAGCTCTTACAAGATTTTACATGTGTATTAGCTCTTACATGAAATGCTAAATATTTGAAATTCAAAGGTTGTTTCAGTTAATTACAGCAAGGTGCAAACTTACTGATAAAGAGACAGAGAAAATTTTCATCTCAGAGGCCCTAAGACACCTGCAAATAACTTCTGATGATGTTGATAGCGACTATAATGCTGAGGCTACAAGTAGTAGTGAATGTGAGTCCATACCAGATGTTGATGAACTGCTTTTGGAAGAAGAGGAATTGTCCGATATAGATGTCTTTGAGGAAGAAAGTGAAGATGACGAGACTGGTAGTGAAGCAGATCAAGAATCTAATGATGGTTCCTCAGAAGATGAAGATCAAGTACCAATAACAGCTGGCAATGCAATGCGATCTATTATGCAAATCATTTTCCAGGCGGGCTCAGAAGAAAAAATATATTGACGCAACAGCCTCGGATTGATGCTGCTCCTGAACTTGAAGTGGATGCCTTCAAATTATTTTATTGGCCTGAAATTATACTTCAGATAGTACGTGAGACGAACAGAAAAACAAAGGACGAGAGACACGGATGTAAGCTGTTGCCTAATTCTAAACACAAAAACTTCACAATTGAAGAAGTTGAGGCAGGTCTTGGAGTTATGATACGTGCTGGCTTGGACAGAGATAACTTCACCGATTTACGTCGATTGTGGGATCCTCTTGATAGTAGGCCATTTTATAGAGTGGATCTGGATATGGCAATAAATTAATTGAAATTTCTGGTATGGTGCATGCGTTTTGATAACTATCGCAATCGACCAGAAAGACAAAGGGACGACAGGTTAGCTGCTGTTCGAGAGGTGTGGAAAGCATTTAATAGCAATCTGTGCAACGCCTACATCCCTAAGGAAGCATTGACTGTGGATGAACAACTGGTTGGATATCGAGGCAAAATTCCTGGAAGAACATACATGCAATCGAAAACAAGGAAATGTGGTATAGAGTTCTCTTGTCTGTGTGAAGCCACATCAGGTTTTGCTCTAAGTAGCATTTATTCCGGAATAGAACCCGAATCGGCTCCTCACAGAAATCTTGCAAATGATATATATAGTGATGATCCTGTGTTCTGTTTACTTTGGTATTGGTCAGGATATATACTTTGACAGATGTTTTACATCTCATAGTCTGGTTTGCAATCTTTTGCTTCAAAATCTTACGTTGGTAGGAACAGTAATGGCTAGTCGCGGTGAAGTTCCATCGCAGCTCAAATCAGCAAGGGGAAGAGAGCTGGAAAGTACTGAAGCGTTGTATGACCATTTGAACAAGATTCTGCTATATGTACCAAAACGAAACAGGAATGTCCTCATGATATCTTCTTCACACTCTTCTGTTTCCATCACTGACTCTCACAAGAAACCTACAGTTATTATGCATTATAACAAGCCTAATGGTGGAGTTGACACTCTTGATGAAAACTGTGAATAATTCAATTACTTGAGGAAAAAAATCAATGGCCAATGCTTATAAATTACAATTTGATAAATGCCAATAACAACGCATTTCTCGCAATGAGAGGCAATGGGAAAAGTAACAAAAAATAGAATTTCTCAAACAACTTAGCTTTCAGCTTGCTCAACCGTATGTCAACAAAAGAAAATTGGCGGAGAAACTAAACTACTTGCCGAAAAGTTGGGGTTCATCGATGCTGCTACTTCAAGCACTTTCAATCGCACAGTTCAAAGTATCAAACGGGGAAGATGCGACAGATGTGCAAAGCATACTCGATCTGCATGTGTCACTTGTAGCCGCCGGGTTTGCCTACGACACAGAAAACTTCAGAAGAACCAATATTGCTTGGAATGCTGAACAATTTGTTGTAGTGCACGTTTCTTCGTTTTTGTGTTTGAAATATACGTGGCAAAACTTCGCTTGTTAAGATTTCTTTGCATTTTATCTGAGAGCTAGTATGCTAAAATTATGTCCTGGGTAGGAAGCAGACCTCCCAATTAGGATTAATGGTTGTTTTGTTAAGGTTTTATCAACATCAAATCATCTAAAATAACAACTTCACTTTGAGACCAGCGCATTTGTACCTAAAAACACAAGGAAATGCCATGTTGACAATTTGTCAACATCTGTGCCGATTAAGTTACCTAAAATCCCTGTGCTAATAAGGGTTAAACCAACGACTGGGGATAAGGTACTCAAAAAAATCCGAGCTCTAAAACCCAACAAAGCAACTGGCTACGATGACATTTCAGCATACTTCATACAGATCGCCTCCGTGATTATTGCCCTGCCCTTCTCAATTCTCATTAACTATTCCTTTCAGTTTGGTATTTTCCCAGAAACATTTAAACTTGCTAAAGTTGTACCTGTCTTCAAATCAGGAAACAAACTTGAGATAAATAATTATAGACCTATCTCCCTTTTATCGTCTTTCGAAAAAATTTTGGAAAAGCTCATGTACAAAAGGGTCTCTTCCTTTCTAGATAAACATTCTGTCCTTGCTCCTACGCAATTTGGATTTCGGTCTGGCTCAGCTACTTTATATGCCGCTATTGATATTATTAGTGCCATCTATGAACACGTAAAAACCAACCTCTACACCGGTTTGGTTTTCTTGGATCTCAAAAAAGCCTTTGACACGGCAATACCATCCCATTCTACTATACAAACTCAACAACTATAGAATCCGAGATACAACAAACGAATCATTCTCCTCCTACCTAAAAGATAGAATGCAGTATATCGCGATTAATGAACAGGAATCTGAACAGAGATGCATAACACATGGTGTACCTCAGGGTTCAACGTTGGGTCCATTACTGTTTTTATTGTACGTAAATGATTTACTAAACTGCACATCTTCTGTTCCAAGACTTTTTGCAGACGATACCTGCCTGGTAATTAACGCTCCTAGTCCATCCTACCAAACGATTTCTCACACATGCCACATTAATGGTTCACCACCAGTGTGATTTCGCATATGATGTTTCAGGTGACTGACCCGTGCAAACGATTTCTCACACACATCACATTTATATGGCTTTCACCAGAGTGAATTCGCATATGAACTTTCAGGTTACTGACTGGTGAAAACGATTTTTCCACACGTCATATTTATGTGGCTTTTCACCAGAGTGAATTCGCAGATGACGTTTCAGGATACCGACGAGTGCAAACAATTTCTTACAAACGTGACATTGATATGGCTTTTCACCAGAATAAATGAGCAAATGCTTTTTCATGTTACTGACTCGTGCAAACGATTTTTCACACACGTCACATTTATATGGCCATTAACCAGTGTGAATTAGCATATGATCTGTCAGGCTACTGGCCAGTGCAAACGATTTCTCACACATCTCACATTTATACGGCTTTTCACTAGTGTGAATTCGCATATGACGTTTCAGGCTACCGACAACTGCAAACGGTTTCTCACACATGTCACATTTATATGGCTTTTCGCCAGTATGAATTCACATATGATGTTTCAGGTGACCGACTAGTTCAAACGGTTTCTCACACACGTCACATTTATATGGCTTTTTATCAGAATGAATAAGCACATGCTTTTTCAGGCTACTGACCAGTGCAAACGATTTCTCACACACATCACATTATATGAATTTTCGCCAGTGTGAATTCGCATATGACCTTTCAGGCTTCCGACTCCTGCAAACGATTTTTCACACACGTCAAATTTATATGGTTTCATCAGTGTGAATCATCTTATGCTTATGTTATGCTTATGCGATCTAAACTACTACGTTGTGGAAATGACTTTTTGCACAAACCACACTTGTAGGGCTTTTCACCAGTGTGACCTCTCATAATAATACAATTTCATCACTTGTTCTTGGTTATTGATTCCATTTGGTTCACAATCTTCAAGTACTTCAAGCTTTACTGGAATTGCTTCACTTTGATTCATGTTCAAACGTGAAGTGAATAATTGATTTGAATTAGTGAGGCATTAGCAATGGTTGACCAAACAAAATCAGTTAACTTACAAAGTAGGAAAAGCAGCCTATAATCTGAAACATACGTATTAAACTGTGAAAAATTAAATATTGGTGAACATTACGAATAGTCGAATATTTATCTCCAAAAATATCGCAAGGTAAATTCTATATTCATAAAAGCACAAACAATAGGCGAGACTGGAGTAAAGTGTGCAATGGGGTAAGTTGAGCAACCCCTATTTCAGGAAAAACTAGCCGGCGGATTTTTGATTCCCGTGCCCTGAATATATTACCCATAATGCCACTTCAATCAATGTATTGGTTGTGTCCAGTAAGAATTTCCTTTTTTAATGGCATGCAATTGCATGAAAATATTGTCTTCATGTCGAAAAGTCAAACTTTTTTTTGGTCGCAAAAAATTGAATATCTTTGTTGTTACACTATGTAAATCAAATCAGTTTTTTTGTTGTGGTTGGTATAAAAGGTGAGGATGTTCAATGAAAAGTTTAGATTAGTTAGTCTTGTAGCTTTTAAAATATTTAAATTTTTGTGGCAAAACTCAGGGTGGGGTAAAGTGTGCAATTTTAGTGCAATTTTACCATAAAAGAAATAGCATTGTGCTTGATGGTGGAACAGTTAATTTTGTGTTTTTCAGCTTCATTGGATAAATTAAAAAACAGTGTTTTGTTTTAAAGCAATGCTTCGTAATTATAAAAAAAAGACTGACAGGGGAATGATTCCAGAAACTCTATTTCAATCTGCTGCAGAAGAAGTTGCAAAAGGGAAGTCAATTAGTAGAGCCACAAAAGAATTTGAAATTAATAGAATGACTCTTACAAGATACCTTAACACTAGAACGGCCGAGGTGTCGAAATCGACACTTTTAGAAATTTAGTTCACTATTTTGGGCCTTAATTGTTATCGCAACGTTATCAAACTTTCAGTAGCTTCCCAATTATGCTTACACTTTATAGTTCAGTATTATTTTTCTGAAAAATCTTTTTATATTATCTACAATGTGCGGATATACCTCCAACAGCCGAGGTGTCGAAATCGACACCTCATACAAATTTAATAAGATATGTAAAGTACAAACGATTTTCTGTGTGAAAAAAACTATTTCAATAGTTTTCACAATTACTTAGAGCGTTTCTCATGGTAATTGTCCAACGCTCGGCTTGATGTATGTTATCGCTCGGCTTGATTTTAGGTCATCCTACTGAGTTTAGAAATACCTTCCACAAATCTATTAACGATTTGCAACAGATAAGTTTATTCATATTCGAGCGCCACTGGAAGGACTTGTTGCTAATTGCATCAACAATTACACTCCGGATTGGAGCCTCCAATCGATGAACAGCTATTTCCCATGGAAAACAGATGTCCGTTTATCATGTTCATGACAAACAAACCAGACAAGTTTGGCATGAAATTCTGGGTAGTAGCCGAGGTTTATTCAAAATACGAATATTATACCGTACCGAACTTATCGTACCTCGGAACTATTGTAATAAAGCAACGAAATGGAAGGCTTCTCCCCGAAGATGTAGTGATCAGGACCACCACCAGTTTACACAGACAAAGCGGGTACAACGCCATAACAGTTAACATCTGTGCAAGGGTGAATCTTGCTGGTTTACTACAGGAAAGAAATATAACCATTGTTGGAACTGTTCGAGCTAACAGTAAAGGACTAACAAAGGAGATCAAAGGGTGGAGGAGAAAGAGTTTCCAGTAAATTCTTCTACAATTCAGCTGCATGCTTGTAAACTATCAGTGCAAAAAAATGTAAATCTCCTTTCCACAAAGCATGACAGCCCCAGTATTGATGCAACAGAGAAAAAGAAACCCTCTGTGATCCATTTTTATAGCGAGAACAAAGTAGCAGTTGATGTGTTTGACCAAATGGCAAGAAAGTGCACCAAAAAGATGGCCTCTTGCAGTTTGGTCAAATATGCTCGACATTGCAGCTTTGAAGTCTTGGATTATTTTTAGAAAAAAGTTTCGGCAGCAACATTAGCCGACGTGATTTTATCCTCCAGATTGAGAGCTTGAGAACTGCTCATGTGTTGAAACAAAAGCCGACACTGCAGAGAGAAGAAGAGCAGGGAGACCATCTAGAAAACGCAGAAAATGTGCTGGATATTATTGCAAAAACAATACAGTTACCATTTGCAGCCACTGTCGAAAAGTGGGAAGAATGGTAATGGTGACTGGAGAGTCACAGAGTGCCAAGGCTGTACTACGTAAAGTGTTTGTTGGTTTGTTTGATTTTTTCTCCTGAATAAGAAAACTTTGTGCTAGTTTATGATAATTATGTCTTCGCTCTGTTGAATTTTTGGATCATCGTGCAGAGTCAAGATACAAATACAGTCAAGCTTCGAACTGATCAGAACCTGGTAGCCTACGTCCTCATTTTCGTCTAAAACCAAAAAATGAAGAGCGCAAATAGGTGACAAAAGTAATAAATGCTTCAGATAATTTCATCACTGTAAAATAAAACGAACTCTTATTGTAAATTTTGCGGAAAAATAAAGTTTTTGTGAAAAGTGTCGATTTCGACACCAGCCGCCGTTGGAGGTATACTTTTTTTTCGGCCGTTCTAGTGTTAATCACATCTAAAGTGCTGATAATGGAAATGAAAAATTCATGGGATAGAAAAGTCTATCCAATTCGAAGAGAGTATTTTGTGAGAGTTATGAATCTGATTTAGCAAATCACGTGAAAAATCTTGCTGACCGGTTTCATGGTTTATCTCAAATAAAGCTACGTGAATTAGCTTATACCTTTGCTGTGGAAAATGAATTGGCTATACTGCAGACGTTGAATCAATGTAAAAATGATGAATTTTGTTCTCTGGGTTCGTTTGAAATAAATGTTTTACATCAAAACAACATTTTTCATGATTAACAATAGAGGTTAATGAGATAAAGTCTCAGCAAAAACGTGTCAACGAAAAAAAGACAGTTGCCAAATAGCGTTTGACATAAAAGATGAAGTTAAAACCTAAGTGGCAGTTTAGAATAAACCTGGGTTTCGGCGTTACATGACCTGGAATTTTAGTTTTGGTCTCAATCACATCATCAGGATTTGGAGTAAGATCTTTGTTAGATGATTCACAAGGCCAATTGTTCTGTGGAGTGAGAATTCTGTTGCTACGGTTTTATTTGGTAAAGTTATGAATATGGAACGTACCATATCACTAGGGATGTTTTCGATGTCATAAATATGATTTAAGATTTCTGTGGTTAGGTCTAAACCCCACTCATCTAAAGCTTCGATAATTTCTCCCATAAAAGAAACGATATTGTGGAATAAAATACAACATTCTCTAAATCAACAGAAGGAGTCGTTGGATTTGGAATTTTGTAATACTGTAGTTGAGGATTCTAATATATTCTAAGTTTGCATACAGACGGTGACGTAGGATGCATGTCGATTTTATGTGAGCAAACATTTCAATTCAATAGTTCAAGCATTTTGCGCTAAATTTCGTTTCAATTTATTTTTCTTTGACGGAATGCAAAAGAAACGATATTGTGGAATAAAATACAAAATACAATTCAAAACTGTAGCCGAATAGGGAACTAGCCGAATCAACTGGTCGAATCGGACTAGCCGAATCGGACTGTAGCCGAATAGTAGCAGACCTTGGAGCAGAAGCCCTTTCCTCAACATCAGTGACCAAGCCCAAAACTCTCTCCACAACATCATTTGTAGCAGGCGTGTTCTGTAGCAGAGTTTTGAATGATGAAAACTCCTCAATATGGTGCCAAGATCTGGGACTTTTATGAGTCAGACATTCAAACTTGGGAAAAACTCTAATGAGTTCAAAAGAGTCTGGTCCGATCAAGTCCAGCAAGCAAGCGAAGTTTAGAAATGCATTTGAACTAAGTCCTTACCAGAGGTGGGCAGTAACTAGTTACAAAAGTAACTAGTTGCTTTTTGAGTAACTGTAATGGTAACTTCGTTACTATTTTCCAAAAGTAACGAAACGCGGTAATTAGTTCCTATTTTAGCACTTTTTTAACAGTTACAGTTACAAATTACTTTTGTATTGAAATTTCTGTCTCTAATTGCCGTCTATTTCTCTGCACATGTTTGTGTCATGCTTTATGCGTGTTTGCTGCGCGTTGCACAATAATGCATTCTTCTCGCAGCTGTATCGGTTAGCAGCACTGCCCATGCGCAGCGCTCTTGTTTTGTGATTTTATGGAGCAGGATTGCCATATTGGCGAATTCATCACCAAAATCCAAAAATCTGGCGATTTTTTAAGACGTTTGGCTTCATATTTATGGTTTGGCGATTTGGCTTTTTTTTGGCGCTTTTTGAGAAGTGATTTGGCTAAATTAACTGCTTTTGGTAATTGATCAATATGTGACTTTCTATGCAATGTTTAGCAAAAGTGTTTGGCAACACTTGATAGCTCAGTTCATGCTTGTCGTATAGCTGCCAGAGGTGTACAGGAGCCGTAGTTTTGGAGTAATCTGAAAATATGTATAAATTGCAATACGTAATGCTACCTAATGCCCAGTGTGAAAACGCAATACGTAACCAGCTACGTAATGCCCAGTGTGTTGTTATTTATGAGCGCCACTTTGTTTGGTTGTTTATTTGTGCATCAGCAAAATCTTACATTTTGTCCACTCTGTGGTTCTTGACGTTGAATCAACGTAGTTAGAAGTTTGCGCCGGCAAACGCAGTTTGTACTTTTTGTGCATGACGCTACCATTCGAATCATTTTTCTTCTCTTTTCGTACTAAGCTATATATGACGTCTGATATTAGCGAAATTCATAATTTTAATGTTATATTAGTTAACTACAGTACATGAGCGTACCAGTTCTGTTGAGAATCGATTTAGTAGTTATAAGAATCGCCCGACAAAATTTCGGTGATGAGTGCATGGGTATTGCAACCAATGCCTGCAATGACTCTAAAAAGTTGTCTGACATCAAAACCAGCAACAGCATTGCTGTGTGCTTGCCGTTGGTGGACGTTCTTGTGGAAACAATACAAACCAGATTTGGTCATTGGTTCGACGACAGCGACTTTCAGCTTGCTACTGCATTCCACCCACAATTTAGACTTACCTGTGTCCAATGGCTGACAAGCGACACTGCTGAATTGAAGAGCACAATAAAACAAAACATGCTTCAAGCAATTGAAGAAGCAAACTGCTCTGCTGAAGAGGGGAGCAGCAGCGACACTGAAGTGGATAGTGATAGAGCCACAGAGGACTTTTTTGCACCACTTTACACAAAAACCAAGAAGAGAAAGCATTGCGCGTTGAATCTGTTGCAGGAGTATTTGAAAGCTGACCCTGAGCCCAAGTTAAGCGGTTCCAGATTCACAAGCGGACCGATGAAAAAACTATTTTTAAAACATAACACTCCCATTCCGTCAAGTGCTGCAGTGGAAAGGTTGTTTTCATTGGGCAAGGATATTTTAAAGCGCAAAAGGGCAGGCCTAAAAGACGAGCACTTTGAAATGCTCGTATTTCTCAAAAGAAATAAGCATATTTATACTGATTAAATTTTTTAAATAAAACATTGTTGGTTTTGTACTTGTGCTGTTATGTTAGCATGGAGGGCTCTAACACTAGCCTAATAGCCTATATATCAAACATTGCAGTTAAACTGGACTTACATGCAGAGCTGGCCAGGTGCAGAACTTTATGTTGAGATTTATGAGTAAATGGAAGTAACTAGTAACTGTAACTAGTTGCTTTTTTGAAATCGGTAACTGTAACGGCAACTCAGTTACTATTTTGGCCAAGTAACTGTAACTCAATTACTTTTGAAAGTAACTTTGCCCACCTCTGGTCCTTACCAATAACGGCTCTCTCAGAACTTGATCGAAATGTTTGCATCTTTTGCCACATTCGGACCTTGGTGGATATGCTCACACGATCACTTGCAAAAGCAAACATAATGTGGCGCTCAATGAGGTACCACAGGTGCAGGTTGAGTTTTGTGCGTGCAGTAACAGCCATTTCAAGGAAAAGGTCCAGGTAAAGGGAAAAGAAAAAGGAAAGAAACAAATCGGAGCAGTAACATCCGCTGAACGAGGTGAAACAGTTACTATGGTCTGCACTATTAATGCGGAAGGAAACACCTTACCACCTTTTTTATCTTCCCTCGTGCAAGATATCAAGACTTTTTAGTTAGTGCTGGACCAACGGGGTCTGTAGGAAAATCTGCCAAGTCTGGGTGGATGAATGAAGATCTATTTTTGGTGTATTTGGAACATTTTGTCAAACACACACACTCTACTCCAGAAAATAGAGTGCTACTTATATAGGTTAATCACGCATCACATATATCACTGCAAGCTGTGGAATTCTGTAGAACCAATGGCGTGGTTTTCCTAACGATCCCTGCCCACACTTTGCATCGTCTGCAGCCATTAGACAAAACTGTTTATGGCCCGTTCAAGGCTTATTATAGCAGAGCCATAGACAACTGGATCCGAAGTAATCCTGGAAAAACTGTTTGCATCCATGACATACCAGCAATAGCTAAGGAAGCATACATGTTGGCTTTCACCAAAACTAATATCGAAGCAGGTTTTTCTTCGACAGGAATCTTTCCTTTGTATGCAGACATTTTTATCGATGCAGACTTTCTTACTTCTTCTGTGACAGATAGATCTGTGTCTCCAACTGATGAATGTGTGGTTGAGAACAATGAATGCGTTGTTAAGAATATCGAATGTTTGGTGGAAATTGACGAATATGTCGTTGAGAATAACGAATGTGTGGTAGAGAATAACGAATGTGTTGTTGAGAATAACGAATGTGTGGTGGAAAATGACGGAAAATTTTCCATGCGACCTTCATCATCAGCATCATCATCCATCGTCGGTTTGTTTCCCACTAGTGGGGGTGGCCGATTGTTTCCGCGCAGCAATTGTTTTGATCCCTTTTCTCCATTTCACCCTGTCCCTTGCATCTTCCTCCTTCAGTCCGACTTTTTTAAATTCATCATTCACTTGTTGTTTCCACGTTCTTCTTGGACGACCGCGTTTCCTCTTCCCATCCACCTTTAGATCTAGTGCCTTTCTAAGAAAACTTCCTTTCTCCCTCCTTATCACATGTCCATACCATCTTACTCCATTTGCCCTTGCCATTTGGTCTATGGTCTCTCTCATCTCTAGCATATCCAACAATTCTTCAGTCCTTTTTTCCCTTCTCGTTTTCACCCCACACATTGCTCTCACCATTGACCTTTCCGTTCTTCTCAGGATTGCCAGTTCACTCTCTCTCAATACCCATGTCTCGCTACCATATAGCATTGCACGCCGCACACAGCTCCGATATACTTTTCCTTTCATCCTTAGTGAAAATTTTCTGCCATACAACATTTTCCCACATTCCCTGAACTTTGCCCAGCCCAATCTTGCCCTTGTTGTCACCGCTGCTTCACATCCACCACTTCCATTTATCCGATCACCCAGATAACAAAAGTCTGTCACTGTTTCGATGCCATGGCAGAACTCATCATCATGGCCTTCCACTTCATTCCTTCCTTTACTGCATTTCCCTTGGTCCATGGAATATCGAATAAGTGGACTTGTATTGAATAAAACTTTGATTTGCAATTTATTGCTTGTTTTCTGTCTCTGGAGCAAACTGTAGCATGTTATGAAATGTGATACTTGTTGCATCAAAATTATCATATTTAGAGATCTTTTTATTTTAAAGGTCCTTCAATATCTAAAATATGCACAAACTTGCTTACCTGTAGCCTACACAACTTATACTACCTATTGCACAACATACCCCAGCCATTGCTCAACTTACTCCAAGTCATTGCTCAACTTACCCCAAAATTTTTTTGTCGGGGTAAGTTGAGCAATACGCATATAAATATTATTATATAAAAAAATATAAATCACATGGTGATCAAACTCAATTTAAAATGTAGCTAATTTACTGGCGTTTCAAGTCCACCCTTTTAAAATTTTCCAAAGAGTACCGTCTTTTTGCAAAAGCAACTTGAACAAAAAGGTGCTCATCTTACCCCAGTCTCCCCTACGCACAAAAGTGAAATCTTGAAAAGTAATAACTATTTGCACAAACTTTTAACGAAAGCACAGTCTTTTATTTCCATGTTACACAAACTAATAAAAACATAATTGAACTACTGTAGCTGATGGCGCTTCAAATGATTAACATAACAAAAGATTTTACACACATCACAGACAAAAACTTTTTCACAGGAATGAAAACTCAACTTAGAATAATGTGGAAATGATTTACAACATATACACTAGGGTGCGGTGAAAAATTAAAATTTTAGAATTTCAACAAAAAGTATGTCTTAAATGGTGGCCCTACACCTAAAAACATGTCTGATGATGTTTTGGAGTTGTTGCACCCCTAACTGTCCGTGCAACCTTGGAAAGTTGTATGCAGGGGGCCCCAAAATCATAAAAAATAGCATAGCTCATGATCCATGCGTCGTAGAAAGTTAACTTTTGGCTCTATGGAATCAGAAACATCATGTTTCTATTTGTTCCAAGAGAACTTTTTACTCTAAGAGCAATAGAATTTAAGTTACGCGTAAAAATCGAATTTCAGTGCCCAATTATCTCACTTGTCATAAATTTTCACAAATTATTGCATTTAGTTTCAATGTTTCATCACTTTTTATGTCTCAAATAACTTGAAATTTTGACAATTGCACTTTGTTACATCACAATCACACAACTTTCATTAATATTATGCTACTTTTCAGCATCTGCGCATGAGCTTGCTTTAGGTGGTTCATCACCGTCAGTATGTTCGTCATCATCTGAATATGCCATTCCTTTATCTAGTTATGTCCAAAAAAATCAAAATCGAAAACATTGGCCTAAACTAGCACAGATGTGTGAACGTTACTTAGTTTCTGACAGGGCAGGAGCAGCTATTGCCAACAGTGCACTTGAGGATGCTGGATATATAACCGAAAATGACCGGTCAATGGTTATTGACCCATCAAAATTAAGAAGAGAACGAGAAAAGTTCAGAACAGAAATCAGAGTAAACGAAGAGAACTTTTTTCAGCTGGTGGATGCGATTTATTTTGATGGCAGAAAGGATTTAACTTTACTTCGGTCTCAAGCACGTTTTAACGTTCGCGTTTTGTCGCTTCTACCCTTTTCTCGACCTTTGCTATGTTGACGTGTATTGTTTTGATATGATGGTCAGAAATAAAAACAACTGAACTGAACTGAACTGAACCTTGGTAAAAGAATAAACCGGAAAAACTTCAATGTCTACAAAATTGGAAGAACACTACGTTGTTGTGGGTGAGCCAGAGGAAGTTTATTTGACACACTTTACAACAAGCAATAGTAAAGGAGAAACACTTGCTGAAAATTTGCATAATGTCTTGTCAGGAACTGATCTGGAAAATAAACTGAAAATTATTGGTTGTGATGGAACTGCTGTGAACACTGGCAATATCAATGGCTGTATTGTAAACCTGGAGAGACACCTTCAATGCCCATTGCAATGGGTAATTTGTTTACTTTATTGCAATGAACTGCCATTACGACATGTTTTTTCCTTACTAGATGGTTGCACAAAAAGTCCGGACAGCTTTTCAGGTGCAATTGGAAAAGAAATTGGCGGTTCAGTTTCCGAATGGCCTATTGCAGAGTTTCAGCCACTTCCATATTCCACTTTCCCGACTTTACCAAATGACGTTACTGCTGATCTAAGTTCAGACCAATTCTAGGCTTATAGAATTTGTTGGTGCATCGTTTTAGGAGAAGTGGATGAGAATTTGAGATTTATGGAAGTAGGACCTATTGTGCACTATCGGTGGTTAACGAATTCTTCGAAGATATGTTTCAACTTCAACACCATCCAAGAATCTTAAAGTTTTGGCTGAATTTTGTTTGAAAGTATATTTTTCTTCTTGGTTTGACATCAAACTCAGCAACAAGATTTCTGATGGCAGTAAGTATTTCTTCAGAATGTTGCAGCGTGTTATCAAATTTTCAAACCAGCAAGTAAAAGATGAGACCTTGAAAACTCTTCAAAGAAATGCTTATTTTGGCCACCACGAAAACATCTTGCTTGCAATGTTGTGTGACGAGGATGATGATATTCGAAGATTGGGTGTAAATAAAATACGAGCATTACGAAATAGCTCTACTTCTGGAAAGGGTTCTGGATGGCATCGAGAAGAAGAAGATGTGATTGTTGAAGATGTTGATAATTCCAACCAAGCAAATCGAAAATTTGTTTCACCAAAATTTAATGTCAAGGCAAAGTCATATCATGAACTTACTGATTTGGCACTCGAAAGCATCACAGAGCCACCTGCTGTCAAGGACTCAAGTAAAGCTGATTTAAACGTGCTGTATGACAAACATTTGAGTTTAAAGCATCCCTGTCACAATCAAAGAGTAGAGAGACATGTCAAGCTTGTTACTGAAGCTGCTGGAGCAGTAGCTGGTTTTGAAAAACGAGATCTGGCATGATATGCCAGTGCATCAAATCAAGAAAATTTTTGAAAAAGTTTCATACTAAGCATCAACTTACTGTCGACAAACTCTCTTAGAAAAAAATTGACAACACATTGTATTGTGTGTACTGATGCACTGCTTATGATTGTGTAATGTATTGCTCATGATTAATGTACCACACGTTGATTAGTCAAGTGACAACATTTAAAGAGCTTAGCTTAAGTACCGGTAATTAGCCCAAACTACAAAGTTTCTTGTCCCAAAATATTTGAGCGCATCATACACTATTTTGCATCATTGTTTTGTACAGTATACTATAAGCCAGTGCTCCACTATCGAAATTTGAAGTGTAAGCTCAACAGTCAAGCACTGACACATGACAGAAATGAAAATTTTTCTTGTTTAAATATTGTCATTTATTTGTCCTAACTTGTCTATTTTGTGGTATTTTTGCCCACAATATGTCTCAAATTTAGATACTTGAGCATAACTTAAATTCTATTGCTCTTAGAGCTAAAAGTTCTGTTAGAACAAATAGAAACATGGTGTTTCTGATTCCACAGAGCCAAAAATTGACTTTCTACGACGCATGGATCATGAGTTATGTTATTTTTTATGATATTGGGCCCCCTGCATACAACTTTCCAAGGTTGCACGGACAGTTAGGGGTGCAACAATTCCAAAACACCATCAGACATGTTTTTAGGTATAGGGCCACCATTTAAGACATACTTTTTGTTGAAATTCTAAAATTTTGATTTTTCACCGCACCCTAATATACACCACCACATGATGTGTGGTTTTTTGCTAACAACGATGTGAAATCAAACATTATTAAGTTTCTGTTTATCGACCTTTTGTCAAATCTGTTGATACAGTTTCAGTAGTATTTTATTATTTCATTCTAGAATTCGACATTTGGACAATGCCAAATTAGATTGCATTCAAAACCCATTTGCAATGCTAACACAATGTAGACTGTTAAACGCCTCTTTCCTAACTCTGGAAAAACTTGCTCATGTAATTTGAGACTTTACGCTGTGGCTTGAAGTTTTCGGAAAAAAGGTGCGTCTACACGACGACTGTTTTCTGGCTTAAGCTAGCTTAACTTCTTGTTTGTTTAAGATGATTGCAGTTAATGCCGCTCACTAAAACGTAAGCACGCATAATATGCGAAAGCAACCGAAAAAAAAATACACTTCAGACGATAGGTTTTTCCAATTTCTTTCAGTGTCTTCAAAATCATATCTGAAAATCAGCCAAATGTTTCAAGTCTAAGCATGAAAAATACCCCTTTAATGTTTTCGTTGATTTCATAAAGGGCCCAACTCGAGGGCCCTTGTTGCGCTTGGTCAGTTAAACAAATCAGGCGTATAACTCAGTTGACAACACAAGAAACTACACTATACATATTTTCACACATGTCATATTTATATGGCTTTTCAAGTTTTCACCAGTGTGATTTCTCTCATGCATTTTCAATTTAACACATGTTGTTGGTTATTGATTCCATATGGTTCATCTGATCTGTAAATACTGAAGCACTTGAAAACATGTCTAAATGTAACAAATTGTCCAAAAGTACATTTTTGCCACAAAACGTAAAATTACGCTAAAACGTAAAATTACGTTAAAATTGCCGCTAAAATTACCAGTTAAAACCTCAAATAGTGAATATTTTTCCCACATGGATTTAAAGGAAAATTTAAAAAGCCACAGCAAAAGCAATATTTCCTTGTTCCATTTTAACATGAGAATCTAGGAAAGAATAAAACAAATATTGAAAAATTCTTTGATGGTACAATTGATCATTAGGCTGTGCCGAAAAATGGCGAGGTTCATGGATTTTTCCTTAACTTTCTGAAAGTTTGTAGTGGACTTTTACAAACACAAACGTGAAAAAAAGACGCCACACGGTCGCACAGGGCGTTTTTATGGTTACCAGCACTCATTTTCATAAAAATTGTCATATTTCGAAAACCACTGAAGATAAAAATATGAACGTTTTAAAATCAAAAGCTACAGAAGTGGCATGTTTATATCTGCTCTAAGAACACTTTTTATTCTAGGACCACTTGAAAACTTTAGAGAATACGGCAAAGATCAATGTTTATTGACTGTATAAATATCTTGACAATCGAATTTATTTTTGGGAGGCTAAAGCTTATACAAACTTTTTTGAAGAGTGAATAATTGGTCCTGCCCCTGAAAGACCTGGGTCTGCTACTAATCGGTGAGTCCGATTCGGTGAGTTTCTAACCCTTAAGCCCTAACCCTTACCGCTAAAAAAAAAATTCATCAAATCACCGAATAGGGATCGGACTCACCGAATCAGATTCACCGAATCGGACTCACCGAAACAGGCCATTCCAGAAAGACCTAGTATACACAAGCAAACATTGAAAAACAATTTAACATTTTTTTCACTTTCATTGTAAAAACAAGCACATAAAAATGTGAAATAATAATACTTAGTGTCAATAAACATTTTAATTGTTGCTTTTCACCAGAATGTTTTCACTTTTGACGTCTCAGGCTACCAACGAGTGCAAACAATTTTTAACACACGTCACATTTATATGGCTTTTCATCAGTGTGAACTCGCATATGATTTTTCAGGTTACCTTACACAAGTCACATTTATATGGCTTTTCACCAGAATGATTTCGCACAATATGATCTTTCAGGTGACCAACCTGTGAAAACCATTTCTCACACATGTCACACTTATATAACTATTTACCAGTGTGAATTTGCATATGACATTTCAGGTGACTGACCCGTACAAACGATTTCTTACACAAGTCACATTTATATGGCTTTTCACCAGTATGAATTTGCAGATGATCTTTCAGGCTACCGACTTGTGTAAACGATTTCTCACACAAGTCGCATTTATATGGCCTTTCACCAGTGTGAATTCGCATATGACGTTTCAGGTTACTGACCTGTGCAAACGATTTTGCACACATGTCACATTTATATGGCTTTTCACCAGTGTGAACTCGCATATGAACTTTCAGGTCACAAACCTGTGAAAACGATTTCTCACACACGTCACATTTGTATGGCTTTTCACCAGTGTGAATTCGCATATGATGTTTTAGGCTATCGACGAGTGAAAATGATTTCTCACACATGTCACATTTATAGGGCTTTTCACCAGAATGATTTTGCATATGACTTTTCAGGCTACTGACGTTTGCAAACCATTTTTCACAGACTTCACATTTATATGGTTTTTCACCGGTGTGAATTCGCATATGACGTTTCAGGTAACTGGCTCGTGCAAACGGTTTCTCACACATGTCACATTTATATGGCTTTTCACCAGAATGATTTCGCATATGACCTTTCAGGTTACTGACGTGTGCAAACCATTTTTCACAGACGTCACATTTATATGGTTTTTCACCAGTGTGAATTCGCATATGATGTTTCAGGTAACTGACCCGTGCAAACGATTTCTGACAGACGTTACATTCATATGGCTTTTCACCAGTGTGAATTCGCATATGATTATTCAGGTGACCGACGAGTGCAAACGATTTCTTACACAAGTCACATTTATATGGCTTTTCACCAGTATGAATTAGCATATGATCTTTCAGGCTACCGACTTGTGCAAACGATTTCTCACACAAGTCACATTCATATGGCCTTTCACCAGTGTGAATTCGCATATGACGTTTCAGGTTATTGACCTGTGCAAACGATTTCGCACACATGTCACATTTATATGGCTTTTCACCAGTGTGAATTCGCATATGATCTTTCAGGCCACAAACCTGTGAAAACGATTTCTCACACACATCACATTTATATGGCTTTTCACCAGTGTGAATTCGCATATGATGTTTCAGGCTATCGGCGAGTGAATATGATTTCTCACAAAAGTTACATTTATAGGGCTTTTCACCAGTGTGAATCATCTTATGCCGATTTAAACCACTACGTTGTGGAAATGATTTTTCACATAAATCACACTTGTATGGCTTTTCACCAGTGTGACTTCTCTCAAGAAATTTCAATTTCACCACTTGTTCTTGGTTATTCTTTGCGTATGGTTCACAATCTTCAAGTACTTCAAGCTTAACTGGAATTGCTTCACTTTGATTCATGTTAGAAGGTGAAATGAATAATTGATTTGAATTAGAAATGCATTAGTTCACCAAACAAAATCAGTTGTTACAAATATGGAATATATTGCAGGATAAACAACGTATGACCTGAAACACAATAGCTGCAAAAATGAAGCGATAAACTCTGAAAAGTTTAATAATCTAGAGAAGGGGATATGAAGGTTTTTAATATATCTGACAGTAGAAGGGCTTCTGTTTATCGTAAATCATCTCTGTTTATCCTAAAATGACAATTGGCACCGATAGTAGTTTAATTAATCTTGTTATGATAATCTGCATTGCGCTATTAGCATCAGGCCTGGATACTCACTGAGTGCATGCTCATGGTTGCTTGTTAATTCAACTACCGTATACTTGTTTTTCATCTAGCCAACAGCAAAGGCTTTGTTAAGAAAAACAGCTTACAGCTAAATTTTCAACTGTTTTTCCAAATAAGTATTCTTTAATTGTAGTCATTCCCCTAACCACGAATTTTTTTTTTGAAACACAAAATGTTTTTAATCACCCACTCTTTAATTCTGAAGATATATTTTTTTGGTGGTAATCTACTTTTATTTATTTCAGGCGAAAACTCCATCAACTTCGGAAAGACGGATGAAAATCGTCATATAGGAGAAGGACTTTCGCAGAAGAGGAAGAATTCTTAATGCGTAAGCCGTAAATGCGCAGTTGGGGAAGTTCGTGGATGCAACAATTTTTTCAATTGCACGTTTATTTTGTAATAAATTTGCTTCCATTTGACATGGTTAGCTCCTGCATACCTACTGATTATTTTCACATAGTTTCATGCGAAAAAAAAAAACAAACCTTGGCGTAATGGATCCCGAAAACGATGTTGGTCTGTAGGAAAATATGCATGAATTTCCTCGGATCCGCAATTTTCCTACTTTTTATTTATTTAGTAAAAAAATATCAATCCAAAGATTTTAAAGACTTGAGAACACAATAGCAGAGATAACATTACTAACCAATTGATTGATTGAATCTTTATCCTTGGACTAGGAAAGCTTCTTGCAGAGCTTAAACCTGGGAGTTTCGTATACTTGTAGAGGCTTTGAATCACTGACGTAGGCCCAGTCACCGAGATTGACAGAGTGAAGTTTCCGATTGTTGAAGTCTTGTTGCTGGGGAATTATTCCATCCATTAGATGCCGCTGAATGGAGAGCAGTCGTTAACGTGGGTTGCTCAAGCGCACACCACGAGAGTCGAACCAGCGCAGCTTGATCTTGAAGCTTCTTCGTTCCAGAACTCACGCGCTAACCAACTGAGCTATCAGGGCGGATCTTGTGTTGCTCAGGGAAGAAGTGTCCGAGTAGACTAAGTAAACACCCAAGAAAATGGTCACCGTACGTAACTGAATGTAATGGAACGAAGGATTTATTGAGGAAATCTTTATCCTTTGATTAATAAAGCTTCTTTGAGATCTTAATCCTGACAGTTTCACATACTAACAGTAGCTTTCAACCGCTGACGCAGGCCTGCCATCGAGATTGACAGAATGAAATTTCCGATTGTTAAATTGTTGTTGCCGCGGAGTTATTCGATTAATTAGGCGCACATAATGGAAAGCTGTCCTTGAAGTGCGTTGCTCAAACTCACACCCCGAGAGTCGAACCAGCACCGCTTGATCTTGAAGCTTTTTCGTTCCAGAAGTCACGCGCTAACCAACTGAGCTATCGGGCGGACGCCATTACACAACGCAACAGTGGAAAAAAGAAATTTATTAAAGAATTTAAAATCAACAACACAGCATAATATGAACTACACAGCGACATTGCCATTTGTTGCCTTTTAAGAGGCAGCATGGACGCAACAGATATTACGTCACATGCTGCAAAAATGGAGATGTCCGGATTTAAATGATCCGGGACGTCTATTCGTGCATTCTTAAAACCAGCTTTCAAACCGCGTCGAGATGATAATGCTGAAGAAGCCACGTCCAGCATGAATGAACGTTAGGGTGCATCAAGCCCCCCTCATGAAAAAATTTTCTCATGGCAGTATATTAAAGTTGTGCTACCTCTAGAAAAAATCAATTGTGTAAAATATTACCAAATTTGGATGAACTCTACCGGGTCCACATCGAGCTTGAAAAAACGAGAAATAGGGTCATTTCACATGAAAACAGGCAATATAAAGATATCTCGAATATGATACCTCTCAGATTTGGTGAAAAGTTGTAATAATATGCCTTAGACTACTAAACGAAAGAATCCCAAGTTTTAGATCAATATCTCAAAGGGTTTGTCCATGGCGGTCATTTAAATTTCGAGAACCACCCTCGTTTTTGACTTGTGGGGGTAGCGTATAGCAAATTTTGCTATTTTGAGTGCACAACTTCTATTGCAAAACGTAATTTGGAAAACTAATAATGCTATGCTAGGTCATTATAAACTATAGGCTACTATACAATTCAACAATAAAAAACAACATTTCTGAATGCATGGGTAGGCCTATTAGGTGAGTCACTAAAATCCTAATATTTTGCCCCGTAAAGGTGTTTTTTTCAATTTTTGAATGCTTCTGACATCCAAACCAATCAGAATATTTTTATAAAACATGATTATTTGTAATATCGTACTTGGAAACTTTGTTTCTGTCAAATCAAGTTTGAGGGTTGTGGTGCCATTAACAGAGATCTTTTGAGGATCTGAAAACCCTATCAGGCAGAAGTGGCCCTTTTTAGAGCTCTAAATAACCATGTGGGCATTTTATAGTCATATGGTCGTCCAACTGCCTGTTGTAGAGTAACACAAGACTAAAGTATTTTATTCACTGCTCTGCTAGATGATCATGGACACTTTCATCCTTGCCACCCAACATTACAAGGAGCACATCTACATAATGAGCAAGATATGCATTTCTTTGAAGATCCTTAACCTAATAGCAACCTACCGAACATTATTTCTTGAAAACCACTTCACTCGTTCAACAATATTAAAAAGTTTGTTGAATCATCAATACACCTAATCTTGTTTGATTCGAAACCAGCTGGAAAACAAACTTTATTCCGTATTGTGCTAGTGAGTAGTGTAAGCAACTCAAAGCAAATGATAGGCTTTCTTGTGACGTATAAAAACAGAAACTTTTATCACAATTTAGAGCTAAAATATGCTCAGAATGCACCAAATCAAATGTAAGTTTTCTGAGGGAGACACCCCGCTGTTATATTTGCTTTCGGCGGACACGCGGCCAGGCTTTGTCCCTGGTTTTTTTTTTGCTGAGACTTTTTGGTCATTTGTCCGAAATGACTTGAAAAAATTCGGTCATTTTTTATTTATTTTGGTCATTGTTTCTGATGAAAATATTCCCTTTCAAGTAGCTGATACAAACCAAAATTTGCACTTCCTGACTAGCTACAACACTAAGTTTCGCTGAGAAAGTTTGTTTTTTCGGACATTTTGATCGAATTGACTATATATTTTTTGGACATTTTGCTAAAAAATCGGTCAACGACCGATGAATAACCGAAAAAAAACAACCCAGGATAAAAAAAGCAGTGCTTCAAGGATGGACAGTGGTGAAGCCAATGTCTCAGGCAATGCACCGGTAGTTGCAGTAAGACAGCATGAGCCATGGATCTCTACCTGCTCCATTTGACGTTAGCATGCTGCCGGATCAGCTTCCGGCTCGGGAAGGTCGTGTGTTGCAAAGGAAGCTTTTTTCCGAATTCCAGTGGATGCGTCTTAACCCTGATGGTACTTGTTACTGTAGCTGCTGTTTGTGGGCCTCGGAAAGCAACCGGTTATCTGCCGCAGACCAATGGAAGTTATACAGCAGCAATATCCGCACAGTTAACAGTCACATGTCCGAACATTTTGCGGCAAATCCGAAGGCGTCACTTTAAAGATAACAGGTCACGAGTCACGCGCTTTTTAGGTCGCAAAGGAAAACATAAGAAACTTGTTTAGTTTAGCAGCGCTCATAAGATTGCAAGGCGCAAGAAAGCAAACATTAAAATCTATTAAAGCTTAGTTGCTGCAGCGACGCTAAACGCAGTCTTTGTGAGAAAGAGTGACCATTGCAAATTTGTGAACATACACATTCAATGAAGTCTGTTTGAAAACTCTTGCCCATCCAAAATTCCTCTCTTCTAAGAAAAAATCGACGCCCATGGACTTGGGTGACACCAAACTTCCAGAATGGCAGATGACAAGGCATCCCTTTTGTCTAAATGAACGAATTCTTCCCAGAAATTTACAAGGGGAATTCTTGAAGCTAAAATGAAATCCTAGTGTAAGGGACAACATTTAAGCAATGCCACTAACAGATGAGAAATATGTGCACATTTACAAGAGTGTGGGACTGTGGGTGATGTGGCTATACGCAGTTACGCACACTTCTTCCATTTTCATCCACTTACTTGTGCAAAAATGGATTTTATACTCTTGTGAACATAAAGACAAAATGTAGAAACAATCTTGAATGTGAAGCCGATCTGAAATGTGCATTATCTCCTACTAATCTCCAAATGACACATTTGGTATCCACGAAAAAGTTACATCCTTCGCATTATTGCAACTTACCTGGAAATGAATTGCTGTTCTGCCCAATGTTTTTTGATTTTGAAACAAGGTGGGGCGCAAATTTTGTCAGAATTGTAAAAGGGAGGCGTGTCTTAAAAAGTATAAGAACCACTGATCTAAAATGAATTTTTTTTAAATCCTCCGCGCATTTGCCTGTTTGACTGTAATGCTAACAAACATTATTTCACAAATTTTCAAAAGCGAAAGCATGGTTTATCACACCATACAAATTATGTGTGCCTACTGCCTACAAAGGCTTTCATTTGTAAATTAAGTGGTTTCATCATTTACAATTTTACATTGATGCGTTTTTTTCACGAAAGTAAATTAACAGCATCTCAAATGAAAAATAACAAAAACATATCTTTCACACTTGCATGACGTTTAACTAGAATGATTCGATGGTGGATACAAAAAGTGAGGCAGGTTAGCTCATCGACGTCTCAAATGCGAATTGGGCATGAGGCACCCAACACTCTGGAAGTTGATTGATGGGTTCAAAGCGATCCATAAATCAAGAGACATGAAGCATGCCTGCATGCTAGCCGACCATAGTCCGCCACGAAAGTTGCAAAAACATTGAGATGCTGACGACTGCATCAAGAAACTTGGCATTTGCTTCGATGGGCATAGCAATGTTCCACCTCAGTCCACGTGGGACTTCCTATTGTATCAGCCATAATTTCCAAATGGACGCATGAACTGTTAATTTTTGTTTGTTTTGCTATTTGATATCGATTGAATCACCTCCTGGCGTTTTTGTATTGACTTGTTAAACTAGGGATTGGAATTTTCTAATAGTTGAGGATTCGAATATATCGTATTCTAAGTTTGCATAAAGACGGCAACGCAGGATACATGTCAATTTTATGTGAGCAAACATTTTAATTTAATAGTTCAAAAATCAATCAGCCAACCGAGAACACTTTGGGACACTGCATGCCATGACAAAGGGAACATTGGAAGAATTTACGAACTGAGCATCTAGTTCAACGGTGGGCAAACTGCGGCTCGCGAGCCGCATGCGGCTCTTCAACATATATTGTGTGGCTCTTCTATTGAATCGTAATATTACAAAAAAAAATTAAGATTATTTTAAATATGTTATCTCGCGCTGTCAACCAAGCAGTTACTTGGTTGGCCTTCACTATTTGTTCTAAAATGTCGATTTTTGACTTGGTCAGGCCTTCCACATTCAACTGCAGCAAGGTGATGCCTTCCCATACGACAACTGAAGTTGCCCGCCCTGAACAGCTATTTGACATGAAGGGCGCATGCTCTGGGTCGGCATCACTCTGTACAGGATGGAGTTGCATGGAGCTCTGTGAGCTACAATTGCTGTCTCGATTTGTTGTCATTCGCTTGATTGCAAGAATCAATTAGCAAGAATCAATTACTGCAGAACATGTGGATCTCATAGACCCTGATATGAAGACATTACTCTGGTTACAACAATTAGGAGATGTTGCCTGAACTGCTGCCTCATAAGCAAGATGAAGAACCAAGCAGTGGCGTACCTAGGGTATGGCAGGCATGGCTCGAGCCGTGGGCACTACATTGATAGGGGCGCAAAAATCGGTTGGTAAAAATTAAAGTTTGTGACTAACACTTTCTTCAAAATCTAATTTGTGCCCAATACAATACAAAGATCAAAAAGGAGTCTCTCTTTTACTGTAGCCTTTGTTAAACAATGGAATTGTGACGTTGCAAAAGCAACATTGTGCCTCTCCTGGTTCATTTTGCGCTCAATCAGCAACAATTGGAAGTTTAGTGAAGTCACTAAGCAGCGATTAGTTGAAGCTTAGAAGTAACACCAGAACTTATTTATTCATTTTTATAAGAATTTATAAATCTAATCTGTTGTATTTGTATGAATTCAACTTGGCCTGACCAGAGCACTCAGTCTGTTCTAGGAAGAAATTAGCATTAAAGTATTATGGAGCCTATAAGCATGATTACAGTATATTAAATTTTGAGACCAAAATTTGGCTAAGTATGATTTATTTGTACGTGCTGTGCTGGCACTGCTTAGCACTTAGCAGTCTGAAGTTTTGAGGTTCATTCACGAGCTGTGCTTTATGAATATAAGGTACCGTACTTTTACCTAACTTCTTCAAGTTATCAAACAGATAAAAGGAAAGCAATTCGTAGTAGAACACACCAATATTGGGAATAATTTGCCATCGATTTTTCAATCTCTAGTTAGCATACAACCCAACGGTTACAAAACCTGCCGACAGGCAACAAACGTCTGCGACAAATTAAATTAATTAATATCAGTTTTTGAAAAAATCTGCAGGTTCCTGAGAATAAATATTCAAAACTCAAAAAGACTAGTGTACGACTCACTTTTGTATTATCTACGACTTATTAGTGTGAATCTTTATTCTCTGTAATGAACTTGGTAAAATCAAGACATCGTGCAACCTTGACAAATGAACACTGGGAAGAGTTAATTCGCACAGCATTAACAAATCATCGTCCAAATTTTCAGAGATTAGCGAGTCAAATACAAAACTGATATGGATAAGCATTTAAGCAATCATTGTGTTTTTATTGCTGTTATGTTATTTTGTGTCAACTGATTTTGCGGCTCGCTGGTATTTATGGTTTATCCGCAAGCGGCTCTTTCTTTGAACAACTGTGCCCACCCCTGATCTAGTTCATCAAAGGCCGCATCGGCTATGATACTGTAGTAGTTAGTAGTTCAAAAATAAATTTAATTCGCTTTTTATGTTTCGCTAAATTTCTATTCAATTTATTTTTCTTTGTCGGAATGCAAAAGAAACGATATTGTGGAATAAAATACAAAATTCTCTAAACAAACAGAAAGCATCGTTGGATTTACAGAAGGCATTGTTGGATTTTCAAAAAATCTCCAAAAAAGGCTGTCTCCGAATATGGCTTTCTCAGAATCAGATTCTCCAAAACAGGCCATTCCGGGGATGCCACAGTGCTCCGCACCTAAATGTCCTGACACCACAGTGTGCGTGCGGCACTGCAGCATATATGCCTGCAAACATACAAATATCCAATTGGTGATGGACAGTACTGCATACAGGGTTTTAAACCATATTTCAAGTTTACTTTGCATAGTTAGCAATTTTTATTCAAGCAAAATATATTTTTTAAACATTCACAATTGATGAAAATGGCTGTTTTAATGTCTATATATTTTATAGCATATCGTATATGTCATAGTACATTGTTCATATGTGTTTTATGTTTTTCTTTCATTTTAATTGATTTTCAAATTTTCTGCCTCTTGGTTCATCTGTTATAGCCTATTTTCTATGCCTACTTTTGTTGCTTCTACCTTTTTGTAGACCCTTGCATGTTTTTTGTATTTTTGTATGTCCTATGTTGACGTTTATTGTTTTCGCTGTGATGGTCAGAAATAAAAAAACAACTGAACTATGCAATGTGCTGTAATCATTGATGAATGACAGCAGTTTAGCCTCAAGTTAAGTGGTTGAAAGAGTTAGCCTATCCATCGCAGTGGTAGTTGCATAACATATCTGAGGAATCTACCAATAGTGACAAAACAACAAACAACTTTTTGAGAACCATAACCATTTCATTTTCGACGAACGGTACTCAACTGCTCGGTAGTTACAGATGCGGAAATCACGCATGCGTAGAGGCTGTAGGCCTACTCCTTTCGCCTGAAACCAAACGCAGCTGCAATGAGATTTCATGAGTACTTTACAAAAAAATTTTCACGCTGCTCTGAGATTTCATTTTGGTTATTTTCATTTCGTCAATCAGGTAAACATAGCATTACTTTGGAACAAGAAACTGAGATGTTTCTGACATGGTTCAATGACATGATTCATGGTTTTCTGACATGATATACACAATGATAAGGACGAGGACAAGTTAACTTCAGAAAATCTGTGCAAAACAAGATGAACAATACGTGAGAACGCCTCAAGTTATTATAAATGGAAAGTGGCTACTTTTACACATTGAGGTGTTGCCAGAGTTAGGATTAAAGCTAGGAAGGGTTAAGGTAAGGGCTGGAGTTAGGAATAAGTTTAAGGTTTTGATCTTTGACCAGGACTAAAAAAAATTACAAATTCAAGTTTTTGTTTTCAACAGCTTTAAAGTTTGCTCAAATTAGGGCAGAATTTCTTATCTGGCAACACTATTGAGGCTATTATTACACTACATAGTGTAAATATAGCCACAGCCTATTAAACGAGATCACACAATACAAGAATCATTTAACGACTTATCTGCTGACAGAATTATGTCATCAGAAATCTCGATTGGGAAAGCCAGTAGTATAGATCACCAATTTAGGTTGGAGTGAAAAATTTTTTTTCTTTCAAATCAAAAAGTCTAGTTAACCAAAATTTGGAGTTGACGCCAAAAACACCTTCAAACACAATTTTGGGTCGGTGCCCCCAGGGGGTGCAAGCACACCGCCCCTAAAGTTCGAAAAACCCCAATTTTATAAAAAAAATTAATATCTCATTAACCACAGACGATAGAAAGTTGGTTGATGGCTCAAAATCATCAGAAGGTACAAGTTTACATTACCTTTAAGAGAAGTATTTTTACTAAAAGCACTACAAAGTGGTCATTTTTGCAATAATGTAATTTTAGTCGTAAATTTACGTCAAATTTGGTTGATTTTTGTATATAATTACGATAGTTAAATCAAATATAGTTATTACTATCTGAAGCCTTTACAAATTGTTTCACCTAACGGATCATCAGAAGGTCTTATTCAAATAGAATCTATTTGAATTCTATTTGATTCTATTTGAATAAGACCTTCTGATGATCCGTTAGGTGAAACAATTTGTAAAGGCTTCAGATAGTAATAACTATATTTGATTTAATTCGCTCTGCTTTGCCTTTTTGCTTGGCATTGAGCACTTTTTGTAGTATTACTAGTTTTCATTGTTTTAATTACGATAGTTGATATTTTATGCTTAGTACGGTGTAAATGCATACAGTGGCGCTTGGCTACAAAACCGCATTGTTAATGACTCCCTTAGTCCTAATCTGTTATGATTAGGCACGGATGTAGCTTCAATAGTTGTAAATTTATTTCAATCTATGTTCACTTGTTCAGATTAATTACGTGCTCGAGGTTCTTCAGCTTTGTCAATATTGCCAACCAAATCTACCACACAAAACCGATCATCTCTATAAGAAGTAGCAATAACTTGTGAAAGATTTGGAATTTCGGATAGAGCAGGTGCTGCTATTGCTACTGCCACTCTCAAAGCATTTGGTATAGTAACTGACATTGATAAATCACATGTTATTGACCGAAGTAAATTAAGGAGAGAACGACAAAAGTACAGAGAAGTAATTCAGAAGGAAGAAGAATTGCAGTTCGATATTGTGGATGGACTTTATGTTGATGGGTGAAAGGATGCCACCATTACCAGTGTGAAACAAGGGAGCAACTATCATCGAACCAGAATCATTGAAGAGCACTATGTAGTTGTCGGTGAACCCTTTGAATTTTACATCACTCATATCACACCAAAAAATGAAACTGGTCAACAAATTGCTCAAGCCGTGTATGGTGCAATTGAAGGCACAGCAATGGAAAGCAAGCTAAACATCATTGGGACAGACGGAACAGCAACTATGACAGGGAAAAAATCTGTTTTCATTACTTCCCTTCATAAAAAGCTTGGGCGTCCAACGTCCATTGCAATGGGTGGTGTGCTTGTTGCATCTCAATGAGCTCCCTCTAAGGCATATATTTCAAGAATTAGATGGCTCAACAAGTGGTCCAGAATCGTTTTCTGGAACAATTGGCAAGCAATTGAATGGAAAAGTGTCAGCTTGGGCTGTGGCGAATTTCCTGCCTATCTTAAATGACAAATTTCCTATTCTTCCTGATGAAGTAATTGAAAGTCTCAGCAGTAATCAGTATTATGCTAGAGATGGATCTTTTCCAGGTTTCAGAAGAGCAATGATCCGTGCTTTCAACCAGATCTTTGGGATGTGTTTCTTTGCCATGCAACAATTAAACAATTTTAGAAGCCACTTTCTAGCCAAAGGACCAAAATGTTTTATTTCTTCAGTGAAAATGCCGTCTAGTCCAATAGCTTTGCCATTTTTGAGAGTATCAATACCTGCCTTAAGTTCGTTTGGTGAGAAGGGTTTTGTTAAACCAGTATTTTCAGTATATTCCACATTCTTGATTTTCGGTCTGGGGATTTTCTTTGTTGGTTTACCATTTTCTAGCAGCTGGTGGGCAACTTTATTAGCCGTGACAGGATAGTGTTGCTGTTTTGATTCTGATGGATCGTTACTTAATTTTCGTATTAGACTCCATGCCTTCTTGCTATTTCTCGACATATCCGTTGCTTCGATGGTGTTTTGCCATTTTCGTTGCCGTTCTTCAGAGATGGAGATCATCAGAAGTTCGCCGGTAAGGATGGTAGCTTCCGCAAAAGGGTCTTCTTCAAACAGTTGTTGGTACTTTTGCAACAGTTTGGCACTTTCACAGTTTAGACCGGGAATATATTTTGAGCTGCATCCACGTGGGATGTTTCTCTTGGCTATGTGGCGCACAAGACTGGCAAAGGATTCATAATTTTCTGGCGCTGGGTCAACTGATTTTATTTTGTTTTCAAGTTCTTCTGTGAAACATGCCCAGTTTGCCTTTTGAAAGTTGAAACGTCGTTGAAAAGGAACACTTGTTGGTGAGATTGCGGCAGAGATGCTTATGCTGATTGGACGGTGTTGTGTTCTTGGGATAGCATTCAAGACTGTTTTCTTACACATTCCTGCAATTCTATGGCTTGAAAATGCAATATCGGGGTTGTAACCAGATTTCCATCTTCTGCTATTGAATGAGTGGGGCTGTTTAGCGTCATGTATTAGGCTGATCAAGAAAAAGCTTCCTAACAGACGTTCAGCCACTAACCTCAACAAAAGAAGAAACAAGACTTAAGCAATGGAAACAACAATTCGAAAACGACCCATCATACACTGAAATGAAGATCCCACCATCAGAGTCCCTCCCCCCAGGAGCAAACGCTCCTTGGGCAAAGTGGAAAACATTAAATCGACTCCGAACCGGTGTTGGACGTACTAAGTCTGCAATGGTGGAGTGGGGCTACGAAACGGGCCCTGCTGTATGTATCTGTGGCACCGAGCCCCAAACAGCGGACCACCTTCTTGTTTGCCCTCGGCTTGCCACCCGGTGCAGTATGTGGGACCTGTCAGTGTACAACTCCGTTGCGGAAGAATGTGTCAATCTGTGGTGTATCAACAAACTTTAGAAGACTCGATAGAAGAAGAAGTATTATGCTATGCAAATGTGTCAAGCTGTTATGACAGGCGTTGTTACACAGGATTTGAAATACCTTGAAGTTGGTGGATAATGCCATTCCCGTTGGTTGACCTTAGGATGTCGAATCCTACGTTATTACGTTTCAAAAAAGAGGCCTTCAAAGAATTCGCGCACTTTGACTGAATACCTTGTTCGAGTCTATTTTCCCTGTTGGTTCCTCATGAAATATCATCATAAAATTACAGACGGGTCCAAAATTTTTTTCTTTATGCTGTTAAACCGATTTCTCATTTTCCAAATGTACTGGTAAACAACGTTGGACTTAAAGTTTTGCAAAACAATGCCCTTTTTGCCCACCATGAAAACATAATTTTGGCAATGCTGCGAGATGATGACCGAAGCGTTCGTATCACTGCAATAAACAAAAATTCTTCAAAGCAGAAGTCAAAGCATCCATCAAGAAAGTGGTTCTGCTAAGATACGAATGTTCATTCTTCCGAAGTTAGATGCGGGAGCCAAAGCCTATTACGTAATGTCAAGTTTGGACCTTTCCGATTTTCACGAGCTGCCTGCAGTCAGGAACATGACGCATAAAGCTGTGCAACAAATTATCACAGATAAACTTGAGCTAAACCATCCTTGCCATAGCCAGGCAGTGGAAAGGCATGTGCACTTGGTAACTGAAGCTGCTGCAAGCGTTGAAGGTTTTCACAGACGAGATGGCATGATTAGACAAAAAATTAAGTCTCGTGTGCTAATGCTGTGCTTCAATACCAAAAATCAATTTAATGTCTGATGAACAATTTGCTGAAATTTGATTTATGATAAATTTGAACTTGGTTGTATAACTTACACGTAATTGAACATTTTTACATCAGCTCACTGTAGTTAAGTGCATTTCTTACAGCAGTTTTCTTCGCTAAGAAAATTGTAAAGTAAGTATTTGCCCAAAGTAGATTAAAGTATATACAAGTTTGCCCAACGTATTTTTTTCTGCTGTAGAAAAATTTTGCCCATACTTTTACTTCAACCAGGGTTCGATCTTAGCGGTAGTCCGCTAGTCAATGGCTAGCGAAAATTTGTGCAGACTAGTAGACATTTTGCAGTACTAGTCCAATTGGCTAGTGAAAATATTCGCCGGTGAAAAGTTTTGGTTTACAAAATGGCGATCGGCGACGTCACTCTGAAATACTGCAAACGAAGAAGGCGGCAAAGTTGGTCGACTGAGCACGTGACTACTTTTTTTTCGCATTTTCGCTAGACACGACGCGTGGTAGTAGTCAGCACCAGAGTTGCCAATTTGGCTTTTTTAAAGCCAGATTTTGAGAATCTGGCTGTTTTTTAATTCCCTTGACTTAATTTTTTTTAAATAAAAAAAGCCTAAAAATTAGGCTTTTTCTGGCTTTTTTTCATGTTTCATCGATTTTTTGTCAAATTAATAAAAAGCCAACATAATTTTGGCTTTTTTTGGCTTAATTTTATCTTTCCTGATTTTTTTTAGAAAAAACAATTCAGTCTGCGTCAATCGGAGCAGTTAATTTCTACCTTATATTTGGTTGTAGTGTCCGACCGAATGTCGTTTTGAAGCCGAAACTAGAAAATTTTCTAGTTGCTTGTCTTTTCATTTCGTTTCCCGCGTTGTCGCTGAAGTCAAAGTTCGGTGGGACACTATTTGGTAGTGCACTTTTTATATGTGTATGGTTAATGAATACTAATTGGCTTTTTCTTGGCTTTTTCAGCTATTTTATTCTGGCTTTTTTTGTGACTAGGTCTGGCTTTTTTGGTGAAGACAGGTTGGCAACCCTGGTCAGCACGAGAAGTCAGCATCCCAGCAACTGCAGCAAGCAGCAGTTAGCGAAATTAACGTTTTTTTGTTGATATATCGTGATCAAATGCTGACTCAACGTTACTACAAAGTGTCTAACGCTCAGTGTTAGCTGGGTAGTTATTGCTATTGAGGCTTTTTTGGATTGCTACCTTGTCATAGTTGAAGAGCTCGTGTGCCTCCGTGACCTAGAAGGTGTTTTTGTGCGTATTGTTGCTCTCTTGTGCGTACTGAAATCCGAAAGCCTTTAGTTAGTTTCAGTCTAAGCCAAAACACTTATCTTAATACGTCATCAGACAAGTGAAAAGTCAGTAAACTGGTCGGACTAGTGAAAAATCGTGCGGGCTAGTGAAAACGGAAGCAACTAGTCCGGTGGGCTAGTGAAAAAAAACGTTAAGATCGACCCCTGTCAACACACGAATTTTTCAAGTAATATGCCAAAATTTCACACAAATCTATCTTCACATTTTTCAAATCAAGGAAAAAATTGCTCAAATAATTTCTCAACTTTGCACCTTAGAGCGAACACTGCATTACAGTTACCATTTTAGGATATTCATATTGTTAAATGACAATGAATCTGCTGACACATACTAAGCACAAAGATTAACTTAATTTACAAAATCGACCAAATTTGACGTAAATTTATGACTAAAATTACATTATTGCAAAAATGACCACTTTGTATCGTCAACCGGGGTGACTTTGATCAGCACTGTATTAGCTTTGTAATCGCCAATTTGAGTAACTGGACTTCGCTCAAATTCCAAGGATGGGGTCTAAAGTACTTGAGCGAAGTCCAGTTACTCAAATTGCCAATTACAAAGCTAAAACAGTGCTGATCAAAGTCACCCCGGTGAACAAAGTCACTCGGTTGACGGTAGTGCTTTTAGTAAAAACACTTCTCTTAAAAGTAATATGAACTTGTACCTTCTGATGATTTTGAGCCATCAACCGACTTTCTATCGTCTGTGGTTAATGAGATATTGATTTTTTTTATAAAATTGGGGTTTTTCGAACTTTAGGGACAGTGTGCCTGCACCCCACGGAGGGCACCCTGGGGGACCCAAAATTGTGTTTGAAGGTGTTTTTGGGGTCAACTCCGAATTTTGGTAAACTATACTTTTTGATTTGAAAGAAAAAAAAAATTTCACTCCACCCTAATTCACCATGATAAAACTCAATCTACAGCGTATAATGACATAGCAATGTAAAAACTGACAGCATTGCAACTTATGACATATATTTTTATATCAAGCCCAAATTAACCTACACACGTTTTTACAATTTAATTGTATTAATTTTTCTGCAATCTCAAAGCAATATTTTTGAAACATTTAAATTGAAAATCTTTTCGAAATCCGCATACTGTACAACACAATATTTATTAGGAAGTGGCTATTTTACCACACTTAATGCCATGGTTACAATCAAGTGTTGCCAGAGATAGGATTGAAGTTAGGAAGGGTTAAGGTAAGGGTTAGAGTTAGGAATAAGGTTAGGGTTTTGATCTTTGCCCAGGACTAAAAAAAATTCCAAAATACAAGTTTTTGTTTTTAACAGCTTTAAACTTTTCTCAAATTAGGGCAGAATTCCTTATCTGGCAACACTATTGAGGCTATTATTACGCTCAGAGTTTTTTTGCTGAGATTTTTCGGTCATTTGTCCGAAATGACTTCAAAAAAGTTGGTCATTTTTTATTTATTTCAGTCATTTTTTCTGACGAAAATATTTCCTTTCAAGTAGCTGATACAAACCAAAATTTGCACATCCTGACTAGCTAAAACATTATTGTTTTCGGACATTTTGACCAAATTGACTGTATTTTTTTCAGACATTTTGCTAAAAAATCGGTCAATGACCGATAAATGACCGGAAAAAAAAAAACAGATTACACTATAAAATAGTGTAAATATAGCCACAGCCTATTTATTATTATTAATATTTAAATTGCTCAAAAAGTTACATGAATAAACAAGAAATGAGCTATATTAATATCCCTGACATGACTCTAGCCTAAATGTGTTTTATATTTGTTTTAAATGATAGCTTTGAAAATCTAAATTGCCAATATGATCATTAAATCTCGAACCACTGCCATAATTTTCTATTCAAAACAACAATAACAAATCTACTCCATACCAGTGTTGCCAGTGCCAGATGCTTTTCGGATTTTCAATACGTGCCATAAAGATTGAAGAATAATGAAGAAAACTTGATATCGGCTATCTAACTGCTTTGCTTTTGTGAAAAAACACGCGCAGCTACATTATTGTGCTTTATGACAAACATTGCACATACTGTATTGTATCAGCACACAAGGATTCAAAAGTTTTGGTATATCTCAGCAGAAACACTATTAGGACCAGCTCAATAAATTCAAACTTTTTATACAGATGTTGGTCTTCAAAAGCTTATTTTCACAAAAGCTTACCTCAAAACGGTGTAGGCCTATATATTTTTCTCAAAAAATATGGACGTTTATGTCATTTGGAGCAGAGCTGTTTGTTGTGTTGAAAGAATCTGAAATCAATGCCTTGTTTTTGTAACGCATTGTTCAGTTCAGTTGTTTTTATTTTTGACCATCATATCAAAACAATACACGTCAACACAGCAAAGGTTGATAAAAGGGTAGAAGCGACAAAATGCGAACGTTAAAACGTGCTTGTGACCGAAGTAAGTTATTGAGTTGAAAAAAATTTGGCACGGTTGCAACACCTTCAGAAAAATTTAAGATGTTGTTAGCAGTGCTGTGTTAAGGGGGGGGGGCCCAGGGGGGCCCGGCCTCCGGGCCCACTATCTCAGGCGGCCCACAAATAATAGACTTTTGCGTTTCAGTAAAGTTTTCTTTTGAGTTGCTAAAGTTTACTGCGTGTACTTGTCAATTAGGAAGATGATTTAGGTCTACTTATACTAAAACATCTCAAATTTGGGCCCTTAGCTTACTACACTGAAACATCTCTAAAACACCATTACTATCTTAAAAGAAAGTTAAAATGCGATAACGTTAGTAACATGATCTGCAGAAGTGATGCGAATCCAAGAAGGGCCCAATTGCCACAAAGTGTGTTTGCACATCTGTTTTAATTATTTTGGTCATTTACTTTTGTGGTGAAACTTCGATAATGATTACATGCTTAAGCATACTGATAAGAAGCATCATACGTAAAAAGTTCACTTGGTGAAGATTCTGTGGAGAAACTATGGAGAAGTTGAAGTGCAATTGCTGTAGTTGGGCCCATTTCAAAATCAATGGAAATATTGGTAGGGTATTTTTTATGTGTTTACTGATATGTTTGAAACATTTGGCCATTTTTTAAAAGTATCATTAGAAGACATTGGAAGAAATCGGAAAGCACAAATAATGAAATGAAAAAAAACTGGAGGCCTCTTTTTGAATTCACATATTCAATTTGTTTTCATCTAAAGAAATCAAAAAGTGAAATGAAAAAAGTGGAGTTGGGCCCTTTGTGAATTCACATATAGCCTAGCCTATATTCAATTTATTTTCATCAATAAAATTGTTAGGTGTAGTCAAAATAACATTTCTGATAGTTTAATTATCATTTCATTTATAACATTTACAATACTGTAATTTTAAATATCTTTGACTAGTGATGACGCAAGCAGGAAAACCTGTCTGCTGCCACACAGCACATGTCTCCCCGCACGCTGCCCCTGCACCACAAAAAATAAGAGTGCACTTGCACAAGTGCAGAGCAAATGCAAGGGAATTTATTAATCGAAAACCAATTTTAGAAAAAATTTAGGGCCTATTTAGGCGATTGAGCAACTTGCAGCACTTATTATCCACATTTTATAGCTCATCTGAGTTGCTATTTATTGAATGCTGGGTACTTTTAGCAGAAACCTTCTTCTATATTTACTTTTTTTTAAACATATGCACATGAAATTGCTCTTATCTTCAAATACCTTATCAACTTGGCATATTACATGTTGTACGGTGGCCTACTGAAATTGCTTTGATCCAAAACAAAAATCATTCTTATCACAAGTGACCTGTTTATTCTTGCTACTAACCTAAGCAACCATACCCTAAAAACTTAATTAACTTGAATGTCTGCATAAAATAATGAAAGCTTTGCCTTGGAATGAAATAATTTAGAATAAAAATAATTGATCTTCAAAACACTTCACAGTGTTTTGTTTACAAATTATAATCACAATGTTTTTAGTACCACCGTCATTCTGGCACCACCGTCATTCTGCCCACCGTCATTCTGGCAGAATAGTTTTTCAGCTTTCCGCCTAAAAAAGTTATCCGTGAATAAGTGCGAGGCGTAAAGTGCGACGTGACATAGCCTACTTTCGAAAAATCTTAAATAAAACTATATTCCGCAACACGTGCCACTTAAATTTTGCATGCATCGGATTCATTCCAGGGATGTGCCTCAATAGGTGGGCATTTGGGAGGAACGTTCAGCAGAACGGTTCAAAGATGGAGGATATTTTTACGATATTCAAGAAAATAATACGACTTTTTCATAAAAAACACATCTCCAAACATCTTCGAATAGAACTATATTCCGCAACACGTGCCACTTAAATTTTGCATGCATCCGATTTAGTATTAAATTACCTTTCCAGGGATGTGCATCAATAGGTGGGCATTTGGGAGGAACGTCCAGCAGAACGGTTCAAAGATGGAGGATATTTTTACGATATTCAAGAAAATAATACAACTTTTTCATAAAAAACACATCTCCAAACATCTTCAAATAGAACTATATTTTGCAACACGTGCTACTTAAATTTTGCATGCATCAGATTTAGTATTAAATTACCTTTCCAGGGATGTGCATCAATAGGTGGGCATTTGGGAGGAACGTCCAGCAGAACGGTTCAAAGATGGAGGATATTTTTACGATATTCAAGAAAATAATAGATGTTGCAAAAAAAAACACATCTCCAAACATCTTCGAATAGAACTATATTCCGCAACAAGTGCCACTTAAATTTTGCATGCACCGGATTCAGTATTAAATTACCTTTCCAGGGATGTGCATCAATAGGTGGGCATTTGGGAGGAACGTCCAGCAGAACGGTTCAAAGATGGAGGATATTTTTACGATATTCAAGAAAATAATATTACTTTTTCATAAAAAACACCTCTCCAAACATCGTCGAATAGAACTATATTCCGCAACACGTGCCACTTAAATTTTGCATGCATCAGATTTAGTATTAAATTACCTTTCCAGGGATGTGCATCAATAGGTGGGCATTTGGGAGGAACGTCCAGCAGAACGGTTCAAAGATGGAGGATATTTTTACGATATTCAAGAAAATAATAGATTTTGCATAAAAAACACATCTCCAAACATCGTCGAATAGAACTATATTCCGCAACACGTGCCACTTAAATTGTGCATGCATCAGCTTTAGTATTAAATTACCTTTCCAGGGATGTGCATCAATAAGTGGGCATTTGGGAGGAACGTCCAGCAGAACGGTTCAAAGATGGAGGATATTTTTACGATATTCAAGAAAATAATAGATGTTGCAAAAAAACACATCTCCAAACATCTTCAAATAGAACTATATTCCGCAACACGTGCCACTTAAATTTTGCATGCATCGGATTCAGTATTAAAGTACCTTTCCAGGGATGTGCATCAATAGGTGGGCATTTGGGAGGAACGTCCAGCAGAACGGTTCAAAGATGGAGGATATTTTTACGATATTCAAGAAAATAATACGACTTTTTCATAAAAAACACATCTCCAAACATCTTCGAATAGAACTATATTCCGCAACACGCAGGGGTGCCGGAACAATTTTTGATTGGGGGGAAAGATTACGGAAAAAGGGCACTTTTGTTTACTAAAAGACCAATTTTTTTTCAAGTTTTCAGATAAGATATAGCGATAATGCTAATCTATCTGCTCACTTTGTATTGAGTAATGATAGCCTACAAATGTCCGTTATACAAAGAAGGGCATCATGCTGTGTTATAATGATGTAACCTACTGTCAAGCCTTAAAGCAGCCTGCGGCCATGGCCGCTAAGTAGTGCTTGAATGACCGCCGGTGCTACCTCTTCAATCGGCCAAGTTTGGCCGCCGGTCTCTTCTAGCTAATTATTTAATTTCGCAATAGAATGATCGTGGATTAACTGTCGTAATATGTAGTATCAAAGAGTGACGCAAAATTAGGTCAGCGCGTCATAATTGCCACTGTTGCATTGTGCGGGAATATTTGTTATTGATGGAATATATCCATTTGCGATCACCAGCGCTGTAAGTCTTTGTTTGTAATTCCCGACGTTTATTTTAACAAAGTCTTCCGAAGTGCTAATTTACGTGGGCTGGCAATATTGTCGTTTTTCTAGGGGAGTGACGAACTTCTTTAAAAGGATTCTAGGGGAGTGACGAACTTCTTTAAAATTAGCCACATTGGAGACACTCGTGCGAGTGTCGTTAGATCAGGGGTTCCCAACCTGTGGTAGTGTGGTACGCGTACCACTAGTGGTACGCGAAGGTTTTTCAGGTGGTACGCGGGTAGCTTCCATTTTTTTCACTAAAACCTGTATTCACAACTTTATATTTTGTTTATCTGGTTTTGTTTATAATTTTTTTTCCACGAGGCCTATACTTATTGTTACGTAACTATTCTTGTTGTTTGTACGTACGTTGTTTGTACGTACGTACGTAACTATTCTTGTTGCAAAATACAGGTCATGTCAATTGTCAACACAGAGCACAGTTGCTTTGGAAAGCCGTACAACGCTGTGGGACAGTGCTGGGCATTAATTATGTCAAATGATTGTTCTCGATAAATATCATCTACTATTTTATAGCTTAAGCTACAAATAGCTTTGAATAATGCTATAGTTGTAAGCTAAAAATAGATCGGAATAAAATGTTCATTAACAGTTCCAAGGAATGTTCTCCAATAAACTTCTTGCTCAGTATGGCCTCTTCATATTCACCGCTAGCTTCCCATGCTGTTCCACAGCTACCGGTACTCATTTTCCCTTCCACGTGGAATGGCCAGCAGGGATTTTCAGTGATGATGAACATCAAGTCAAAAAATCGAAACCGACTAGGTGCGCCCGGAAATGACTTTCGATGCGCTGTTAGCAAATTTACACCGCGAATCGACCAACTGGTGGACAGTAAATAAAAATCTCATTAAATTTAGTTGTGGTGCTTTAGTGTTATTTTAGTACGCCAATATTATTCTTCTGAATAAAATATGATTCGACCAAATTAGTTGTTCTGCAAGAATTGGTACGCTTAGCAGTAAGCTACAGAGCGTCCAAGTGTTACGAGATCGTAAAAAGGTTGGGAACCCCTGCGTTAGATGGTCCCGCAGTAGCCTACTGGATTATACAATCCCGATAAAGCAGTTATTACGTGGTGCAACGATTTTATTGTAGGACGTCGCCCAGCCCCAGACTTCAACAACGCTAAGTGATCATTTTAGCATTGTTGCGAGTATAAACTGAATCCGATGCATGTAAAATTTAAGTGGCACGTATTGCGGAATATAATTCTATTCGAAGATGTTTGGAGATGTGTTTTTTATGCAAAATCGCATTATTTGAAAAATATCCTCCATTTTTGAACCGTTCTGCTGGACGTTCCTCCCAAATACCCACCTATTGATGCACATCTCTGGAAAGGTAATTTAATACTAAATCCGAGGCATGTAAAATTTAAGTGGCACGTGTTGCGGAATATAGTTCTATTCGAAGATGTTTGGAGATGTGCTTTTTATACAAAATCTATTATTTTCTTGAATATCGTAAAAATATCCTCCATCTTTGAACCGTTCTGCTGGACGTTCCTCCCAAATGCCCACCTATTGATGCACATCCCTGGAAAGGTACTTTAATACTGAATCCGATGCATGCAAAATTTAAGTGTGGCACGTGTTGCGGAATATATTCTATTCGAAGATGTTTGGAGATGTGTTTTTTATGAAAAAGTCGTATTATCTTCTTGAATATCGTAAAAATATCCTCCATCTTTGAACCGTTTTGCTGGACGTTCCTCCCAAATGCCCACCTATTAATGCACATCCTTGGAAAGGTAATTTAATACTAAATCCGATGCATGCAAAATTTAAGTGGCACGTGTTGCGAAATATAGTTCTATTTGAAGATGTTTGGAGATGTGTTTTTTATGAAAAAGTCGTATTATTTTCTTGAATATCGTAAAAATATCCTCCATCTTTGAACCGTTCTGCTGGACGTTCCTCCCAAATGCCCACCTATTGATGCACATCCCTGGAAAGGTACTTTAATACTAAATCCGATGCATGCAAAATTTAAGTGGCACGTGTTGCGGAATATAGTTCTATTCGAAGATGTTTGGAGATGTGTTTTTTATGAAAAAGTCGTATTATTTTCTTGAATATCGTAAAAATATCCTCCATCTTTGAACCGTTCTGCTGGATGTTCCTCCCAAATGCCCACCTATTGATGCACATCCCTGGAAAGGTAATTTAATACTGAATCCGATGCATGCAAAATTTAAGTGGCACGTGTTGCGGAATATAGTTCTATTCGAAGATGTTTGGAGATGTGTTTTTTATGCAAAATCTATTATTTTCTTGAATATCGTAAAAATATCCTCCATCTTTGAACCGTTCTGCTGGACGTTCCTCCCAAATGCCCACCTATTGATGCACATCCCTGAAAAGGTACTTTAATACTGAATCCGATGCATGCAAAATTTAAGTGGCACGTGTTGCGGAATATAGTTCTATTCGAAGATGTTTGGAGATGTATTTTTTATGCAAAATCTATTATTTTCTTGAATATCATAAAAATATCCTCCATCTTTGAACCGTTCTGCTGGACGTTCCTCCCAAATGCCCACCTATTGATGCACATCCCTGGAAAGGTAACTTAATACTGAATCCGATGCATGCAAAATTTAAGTGGCACGTGTTGCGGAATATAGTTCTATTCGAAGATGTTTGGAGATGTGTTTTTTATGCAAAGTCTATTATTTTCTTGAATATCGTAAAAATATCCTCCATCTTTGAACCGTTCTGCTGGACGTTCCTCCCAAATGCCCACCTATTGATGCACATCCCTGAAAAGGTACTTTAATACTGAATCCGATGCATGCAAAATTTAAGTGGCACGTGTTGCGGAATATAGTTCTATTTGAAGATGTTTGGAGATGTGTTTTTTATGAAAAAGTCGTATTGTTTTCTTCAATATCGTAAAAATATCCTCCATCTTTGAACCGTTCTGCTGGACGTTCCTCCCAAATGCCCACCTATTGATGCACATCCCTGGAAAGGTAATTTAATACTGAATCCGATGCATGCAAAATTTAAGTGGCACGTGTTGCGGAATATAGTTCTATTCGAAGATGTTTGGAGATGTGTTTTTTATGAAAAAGTCGTATTATTTTCTTGAATATCGTAAAAATATCCTCCATCTTTGAACCGTTCTGCTGGACGTTCCTCCCAATTGCCCACCTATTGATGCACATCCCTGGAAAGGTACTTTAATACTGAATCCGATGCATGCAAAATTTAAGTGGCACGTGTTGCGGAATATAATTCTATTCGAAGATGTTTGGAGATGTGTTTTTTATGAAAAAGTCGTATTATTTTCTTGAATATCGTAAAAATATCCTCCATCTTTGAACCGTTCTGCTGGACGTTCCTCCCAAATGCCCACCTATTGATGCACATCCCTGGAAAGGTACTTTAATACTGAATCCGATGCATGCACAATTTAAGTGGCACGTGTTGCGGAATATAGTTCTATTCGAAGATGTTTGGAGATGTGCTTTTTATACAAAATCTATTATTTTCTTGAATATCATAAAAATATCCTCCATCTTTGAACCGTTCTGCTGGACGTTCCTCCCAAATGCCCACCTATTGATGCACATCCCTGGAAAGGTACTTTAATACTGAATCCGATGCATGCAAAATTTAAGTGTGGCACGTGTTGCGGAATATATTCTATTCGAAGATGTTTGGAGATGTGTTTTTTATGAAAAAGTCGTATTATTTTCTTGAATATCGTAAAAATATCCTCCATCTTTGAACCGTTTTGCTGGACGTTCCTCCCAAATGCCCACCTATTAATGCACATCCCTGGAAAGGTAATTTAATACTAAATCCGATGCATGCAAAATTTAAGTGGCACGTGTTGCGGAATATAGTTCTATTCGAAGATGTTTGGAGATGTGTTTTTTATGAAAAAGTCGTATTATTTTCTTGAATATCGTAAAAATATCCTCCATCTTTGAACCGTTCTGCTGGATGTTCCTCCCAAATGCCCACCTATTGATGCACATCCCTGGAAAGGTAATTTAATACTGAATCCGATGCATGCAAAATTTAAGTGGCACGTGTTGCGGAATATAGTTCTATTCGAAGATGTTTGGAGATGTGTTTTTTATGCAAAATCTATTATTTTCTTAAATATCGTAAAAATATCCTCCATCTTTGAACCGTTCTGCTGGACGTTCCTCCCAAATGCCCACCTATTGATGCACATCCCTGAAAAGGTAATTTAATACTGAATCGGATGCATGCAAAATTTAAGTGGCACGTGTTGCGGAATATAGTTCTATTCGAAGATGTTTGGAGATGTGTTTTTTATGCAAAATCTATTATTTTCTTGAATATCGTAAAAATATCCTCCATCTTTGAACCGTTCTGCTGGACGTTCCTCCCAAATGCCCACCTATTGATGCACATCCCTGGAAAGGTAACTTAATACTGAATCCGATGCATGCAAAATTTAAGTGGCACGTGTTGCGGAATATAGTTCTATTCGAAGATGTTTGGAGATGTGTTTTTTATGCAAAGTCTATTATTTTGTTGAATATCGTAAAAATATCCTCCATCTTTGAACCGTTCTGCTGGACGTTCCTCCCAAATGCCCACCTATTGATGCACATCCCTGAAAAGGTACTTTAATACTGAATCCGATGCATGCAAAACTTAAGTGGCACGTGTTGCGGAATATAGTTCTATTTGAAGATGTTTGGAGATGTGTTTTTTATGAAAAAGTCGTATTGTTTTCTTCAATATCGTAAAAATATCCTCCATCTTTGAACCGTTCTGCTGGACGTTCCTCCCAAATGCCCACCTATTGATGCACATCCCTGGAAAGGTAATTTAATACTGAATCCGATGCATGCAAAATTTAAGTGGCACGTGTTGCGGAATATAGTTCTATTCGAAGATGTTTGGAGATGTGTTTTTTATGAAAAAGTCGTATTATTTTCTTGAATATCGTAAAAATATCCTCCATCTTTGAACCGTTCTGCTGGACGTTCCTCCCAATTGCCCACCTATTAATGCACATCCCTGGAAAGGTACTTTAATACTGAATCCGATGCATGCAAAATTTAAGTGGCACGTGTTGCGGAATATAATTCTATTCGAAGATGTTTGGAGATGTGTTTTTTATGAAAAAGTCGTATTATTTTCTTGAATATCGTAAAAATATCCTCCATCTTTGAACCGTTCTGCTGGACGTTCCTCCCAAATGCCCACCTATTGATGCACATCCCTGGAAAGGTACTTTAATACTGAATCCGATGCATGCACAATTTAAGTGGCACGTGTTGCGGAATATAGTTTTATTTAAGATTTTTTGAAGGTATATCACGTCGCACTTTATGCCTCGCACTTATTCATGGATAACTTTTTTAGGCGGAAAGCGGAAAAACTATTCTGCCAGAATGACGGTGGTGTTATTCTGGCAGAATAATTCTGCGCGATCCGCCTAAAAAAAATGATCCGTAAAAAATTGCGCGATAAAGAATGCGATGACAGTAGCAACACTCGGAAGCTGATAAAATCACTTCTCCTTACCACATCAAAGCAAATGTTATATTTTTTCCATAGCCAAATGAACAGTGAACACAGAAATTTAAACAAAAAACTCAACTTGTCAAAGATAAAGCAACTGCAATTGCGAAAAGTTAGACATAAAATCGTATCTATTAAGATTGCGATATGTGATATGGCAAGAAAAATAAGCATCACAAAAACGACTATAAAAACATTTTGCCGAAATATTTTTCGGAATTTTATTTTTGAATCGTGTTCAGAATTAAATTTCCTTTCGGGGGGTGTTACTCTCGTGGTGCGGCAGACGAAGGAAACGCAAGCAGAATGGTTTAAAAATGGGGTAAATACCTTACGTATTTAAAAATAAATAGAGATTTCAACGTTTATAGACGCCTTCAATCAAGCGTCTATAAAAATACTTTCCCGAAATATTTTTCGGAATTTTATTTTTGAATCGTGTTCAGAATTAAATTTGCTTTCCAGGGATGGCAAGCTCGTGGTGGGGCAGACGAAAGAAACGCAAGCAGAATGGTTTAAAAATGGGGAAATGTCTTACGTATTTAAAAATAAATAGAGTTTGTAACGTTTATACACGCCTTCAATTAAACGTCTATAAAAATATTTTCCCGAAATATTTTTCGGAATTTTATTTTTGAATCGTGTTCAGAATTAAATTTGCTTTCCAGGGATGGCAAGCTCGTGGTGGGGCAGACGAATGAAACGCAAGCAGAATGGTTTAAAAATGGGGGGAATGTCTTACGTATTTAAAAATAAATAGAGTTTTTAACGTATATACACGCCTTCAATTAAGCGTCTATAAAAATATTTTCCCGAAATATTTTTCGGAATTTTATTTTTGAATCGTGTTCAGAATTAAATTTGCTTTCCAGGGATGGCAAACTCGTAGTGGGGCAGACGAAGGAAACGCGAGCAGAAAGGTTTAAATATGAGGTAAATGTCTTACGTATTTAAAAATAAATAGAGATTTTAACGTTTATAGACGCCTTCAATTAAACGTCTGTCAAAATACTTTTCCGAAATAATTTTCGGAATTTTATTTTTGATTCATCTTGTTACTACTGTAGACTTTGAAGTGTTTATTGGATTGTTGTTAAAATATACGAAAACTCATCCTAGATTTCTAATTGGTGCGCTTTTCGCACCTCTGATGCAGGATGCTTTTCGCCAATGAACTGGCCTTTCGTTCGTTTAGTTTAAAAGCTTTGCGCTAAGTTGTGACTTGCAAGTAAATTTGCTTGTTGTAACTCAACGCAATTAAACAGGTAGACTTCACAAACTTGATTGGGAACTTTTGCGTTGGATCATTCGAGAAATTATTTGTGTGGGCTATTTGTGAGAACGTGCTTTGAAAGTATTGTTTATTAAAGTTTTAATTAAAGATGAAGTGCAGTTGTCAGTGAAGAACAGACATTTTTTCTCGTTTAATTAGACCAAGAAAACTATACCTTTATGTTTTATTTTACAAATGCATCATAGTATGTAGGCTATAACCTACTGATCGATTCACTGGCATTTCGAACAAAATCATATAAATTTTAAATATATAGCTTCCTTGTCTAAATAGGCTGTGTTAAGCAACATTAAAACAGCTGCATCCAGTGTTTCAGAGAAATCACTCAGGTTATAGTCAAGTGTATTTAAATTTGAAAGTTAACTACTTCCCTTTCCTTGATAAGATATGCGTCAACCCCGTAATTCACGTCATGGAAGAGCTTCTTATGGTCGGAGAACGAAGCCCCTTCATTATAATTGTGGGATTGGAGGTCGAAAGGTTGCGACCCTCCATGGCAAGTTGTCGGCTCGTAAACCTTGCATGTTACTGATTGGTGACAGCAATGCAAGGAACATCGTGCGGCCCCAGGTAAGAATATAGTGTTCAACATGTTTGCAACGTTTCTACCAAAAAAAATTGTACTTGTTTTCGTGGCACACCATCGCAATCGCTTGTATATAGGCAATAATATTCGAGCAGTTTGATGAAGAAAAGAGTCTATTCGAAACCAAACAAATTCGTTTCGAATGACACAACGGCACGTCTGCAGTTGGATATAATCATATTTTGTGCCTTTCTTTCCATTTAGGCTAATCTAAATCTTGAGTTGCCTGTCGAGCATGTGCCTTACAACAAAGATAAATTCTGTCTTGACGTCGTTTCGATCGATTTTCTTTCGTTTCATAAGACTTTCGTTTCATCACAAATCGCGTTTTGAAAAGTATGAAATCGTTTCAACATATCAGTTTAATTGCATATTAACATCATTTCGGTTGACGTTACACGAGAAGCTATACGTTATTCGACAATACGTGATTGATTTATTGCCGTAGATGGGCTACGTCTTATTTTGACCTTCCAAAAGTAAAGCATGTTTTTCAACAACAGGTCGTTCGTCCATCAGCTTCAAGCCCGTTTGTTCTATCGGCTATGTCATTGCCTGGTGGGAGATTGTGTGATGGAACAAGGGAGATTCTGCAAGGAAATGTATTCCGGAATGTATCAGTTGTGATGTTGGCGTTAGGTACAAACGATGTCCTCTCCTTTGGCAGCTTTGACAAAGACGCTTTCCAGCGAGATGTTGTGGAATTGGTAGAAGCGGCTCAAACCATCTACCCTTTAGCAAAGGTAAGTTAACTGGAATCGCTTTAGATAAAACTAACGTCAAACCTCTCGATCCGATGAAATATTCTTTTTGATGAAGTGGTATTTGTGTCAGGGGTCCAAAAGGACACTCGTTCCTTAATATTTCCAGGCAATATACAATACGGTACCTAATATTTGACTAACATTTAGTGTAAGTAAGACTATAACCTACCGGTAAGAGTTTTATTATTGCGAGTGGGACATTTAATTTTTCAAGAATGAAAACAACTTTTTTCATCACTGTAGAGTGTAGATCAGAGGTGTTCAACCGTGCCAAATTTCTTTCTACTCAATAACTTACTTTGGTCACAAGCACGTTTTAACGTTCGCGCTTTGTCGCTTCTACCCAATTCTCTACCTTTGCTATGTTGACGTGTATTGTTTTAATATGATGATCAGAAATAAAAACAACTGAACTGAACGATTACTTAGCAAATTAAATCCAAACTTGTTACTGCAGGTGATAGTTTGCAGCATTTTACCGCAGTGGGGTGACTCTTCTTTGCGAGTTCCCATTGCCAACTCCATCTTAGATCATGTATCTCGCAATTTATCTCGTTCTCATTACCTATCAATGGAAATCGATGATGACGATGCCTGTTGGCATGACGATATCCATTTGTTGGCATGTTAGCCTGTTGGCATGACGAAATTCCGAAAAATATTTCGGGAAAATATTTTTATAGGCGCTTGATTGAAGGCGTCTATAAACGTTAAAATCTCTATTTATTTTTAAATACGTAAGACATTTCCCCCATTTTTAAACCATTCTGCTCGCGTTTCCTTCGTCTGCCCCACCACGAGCTTGCCACCCCTGGAAAGCAAATTTAATTCTGAACACGATTCAAAAATAAAATTCCCAAAAATATTTCGGGAAAATATTTTTATAGGCGCCTAATTGAAGGCGTCTATAAACGTTAAAATCTCTATTTATTTTTAAATACGTAAGACATTTCCCCCATTTTTGAACCATTCTGCTTGTGTTTCCTTCGTCTGCCCACCACGAGCTTGCCATCCCTGGAAAGGAAATTTAATTCTGAACACGATTCAAAAATAAAATTCCGAAAAATATTTCGGGAAAATATTTTTATAGACGCTTAATTGAAGGCGTGTATATACGTTAAAAACTCTATTTATTTTTAAATACGTAAGACATTCCCCCCATTTTTAAACCATTCTGCTCGCGTTTCCTTCGTCTGCCCCACCACGAGCTTGCCATCCCTGGAAAGCAAATTTAATTCTGAACACGATTCAAAAATAAAATTCCGAAAAATATTTTGGGAAAATATTTTTATAGACGCTTAATTGAAGGCGTGTATATACGTTAAAAACTCTATTTATTTTTAAATACGTAAGACATTTACCCCATTTTTAAACCATTCTGCTCGCGTTTCCTTCGTCTGCCCCACCACGAGCTTGCCATCCCTGGAAAGCAAATTTAATTCTGAACACGATTCAAAAATAAAATTCCGAAAAATATTTCGGGAAAATATTTTTATAGGCGCTTGATTGAAGGCGTCTATAAACGTTAAAATCTCTATTTATTTTTAAATACGTAAGACATTTACCCCATTTTTAAACCATTCTGCTCGCGTTTCCTTTGTCTGCCCCACCACGAGCTTGCCATCCCTGGAAAGCAAATTTAATTCTGAACACGATTCAAAAATAAAATTCCGAAAAATATTTCGGGAAAATATTTTTATAGTCGTTTTTGTGATGCTTACTTTTCTTGCCATATCACATATCGCAGTCTTAATAGATACGATTTTATGTCTAACTTTTTGCAATTGCAGTTGCTTTATTTTTGACAAGTTGAGTTTTTTATTTAAATTTCTGTGTTCACTGTTCATTTGGCTCTGGAAAAAATATAACATTTGCTTTGATGTGGTAAGGAGAAGTGATTTTATCAGCTTCCGAATGTTGCTGCTTTCATCGCATTGTTAACCGCGCAATTTTTTACGGATCATTTTTTTAGACGGATCGCGCAAAATTATTCTGCCAGAATGACGGTGGTCATTCTGGCAGAATAGTTTTGCGCGATCCGCCTAAAAATATAATCCGTAAAAAATTGCGCGATAAACAATGCGATGAAAGCAGCAACATTCGGAAGCTGATAAAATCACTTCTCCTTACCACATCAAAGCAAAAGTTATATTTTTTTATATTTTTTTTATATGAAGTTATATTTTTAAAAAGTGCGATAAACCAGCTTTCGACTTTGTTTTGTTCGACAATCTATAATGGGACAGAGCACATTACCAGGTTTACAAGTATGCAGCCGACTTGTTTTGAACTTTTGCGAAAAACAAAGTTACACGTCTACTGATTATAGTAGAGAGGAAGCTGATGCACAAAAAAAGATTGGATTGTAAAACTGAGTTGCAGAACATATAACGCAACTAACGGTATAGACAGTTTTGCACAATTATTAAAAACAACTTCACAAGTCTTGTATCTTTGAAGAGCAAATATTTGAAATACCAATGACATTTTCGACGTTATTTCTACAATTTTCAAACTAGTAAAAACCCAAATTCAGACAAGTTTAAAAATTTTTGTGCTGAATCAAATTTAGCAACGCTGAATCAACATGAAGTAAACTTTCTAACAAATACGTTTATTTTTATTTTTTCCATTTAGTGATAATGCAGAAAAAGATTAAAAATATGGATCCAAAACTAAACAAATTTGCATCGATGGAACCAAACTCTTTTTGATTAATATTTTTGCTAAAGTAGCATTGTTTTACGTTGAAAGACCGTCTCAAACTGTTGTGGTAGGCTACTGATTGCTTCAGGCTGTGGAAATGTTACGTAATTTGTTACCACACAAATTTACACTTCAAATTTGAAGTAAGTTTCATTGTGAAGCATGGATTGAACTGTCCTGCTCGAAAAGTCCTTTGAGCGATTTTAGACTGCACCCTTTCACAGTATTCAGTCAACCGAAACACCCTTATAGTTTTCATGATTGTGCTTGAGACATTGGCCATCGTATAAACAATGGAGAAGAAGAAGATCTTTTATTTTGCATCATCAGCACATGTGAAAAAAAACAAAAAAAAACAGTACAAGATTACAATGTGAGTTAGGTTGTTTGCTGATGATGATGGGAGTGGCAGAAGCACCGAACTGGTCATCAAGTCTGCCACACCCGTGTGGTGTCATAGCCTATTTGACATAGAACGGTGTCGGAGTTGAACGCAAATATATATTATATACAACATAAAAAACAATATACATACGAAATTTAACAGTACAGTATGAAAACAGGAATACAGAAATGATGCAGAAATACAAAATGACATATACAATACATACAACACAGCAGGCTACTGGTAAGACAAAAGCGAATATACAGTAATTAGCGAGATACGGTGAGAATAAGTAGAAACAGTTTGATGGTAGGCTACTATACCAGTTACTTATACCCAGACATTAAGTGCAGTTTTAATTTTTTACAAAACATACTAATTGTTTGAACTTTTCTTATCTGTTCCGGTAATTTGTTCCAAGTGTTTGTTCCGAGAAATTTAATTGAGCGTTGGCCAAGCTTTGTGTAAATCTTTCTTAGCACCTCTGGTATTATAATTATGAGTATCATTACTAGGACGAAAGTATTAAAAAAAAATTGCTGGTAGATGTCCTTTATTGCTTTTATAAACAAACTTACATACTTCATGGCCACCTGGAGATGCGGCCTGATTTGTCACATTTTGATTACAGCTACTGCTAGTGCTTGACTGACATTTTTTGAGATGTTTTTACTTTTTGCGGTTTCCTAATGACATAAAACTTTTTTGTTGCCTTGGGGAAGCAGTAGCAAATGAGAAAAAGTAAGTTGAAAAACGCAAAATCAGACTGTTATTGAAAATTAACAGTCTGACTAAAATCTTCGAAATCAAATTTTCTTTGTTTTTCAACATGTGAGGATGTTAAAACCTATTGTGTCGTCTGGGGAAAAGAATAAAGAAAGCGTAAAACTCAAATTTTTAGAAAAATTTATTTAAACGTTTGCCCAAAGTTAGAAAAACCTGGAAATTTATGCAAAATGTGACAAATCAGGCCGTATCTTTAGGTGGCCATGCATACTTCTATTAAAAACATGTCTTCGACTTGTAGCAAGTTGCTTTTATTGAAAAGAGATTTGGTGGAAATTCTGTCCTTAATCTTGGTGAAGTTTAAACAGCGAATGACGCGATTGTGTACCAGATTTAAAGGATACAGTTCCGTTTCAGAAGCACGACCCCAACAGATGATACCATACATTAGGTGGGAGTGTACTAGAGCATAGTAAACTGAATGAGAATTTTAGTATGAACGCAGAAACTGATAATTACTTACGGAAACCCTAAAAATCAACAATTTACTATGAAACCAGGTAGGCACTTTAACGTATATCACTTGTAGAAGAGTGCCTGCTTTTCAATGCGAAATTGCTTTGTGTTTTAGTCGCAATTTTCCTTATAAACTCCGTTGATAGCAGTTATTAAGATCCTTCTTGCACTCAGTTCAGTTGCAGAAGAAAAATAGTATTAGCAAAGGGTGGGAATCGAACCCACGAAATCGAAATTACTACTCCTCTGCCCTAACCATTAGGCAACGCTGGTTGTGGCAAGGCATTCAGTTAAATTTCTTTGTATCAAAATCTTTCGATCAGAATATCACGTGTCGAGTCACATGACTGAAATCAGCTGAATCGCGTGACGTTTTTTCGACGAGTGTGTGATGTTAAAGTGCCTACCATATCAATTAAATTAAAAATAATAATTAAGTTGAATAATTATCGAGACGTTTGTTTGTTTGCTTGCGCTGTAATTCCTGACGACTCTCTTCATAATTCATACATGTTCCAACGCAAGTCTAAAACAATTACATTTCAAGTAACTTATTCCTCACAAAGTGACAAGTAGATTGAAGTCACTAGGAAATCAATAGCCAACGCAATAACTACCCGCACAGCAAACAGTGTCGGCTGATCGTTGGCCAACGGTCGCGAACGTCGCGGTCGGCTTTTCGCCGCAAAACAACCATTTGCAAACTAACATTATTTAACTGGACAAAGAATCAGTAAAAAAGGGTACAACATGTTATAATTTGGTGATATAAACCACATGAAACATTTTTTTTACCAAATATATATTGTGTAAAACTTGGTTGTGGACACAATGCTAAAACAATGGTGGGCCAACGTCGCATTTATCGTCGTGGGCATTCAGTTGAAAACCAACCTCCAGCCACCGATTGTTTATTTTGATATTCCGGGTGAAATAATCTCACATAATGAAAAGTACCCATTACAATTCTGTGAATTGAAGCTTTTATAAATTTTTATTTCAACAAATGTCAATATCCTAAATAGGTTGTTAACACAACGTTGAACCAACGAAGAACCAACGTCACATACGTCACCGTGGGCATTCGGTTGTCAGCCAACCTTTTGAGAATAAATCTCAATTTTGGTGTTTCTAGCAAACGAATTAAGAGATATGGCAAGTATGTATTATAATTCTGTGAAATGAAGAATTTTTAAAGTTCATTTCAACAAAAATTTAATATGACTAATATAGTTGTTGACGCGACGTTGTGCCAATGGTGGACACCACAGCGCGTTCGTCGCCGTGGGCATTCGGTTGTGAATCAACCTTTCTACAACAAATATCATTTTTCGTATTTACAACAAAATAATTCAAAGCATTGGCCAGTATATGTTACAATTTGACGAAATTAAAGTGAACAAAGGTTTATTCTAACAAAAACGCTATGTAAAAAATAGTTTGTTGACGCGACGTTGAGCCAATGGTGGGCCCCACAGCGCGTTCGTCGCCGTGGGCATTCGGTTGTGAACCAACCTTTCTACAACAAATATCATTTTTCGTATTCACAAAAAAATAATTCGAAGTATTGGCCAGTAGGCCTATATGTTACAATTTGACGAAATTAAAGTGAACAAAGGTTTATTCTAACAAAAACGCTATATAAAAAATATTTTGTTGACGCGACGTTGAGCCAATGGTGGGCCCCACAGCGCGTTCGTCGCCGTGGGCATTCGGTTGTGAATCAACCTTTCTACAACAAATATCATTTTTCGTATTCACAACAAAATAATTCGAAGTATTGGCCAGTAGGCCTATATGTTACAATTTGACGAAATTAAAGTGAACAAAGGTTTATTCTAACAAAAACGCTATATAAAAAATATTTTGTTGAAGCGACGTTGAGCCAATGGTGGGCCCCACAGCGCGCTCGTCGCCGTGGGCATTCGGTTGTGAATCAACCTTTCTACAACAAATATCATTTTTCGTATTCACAACAAAATAATTCAAAGCATTGGCCAGTAGGCTATATGTTACAATTTGACGAAATTAAAGGTTTATTCTAACAAAAACGCTATGTAAAAAATAGTTTGTTGACGCGACGTTGAGCCAATGGTGGGCCCCACAGCGCGTTCGTCGCCGTGGGCATTCGGTTGTGAAGCAACCTTTCTACAACAAGTATCATTTTTCGTATTCACAACAAAATAATTCGAAGCATTAGCCCAGTATATGCTACAATTTGACGAAATTAAAGTGAACAAAGGTTTATTCTAACAAAACCGCAATATAAAAATAGTTTGTTGACGCGACGTTGAGCCAATGGTGGGCCCCACAGCGCGTTCGTTGCCGTGGGCATTCGGTTGTGAGCAAACCTTTTGCCAAAAAATCCTAATTTTATTTTATTTATTTATTTGCAATCAGACTCAAAGTCCATAGAATTCAAAATGCTTAGCCTACGCAATTGAATCAAATAGTTTTCAATTAGAGAAAACACAAGTCTCACGAAACAAAGTGTTACAGTCACTCATACAAATAGCCTATATTAAAATGTTGCATGACCAAATGCTGCATAAATTAGATTAAAGAAATTCATCTTTTGATAAACGTTTTTACAGCTTTTCAATAGTTTATAAGTCATTAAATCGGTTGGATATCGGAAATTTTTGGAAATGAAATATAAGCCGTCGCCAAAAATTCATATAAAAATAATATTTTGTTGAAAATACAACCAAGAAACTCAAAATGCAAAAGTTTTGTCTTGTTTGAGGATAAGGATTTTCATTAGCCTACATCTGCCGTATTTAACGTTTGACTAGAATTAACTACATCAAAATAAAATAATTTAATTTGGACCAAAAAAATGATTTCATTATGTTTTTGCAATAACCGCAAATATCCCCCATAAAGTAGCCTACAAATGATCATATGAATGTTTGTGGTGGGCAAAAACTATTTCTCAACCATTCAGACTTTCGAGTGTTCAATACAAATTACTTCCTTTAGCCACAAAACTTGTTGTTCTCATCTCGTTTGCTTCGAATTTTCGAAGTATTTCGTTTCGACCTAAAAGTTTCTTTTGAAAAGCAAAGTCCAATTTTTTCACATTCATCCAATGTTTGAAGATGTTGAATTAATGTAAAATGCCTGATTTTGTTCGCCAGTGATTTAACCCAAATAGAATTGTGGTTTAATTAAATCCAAAGTTTGATTGAATTGAATTAAGTTTAACTACTAGATTCACCCGGACAACAGAGCAGAAATTGATTTTCATTGATTCAACGTTGACAGATGTTGATACAAAAGCATGCTTTGCTTGCTGGCAATAAACAGCTCTTTGTTAATTAGGTCATGCATTGGTGTTAATTAGGTCATCCTCTTCTTTTTTCATTTTTTTCACATGCTGCCCTGCTTTCAAATTTATTCACAGTGAGTTGTGACGGCTTGAGGGCTTGTACGAATTACAAAGATAATATTGCGGTGCTTTGGTATGTCAGCAAGGTCCAACCAATCAAATTGCGAAAGATTTTAAGCCTACAAGCTCCAGCCTCGAATAATATCATTAGTCACCTGGAAAAGCATTGGTGAGTGCATAAATACTGCATATCGCTGTTTTTATTGTTGTTAGCATTTTTGATAAAGCATGAGATGGTTCAATTAGTTCAATGTAGCCTAGTAGCCTACTATAATTAATTATAATGTAATACCGATACATAATTATTCATAAATTTAGATTTTAGGACACACCTGGGTGTGTACTGTGCAGTGCATTGATTTTTGTGTTAGTTTCGATAATACTAAATAGCTGTTACGGCCAATCTCTGTACAAATCAAACGTCATATAAAACCGTTCAAGTCTACTGAATATTACGTCATGGAAGTTGCTAGAAAATGTGCCAAAATTGCACCATCGTTCATAGACTTGTGTCAAACTTGTTTGGACTTGTTTGGGCCTGTTTAAACAGGAAATATTACATCAGCTTTAAACACCTGTTGGAATGACTTCATAATTGTCTTTCATTTATTGCGTCACAGTTACTTTCTACGTGAATTTGAGATATTGATATCTATTCTGGTCATTCGTAAAATGATTGTTTGAAAGTTGGCCGCACATTTAACTGTTGGCTTAGTGCTTGCTAGCTGGACAAAGGTTCCGTCTTTTAACCAAGTAATCTGTTGTGTAGTGACAGTTTAAGTGGTGTACGCGTTGCACCCCCTCGTTTTTGGTAGCCGTGGGCTAATTTTTACAGAAATACACTGTTTGAAAAGAAGTTCAAGTGTGTGTTTCTTCGGTCATTATATGCAGACGAAAGGATCCGGGAACTTTAAGTTACAATTTTCCCACGAAGAAATTATGGTTTACCGCTGTGACCAATAGCTTATCTCCTGTTTTTTCAATGAAGTCAACTTTTTGTAGCAAGCTTGCGCGGTGCGTTTTTTGTAAGGATTCTGAAAGTAACGAAAAGATTCCAAATGCTTGTTTAATAGATCAATGAAAAGTCAATTCAATACCATTACTTATTTCAAGTCAGTTTGTTTTAAATGGACACTGGTAAGCAAAGTGTTTCCTCCTACATTGATAAAAAAAGCTCACCCTCAATAATTTGTTTATTTTTATGTCGCCAGTTTTGTGGCTCAGACTACTGTCTTGTATCGCAATTTTGGTACGATCTAATTGATTAAAAGCAATTAGTTTTAACATAAAATCTAAAAAATCACTAAATTATTTGGTCAAGTTTTTGTTAGGTCATTAAGGTCATTTTCACATTTTAAAGTAAATTGTTTTGAATATTCAGGTCGATGAAAACTTGCTCTATTTGTGAGGAATAGGCTGATGATGATGGATGATGACGGATGATGATGAGGCTACATCAGATTTCGATAATCCTTTTTCATCAGCTTAAGCATTTATCCCTTTACCTTATGTTTCTTTTTCAACAAACTCTCAATTTTTAATGAATAATAACAACCGACAAAGCTTCTGTAGTTAATTTAATGCAAGGTTGCATGAAAAAGGTGTTTATTACAGTGACGAAAAATCATAATTTGTATTTGTAATAGAAATAATTCGCAAAATCTTTGAAGAAATGATTTCAAAGTTTATTTGTAGCAGGATAATTCTCATTTTCTTTTCCAGACTGTTGTAATCAATGTAATTCTGAGTTTATCCATGGGAGATACTTTCAGAGCTTTTTCAGTGTGATTAGTTCATTGCTTTATGGGAAAAAGTTGCTTGTTAGAGTTAGTTACGTGGCTTCAGCAACCAACCTTTTTCACTAGACATATTGGTTTGGACCGGCTATTGGCAATTTATCCCAATGACATTATTATCTTTAGATGGAGTACGAAGAACCCATAACTTGTCCACAGCAACAAATTGAAATATCCATGCCGCTATTTCAGACTGGCTGAAATACGCAAGAGATGAGGATTGAGAAGTTTGAGAAGAGGAAGACAGGAAATTTGATTTTAATTTGCCTCATGCCCTTTTCTAGACCGTTGTTATATTTAGCATGTTCTTTGTTTTTGCTGTGATGGTTAGAAATAAAAACAAACTTAACTGCCATCTGTCCTACTTTTTGCTTGTATGAGTGCCTTTTCTAGCAATGTTGTACCGAGTGGAATGCTAGTATGATAGGTGATAAGGTTTACTGCGAATTGAGGCCTCGATCCCACGTCTTCGTGGTCATCATTTTCAGCACAGATTAACTTGAAAAAAGTGAGTTAACAACACGCCACCATGTGGTCAAAGTTAAGAAACGTTTTCGGTTTGGTGAGGTCGTAATGTCTAACCCTTGTCAGAGCAAAACGTGAGCGTTTGGTCGTAGATTAGCAAATGATGGCCAACGCTAGGCCCACGAGTAACCAAATCGTTTTCGCCAGAGGGGATGATTGTAAATTGCGTCTTCCACGTCGACCCAACGAAAGCGTTTGGTCGTAGGTTGGCCAACAGTGCACTAACGTTGGTTCTACGATTAAACAACTCTTTTTTGCCACAGTGAGGATAGTTGTAGGCTAAATTGCGTCGTGGATCCCACGTCGAACCAACGAAAGCGTTTGCTCGTCAGGTTGGCCAACACTGCACCAAAGTTGGTTCTACGATTAGCCAAGCATTTTTTTTGCCACAGTGAGGATAGTTGTAAATTGCGTCATGGATTCCACATCGAACCGACGAAAGCGTTTGATCGTAGGTGGCAAATGGTCGGGAAAGGGTTGGCCAACAGTGCATCAACGTTGGGTCTACGGTTAGCCAAGCCTTTTTTCGACACAGTGAGGATAGTTGTAAATTGCGTCGTGGATTCCACGTCGAACCGACGAAAGCGTTTGGTCGTCAGGTTGGTCGCAGGTGGCAAATGGTCGGGAAAGGGTTGGCCAACAGTGCATCAACGTTGGGTCTACGAATAGCCAAGCCTTTTTTCGCCACAGTGAGGATAGTTGTAAATTGCGTCGTGGATCCCACGTCGAACCAACGAAAGCGTTTGGTCGCAGGTGGCAAATGGTTGGGAAAGGGTTGGCCAACAGTGTGCCACCGGGGGATAGACGTTTAACCAACCGATTTTTGTGACTGACGATTCGCCCAAGGTGGCCCGCTGGCCAAATTTGTTACGCGCCAACGTCGGAAACCAACGGAGGGCCCACGGGACGTTTCCGATGGTCTAACGTTGGACCAACGACACGTTGTTGTGCGGTAAGCATTAGCTGAAATATTACTTGTAAATGCAGCGTAATGATTAATGTTTTATACTAAACAATAAATGTTTTTCGAAGCATAATATTGGTTGGTGAGAAGTTTTGTGCTGGTTGTCTGGAAAATTTTATCATCTTGTACAAGCAAGTTCGCAAACATTTCTGTTGTGTTGTGCGTTCCAAGATTTACTGCGTGACCTATATGACTACTGACCATTTCGGATTACATGCATGGCTGGACCGTGCGTGCCTTTGACGAAGAGATTAGCAATTTCAAGGAGACTATGGCGGAGACATCAGACAAATTAAAAAAATAATGACTACTTTTAGCAAAAAACTGGTAGAGTATGTGTGTCTACTTAAAATTTTAACCAGTTTGCAAATAGCCTAATTTTGCTCTAACTTTGAGAAAAAAGAAACCTCATAACGTTTTTATATCAAAAGTTATTAGAAAATGGAAATGTAGATGGAATAAGTCCACACGTCAGGCCATTACCTCACAAAAATCGCCTAGTCCGAATGGGGTTAAAAAGCATTTTTCTACAGGAATTCTCCCAGCACCACTTTCCAAAAAAATTAAATTTCTAAATCCCTCAGTCAAAAATTTGGCCACCATTTTTCTTCATCAGCGGCCTGTCATCAAAAAAATTTGGTTGACCAAGAAGCCGCCACGTTTTTTATATCAAGTTTGGAAAAAATTAGTAAGAGAATTAATCCATTCACTAGGTGCCACTGAATGGAGAGCAGTCCTGAAATGCGTTGCTCTAGCCGTCTAGCGCATACCCAAGAGTCGAACCAGCCTTGCGGGATTTTACGCCAGACGCGTAGTTTAACCACTGAGCTAACTGGACGGACGTATGCTGAGTATGGTAACTCTGTGTTGGCTGATAGCTTTTTTTCTAAGAAAAAAGAATACATTCCTCAATAAAATGATAATCCTGCGTAGCCTTTTGGTTTTTTGCTGCGTAGCAGTTTGGGTAGAAAGGTTTGGTTTTTGAATCTTTATCCTCGGTCTGACAAAGCCTTGATTGGTTATTCCTGGTAGTTTCGCATACTTGCAGGGGCGCCGAAACGATTTTTGACTGGGGGGGCAGGATTATGAAAAAAGGGCACTTTTTTTGGTACCCGGTCAGTTGGTCGACAGGACGTTAAATCGACAGAAAGATTCATTTTAGGGTTAGTTAACTAACCTTAACCCTAAAATGAATCGTTTTGTCGACCTAACGTCCTGTCGACCAATCGACCGTACACCCTTTTTTTACAGTGTTAAGATAAGATATAGCGACAATGCTGGACAGTTTATTAATCGTTTTTTTCCTATTAGCCATATAAATGTGAGACAGATGAAAATAAATGAATGAAATAGCTTGAACAAGTATAGAAACGAAAGATAAATTTCGCGTTTATAGCGTCACAATCTGCTGCAAAGTATAAAACCTGTCCGCGGGATAATTTGTATACAGTAATATAGTTCAAACCAATCCAAAGGAGCCTACATTTTACGCGCGTCGGTTGCTCGAATGAGCTCATTTGCAACAGCTTCTAAGTCAATGGTGAATAGTCGCAAACATTCACCTGTTTGTGAATAGTCGCAAACATTCAGTTATTTAAATTGTTGTCTGTCATTGTGGTACGAAGGCACATTTTTACTCGTTTCATGGCGCTAAAACTGGGTTCAGCAGGGGCTCTATCCACTTTTAGAATTCGGGGGGGTGATTTTTGGACAGTGGGCTAAAATCGTCATAGTCATTTCAACTTCTGGGGGGCTGCGCCCCCCAGACCCCCCATTGCAGCATCAGCTTCTTTCTGATCGAAGCATAGGGTTTCCAAGTCGTTTCACAAAGTATGTTTCGGAAAGGGCATTTTTGGGTAAGCAAACTGGTAGTCACTTAACAAGAAATATTTCTGGCAGTGCAAATGAAAACTCGAACCAATCATAAACTACGTTTTTCGTGACGTGAAAAAGGGCGAAAAGAAGATGATACAAAGCAAATCAAGTGCTGGATTTTCTACCAGCTGTTTGTTTGTTTGTTTTTCATATTTTTACCCTGCATGGCGAGAAAGCGGACTTGAGCGCTATGCATCGGTGTACGCCTTCTGACGTACACCTGACCCACGCTGCAGCGGACGGCAATGTCTGTTTCCGGTTGTCTACTCTACTTATGACTTAAATTTGGTACTACCCATTACTCGAAATCGATCACTGAGTAGAGGCAATTATACTCATAGTGAAGTTTCTTCCCCAGAGAAACAACAGCAAGTGCGGGGGGGTGGAGTCGAACATGCAGGCTCTCGACTGCGAGCCCAACACGCTAACCACTCGGCCACTGCTGCCGACTAAGTTGGCAGCTGGTTGGCTTTTTAGGGGTTAGGGTTAGAAAGTAGTCATTTCATTGACGTGGGTTCGATTCTCACAACTGCTATTGCTCTTTTTTCTTCTGTAATTACCAAATAAAGTTCAAAGCAAAGATTAACTCTCTGGCTAAGTGCGAGAAAGTCACAATTGGACGGTAGCCTCTTATAACATGTTCTGATTGGTTGGCGGTGTCATTCTAGTCATTTGCAGTGGCAGAATTTTTTCTTGTTAAAGTGGCTACCAAGCAAGCTAAGTTAAAACACAGTGTAAACGCCTGGCTCGTAGTTCAGGGTTGCCAAACCAAAAAATCATATTGAAATGAAATATATATTCATATTGATAAAAAATTCAAAATGTGCCAACAGCGAAAATATATTTTTCAAAATTTGATCAATAAAATATCACAAAACCTTTTCAAAGCCAAATGAGTGGGGGGGTGATTTTGCATTGATCACCCCCCCACTCCAATTAGTGGGGGGGTGATCACCCCCCTCACCCCCCCTTGGATAGAGCCCATGGGGTTCAGCATTCATCTTTCCCAATTTGACCCTATACCATAACGGCTTACTTACACTTTTCAATCTAAAAAATTGTGACTTCCAGTTTCTCACACTCTTTGCTATGCTAAGACGTTTATAGGTTATCATTCACTTTCCTACAATTCTGTATCACTCAGATCTTTTTTATAACTAAAACCAAGACCACGAGAAACATTTTCTTGTCTCATAAGTCAACCATCAACAATATCTGGCCATTCGGCCCTACTTTTGGTTGGTCCTATGCAATGCAAAACGGTTGTTAGTGGTGCCTCGAATCATTGGCGTTTGATTTTTACAGCTGGTGGTAACATCAAACATATTTGTGACAAAACCGTCTTTGAAGAAGCATAGGAGTGCTAAAATTTCAATAAATTATGTTTGTGGTCTACACAATTAGCTCATTTCGAGTACCGTAATGATACAAGAACTACATACCGGTATACATAGAACAATGGCATGGAAGGGCATATTGTAACCTACTGTGATATAGAATTTTGTGTGTGAGTATTATTTTGAGGCAAAAATGAAAGATTGTAATTAGGACAAAAGCGAACAGCAGAAATTGTTATACCGGTATTGAAAAATGTGCAGTAGCTCACATGACTTTAATAGGCGCCATTGCCCCCCCATCCAGAGAAAATTTGAGGGCAGGGGGGGCGATCGCCCCCCTGCTTCCGGCGCTCCTGCATACTTGTAGAAGCTTTTGACGCAGGGCCGGTTACCGAGATTGGCAGAGTGAAGTTTCCGATTGTTGAAGTCTTGTTGCCGGAAAATTATTCTTTCACTAGGTGCCGCTGAATGGAGAGCAGTCCTGAAATGCGTTGCTCAAGCGCACAACGTAAGAGTTTAAGTTTTTTCATCATAAGCAGACATAACTCAGAAACAAGACTACATTTAACATTATAAAAACAATAAACAAACGTTTTCGGCTAGTCACACAGCCCTTTTCCAGCCTATAAGAAAAAATATCTTAAAGGAATACGGTACGAAAGAATCATAGCCTACAGTATCGCAGCATCTATGTATTTGAGAAACTGAACGTGCAGCCTATGCTTACGAAGACGTTGCCCTACTGCAGGACATAGGCGTAGCTGGGGGGGGGGGGGGGCGAAAGGGGCTATGGCCCCCTTAATTTTCAAAGATTGGATTCCCAAGTTGAGCCCTTTGTTGAAAATATAATAAAATTTGTATAAATTTTCCAAGACATCTGGCTATTAACACCCCCAAGGATTTGTTTAGACACACAGAAAGACACCAATAAATTTTGCAAATCGTAAATCGCGCAAAAATTTACGCGATTTACGTTTCTTTTAATTAATTTGTGGATCAATTTCAGAATGGCTTACTCTGTTGGGTTTTTGTGTAGTTATTGAGTTTTTGGTGTTCTCTAATTTTAGCCGCAGTTTTTGCCCGTTTGTGTAAGAGCTACCTTTAATAAGTTAATAGCTGTTTTTCTGCTAATAAATTTCATACAAATATTACCCTAAAAGTGTTTCCAGAAAGCGCTATAATCCATTATTTTAGTGTAAATTTGCAAAAATTTTCCGGGGGAGCATGCCCCTGGACCCTCCTAGAATACGCGTGCCTTCGGCACGCTCTAACCCCCCACCACTTTTATTGCTTCCCTTGCTTAACCCACCAGGATACACCACTGCACATCAGATGGCGATGACTTAATCAAACACTTTATTGTAGGGGGGGGGACTTAGAACGCTTTTTGGCGAAAAACGGTTCTCTAATGGGCTGAAAATATGGACCGAGATATAAAAACTCCAACAAGCCCAAATTTATGCCTCTGGAAGATCGTTTACCCCCTTGAACATACCCCTTGAAGATGACCACTTTGAGATTTTGGATATTTTCTTGCAGTGTTGCCATATAAAACAATACGATCAAGTCTTAACACATTTTATCTCGCAAAACTTGTTCCTTTGTAGTTTTAAGCAGTTTTTGATAATTTACCAGTATGTAGAAAGATATTTTAGTTGTTTAGTGACACACTTTATTGAATTTAAGTTAAAAAATAGTATTTTTTTTGTGAATGGCAACATGTGTTCTGCTTTGGAGACTATGTCATAAAAGCGTGTGCCTTTTGATTGTTTGTACACGTTAGTATGGGTGATAGTGCAAGGCAACTAGGCTACTTTACATTGGAATATTGCCTGATCAATGAGTATAAAGCCTTTCCAATTGAAAAGAGAGTACTGATTTAGATACAATTCAAAGTTGTAGTAGGCCATATTAGCCTAATGCCTGACAGTTTTTAGCCTACAATCTTGTAGAAGACTAGGCTATAGCTTGTGGCGAAACCAACCTAGCCATTGGTGACTATCAGTACAATAGTTGCAATAAAATGATTATTTTGGTTCAGTTTTAAATCTACAGAGTTTTACTATGGTGTAGAGAGGGATGGAGCAGGGGCCACTGCCCCTTAACCTTATTTGGATTTTTTGATTTATTTTGAGGATAAGTTTTAATTTGCTCTTTGAAACAACTTTTGTTTGGCCGACACCTTGATGGTGTGTTCTAATATTGCAGTCAAGTATACCATAACCAAAACAGACGCAGAGCAAGCATTGATTTTTATTGTTTTTCAGATGTACTGTACTATAAACCTATATCATATTGAAGATACAGAAATCTGAAAGTGTACTATTATACCCTTTGGGCAGTTTCAGCCTAAGAGAGCAGGTGCAAATGAGAGAAGTAAATTGGATGCTGCTGGTATGATAGCAATGATGTTGCAAGAACATTGGTTGTTCTGCAATTTGTATACAGTTTCCACTATTGCAATTAAACATCGTGTTGTTAAGATTTATGATGAATTGATGTATCTTTTGAGAATAAGAAAATCTCGTCAAAACAATCGGCATCAGAAACGAGTGAATGACTTTAATGACAGGTCCAGTGGTGTTTTTGATATATTTTGTGAAAATAACGTACAAAGAAAAAAACTTGAAGCTCTCCATGGAGTAACGATGACCAGTATGGAATGGGACTTTCTGAAAGATCAACGCTCAGAACGAAAAATGTATTGTGAGGATTACATTGATAAACAGTGGTGTAAAACAATGGAAAGGCGAAAGCAAGATCTTCATGCTCTTGAACGATTGAGGTGCTCCGAAAAAAGAATCACGGAAGAATATAATGAAGGTTTAACTGAATTAAATGAGATGCTTTCAGACTCTGAACAATCTAGTGCTGTTGAGGTCACTTCAGACGACACTCCAACTGATGATGAAGAGCCTAAGCCAAAGAGGAGGAAAGTAGCTATTAATCATGTGGTTGATGACACTATGGCAAAGCAATACCAGCATGCTCGACTTACTTTGCGAAATGTTCGCAGTGAATTTTATGAAACCTTGGACAAACTAAAAAGTGTTTATCATATGTCTCAGCTCCAAGCAGAGGCAGCTATCGTGGAAACAGCAAACAAGATGTTTGGAAGAACTTGGAAGTTTCATGGTAGTGACCCGGATCAACTCGATTTGGACACTTTGCCGGACAGACATATTATAAGGAAAACCGGCAAAAGCATCGAAACAATGGCTCTTGATTCCATTGTTCAAGAAATTATGTTTTCTGAGAATAATGCAGCCATTACATATGCTAATGACGGATCAAAAAAACAAGGAGCTGGTTCTTTCATTGTACAGGGAATAATAATAAATGGAAAATATAGAGCACTGCCTACCTTGTCTATTGTTTCAGAAAGCAGAGCTAATTTGGCAGACTTGAAAATGAATACACTACGGATCCTCTTTGTGGCTAGTGATGTGGAGGCTAAAGATATATATGAAAAGATTGACTTTGTGTTGACTGATCAAACTTCACATAATTTTCAAGTGGACCACACAGTGGCTGAAAAGTTTCAAACAAAAAAACTACCAGATCATGTCTTCTGCAATGTTCATCCAAGCTTGATGTTCAATCGTGAAATAAGTAAGCACTGGGCAAGTTTGGAAAACGCAATTGGAAGAGACAAAATTTATGCAAACTTTCTTGTTAATGCAACTTCATCAGCACGAAGTGTCACTGAACAAGCTCTTAATTGCATAACAAGGCTAATTAATCATGATTTTGATCACAAACCATGGAATAAAGCCAGAGACTTCGACCTTCACATTGCCCCAAGAAAAAATCTATCAGTAAGCCTCAAAGATGAAAGATTTAATCGTTTGACTTTGTCCTGCGCTATTGTATTGTATCATATGGAAGACGTAGCTGATTTTTTGCGTAAATTTTGTCATGTTTCAAATCAGCTAGCATGCATTGTTAGGTCTTTCCTTGACATCGAATTTTTAGAGGTTATGTTTTGTATTGGAGCTCTTCTGGGTTTACATCTGGTTGAACCTTTTTTGTCACTCACTCTGTCCCAAACTACCACATACTCTAAACTAACACCTACATTTCACCAACTTTATGAGGATCTAAACAACACAAATCCTGAAAAGCTATTCGATCTTGATAACCCTGCATTCCAATTCGTGTCATCCGATCGTTTTCATGCCACAAAGTACAGCCCAGAAATATGTGCAAGCATTGCACAAGTGACATCCACATACAAAGCACAACTTAAAAGCATGTTACAAGTTCTTCTTCGGAGATCATAACCCAAAGGCAAATATATCCTTCGCCCACATGGATGAGGAAAAACTGGAAAAAGTGCCTATCCACAACATTGACTCTGAGAGAAGTGTTGGCTTCATTAACTATGAACTATCTCGCAGAGGGGCCAGAGAACTGCCAGCAGCCTCTTCATCACAAGTAAAAAATAAATCCCAAGATCTAATTGAAAGTATGCCTTCTGGATCTTTCAAAAGTTATACCAAAAAAACCATCCTTATTCCCGAATTGCAGCTAGAGTGGAGAAAACTTCAAGATAACTTGCAGAAAACGATATCAGAAAACAAAATGTCCGCTAATATTGCACTAGACCAAAGACGCCACAAAGATCTTGCAGCTCTCAAATCCTTAGGTGGACCGTTCACTTCACCAATGGAGCTCGACAATTACGCAAATTCAATTCAAGCAGAAAGGACCAAGACAGACAGATTGTACAGGATACGTTACGCCAGGGACACATCGTTATCCATTCCCAAAACTAGCGATATTTTTAAGCTGAAAAAAGGACACAAGAAGCTTCCACTTCACACATACATAACAAACTTGAAACTATACTTTGAAAATATTGTATCAAAGACTGATGTGACAATGGAAGACTTCAGTGAAGCAATCACAACAATTGTGACTGAATCAAAAAAGTAGTGTTTAGTCACTGTTTACGTACCACAAACAGTAAAATTTTTAAAAAATTCCAAAACTTTCAACCCCTATGTTCAAGGGGGTAAACGTTATTTTTACGCGTTAAAAGTAAGCTGGTTGGTGTTTTTACATGTTTCTCCATATTTTCAGGGGGTTAGAGCAGAACTTTTGGTCTAAGTCCCCCCCTATTTATTGTTCTCATCATTTCATCAAATATTTGCCCCCCCCAATTTTTTTCTGGCTACGCCACTGCTACAAGAGCGGCTCGCTAGTGTGTGCTGCAGCACTCCCACAAAAGTTTCTCAAACATCTTAGCGTTTCTTTTGCCCAAAATGTAGTTATGTTCTCTGTTCACAGAATTGCTGACTGCTATAAATTGTAAATTATATTTGGAAACTTCGTGCTGTGAAATATTTTGCGCAAGGTTACAATAAAAGAACACACTCAATTGTGACGTCAAAGAGCCGCAAGTTTTCTTGATTTGCAATACAAACAAATAGCAAAAGCTTGTGCTGTGTACAAACAGCACAATAGACCAGGATACTTGTGAAATTTCACAGCGATGGTTGCTGCAAGAAATTAGGATTTGTTAAGGAGATTTCACATTTTATTGAAAGCTCGGAACAGCTTAAATAAACCAGTTTTATCTTAAACTTTCATCACAATTTAGAGCTGAAAATACGCTCAGAATGCACCAAATCAAATGTAATTTTAAAAATATCTGGGGGAGGCCCTCCCACTGTTGGATTCGCTATCGGCGTACACGCAGCACTCCTGGCTATTTTTACAACTCACCAACCGCCACTGCCAACGATGGATGTAGTTTCGCATCCCAATGAGCCAAAGTCCCTACAACTTTAAAATACATACTAAAGAATCATACATGTATCTATGCATTTGAAAAATTGCATGCTTGATTGCGAACACGTTGCCCTGCCCTTTCCCATTGGAGCAATCTTGCATTCAAAACTGCAAGGTGTCATCTCCAAAACATGCTTATCTCAAGATTTTTGCAATGATTTGTGGGTTATGATTTGATTAGTAGCTTACCCTTCCACAGACAGTCTTACTCGAGATCACGATCTTATTCCGGAACAAGAAAGTGGAAAAAGTCTGAATTGTTTGAAGATAAACAAAATACTGTGTTATCAAAAAGGACAAGTTACTTGTAACGAGAAAATCATTGCAAAACAAGATGAACAATGCATGAGTGTGCCTCACGTCAATATTATGACATCTCACAATAGCGTACATGATTCATTCAACGAGTTTAAAGAACTGAAACACATAATGATTAACAGTAGGAATTCTTAAAACTTATTCAAAAACGTCACAGGTTGGATTCTATCTTGATGAAATTACACAGAATGTGCACAAAAGCATAATCCTGAAAATTTCACATATTTTAAAACACAAACGAATCATACTTCGTTTCAATGTTACATATAGTTGTCTCTTTGCGACATGTTGCAAGATAAAAACACAAACAAACCTGAAATACAAGTCTACCAAACTGATATAGGAAAGGCTCAATAATTGGTTAACAATGAGAATATTCACAAAAAATCACAGGCTGCATTCCGCATGCAAGAAAGCAAGTTTGTTCAGGGGCGGCTCGCTAATGTATGCTGCGGTGCTTCAGCATTCCAATGAAAGTTTTCACAAAAAGTTTCTCAAATATCTTAGCGTTTCTACTGCCCAAATGTATTTTATGTTCTCTGTTTACAGAATTGCTGACTGTTATAGGCCTAAGTGTAAACTATATTTGGAAACTTTGGGTGCTGTGAAAGATTTTGCGCAAGGTTACAACTAAAGAGACAGTTGACTGTGACGTCGTAGAGCCGCGAGTTTTCTTGAATTGGCAATACAAACGAATAGCAGAACGATGTGCTGTTTTAAACCAAAACACAAGCAGGACGGCAAGTGTTGAGAAAAAAGCAGTGTCATACTGTCATAAGTCATTGAGTGTCTGGCATCCGGTAACGTCAAAAGAAGCTTAGGTCGCAATAGCGAAATTTACGTTATGAAATTACGCATTGTTAAGTGCTACACAATAAACCAATTAGTAGTTTGCATTTTCGTTGATTAGTATTGCGGTAGTATTAGTTTCAGAAGAACGCAAATAAGGAGGCACTAGCACAACTGATACTTTTTAGGATTGGTCTACTTCCCATCCTTGGAAAAAACTGCTTGAATTTAATATGGTCATGCAATAAGCAATGCATCTATCTACATCCAAAATGTAAAGTGACATAGGCCACGGGAAATTTTTTGTGGAGTAGGTAATGAAAAAAAAGTGTTTTCTTCTTTATCATTTAGAACATGCTATTCATATAATTATGTTTGTTGATCGTCCCCTCCAAAATATTACACATTTACGAAACTCTTAAATAAGCCAAGTTTCATTTAAACTTTATCACAATTTAAAGCTAAAATATGCTCAGAATGCACCAAATCAAATGTAAGTTTTCTGAGGGAGACACCCCGCTGTTGCATTCGCTTTCGGCGGACACGCGGCCAGGCTTCGTCCCTCCGCAGCACCCCCATTTCTAGGACACACCAGCCGCTAATGAAGTTGTTGGCATATTGTTAAAGTTGAAACAATCTTTTAAATCAAAAAAATCTTATTCAGTTTAAATATATTATTTTTATTCAAAAATCCATTCTTATTTATTTTATCAGCTGTTCGATAGCTTTGTCGAAACTTAAGCAATTTGCTAAGAAGTGAGCAATCTTGCAAACTAAACTAAATAACAGAATCAAACCAGCAAGGAAACTTAAAACAAACCTAAGGCAATGTGACAATAAAACAATCAGACAAAAGAAAGCAATATCAAGTCATGGCGTAGTTTGAAATTCAATGAAAGATTAATTATTGTCACGTTAAAACATGTCCTCATTAAGTTCACAAAATACCACAAATTACTAGGAACAACTCCCGTCCAAAAACACAGGAAACAAATCCACGAAAAGTTATATGACGAATAGCAATACAAAACATTCAAAAATATCACAAGACATAATCTATATTCCTAGTAACAAGGCAGCATACAAAGTAATCCTGCTCAAACATTTATATGGCTTTCACCAATGTGAATTAGCATATGACGTTTCAGGATACCGACGAGTACAAACGATATCTCACACATGTCACATTTGAATGGCTTTCTTTCCAGTATGAATTCGCATATGACCTTTCAGGTGACTGACTTGTGCAAACGATTTCTCACAAACATCACATTTATATGGCTTTTCACCAGTGTGAATTCGTATATGATTTTTCAGGTTGCATAGCCCTGCAAACGATTTGTCACAAATATCACAATTATATGGCTTTTCACCAGTGTGAATTCGCATATGACGTTTCAGGATACTGACCCTTGCAAACGATTTCTCACATACATCACATTTATATGGCTTTTCACCAGTGTGAATTCGCAAGTGACCTTTCAGGTGACTGACCTGTGCAAACGATTTCTCACACACGTCACATTTATAGGGCTTTGAACCAGAATGAATGAGCACATGCTTTTTCAGGTTACCGACCTGTGCAAACGATTTCTCACACACATCACATTTATATGGCTTTTCACCAGTGTGAATTCGTATATGATCTTTCAGGTTGCAGAGCCCTGCAAACGATTTCTTACACACGTCACATTTATATGGCTTTTTACCAGTGTGAATTCGAATATGACCTTTCAGGTGACTGACCCGTGCAAACGATTTCTCACACAGGTCACATTTATATGGCTTTTCACCAGTGTGAATTTGCATATGATCTTTCAGGTTACAGAGCCCTGTAAACGATTTCTTACATACGTCACATTTATATGGCTTTTCACCAGTATGAATTGGCAAGTGTCGTTTCAGGATACTGACTCTTGCAAACGATTTCTCACAAATGTCACATTTATATGGTTTTTTACCAGTGTGAATTCGCATATGACCTATCAGGTTATTGACAAGTGCAAACGATTTCTTACACACGTCACAATTGTATGGCTTTTCACCAGTGTGAATCATCTTATGCCGATTTAAACTACTACGTCGTGGAAATGATTTTTCACATAAATCACACTTGTTGGGCCTTTCACCAGTGTGATTTTTCTTATAATTTCAATTTCACCCCTTGTTCTTGATTATTCATTCCATATGGTTCACAATGTTCAAGTACTTCAAGCTTTACTGGAATTATCTCACTTTGATTCATGTTAAAAGGTGAAGTAAATAAGTAAATAATTGATATTAGCCATAGTTGATCAGTATAGTCGTTAAACTGAAACACATTAGCCGCAAAAATTAATAATCTGTGAAAAGTTGAATAATGGTTAAGAGTAGGAACACTCATATTCAAAAACAACACAGCTTAATATTCAATATATATTACTTCACAATTTTCAAAAGCTAACGCACGATCTCTCATTTCCATGACGCATCAACTGGTACAATAAAAAAGAAATAACATATAATCTTCCAGTGGCTTATCATAACAACACAAGTTATGTCACTTAAGTGCGACTACAAAGGCTTTCTTTTGTAAATTAAGTTGTTTCATCATTCACACTGACGGGATCTCTTCATGTTGGGGCAAATTAACAGCATCTCAAATGAGAAGTAACAAAAACATATCTTACACACTTCACACTTGCATGACGTTTAATTAGAATGATTCATCAATGGCTTCCTCGAACAACAAAAATGTAGGTGGCTATCTGCCACTTCAACCTGGTAAGTGGGTAATTATGTTTTTGCAACTTGCGTTACAAAACTTGGATATTTCATTTGGCAACTCTAGCATTTTTGTCGCATTATTTCTTCATTATTTGTTACATTTACCAAAAACAAAGGAAGATAGATATCATAATAATCAAGTTAATATCATAATAAATAAATTTAGAGAACTCCTCCCTATACTCACAAGCAAGCAACTTCCTGCTGCAACCAGAGTTCAAGTTTACTCCAGTTGTGTGAGGAGTGCCATGCTCTATGGCTCTGAAAGATGGGCTACTTTAGCAAGCAGCGTTACGCGCCTCCAACGTAATGACAGAGCGATGGTAAGATGGACCTGCCTAGTCAAGCCTGAAGACAACACCAGTTTGAGACACTTCTATCAAAGCTCAAAATAAAAGACATCAGTGAAGTCCTCCAATTAGGCAGACTGAGATGGCTTGGTCACGTTGAGCGCAGCTCAAGCTGGATCTCGCAGGTCAGATGTGTCAACATAGCAGCACAGCAGGATCAAGGTAGACCAAAACGCTCTTGGGAAGAATTTATAAAACGTGACCTTGTAGCCCTGAACATGGACTCGGCCAACCCAATCAATCGTGAGGTTTGGAGGGGAAGACTTCGTTCTCGACAGACAGACAGGCCACACCCTCGACGTGAGGATTAATTCATGGCCTGTATAATCAAAATTGGTTGATGATGATGAAACAAATAATAATAAATCACGTCCTATGACTTTTCTCCAGAGTTAGCTCCAGAGTTGTTGTGACGATTTAAATTGCTAACATACGGAAATATTTTTTTCCCATAGCCTACGACGTTTCAGCCTTCCGATCCGTGCAAACTATTCCTCACACAAAAGTCACATTTATATGGCCTTGCCCCAGTGTGAATTTGTATATTACTTTTCAGGTTATTGACCCTTGCAAACGATTCCTCACACAAGTCACATTTATAAGGCCTTTCACCAGTGTAGATTCGCATACCACGTTTCAGGCTACCGATACAAACGATTTCTCACACAGAAGTCACGTTTATATGGCTTTTTAGGTGTGAATTCGAAAATGATCTTTCGGGTTACAGACCAGTGCAAACGATTTGTTACACGTCACATTTATATGGCTTTTCACCAGTGTGAATTCGCATATGATCTGTAAGGTTACCGACAAGTGCAAATGATTTCTTACGCACGTCACATTTGTATGGCTTTTCACAAGTGTGAATTTGCATATGACGTTTCAGGTTACTGACCTGTGCAAACGATTTCTTACAAATATCACATTTATATGGTTTTTCACCAGTGTGAATTTGCATATGACGTTTCAGGTGACTGACCTGTGAAAACGATTTCTTACACAGGTCACATTTATATGGTTTTTCACCAGTGTGAATTCGCATATGACCTTTCAGGTCACCGACACGTGCAAACAATTTCTTACACACATCACATTTATATGGCTTTTCACCAGTGTGAATCATCTTATATCGACTTGAACTACTACATTGTGGAAATGAGTTTTCACACAGATCACACTCGTGTGGCTTTTCACCAGTGTGACTTCTCTCATGAATTTTCAATTGCACCACTTGTTCTTGGTTATTGATTCCATAATGTTTACAATATTCAAGTACTTCAAGCTTTACCGGAATGACTTCACTTTGATTCATGTTAAGAGGTGAAGTGAATAATTGATTTGAATTAGTAACGCATTAGTTGACCAAACAAAATCAGTTGTTACAAATATGGAATATATTACAGGGTTGAAATATAACCTGAAAAACATTATCTGCAAAAATTAAGCCAATACACTGTGAACAGCTTAATAATGGTTAAGAGTAGGAACACTTATATTCACAAACAACACAGCTTTATTCTATACTCATGAAAGCACAAAGAATGCAAACAAAAAGATAATCGTAACATAATATTATTTCACAGATTTTCAAAAGCAAAACCACGATCTTTCATTTCCATGACGCACCAACTAGAACAATATAAATAAATACAGTAAAGTCATCCAGTGGCTATTCACGTAAATGAATTAACAGCATCTCAAATGAGAAATAACAAAACCATATCTTTCACACTTGCATGACGCTTAACTAGAATGTTTCATTAACCACTTTGCTAATTTTTGTTGCTTAACGTTGGAACAGCGTTTATGGTCGTATGCAGCTTGTATCGCTTAACGGTGAATTCCCTAAAGCTTCTGTTATCTACCAGAAATAGTTTGGCTTCAATAAAGCATGGTTATGGCGCTGCTTTCTCAGCGAAAAGTAGATCTGTTTACAAGGAGGTTTAAGAAAAGCCAGTTCAAACTGGCTATTCAATGAGTCTTTTCACGTTAATTCAAGGCCTGGACACGTTATATCCATGAAAAATCTGCTGATTACTCCACGCCAGCTGATTGCCGAGCTGAATACGTTTCACATTTCACTTGCTTTTGAAGAAGTTTCAAATGCAGGCAAAGACTTGTTTCGTCAAAATAGTTTTTGAACAAGTCATTTTACATTGCTTGAAGGCCTAAATATGTTGAATCTATGTAAAAGAGGCTGATTTATGGTTTAAAGAACAAGATTTGCCATTTAATGTAGTTTTATATCAGTTTATAAGCCCATATGACAGCCAAAACGCCGGCAAAATTGTTCGCAAAACAAACGCCGGTGGTACGGCATCATGACGTAAGCGATAAAGCCGACGTTAAGTGGTCAATACTATGGAACTGTTAAACCAGGCAGCTAATGCACTACACCTGCATGATCATAGAAAACATTTCTGGTGTGAATCGAATACTGTCCTTCAGTGGATCAGGAACCCTGACCTACGATTATACAAGTTTGTTACTCGTAGGTTAAATCGCATTTTACTCTTGTCAGAAGTGAGCGAATGGCATTTCTGTCCGACGCATCTCAACTTGGCAGGCGTTGGCACCAGACCGAATGCCATCACCAAAACAGGTTCCAAGAAAATGTGGTTGAGCGGTCCATCCTTTCTCATGCAGGAGAATGAGGTCCCAACAGTGAAGGGAAACGATGTGGCTATTCGTAAAATTGAACTGTCGCCGGAGATAACGGTGAGAGAAAAACACAACTGGCTCCATTAGCATGAAGATCGAAACAGCACCTACGCTGTACGAAAAAAAAGAAAGTTGCCTATCTTGTAGGTTTCACAGAGTTCATTGCATCTAAATGCAAGAAACATGAGTAATGAGTATGCAAAAGCAAAGTTAAATGCTTCTTACCTTGAGGACGCTTTAACTATGGTGGTTGTCTACGTGCAGAAAATAGTGTATACAGATTTGTTAAGTTGTGAAGGTCTGCCAGAGTCGATTGATGTTGTAACAAAACGTCTTGCTTCGAGCAAAGCTGGAGTGGATAAACAGTGCCTGAAGGAGTTGCTCTCTCTAAAAAAAGTATCGTCCTTGTGTGGACAAACAGGGTAGACTTCGTATTGAAGGTCGTCTGAGTAAGTCTCCCGAAATAACTGCCGATGCAAAGCATCCTCTTATTTTGCCTTCGAGGAACGCATTGACACGGCTAGTTGTCCTTGACGCTCATTGTGATAGCTATCACTTTGGTGTGCAACAGACGCTGTTATCTACTCGTCAACGTTTTTGGATTGCAAATGGTAATTCTTCGGTGAAACATTATTTGCATGACTGCGCTCCATGTGCCTTAGAGAAAGCAAAGCCCATCAGGCAACTTATGCCTGATTTACCATTACCAAAAACCACGACCTATAACAAATCTTTCTTTAACAGTGGTGTAGATTTTTTTGGTCCAATGACGTTTGTGGAAGAAAGAAGCCAAAAAAAAGCATGGGGATTGTTATTTACCTGCCTTACGAGTAGAGCAATCCATGTGGAACTAGTGACGTCACTATCTTACAGTGAATTTGTTTTAGCATTTACCAGATTTGTAGACTTGTGTGGATCTATACGTAACATGCTCTTAGATAACGGGACCACATTTCAAGCGGCAGCTAAAAGACTACCAGAAATTTTGGAGTCTTCTGAAATTCAAACTTCTCTGAGAAAAAAGGGAATTAACTGGGCGTTCATCCCTCCGTATGACCCGGCTCAGAGAGGGGCTTGGGAAGCAATAGTCAAACAATTCAAAATTGCCTTTTCCAACGTTATTGGGAACTCAGCTCATAAACTCAACTTTGTTGAACTTCTTACATTTATGGGTAGTGCCATAACAGTCAACGAAAGACCTTTAGTCCCTATCTGTGATGACCCTAAGGATTCTACTGTTATCACCCCAGCCGCACTCCTTAATCCATTCTTGAGCCCATTTTCATCAGTTGGCAACCCGCATGACCGAGATGAGTTACGGAGAGACTATAGGTATAACCTGGCTCTATCTCACAGTTTCTGGGAGAAATGGATCTCTTTCTATTTACATTCTCTGCAGGGTAGAAATGAGTGGGCCAGTTTAGGGGAGAACCTAAAGCCTGGGCAATTAGTGGTGATTGGTTCTCCGAAGATATAACTAAGAGAGGGAGGTACTGGTTGGGGAGAGTCCATGAGATCATCCTCTAAAAACGAAAACCGATTGTCAGGCGCATTAGGGTGGCAGTCTCAGCGGTGGGATGAGGCATCGGGTGAGGTCAAAGTGGAACTGGTCCTAAGAGGTATATCATGGGTTGCGCCTGTGGGGAATGCTTGACTGCATTCAGGACCCGACCCCCCTGGTCTATTGTTAGCGGGTGTCGTTGAGGCATCTGTGCCACCATTGCCTTTCATCTAAATTAGTAGTGTAGGCTACTGTATTGTGGATATGTATCGCGCAAATCTGTTTTAACCTTCGTCTTTCTATGTGTCATCTGCAGTGCCCCAATATGCATAATGTTCAAGTAGTGTATGGTATGCTACAGCGATCTCAGTAATTTGTGTCATTATACGTAGCTGGCTAGTTACTGTTTAGTGCTTTTGATTTGTTTACTACTGTGTGTTTCATGCAAATGATGTAGATATTAATCGTGCAAGTATTCACTAGCGATCTCAGTGATTTGCGTCATTATAAGTAGGCTGTCTATTAGTTACTTTGTAGTGCGTTTGATTTGGCTACTGTGTGTCTCATGATACCAACGTATATATTAATCGTTAACATATATTAATCGTTATTATATTAATCGTTAGTATATATTAATCGTTACACAGGACCAGCTGGCTACGGGCCTGTGTATGTGTCATCCGCAGGGCCCCAATATGTGTAACTCGTCAACATGTTCAAGTAGTGTATGCTACAGCGATCTCAGTGATTTGTGTCATTATACGTAGCTGGCTAGTTACTGTTTAGTGCCTTTGATTTGTTTACTACTGTGTGTTTCATGCAAATGATGTAGATATTAATCATGTAAATATTCGCCAACGATCTCAGTAATTTGCGTCATTATAAGTAGCTGGCTAGTTACTGTGTAGTGCGTTTGATTTGACTACTGTGTGTCTCATGATACTGACGTATATATTAATTAATCGTGTAAGTATTCACCAGGTCTTTGTGGCCAAGGTGTTCCAGTGCCTTGCGCTGTTATATAAGGATAGTCACCATTTGTTGTGTAGCTTAGATGTATATACTTTCTGTGTATTGCATGTTGGGCATCGACCCTTCTAAACGATTTGTCACATAGATCACAATTATATGGCTTTTCACCAGTGTAAATTCGAATATGACGTTTCAGGATACTGACCCTTGCAAACGATTTCTCACACACGTCACATTTATATGGCTTTTCACCAGTGTGAATTTGCAAGTGACCTTTCAGGTGACTGACCTGTGCAAACGATTTCTCACATACGTCACATTTATATGGCTTTGAACCAGAACGAATGAGCACATGTTTTTTCAGGTTACCGACCTGTGCAAACGATTTCTCACATGTATCACATTTATATGGCTTTTCACCAGTGTGAATTCGTACATGATCTTTTAGGTTACAGAGCCCTGCAAACGACTTCTTCCACACATTACATTTATATGGCTTTTTACCAGTGTGAATTCGCATATGACCTTTCAGGTGACTGACCAGTGCAAACGATTTCTCACAAACGTCACATTTATATGGCTTTTCACCAGTGTGAATTCGCATACGATCTTTCAGGTTACAAAGCCCTGTAAACAATTTCTTACCTACATCACATTTATATGGCTTATTACCGCTACGAATTGGTGCATGCCGTTTCAGGATACTGAGTCTTGCAAACGACTTCTCACAAACGTCACATTTATATGGCTTTTTACCAGTGTGAATTCGCATATGACCTATCAGGTTATTGACCAGTGCAAACGATTTCTTACACAAATCACAATTATAGTACATACAATCATGGAAAAAGGAATATCCTTGGATAACCTTCGACTCCGTGAAAGGAATAGCTTAATGGACATCCTGCAAATGGGTTGTGGACAGTGTTTTTTTTAAGGTGTTTTGGGGGACCGAAACGGTCCCCTAAATTTCTCCTGCGGTTTCCCAAAATTTGGACTTGCAACTACAGTAGAAAAGTAATGGTTGTTTCTCGCTATGTCTTGTCGATAATACGAATATAGCCGAAAATACGAATATACGAAATAGGCCTAAGTGGAGGTACAGCGAACAGCTGATTCAAAGAGTTATTCACAAAAGAAGTGCACCTTTGATACTCGTCAATGTTTATTTCTGATTTATGGCGCATAATGATCAGTTTTTACGTGTGGAAACATAACAAGCAGAAGCCAACAAGCACACTTTGTTTGATTGTGCAGAAAACTTGTTTGGCGGCCGTGTTGGGCAGGCTGTTTGGTCGCTGTTACAATCATTTAAGATGTGCCTTGTCGAATAATTCATTTTATGTTGCGTTGATTGTATGTAGGCCTAGTTATGGCTATTTTTTGGTATTTAAATGAAACACTTGCGGTCTCTTAAAACTACTTAGCGGTCACCCAAACCAAACCTTAAAAAAAACCCTGGTTGTGGATAACAATAAGTCTCGTCACGTACAAAATCTGTTTTGTCTTCAGGACAACAGAAGGTTTGGATCGAAGGTTTCAGCAAATGGAAAAAAGGAAAAGATGCATTAAAAAGCATGATATTAGTACCGCACACAGGGAATGCAGTGAAGGTAGACTGGTAGAAGCAGAAGCCACAGAAACATCAAAAATTGTATCTCATTCGACTTTGAGAAACATGAAACGGAATTGCTCTGTCATTGAGTGGATTTTTAAAGTAATAATTTTTTTTGCTCGACAAGGGTTGGCATTGCGTGGTCACGATGATGAAAATTCAAATATAATGCAAACGCTTCATCTTCTTGCCTCAAACAACGATAACTTAAAACAGTGGCTTGAGGGTCTTGGTTGCTGATTCCATATGGTTCACAATCTTCAAGTATTTCAAACTGAACTGGAATTACTTCACTTTGATTCATGTTAAAAACTGAAGTGAATAATTGATTTGAATTAGTGATGCATTAGCGATGGTTGACCAAACAAAATCAGTTAACTTACAAAGTAAGAAATACATTGCAGGATAAACAGCCTATAACCTGAAACATACAAAAATATCGCAACTTAAATTGTATATTCATAAAAGCATAAACAATGCGCACAAAAGTAAAATCTTGAAAAGTAATAATCGGTAGGCACTTTAACGTATTTCACTTTCCAAAAACAATAATGCAATCATGCATGACATATTGTACGATTCCTCGTAAATCAGCTCAATGAAGTCATGTGACTCAGCATGTGATATTGTCAACGTTCTTCTCGAAACTTCTTTGATACAAACTACACTGAGTGAACGAATTACCGTCACCAGCGTAACCTAGTGGATTAGAGTTTGGGCAAGAAATATAGTCGTTTCGATTGCTTGGGTTCGAGTCGCATCTCCTGCCTTTATTCTTTTTTCTTCTGTTACTGAACTGAGTGCAAAACAATTCTTTTCCTGCGATGAGGTGATTTCAAACATCAATGATGGCATGTGTCTCGCTGATTGCGTTACTGCTTTTACTGCCAAAAACACATGAAACAAATCACATAAAGTTATGCAACGATTGGCAATACAAAAGGAACATAAAAAACATCACAAAATCACAATCTACAGTATAATCATACTAACAACGTCGTATACATTTTTTCTATAAGCCAAGATCATATTCATATGGCTTTTCACAAGTGTGAATTCGCATATGTCAAATTACAGAGCCCTGCATACGATTTCTCAGACACGTCACATTTATATGGCCTATCACCAGTGTGAATTCGCATATGACATTTCAGCTGACTGCCCCGTGCAAACGATTTCCTACACACGTCACATTTATATGGCTTTTCACCAGTGTGAATTTGCATATGATCTTTTAGGTTACCGACTTGTGCAAACGATTTCTCACACATGTCACATTTATATGGCCTTTCACCAGTGTGAATTCGCATATGACATTTCAGGTGACTGCCCCGTGCAAACGATTGCTTACACACGTCACATTTATATGGCTTTTCACCAGTGTGAATTTGCATATGATCCTTCAGGTGACCGACCCGTGCAAACGATTTCTCACATATGTCACATTTATATGGCTTTTCACCAGTGTGAATTTGCATATGACGTTTCAGGTTACTGACCTGTGAAAACGATTTCTCACACACGTCACATTTATATGGCTTTTCACCAGTATGATTTCGCATATGACATTTCAGGTCACTGACTCGTGCAAACGATTTCTTACACACGTCACATTTATATGGCTTTTCACCAGTGTGAATTGGCATATGACGTTTCAGGTTACTGACCCGTGCAAACGATTTCTTACATACGTCACAATTGTATGGTTTTTCACCAGTGTGAATCATGTTATGCTGATTTAAACTACTACGTTGTTGAAATGATTTTTCACATGAATCACACTTGTATGGCTTTTCACCAGTGTGATTTCTCTCATGAATTTTCAATTGCACCACTTGTTCTTGGTTACTGATTCCATGTGGTTCACAATCTTCAAGTACTTCAAGCTTTACTGGAATTAGTTCACTTTGATTCATGTTACAAGGTGAAATGAATAATTGATTTGATTTGGTGATGCATTAGTTGACCAAACAAAATTAGTTGTTACAAAGATGGAATATATTAATGGGAAAACGTATAACCTGAAACACTATAGCTGCAAAATTAGGGTATTAAATTGAGAAAAGTTTAATAATGGTTAAGAGTAGGAATACAATGTTCCTGGAAACAATGTTCCTTGGTTTCTTCGTAGCGTTGTTAAGCAGGGCTTTGGAATCATACTTGGAAAGATTTTGGCATATCTGGAGTCGTAGTGCTCAAAAGAAGGCCGACTTGATGACAAAACGATGAAGAACAAGATTTGTGATTTGTGTTCTCAATCTTTTTTCAAAGTATTGCTTCTTGTTCTTTGTAATGTGCTATAAAACGTCACCAGAAATTAGAAATATTTGTTCTTGTCAGTTTTTGTGAAAGTCGCCATTTCAAATGATGAGGAGTTGTTAATATTAAAAGCAATAAAAAAGAAACATTCAAAACTAACAAATGATCAGTATAAATTTCAAAGTAAAAAAAGGATGCCAGGTTGCATACAAAATAATTTCAATCAGACAAAAACATATTTTATTGTTCATTCACCAAGTACAGTGGAAATCACAAAATAACAAATAAATTGCATTTTATGAATTTACCTTCTAGAGACGTATCTTACGCCGTTTCACACAAGCAACATGCAAAAACGCTTTTTCACAAACGTCACATTTAAATATATAGCTATTCACCAGATAGATTTCGCATATGACCTTTCAGGTTACCAACCTGTGCAAACGATTTCTCACACACGTCCCATTTATATGACTTTTTACCAGAGTGAATATACATATGACGTTTCAGGTGACTGAAAAATTAAAACGATTTAAAACATGTCACATTTATATGACTTTTCACCATTGTGAATTTGCATATGACCCTTCATACTGACCTTCTACTGACCTGTGAAAACAATTTCTCACACACAGCACATTAATATGGCTTTTCACCAGTGTGAATTCCGGAATGGCCCGCTTTGACGAGTCTGATTCAGCGAGTCCGATTTGGCGAGTTCCCTATTCGGCGAGAGCCAATTGATATTCGAATCCTCAACTATTAGAAAATTATCCAACGACGCCTTCTGCTTACTAAGAGAATTTTGTATTTTATTCTACAATATCTTTTCTTTTGCATTCCGAAAAATAAAAATAAATTAAAATGAAATTTAGCGAAAAATGTTTGAACTATTAAATTAAAATGTTTGCTCACATAGTTATTATTATTATTTATTAGCGTGAAACAAGGCTGTCTATACCCAAAACAAAACAACAAAAAAATACACAAACTGCAAATACACAAAGGTCATAGAGAGCCACCTTGGATGTCATCAGTTTAAAATCTCCCTAAATAGGCTATCAACTGTTGTTCAGTCTAAAGGTCGAAAGTACGGTTTAGGTGTCTATCCCTAAGTTTTCGGGGTCAATGAATCGAATTAAATAGGTTAAATTACGATAGGCTGATTATCTACTGAGATACGTATGATTTGTATATAATATACGACTTGGGAGAGCCCGGGGACATTTCAGACGCAGCGATAGGCCAACATCAGACAGAGCAGATCACGATATTAGCAAATTCCCTTGAAGCTTGAGATATACTGCAAACAAAATCATCTTGACTTCCATGATGTAACACGAGCTTGAGAAAAGTGGTTTTCCAACATTTCAGTTTCTATACTTTTGGCAGCTTGATAAGCCGAATAGTGGTAAAATTTTGAGACAACTCCTCACTTTTCATCTGAATAAATTCCATATGTATTGGTGCAAAATGGTTTCCAGCACACTTTAAAATAAAACATTTTTTCGAAAACAAAACACTCGAAAATCCGTCCGTAGTATCCCCAATCTCCCCTAATAAGATGGAATTATCATAAGAGCATATTACATGCCGCATAACAGGTACTATCAATACAGGCATCTAAGAAAAACTGCAACCAACAGGAGGCTCATACTTGGCCTCCTACAGTAGATGAATACAGGGGATTAATCTGTTCTAAATAATGGCGTACCATTAAAGTCTGGACACAGACAAATTCAGAAAATCATCGGAATTACAACGGTAGGCTACAAAGGTAAATCGTAAACCAGGGTGATCAGCCCGTTTGTTGTCTTATTGCCTAGGGCTGTCTCTATTCATCATCTTCCGACTCGTCTAGAAGAAACTTGTTATGTGGATTGTCACATTCTTGCAGTTGGCATGGTCCACATGCAGCGGTACACGGTAGTCCGTATCCTCTACAGCAGTGGTTCCCAACTCATTTTAAGGCAACCCATTTTACAAAAAAATTCAGTTCGGTAAAATCTTGCGACCCAAGCAAATTGTCGTAGTATTTTACAAGCCATACAAGATTGCGATGCAAACAAACAGCACTACAAAAGCAGTAACTTTTTCCAAAAATAATATGTTTATCAAATCACTAATCAGATAGCTGCTGTACTGGCTTGCTGTCAGTGAGTTTTTGAAATCGAGGCGTTATTTTGCTTAGGCATAGCCGCATGTCGGCTTCAACTTCCAGCCGGTTTCGCCATTTAATTTTCAATACACACATGGCGCTAAATCCAGTCTCACAAAGCCAAGTTGTTGCAAATGGAATCTGTTTTTGAAGCACTAAATTTGAAACTGTGGGATACACTTTGTACATGGAAGCCCAAAAGTGGATGTTTGCAAAATCTTTGGAGTGTTTGTCTTTGAAGGACGCAAAAGAAATACGATTTGCTGCTTTTGTCGTTATGTCCATAAACTGTTCTGCAACATGGATGGGAAGTCGAGGCAGATCTTTTCCAACAAATGGATCAATTATCTAATCATTTTGCTACTAGGTGTTAGAGATTTTTCATGGTAGTGCACAAACTTTTTGGCAAACTGTTTCAGGTGTCGAATTATGGTTTGCTTAACATCAACTTCCTTGCCACAAATATATTGCGTTAGCTGAGGAAATATATCGTACTCATCTCTGGTGGCATAACTTTTCCAGAATATGAGTTTTTTGTAGTAAGCAGAAACTTTTGCGGCACGATCAATCACCGTAAAGTCGTTGCCTTGCGTAGATAAATTTAGAGAATTCAGAGAGTCAAATATATCGGCAAGGTAAGCAACTTTTGCGTTGAAATCTTCTTGCAAAAACTTCTCGGCTAATCTCACACAGTTCTGTTACCTCAGGAAGCAAACTCCTCCCGCAAATTAAACACTCGCTTCAGGACACGACCTCGTGACAACCATCGCACTTCTGTGTGCAGCAGCAATGCTTGGTAATAATCAGAATCCATGTCAGTGCACGAAGACGAAAATAAACGCCGATTTGGTGGACTTGCTTTGATGAAGTTTACACACTTCACAACATCATTCAACACTTCGTGCAGCTCTTGAGACAGGTTTTTTTGCAGGAAAGGCCTCTCTGTGAAGAAAGCAATGAGTCCATACAGCACTTGGGGCTTTGTCTTTGATGCATTTTACCACATCAGACTATGTGTGGCCCAACGTGTGGAAAAATTTGTCATGGTTTGTCTTACATAGTGTTCGTGACATATAGTGCATGTTACAATGTATATCCCGTAACTTTGGCAAGTTAATTTATGTTTGAGACTGAAAGTTTTGTTGGTTTTACATTTAATAATAATAATAACAATAGTAAAAACGAAAACTGTTAAAACTTCTTGCACTACGATCATGCCACAAAGCTTTCCGATGTCTCGACATGAAACACTTCATGACTTGTGGTTGTATTTTCCAGTTTTGTGATCGATCTCTAAAAATTTTTTATTGTTATTTTTCGCCCAAGATACAATATGCCTGAAAAACAAGCGACCCAAAAATATAATCAGGCGACCCAACTTTGGGTCGTGACCCATGTGTTGGGAACCACTGCTCTACAGGAGCAGCGGAGTGTCTTACAGGCAGTGGAGCAGTTGTAATGAATGACCTTTTGAGACTGTTTGGAGCAGCCTTCATTTTTGACATAAGTGGGATGAGCCGATTCTTTTGCAGGTTCCACCCCCAATTTATGACATCCATACTCTCTGCTTTTCCCATCCAGACCATTATCTGGTAGTAAACTCGACGACAGTGAAATTGGGTAGCAGATTCAGTTGGTGGCAGACGCTCGGGCGTTACAAATGATGAAACAGAGACAACTTTCTTGCTGAAGGTGTTGTATCGCATTGTAGCAGGGAATCTGTGCTCTGGCCATCAAAAAAGACAGCCATTACTTGGCACCCAAGGTCATCGATTATCTCTGTGGTCTGGTTTGGGGCAGTGAATGCTTTAGCACAAGACCGATGAACAGGATCTCCATGCACAAGTTTCCGAAAAACAGTCTTCTTGCCAACACCGAATATCCGAGACGTAGTGTCACAACCAGTCATGGCATGGATAAATATCAACTCAGAACACCTGTCATGTCCAAAGATTTTTTTCAAACGGTTTATGTTGTATACTTTGGTACTGCCATCAGCTTTGAACTTGTCTGACCTGAAATAAAGGCCCTTACTATCTTCTTGTGCATAGTAAACAATTAACACAAGGAGATCGGTATCTTCTCCAATCAGCGTTGTTGTCTGAAGAAGAGATGTCTCCACTGCGGCCGTCCCAATTTCTACATCAGCATCCCCAAATGCATTTACCAAGGTGCAATTTTGTTTCCGAAGTTTACCACTTATCATCCAAATCAAATTTTGTTTATTGGCATCTTGTGGAAGAAACTCCTCCTTCCTGCCTGTGAACATAGTGTCAGCTGTAAAGTTGACAACGGGATGAAGATTCCGTCCTCTTGTTTGATGCATGTTGTCTTTAATGGTCGCCCTTTTTCATAGCCGTCAAACACAATGGTCGTACCGGATCCATATTGCCGGATGGTGAAATCAGCATATGACCGTGCTATTTCACCATAGCTTTGTCCACGCTGCCAGCATGGTATGTGGTGAAGGAGTGAACCGCCATCAAGTACGTGGCACTCCGTTTTTGGCACAGAATGTAGGATTGCATTACTTGTGTGATCACAGATCGCGTGTGCTAACTGTGGCTTATCAGCTTTTCAGAATACATGTCTCGATTCAAAGAGAGCAGGAGGGAAAGGACTAAGCTCGTAACACATAACTTCCTCCAGTGATAGATGTCCAGCTTGGGAGACCTACAAAAACTCCAGATCCAAACAAAAAGCCCCAGCTTTTAAAAACACCGAAAGTACCGCTTAATTGTGTACAAAAAACGCCAAACTAGCCAAAGTCGGGGGAAAATAGCACGCCTGGAAAAACTCTTGCAACTAGCATGTTGCTCCAGGAGGGTCAAAATAAAACTATGCAGCAAATATTGCGTCGATGGCGTGAAAAAATGTTGCTTTTTTTCATAACTAACTTTCTTAACACTATTAGCGTTTTAGCACTTAAAATATCCTAAAAATAGCAAAATGAAATCCTATAAATTGTGGTCCAAAAACCGCAGACTTAAAAATAAAACCACAGAAGTGCATTAAAACAACAAGCTCTGGCAGCCCTGAGTGACTTTGCCTGAGTAAACCTTTTTGATTTTAACAACGATAATTTCGCTTGCATTGTCATGCGACTATGCACGCATTCATGTGATTATGATGTCACAAACACAAGAACAATAACAACTTGAATACCACCATCTACCCAATACGCAAAATTATTTAGAAATATGCCGTATATTTCCTTGAAAGTGACCCCTTTCTGGGGGTCCGATTTTGGTAAACTTTTAGTATGTTATTTAGTATGCCTATTGGTAATAGAATCCGTTGAAAAACCTTTTGTATCAATTTTTTGGGGTTAGGTGCCTTTTTTCCGTATATTGACTAGTCTAAAAAGAAATGCAGTATAATTGTTCAGTGGCTTATCAAACCAGTACAAGTTATGTCTGGCTACAAAAGCTTTCATTTGTAAATTAAGCTGTTTCATCATTCACATTGATGCATCAGCAACATCATCTCAAATGAGTTATAACAAAAACATATCTTTTACACATTTCACACTTGCATGACGTTTAACTAGAATGATTCATCAATGGCTTCCTCGAATAACAAAACTGTGAAAATAATATTTTATAATTAGATGTGGGCATCCGCTACTTCATCCCCTTAAGTGGGTGATTGTGTTTTTACAACTTGCGTTACAAAACTTATGCACTTCACTTAGCAACTCCAGCATTTTGTGTCGCATTATCACTTCGTAAACAATTGGAAAGTCCCCAGTATCGTATTTTGCTTAATTGTTGTCATGATTATTCCGGAGAAGACAATATTGGATTATTGTTTTCCAATGTCATCACATTATCACTGCAGTATTTCCATCAGTTGTCATTGGAATTGTCATTGGAAACAATGTTTCTTGGTTTCCTCATAGCGCTGTAAAGCAGGAGTGTGAATTTATACTTGGAAGGATTTTGGCATATCTGTACTCGGAGTGATCAAAAGAAGGCCAACTCCAACTTGATACAAAACAATAAATAATGAAATGGGTGTGTTTTTCAAAGCATTGTTCCTTATTCTTTGTATTACGCTATAAAACGTCATCAGAAATTAGAAGTGATTCTTCTTGTCAGTTTTTGTAAAAGTGGCCATTTCAATATCGATCTAAACTTACATGAAATTGAATTTAAAAATGAAAAACCACTATCAAAAAAACTTTGGAAAAAAACTTTCTGGGCAACAGAAAGCAGATAACTACCAAGTTCTGGTTACCACAATACTGTTAGCCTTTTGCAGCCTAGAGTGCAACAACTGCAACATCAGCATCAAACTCCATTTCCTCAAGTCATTTTTATGAACTTGCGAATAACTTTTGGGAATATTAGCGATTAACAAAGTCAATGATGTCACCAGTGTGAATACGCATATGACCTTTCAGGTTACTGAACCATGCAAAAGATTTCTCACACATGTCACACTTATATGGCTTTTCACCAATGTAAATTCGCATATGACGTTTCAGGATACCGTCCACCAGTATAAATTTGCATATGACGTTTCAGCATACTGAAACGTGCAAACGATTTTTCACACACGTCACATTGATATGGCTTTTCACCTGTGTGAATTTGCATATGACGTTTCAGTAGGCTATACCGACCCGAGCAAAACATTTCTCACACACGTCACATTTATATGACTTTTCACCAGTGTGAATTCGCATATGACCTTTCAGGTTACTGACCTGTGCAAACGACTTCTCACATATGTCACATTTATACGGCTTTTCACCAGTGTGAATTCGCATATGACCTTTCAGGTTACTGACCTGTGCAAACGACTTCTCACATATGTCACATTTATACGGCTTTTCACCAGTGTAAATTCGCATATGACCTTTGAGGTTACTGAACCATGCAAACGATTTCTTACACACGTCACATTTGTATGGCTTTTCACCAGTGTGAATCGTCTTGTGCCGATTTGAACTAAGTGTTGTGGAAATGATTTTTTTACATAAATCACACTTGTATGGCTTTTTATCCGGGTGACTGCTCTCATGAATTTTCAGTTTCACCACTTGTTCTTGGTTATTGATTCCATATGGTTCACAATCTTCAAGTACTTCAAGCTTTACTGGAATTGCTTCACTTTCATTCATGTTAAAAGGTGAAGTGAGTAATTGATTTGAATTAGAGATGCATTAGTTGACTGAACAAATTCAGTTGTTACAAATAGGAAATATATTACAGTGTAAACAACGTATAATCTGAAACACATTAGCTGCAAAAATTAAGGGAATAAACTGTGAAAAGTTTATTAATAGTTAAAAGTAGGAACACACACATTCAAAAACAACACAGCTTAACATTCTATATTCATGAAAGCATGCAAGAACGCACACAAAATATAATTCCAACAAACATTATTTCACAAATTTGCAAATGCGAAAGCACGATCTTTCATTTCCATGACGCACCAACTAGCACAATATAAAAGAAATGCAGTATAATCGTTCAGTGGCTTATCAAACCAGTACATGTTATGTCTGGCTACAAAAGCTTTCATTTGTAAATTAAGCTGTTTCATCATTCACATTGATGCATTCTCTTTACGTAAGTGAATTAACAGCATCTCAAATGAGTTATAACAAAAACATATCTTTTACACATTTCACACTTGCATGACGTTTAACTAGAATGATTCATCACTGGCTTCCTCGAATAACAAAACTGTGAAAATAATATTTTATGATTAGATGTTGGCATCCGCTACTTTAACCCCTTAAGTGGGTGATTGTGTTTTTACAACTTGCGTTACAAAACTTATGTACTTCACTTAGCAACTCCAGCATTTTGTGTCGCATTATCACTTCGTAAACAATTGGGAAGTCCCTAGTATCGTATTTTGCTTAATTGTTGTCATGATTATTCTGGAGAAGACAATATTGGATTATTGTTTTCTAATGTCATCACATTATCACTGCGGTATTTCCATCAAATGTCGTTGGAATAGACCGATCCATCGCCTAGCAACGTTCAGCCAATCAGAGCGCATGAGAGCAAGCTATCTTTGCTTGCCAATTATGTAGGATTGATTTTGTGCAGTTTCGGTCACGTTTATGCTGTTTTTGTGATGGTAAATAAGAGATTTAGTTATGGCACTTGCAATTTTGACGACAAATATCCAGAGAAATGCAAAGATATCACTTTCATTTGCTTTCCTAAACCAAAAACAAGATTGGAAGACTGTTTACGTTGGATCAAAGCATAAATGGTCGGCTTCATGGCTGCTAAACGTGTCAAGAATTAACCTTCATTCATACGTTTGTTCAAAGGTAGGTGGTAACTATCTAGAATCTGAAATTGTTTGCGATCTTATCAAAACAGAAACCGTCTTAGAATGCTGCATCAACTGCCTAAACAATGTATTAGCTCTGCTGGGAGGTAGGCTACTGATAGACTGATTTTAATGTGTATTTGTAGTGGTGGTTTTGCAATGTATTAAAATACAATAAATACATGAAGTGTTACCCTTTTTAGCATTTTGTGGATGGAAAACCTTCTGACATAGCCTACATCCACACCCAATTTCAGCTGATGGAATGAAAGTACGAACAACTCGAACAAGCCGAAAAAGAGTTCTGCCAGATATGTCTCATGACAATGATGCAATGAACAGTGAACAAGATGACCATGTACAAAAGAAGCAAAAAAGTATTTCAGAAGCACAAAACAATGATAGGTTATGATTATCCATCACATCTCAATTAGTCATTTTGCAATGGGTTAGGCTAACTGGTTTATTTCTTGATTTGTATGAATTAATCACTAGTAGCTTACGGTAGGGCTAGGCTATTGGTATTATAGGCTATGTTTCGGTTCCTTTATTTATCTTATGTAACCATTAAATTTAAACAACCATAGTTTACAGCCAGGCTATGCTATTCATTGCAGAATCATGCAAGCTGGTAATTGAAAATCAAGCTTTGAAAAAATAACTTTGTGCTCTAACAATGCAATATGAAGCGCAATCTCTTCTTTTGCTACAATTGCAAGAAGGGTCATTTTTTAGTGTAAGTTCCATTTTAAATTCTCCTGTTAATGAATTGTTTGCATATTGTACTGGTTTAAGTCACGTGCAATTTAAAACCCTGTTGGATTTTTTGACGCAAAATGCCACAAGTGCCATTAAATACAAAGAATGCAAAGAAAAATGTTTGAAATTGTCTTTGTAGCCTAAAATCAGCCACTTTTGACTTTGCAGGCTAAGAAATGGGTTTCATTTAAAAGATTTGGCCTATAGATTTAATTTTTCACTCTGGCAGTGAATTGTAACAAATCAAACAAACAAGGTAGCAGTTGCAGCACAGCACACCATCCAGGCTATGTAACTTCTATAAAAATATGATCAACTATTCAAAACATTGATAACACTGCATGGCTATGGCTCTAACAACCCAGTTAAATCGTGCCTTAGAAAGCACTATTTGCAGCAAGTTTCCCATTTTAAGTTTTTTAAGACATCTCAAATAGGTATTTGCTGTCAAACCTGCAAGTACCGCAGAAGAAAATTCTACTTCGAAAAAATCACAGCATAAATGTGACAGAAACTGCATAAAATCAATGCTACATAATTGGCCAGCAAAGATAGCTTGCTCTCATGCGCTCTGATTGGCTGAACGTTGCTAGGCGATGGATCGGTCTATTGTCATTGGAAACAATGTTTCTTGGTTTCTTCATAGCGCTGTACAGCAGGAGTGTGGAATTATACTTGGAAGGATTTTGGCATATCTGTACTCGGAGTGATCAAAAGAAGGCCGACTCCAACTTGATACAAAACGATAAATAATAAAATGGGTGTGTTTTTCAAAGCATTGTTTCTTATTCTTTGAATTACGCTATAAAACGCTATCAGAAATTGGAAGTGTTTCTTCTTGTCAGTTTTTGTGAAAGTGGCCATTTCAATATCGATCTAAACTTACGTGAAATTGAATTTAAAAAATGAAATAACTATCAAATAAAACACTAACAATAAAACAACTATCAAAAAAACTTTGGAAAAACACTTTCTGGGTAACAGAAAGCAGATAACTACCAAGTTCTGGTTACCACAATACTGCTAGCCTTTTGCAGCCTAGAGTGCAACAACTGCAACATGAGCATCAAACTCCATTTCCTCAAGTCATTTTTATGAACTTACAAATAACTTTTGGGAATATTAGCGATTAACAAAGTCAATGATTTCACCAGTGTAAATTCGCAAATGACCTTTCAGGTTACTGAACCATGCAAAAGATTTCTCACACATGTCACACTTATATGGCTTTTCACCAGTGTGAATTTGCATATGACGTTTCAGGATACCGTCCACCAGTATGAATTTGCATATGACGTTTCAGCATACTGAAACGTGCAAACGATTTTTCACACACGTCACTTTATATGGCTTTTCACCAGTGTGAATTTGCATATGACATTTCAGTATACCGACCCGTGCAAATGATTTCTCACACACGTCACATTGATATGGCTTTTCACCAGTGTGAATTTGCATATGACGTTTCAGCATACTGAAACGTGCAAACGATTTTTCACACACGTCACATTTATATGGCTTTTCACCAGTGTGAATTTGCATATGACATTTCAGTATATCAACCCGTGCAAACGATTTCTCACAAACGTCACATTTATATGGCTTTTCACCAGTGTGAATTCGCATATGACCTTTCAGGTTACTGACCTGTGCAAACGACTTCTCACATATGTCACATTTATATGGCTTTTCACCAGTGTGAATTCGCATATGATTTTTCAGGTGACTGAGCTGTGAAAATGATTTCTCACACATGTCACATTTATAAGGGTTTGCACCAGAATGATTTCGCAAATGATCTTTCAGGCTCCTGGCCCGTGCAAACGATTTCTTGCAAATGTCACATTTATATGGCTTTTCACCAGTGAGAATTCGCATATGATCTTTCAGGTTGCTGACGTGGGCAAACGATTTCTGACATAAGTCACATTTATATGGCTTTTCACCAGTGTGAATTCGCATATGACCTTTGAGGTTACTGAGCCATGCAAACGATTTCTTACACACGTCACATTTGTATGGCTTTTCACCAGTGTGAATCGTCTTGTGCCGATTTAAACTACTATGTTGTGGAAATGACTTTTCACATGAATCACACTTGTATGGATTTTCATCCGGGTGACTGCTCTCATGAATTTTCAGTTTCACCACTTGTTCTTGGTTATTGATTCCATATGGTTCACAATCTTCAAGTACTTCAAGCTTTACTGGAATTGCTTCACTTTCATTCATGTTAAAAGGTGAAGTGAGTAATTGATTTGAATTAGAGATGCATTAGTTGACTGAACAAATTCAGTTGTTACAAATAGGAAATATATTACAGTGTAAACAACGTATAATCTGAAACACATTAGCTGCAAAAATTAAGGGAATAAACTGTGAAAAGTTTATTAATGGTTAAGAGTAGGAACACACACATTCAAAAACAACACAGCTTAACATTCTATATTCATGAAAGCATGAAAGAACGCACACAAAATATAATTCCAACAAACATTATTTCACAAATTTGCAAATGCGAAAGCACGATCTTTCATTTCCATGACGCACCAACTAGCACAATATAAAGAAATGCAGTATAATCGTTCAGTGTCTTATCAAACCAGTACAAGTTATGTCTGGCTACAAAGGCTTTCATTTGTAAATTAAGCTGTTTCATCATTCACATTGATGCATTCTCTTCACGTAATAGAATTAACAGCATCTCAAATGAGTTATAACAAAAACATATCTTTTACACATTTCACACTTGCATGACGTTTAACTAGAATGATTCATCAATGGCTTCCTCGAATAACAAAAATGTGAAAATAATATTTTATAATTAGATGTTGGCATCCGCTACTTTAACCCCTTAAGTGGGTGATTGTGTTTTTACAACTTGCGTTACAAAACTTATGTACTTCACTTAGCAACTCCAGCATTTTGTGTCGCATTATCACTTCGTAAACAATTGGGAAGTCCCTAGCATCGTATTTTGCTTAATTGTTTGGACAGGGACAGGGTGAAATGGAGAAAAGGGATTAAAACAATTGCTGCGCGGAAACAATCGGCCACTCCCACTAGTGGGGAACAAACCGACAATGGATTATGATGATGATGATGATGTTGTCATGATTATTCTGGAGAAGACAATATTGGATTATAGTTTTCTAATGTCATCACATTATTACTGCAGTATTTCCATCAAATGCCATTGGAATAGACCGATCCATCGCCTAGCAACATTCAGCCAATCAGAGCGCATGAGAGCAAGCTATCTTCGCTGGCTAAAAATTGCACAATACTTCTATTTTATCAGCTTCACTAACTTCCAGCTTTACAGGAATTGACTTATGTTGATTCATAATAAAAGTTTTGATAGCATATAGCTTGAATTTCAACCAAAGATTAATTATTGTGAAGTAAAAACGTGTGAATTCGCATATGATCTTTCAGGTTAAAGACCCGTGCAAACGATTTTTCACACACATCACATTTATATGGCTTTTCACCAGTGTGAATTCGCATATGACGTTTCAGGTTACTGACAAGTGCAAACGATTTCTTACACACGTCACATTTATATGGCTTTTCACCAGTGTGAATTCGCATATGGTCTTTCAGGTTACTGACCAGTGTAAACGATTTCTCACACACATCACATATATATGGCTTTTCACCAGTGTGAATTCGCATATGACGTTTCAGGCTACCGACCAGTGCAAACGATTTCTCACACATGTCACATTTATACGGCTTTTCACCAGTGTGAATTCGCATATGACCTTTCAGGTTACTGACCAGTGCAAACGATTTCTCACACACATCACATTTATATGGCTTTTCACCAGTGTGAATTCGCATATGACGTTTCAGATTATCAACCCGTGCAAATGATTTCTCACATAAATCACATTTATATGGTTTTCCTTCAGTGTCACTTCTCTCATGAATTTTCAATTTCACCACTTGTTCTTGATTATTGATTCCATGTGGTTCACAATCTTCAAGTACTTCAAGCTTTACTGGAATTGTTTTACTTTGATTCATGTTACAAGGTCAAATGAATAATTGATGTGAATTAGTGATGCATGAGCCATACTTGATCAAACAAAATTAGTTAACTTACAAAGTCTGAAAAATATTGCAGGGTAAACTGCCTATAACCTGAAGCATAGCTAACAAAGTATGAAAAAATCAATATTGGCGAACAGTACGAATAGTGAATTCGCATATGACGTTACAGGTTACTGACCTGCACAAACGATTTATCACACATGTCACATTTATATGGCTTTTCAGTTTTCACCTGTGTGAATCATTTTATGCCGATTTAAATTACTACGTTGTGGAAAAGATTTTTCACATAAATCACACTTGTATGGCTTTTCACCAGTGTGGCTTCTCTCATGAATTTTTAATTTCATCACTTGTTCTTGGTTATTGATTCCATATGGTTCACAATCTTCAAGTACATCAAGCTTTACTGGAACTACTTCACTTTGATCCATGTTAAAAGGTGAAGTAAATAATTGATTTGAATTGGTGATGCATCAGCGATGGTTGACCAAACAAAATCAGCTAACTTAGAAAGTATGAAAATTATTGCAGGATAAACACTAAACAGCCTATAACCTGAAACATAGGTAACAAACTGTGAAAAATTTAACATTGGTGAACAGTACGAATAGTGGAATACTGATGTTCAAAAATATCCCAAATTAAATTTTATATCCAAAAAAGCACAAACAATGCGGACAAAAGTGAAATCTTCAAAAGTAATAATTAAGATTAAGATTAAATTATAATTAGGATTTCACTTTTGTGCACATTGTTTGTGCTTTTTTGGATATAAAATTTAATTTGGGATATTTTTGAAGGTAAGTATTCGTCTATAATCGGTAGGCATTTAAACATATTTCACTTTCCAATCCAACACAATAACGTAATTATGCTTGGCATAATCTACGATTCCTCACAAATCAGCTCAATGCAGTATTGTGACTCAGCATGTAATATTGTCAGCGTTGTAATCAAAAGTATTTTATACAAACTAAACTGAGTGAACGAATTGCCGTCACCAGCGTAGCCTAGTGGATTAAAGTTTGGGGAAGACCGGAAGACCTATAGTCATTTCGATTGCTTGAGTTCGATTCGCACATCCTGTATTTAATCTTTTTTCTTCTGTAACTGAATCGTGTTAATTTACTGTTTCTACGTGCACAAAGTCGGATTCGCACCTGTCTTTTTTTTTCTTCTGTAACTGAACTGAGTGCAAAACGAATCTTTGCCTGCAATCAGGTGGTTTCAAACATCAGTGATGCCATATGTCACATATGATTGCTTACTGCTTTGGTGCAGTGGAATAATGGAACAAAAAATGAAGACTGAAAAGATATTAAAAGAAGTAAAAAGAAACATTCAAATGAAATGAAATTCAAAACTAACTAATGAACAGTCGAAATTTCATAGTGGAAAAAGGATGCACCGTTGTATACAAAATAATCATGATCAAACAAAACCATCTTTTAATATTCATTCACTAAGTGCAGTGGAAATCACAAAATAACAAATAAATCGCATTTCATGACTTTACATTCCAGTAAATTATCTTATGACGTTTCAAATAGGCAACGTGGGAAAACGCTTTTTCATATATATTTCATATACATCACATTTATATGGCTTTTCAATAAAATGAATAATCACATGCACTTTCACGCTACTGATCCGTGAAAACAATTTCTGGTATGCGTCACAACTAAATGGCTTTTCATCAGAACGAATGAGCACTTGCTTTTTCAGGTTACCGATAACCGACCTGTGCAAACGATTTCTTACACAAGACACATTTATATTGCTTTTTACCAGTGTAAATGCGCATATGATCATTCAAGCTACCGACCTGTGCAAACGATTTCTTACATACGACACATTTATATGGCTTTTCAACAGTGTGAATTCGTATATGATCTTTCAGGTGACCGACAAATGAAAACGATTTCTTACACACGTCACATGTATATGGCTTTTCGCCAGTGTGAATTCGCATTCGCATATCACCTTTCAGAGTTCTTAAACGTCACATTTATATGGCTTTTCACCAGTGTGAATTCGCATATGACCTTTCAAGTGACCAACTTGTACAAACGATTTCTCACACACATCACATTTATATGGTTTTCACGAGTGTGAATTCCCATATGATCTTTTAGGTGACTGACCAGTGCAAACGATTTCTTACCCGTCACATTTACATGGCTTTCTGCCAGTGTGAATTCGCATTGGACCTTTCAAGTGACCAACCCGTACAAACGATTTCTCACACACATCACATTTATATGGTTTTCACCAGTGTGAATTACCATATGATCTTTCAGGCTATCGACCCGTGCAAACGATTTCTTACACACGTCACATTTATATGGCTTTTCGCCAGTGAGAATTCGCATATGACAATTCAAGTGACTGACCTGTGCAAACGATTTTTTACACACATCACATTCATATGGCTTTACACCAGTGTGAATTCGTATATGACGCTGCAGGTTACCGAGGAGTGCAAACGATTTCTCACACACATCACATTTATATGGCTTTTCGCCAGAGTGAATTCGCATATGACCTTTCAGGTAACTGACACGTGCAAACGATTTCTCACATACGTCACGTCACATTTGTATGGCTTTTCGCCAGTGTGAATTCGCATATGATCTTTCAGGCTACTGACCTGTGCAAATGATCTCACACATATGTCACATTTGTATGGCTTTTCACAAGTGTGAATTTGCATATGACGTTTCAGGTGATCGACCCGTGCAAACGATTTCTCACACAAGTTACATTTATATGGCTTTTCATCAGTGTCACTTCTCTCATGAATTTTCAATTTCACGACTTGTTTTTGATTGTTGATTCCATATGGTTCACAATCTTCAAGTACTTCAAGCTTTACTGGAATTGTCTCACTTTGATTCATGTTAAAGGTAAAGTGAATAATTGATTTGAATTAGTGATGCATTAGCCATAGTTGATCAAACAAAATCAATTAACTTACAAAATATAAAAATTATTGCAGGATAAACAGCTTATAACCTAAAACATAGGTAACAAACTGTGTAACATTGAATATTGGCGAATAGTATGAATAGTCGAATACTTATCTCCAAAAATATCGCAAGTTAAATTGTATATTCATAAAAGCACAAAAAAAGCGCACAAAAGTTAAATCTTGAAAAGTAATAACTATATTATGCAAACTTTTAACGAAACCACAGTCTTTTATTTCCATGTTACACAAACTAATATAAAACATAATTGAATTAGCTTATGAAATACTCAAAAACTCAATAAAACAAGCCAAAACGTATCAAGGAGCTGATAAACTCTGATCATAATCCAGTTGAAGTACAAGTTCAAATAAATCATTTCTATTGATGAGTTCTATTCACGTAAAAAAAATAACAAAAACATATCTTTCACACATTTCACATCTGCATGACGTTTAACTAAAATGATTCATCAATGGCTTCCTCGATCAACAAAAAGTGAAAATAGTATTTGACAGTCAGAGGTGGGCATTCACCACTTCAACCTAACATTTCAAGCTACCAAAGTGTGCAAACGATTTCTCACACACATCACATTTATATGGCTTTTTAAAAGTGTAAATTCGCATATGACGTTTCAGGTTGCAGACTTGTGCAAACGATTTCTCACAAAAGTAACATTTATATAGTCTTCACCAGTGTGAATTCGCATATGACTTTTCAGGGTACCAACTTCTGCAAACGATTTCTCACACATCACATTTACATGGCTTTTCACCAGTGTGAATTAGCATAATATGACGTTTCAGGCTACCGATACGTGGAAACGATTTCTCACATGTGTCACATTTATATGGCTTTTCACCAGTGTGAACTCGCATATGACCTCTCAGGTTACCGACTTGTGAAAACGATTTCTCACACATGTTACATTTACATGACATTTCACCAGTGTGAATTCTCATATGACGTGTCAGGCTACCGAGTTCTGTAAACGATTTCTCACACGTGTCACATTTATATGGCTTTTCACCAGTGTGAATTCGCATATGACCTTTCAAGTGACCTCCCAGTACAAACGATTTCTCACACACATCACATTTATATGGCCTTTCACCAGTGTGAATTCGCATATGATCTTTCAGGTTACTGAGTCGTGCAAACGATTTCTCACACACATCACATTTATATGGCCTTTCACCAGTGTGCATTCGCATATGATCGTTTAGGTGACCGACATACGAAAACGATTTCTTACACACGTCACATTTATATGGCCTTTCGCCAGTGTGAATTCGCATATGACCTTTCAGGTGACTGACTTGTGCAAACGATTTCTTACACACATCACATTCATATGGCTTTACACCAGTGTGAATTCGCATATGACGCTGCAGGTTACCGAGGAGTGCAAACGACTTCTCACACACATCACATTTATATGCTTTTTCACCAGTGTGACATCGCATATGATATTTCAGGTTACTAACATGTGAAAACGATTTCTCACACATGTCACATTTATATGGCCTTTCACCGGTGTGAATTCGCATATGACGTGTCAGGCTACCGACGAGTGCAAACAATTTCTCACACATGTTGCATTTATATGTCTTTTCACCAGTGTGAATCATCTCATGCCGATTTAATCTACTACGTTGTGGAAACGATTTTTTACAAAAATCACCCTTGTATGGTTTTTCACTAGTGTGACTTTTCTCATGAATTTTCAATTCCACCACTTGTTCTTGGTTACTGATTCCATGTGGTTCACAATCTTCAAGTACTTCAAGCTTTACTGGAATTGCTTCACTTTGATTCATGTTAAAAGGTGAAGTAAATAATTGATTTGAATTAGTAATGCACTAGTTGACAAAGCAAAATCAGTTAACTTACAAAGTATGAACAATATTGCAGGAAAAACAGCCTATAATCTGAAACATAGGAAACAAACAGTGAAGAATTCAACATTGCTGAACAGTATGAATAGTCGAATAATGATCTCCAAAATATCACCAGTGAAATTCTATATTCATGAAAGCACAAACAATGCGCAAAAAATGAAATTTTGAAAAGTAATAATCATTTCAAACAAACTTTTAACGAAAGCACAGACTTTTAGTTCCATGTTACACAAACTAATATAAAACATAACTGAATTCGCGTATGGCGCTTCAAATATTTAACTTAAAGTAATGTAGAAATTATTTACAGCATATGTGGTGTTTTTTGGTAACAATGATGTGAAATCAAACATTTTAAGTCTCTGCTTATCGATCTTTTGTCAAATTTGTTGGAACAGTATCAGTAGTATTTTCTTCGAAAATTCGGCAATGCCAAATTAGATTGCATTCAAGACCTATTTGCAATGCTAAACCAAAGCAGACTGCTACTGTGGACAACTGGACATTCATATTTGTTAAATGTTGCAAAGCTGTGTATTGGCGGCACTTCCACACGATTTTCTGTACAAAATCTGAGTTCATTTTCGGATTCAGCGCCCCAAAGTTAGCCAAAATCAGTTGTCAAAACCCAAACCTGAAAAAAAAAGTTGAAATTTGTAGACCAGTGTTATCTATGACGGTTCAAATAGGCAACATGCGAAAACGCTTTTTCATATACATCACATTTATATGGCTTCATACCAATATAAATTGCAACATGCACTTTCAGGCTACCGATCCGTGAAAACGATTTCTCACATGCGTCAACTAAATGGCTTTTCACCAAAATGAATGAGCACTTGCTTTTTCAGGCGACCAACTACCAACCTATGCAAACAATTTCTTAAACATGAAACAATTATATGGCTTTTAACAAGCGTGAATTCGCATATGATCTCTCAAGTGACTGAACTGTGCAAAAGACTTCTTACACTTTACATTTATATGGCTTTTCACCAGTGTGAATTCGCATATGACCTTTCAGGCTATTGACGAGTGAAAACGATTTCGTAAACACATCACATTTATATGGCTTTTCACCAGTGTGAATTCGAATATGACCTCTCAAGTGACTGACCTGTGAGAACAATTTCTTACATACGTCACATTTATATGGCTTTTCACCAGTGTGAATTCGCATATGTTCTTTCAGGTGACCGACCCGTGCAAATGATTTCTCACACACGTCACATTTATATGGCCTTTCACCAGTGTGAATTCGCATATGATCTTTCAGGTGACCGATTATTGAGAACGATTTTTTACATATGTCACATTTATATGGCTTTTCACCAGTGTGAATTCGCATATGATCTTTCAGGTTACCGGTCCGTGCAAACGATTTCTCACACACAGCACATTTATACGGCTTTTCACCAGTGTGAATTCGCATATGACCTTTCAGGTTACTGACTCGTACAAACGATTTTTCACACACATTACATTTATATGGCCTTTCACCAGTGTGAATTCGCATATGACCTTTCAGATGACTGACCTGTGAAAACGATTTCTCACATATCTCACATTTATATGGCTTTTCACCAGTGTGAATTCGCATATGATCTTTCAGGCCACTGACACGTGCAAACGATTTCTTACACATGTCACAGTTATATGGCTTTTTACCAATGTGACGTCTCTCATGAATTTTGAATTTTACCACTTGTTCTTGATTCTTGATTACATATGGTTCACAATCTTCAAGTACTTCAAGCTTTACTGGAATTGCTTCACTTTGATTCATTTTAAAAGGTGAAATCAGCAATTGATTTCAATTTATAATGCATTAGTTGACCAAACAAAATCAGTTGTTACAAATATGCAATATATTACAGAGTAAACGTATAACCTGAAACACAATAGCTGCAAAAATTAAGGCGATAAACTGTGTAGGTTATGAGTAGAAACACTCATATTCAAAAACAACACAGCTTAACATTCTATATTCATGAAAGCACAAAGAACGCACACAAAAGTATAATGCTAACAAACATTATTTCACAAATTTTCAAAAGCGAAAGCATGATCTTTTATTTTGAAGACACACCAAATAGTGCAATATAAAATACATATATTTTTTCAGTGGTTTTAACACCAATGCAAGTCATCCACGCCTACAAAGGCTTTCATTTGTAAATTAAGTGGTTTCCTTATACATTATTTAAGTAAATTAACAGCATCTCAAATAAAAAATAACAAAAGCATATCTTTCACACTTGCATGACGTTTAACTAGAATGATTCATTGATGGCTTCCACGAATAACAAAAAGTGAGGCAGGGTAGCTCATCGACGTCTCAAATGCGAATTGGGCATGGAGCAACCAACTCTCAGGAAGTTGATTGACGGGTTCAAAGCGATCCATAAATCAAGAGACATAGAGCAAGCCCACATGCTAGCCGACCATAGTCCACCACAAAAGTTGCAAAAATATTGAGATGCTGACGACCGCATCAAGAAACTTGTCGTTTGCTTCGATGGGCATAGCAATGTTCCACCTTAGTCCACGTGGGATTTCCTATGTTGTATCAGTCATTAATTCCAAATGGACGCATGAACTGATAATTTTTGTTTGTTTTGCTATTTGACATCGATTGAATCATCTCCGGCGTCTTTGTATTGACTTGTTAAACTAGGGATTGGAATTTTCTGATAGTTGAGGATTCGAATATATTCTAAGTTTGCATACAGACGGCAATGCAGGATACATGTCAATTTTATGTGAGCAACCATTTTAATTTAATAGTTCAAAAATCAATCCGCCAACCGAGAACACTTTGGGACACTGCACAACAATGGGAAAATTAGAAGAATTTACGAACTGAGCATCTAGTTCATCAAAGGCCGCATCGGCTATGATACTGTAGTAGCGTAGTTCAAAAATAAATTTATTTCGCTTTTTATTTTTCGCTAAATTCCTATTCAATTTATTTTTCTTTGTCGGAATGCAAAAGAAACGATATTGTGGAATAAAATACGAAATTCTCTAAACAAACAGAAAGCGTCATTGGATTTACAGAAGGCATGGTTGGATTTTCAAAAAATCTCCGAAATAGGCTTTCTCCGAAAAAGGCTGTTTCCGATTAGGGATTTCTCAGAATCAGATTATCCGAAACGGACCATTCCAGGGCACCACAGTGCTCCGCACGTAAATGTCCTGACACTACAGTGTGCGTGCGGCGTATATGCCTGCAAACATACAAATATCCAATTGGTCATGGACAGTAGTATTGCATACAGGGCTTTAAGCCAGATTTTAAGTTTACTTTGCATGCTTAGCAATTTTTATTCAAGCAAAATTTATTTTTTAAACATTCACAATTGATGAAAATGACTGTTTTAATGTCTATTTTATAACATACCGTATATGTCGTAGTATCATTGTTCATATCTGTTTTATCTTTTTAATTGATTTTCAAATTTTCTACCCCCGAAAAAATGGGAGCAAGTCCTTTAGGCGCAGACAGTTAGGTACCGGTCAAATAAGCATGCATACTGTGGCGTCAGGATATTTAGGTGCGAAGCAGTGTGGCACCCTTTCATTTAGGTGCTATTCCTAGTAAAGTCTGCAGATTGTATCAGCTTGGCAGGTAGGGCAATTCTTGCGAGTACGTGTGAGACAACGCTCTAATACATGAATACACTTCTATAGAGCATGGCTACAAGTTGCAAGCATAATGGCGTGACTTTGCTCGTTAATAAACCTAGTCAGGGTTTTGACGGAAATCTAAGTTACTCTTCATTCAAGCCTACCACCCTAGGGACGGTAGATACCGGGACGCGCAACTCCGTTGTTCTGCCAACATTAGAAGGGTCAATTGCCAATTTGACATTTTTTTAACGCTTTGATGCTTGCTTGTTTTCAACTAAAAACCTTAAATTACTTTAAAACCAACTTCATTCTTCTTATATAACCTATAAAATATACATTGATAGAGCTTCGGTAGAGAGTTTGTCTTGTTGAATCATAGGCATACGAAGCCGAGCAACGTGATCAAGTTTAGCATCTTCAAGTTTATTACATTTACATAAACATAAAACTACGCAACAAATTAAGTATCGAACGTTTTCGACATCACAAGATGTCCTCTTCAGGAATAATATACATACAAATTAACTACATCTGAAAAAAATACAATGGTTAACTAAATCTATAAACAGAAAAGGACAAAAAACTGCACAGTACTTCTGACTAGTTTGAACTAGGGTTAGGGTCATGCGATCTGTTTAACACCTTTTGATGCAGTTAACTTTGATTCTAGTGGAGCCTATCGTTCAGTTTGAGCTAGTCAGAAGTACTGTGCAGTTTTTGTCTTTTCCTGTTTATAGATTTAGTTAACCATTGTATTTTTTTCAGATGTAGTTAATTTGTATGTATATTATGCTCGAAGACTTTATGCACCACGTGAAATTCAAGTGGAGCTGAAGCCAGTTGTTTGAAAAATAGCTCTGACTCCGATGTATTTCATAAGATGCTACTACCATTGGCTTATTTCACATAATTTAACAGCAACCCTTCACAAAATTAAGAATTTGTTTGCGTCATCAAACGGCGAATTAACAAATATGTTTTGAAATGCAGTTCCGCATCACATTTTGGAGAAAGTACCTTAAATTTTACAAAGTTGTGCAATTTTTTAGAAATTAAATTGCAGTCCCCAGTATCGCATTTGGCTTATTTGTTGTTTTGATTATTCCGGAGAAGACAGCAGGGGCGGCTCGCTAATGTGTGCTGTGGCGCTGCAGCACTCCCATGAAAGCTTTTACGAAAAATTTCTCTAATATCTTAGCATTTCTTCTGCCCAAAGTGTATTTTATGTTGTCTGTTCACAGAATCGCTGACTGTTGTAAGTGTAAATATATTGGGAAAACCTGCGTGCTGTAAATTATTTTGCGCAAGGTTACAACTAAAGAGACACTCGATTGTGACGTCGTAGAGCCGCGAGTTTTTCTTGAATTGCCAATACAGACAAATAGTAAAACGAAGTGCTGTTTTAAAACAGCACACAAGCAGAACGGCAGTGTGGAGTAAAAAAGGCAGTGTGAAAAGTCGATGAGTGTCTGGCGTCATGGAATAGTCAAAAGCAGCCTACATGGCAATAGTGACGACAGTGTAAACACGCCTATATGTTGTGAAATTACGCATTGGTAAGTGTTGCGCAATAAACCAATTAGTAGTTTACATTTTTGCTTATTAGCATTACGGTAGTGTTAGTTACAGAGGAACGTAAATAGGGAGACACTAGAAAAACTGATACTATTAAGAATAGGTCTACTTCCCATAATTGAAAAAAACTGCTGGAATTTAATATGTCATGCAATATTGCAATGCATGCAAGACTCAAAAACTCAATAAAACAAGCCAAAACGTATCAAGGAGCTGATAAACTCTGATCATAATCCAGTTGATGTACAGGTTCAAATAAATCATTTCTATTGATGAGTTCTTTTCACATAAGTGAATTAACAGCATCTCAAATGAAAAACAACAAAAACATCTTTCACACATTTCACACTTGCATGACGTTTAACTGAAATGATTCATCAATGGCTTCCTCGATCAACAAAAGGTGAAAATGGTATTTCATAATCAGAGGTGGGCATTCACCACTTCAACCTGACATTTCAAGCTACCAACGCGTGCAAACGATTTCTCACACACATCACATTTATATGGATTTTTAAATGTGTAAATTCGCATATGACGGTTCAGGTTGCAGACCTGTGAAAACGATTTCTCACACATGTCACATTTACATGACATTTCACCAGTGTGAATTCGCATATGACTTTTCAGGGTACCAACTTCTGCAAACGATTTCTTACACGTCACATTTACATAGCTTTTCACCAGTGTGAATTAGCATAATATGACGTTTCAGGCTACCGATATGTGCAAACAATTTTTCACATGTGTCACATTTATATGGCTTTTCACCAGTGTGAACTCGCATATGACCTCTCAGGTTACCGACTTGTGAAAACGATTTCTTACAAATGTCACATTTACATGACATTTCACCAGTGTGAATTCGCATATGACGTGTCAGGCTACCAACTTCTGCAAACGATTTCTCACACGTGTCACATTTATATGGCTTTTCACCAGTGTGAATTCGCATATGATCTTTCAGGTTACTGAGTCGTACAAACGATTTCTCACACACATCACATTTATATGGCCTTTCACGAATGTGCATTCGCATATGATCTTTTAGGTGACCGACACATGAAAACGATTTCTTACACATGTCACATTTATATGGCTTTTTACCAGTGTGAATTGGCATATGACCTTTCAGTTGACTGATCCGTGCAAACGATTTCTCACACACATCACATTTATATGGCTTTTCACCAGTGTGAATTCGCATATGACCTCTCAGGTCACTGACCCGCGCAAACAATTTCTCACACACATCACATTTATATGGCTTTTCACCAGTGTGAATTAGCATATGATCTTTCAGGTGACTGGCCCGTGCAAACGATTTCTCACACACATCACATTTATATGGCTTTTCACCAGTGTGAATTCGCATATGACCATTCAGGGTACCGACCTGTGCAAACGATTTCTCACACACATCACATTTGTATGGCTTTTCACCAGTGTGAATTCGCATATGACCTCTCAGGTCACTGACCCGCGCAAATGATTTCTCACACATGTCACAACTATATGGCTTCTCACCAGTGTGAATCATCTTGTGCCGATTTAAACTACTACGTTGTGGAAATGATTTTTCACATAAATCACACTTGTATGGCTTTTCACCAGTGTGACTTCTCTCATGAATTTTCAATTTCACCACTTGTTCTTGGTTATTATTGATTCCACATAGTTCACAATCTTCAAGTACTTCAAGCTTTATTGGAATTACTTCACTTTGATTCATGTTGAAAGGTTGATTTGAATTAGTGATGGTTGACTAAACAAAATCAGTTCACTTACAAACTATGAAAAATATTGCAGGATAAACAGCCTATAACCTGAAACATAGGTAACAAATTGAGAAAAATTCAATATTCGTGAACAGTATGAATAGTCCAATACTCATCTCAAAAATATCGCAAGTTAAATTCTCTATTCATAAAAGCACAAATAATGCGCACAAAAGTGAAATCTTGAAAAGTAATAATAATCGGTAGGCACTTTAACGTATTTCACTCTCCTAAAACAGTAATGCAATCATGCATGACATAGTCTACGATTCCTCGCAAATCAACTCAATGCAGTCATGCGACTCAGTATGTGATATTGTCAGCGTTCTTATTGAAAGTTTTTTGATAGAAACTAAACTGAATGAATGAATTGCTGTCACCAGCGTAGGCTAGTGGATTAAAGTTTGGGCAAGAGATAGTCATTTCGATTGCTTGGGTTCGATTCGCACATCCTGTATTTATTCTTTATTTTTCGTAACTGAACAGAGTGCAAAACGAATCTTTGCCTGCAATCAAATGGTTTCAAACATCAGTGATATCATATGTCACTCATGATGGCGTTACTGCTTTGGCGCAGAGGAATACGTTGAAGTGCCTGCCGCAATAATCATATCACACACACTTTTAACGAAAGCAAAGTCTTTTATTTCAATTATTTCTGATGTCTCAGATAGCAAAATGGATCATTTTGTTTTTGTTCCTGGTATGATATTGGTAAATTAATTTAGCATATACACCAGTGGCTGCTTGATATAATCAATTTTAGTGGAGAGGCTGCAATCTTGATTCGATGTGTTTATTGACCAATGATGATGTTGTTCGACTTTTAAAATATCTTACCCTACAAGATATCTTGGTGAACTGACACATAGCAGCGCAGCTAAAAACCTCTCACATAGGTTTCGTTATCAATGACGCAGCCAAGTGTCAACTAGCAAGCTATATTCATAATAAAACCTTTCAAAATAATTGCATTTAGGCTAGTTACTTTTCATTACTGAGTGACTTAATTACTTACTCAGCCTCCCAGTAATTTCTCTATTTTTCAATCACAAACAATGTGATTGTCTTTCCGATTACCATTCACAGGTGGGTCTGTTGGACTTGCAGTCCCATCAACTAAAAAAATTTTAATGCATTGGCGGGCCTATAGCTGGACAAAAAAGAGAGGCCATCAACGTCATGATGGATAATGCTAACTAACTAATGTTAACTAACTAACTAACTCATGATGCCATTAGGTCAATAGCTAGTTCCATTGTGCAATCCTAGCAAATCCATGTTTTCGAACATGGCCAAAGCAACTGAAGATGAAGATATAATCAACTGATGAAGATTATGGTGTGTAATAAAATGACTTTTCTTATTCTGATGAGTAGATCTGCTGTAGGTTGTGAAGTTTGATGAGTGAAACACATTAGCTGCAAAATTAGGGTATTAAATTGAGAAAAGGTTAATAATGGTTAAGAGTAGGAATACAATGTTCCTTGGTTTCTTCGTAGCGTTGTTAAGCAGGGCTTTGGAATCATACTTGGAAAGATTTTGGCATATCTGGATTCGTAGTGCTCAAAAGAAGGCCGACTCTGACTTGATACAAAACGATGAAGAATAAGATTTGTGATTTGTGTTCGCAATCTTTTTTCAAAGTATTGTTTCTTGTTCTTTGTAATGTGCTATAAAACGTCACCAGAAATTAGAAGTATTTCTTCTTGTCAGTTTTTGTGAAAGTCGCCATTTCAAATGATAAGGAGTTATTAACATTAAAAGCAATAAAAAAGAAACATTCAATACTAACAAATGATCAGTATAAATTTCAAAGTAAAAAAAGATGCCCGGTTGCAAACAAAATAATTTCAATCAGACAAAAACATCTTTTATTGTTCATTCACCAAGTACAGTGGAAATCACAAAATAACAAATAAATTGCATTTTATGAATTTACCCTCTAGAGCAGGGGTTTCCAACCTTTTTACGATCTCGTACCACTTGCACGTTCTGTACTGCCAAGCGTACCACTTCTTGCAGAACAACTTACTTGATTGAATCATATTTTATTCAGAAGAATAATATTGGCCTACTAAAATAACACTAAAGCACCACAACAAAATTTAATGAGATTTTTGTTTACTGTCCACCAATTGGTCGATGAGCGGAGTAAATTTGCCAACAGCGCATTGAAAGTCATTTCCGGGCGCACCTAGTCGGTTTCGATTTTTTGACTTGATGTTCATCATCACTGAAAATCCCTGCTCGCATTCCCATGAGGAAGGGAAAATCAATAGCTGTGGAACAGCATGGGAAGCTAGCGTTGAATATGAAGATGCCATACTGAGCCAGAAGTTTATTGGAAGCATTCCTTGTAACTGTAATTGAACACTTTATTCTGATCTATTTTTAGCTTACAACTAGCATTATTCGGCATGCATAGTCGAGTGGTGAGAACACTAGAACGGCAATCGAAAGGGCGCCGGTTCGACACCGCTCAAGAGCATGCGGCTGTGTCTGTGGCAGGACACTTAAAGGCATGCCTGAAGGTGGACACGAAGATTGGCTTCCTTGCCTTCCCGTCCACTTAATCTAAATCTTCAATCACCAGGTGAAAGCCTGGATACGACAAACAAACAAACAACGCTATTTGTAGCTTAAGCTATAAAACAGTGGATGATATCTATCAAGAGCAATCATTTGACATAATTAACGCCCACTGTCTCGCAGCGTTGTACGACTTTTCAAAGCAACTGTGCTCCTTGTTGACAATTGACATTACCTGCATTTTGAAGATCGTAATGATACGAAACAACAGGAATAGCTATGCAACAATAACAATAAGTTTAAACAATAACTTAACAATACGAATAGGCTTCGGGAAAATTTGTTTTTGTAAACAAAACCAGATAAACAAAATATAAAGCGAAAAAAACGAAAGCAACCCGTGTAACCACCTGAAAAACCTTCGCGTACCACAGGTTGGGAACCCCTGCTCTAGAGCAGGGGTCCGCAAATAGTGGGTCTGGGTCGCGAGACCATTCACAGTGGGTCGCAAAACGGTTTAAAATTACCATAAATATAACTTGTATGGCAAAAATAAATACAATCATATAGTCTTTGATGTGCTGAGTTTCGTACAATTTGGTAGGCTACAAGAAAATTTATACTTTCGATTGTAGTAGGCTACAGTAGTTAAGCCCACGGTTATATATATAGCCTGGAAGACAGCTTGAGCCAGGGCATGAAAACTATCTCAGCTTATCTCCAGAACTGGCGACTGAAACTTAGTGAAAACAAAACTTTGACGGCAGCTTTCCACCTATACAATCGGGAAGCTGATCGTGAGCTACATGTTTAGAACAATGGAAAACCTCTGACCTTCTGCCCCGAACCAGAATATCTTGGGGTGACACTAGACAGATCGTACACATACCGCCACCATTAGGTGTCACTGCGCAAGAAAATGACATCCCACGCTGCACTACTCAAGCGCCTGGCAGGCCACAGCTGGGGGCGAGGGCTGACACTTTGAGTATAGCAGCCTTAGCCCTCATCTACTCTTCAGCAAAGTACTGTACACCTGTTTGGTGCTGCAGTGCACACTGCCATAACATTGGCACTGCCATAAACAGCGCCCTGCGCACAGTTCCCGGATGCCTGCGTCCCACACCATTGGATAATTTTGCCATTCTCGCTGGCATCCAACCTTCTGAGCTTCGTCGCGAAGAAACCACTCTGTTTCTTGGCCGACGGGCACTAAAGCCTAACCATCTTCTCCACCACAAGATCTCTGCTTCCCCAAACCAGCACCCCAGTCGACTGAAGTCAAGACAACCATTCGTGCCAGCCGCTCAACTTCTGATCAACGCAGCAGATGAACTTCATCTCTGCGGCTACTTGGGCGGACTATAAATGGAATTCTGAAAGGAAGTCAAGTACCACTGGACTTCATTCGTTCATCCCCAACACCGACACATGCCCCATCGGCCTGACACTACAAAGACAAGCATGGGTGCGCCTTAACCGTCTTCGTACGGCGTCGGGCTTTTCCGCTCAACCTTGGGGAATTGGCCTCTTCCTCCTCCTGTGAATGTGGTGCCGAGGAACAGACTGCAGACCACATCAACAATAACTGTACCATCTTCAAGCCACCTAACGGAGTGGAAAGTCTGCGTGTCATGGATGATGAAACTAAATACTGGCTACTCTCTAGTAGCCTTCTAGTGTAGTCTGGGAACATCTTGAGTCTGGGCTGATGAAAGGATAGAGTAGCCTAGACCCTCGGCCCCAGAGGCTTGCACGACGACGAAGCGCACGGTTAATAGGTCCACCCGCTTATTAAGCCCAATTTGGTCCACTCCGGAATTACTGAAGGTATAAGAGTGGTAGAAAATTGTCTCCCGCAGCCAAAATCGTCCGGTCCCGATGTGGCCTTAATAAGTGGGGACGACCGTATTGGAATTGATATTAATTTGCAAAGTGTTTTTGCGAAAAATTATATGCTTCCGAAACTTACAGAAGAACGTAAATAGGGAGACACTAGAAAAACTGATACTATTAAGAATACGTCTACTTCCCATAATTGCAAAAAACTGCTGGAATTTAATATGTCATGAAATATTGCAATGCATGCAAGACTCAAGAACTCAATAAAACAAGCCAAAACGTATCAAGTAGCTGATAAACTCTGATCATAGTCCAGTTGAAGTACAAGTTCAAATAAATCATTTCTATTGATGAGTTCTTTTCACATAAGTGAATTAACAGCATCTCAAATGAAAAATAACAAAAACATATCTTTCACACATTGCACACTTGCATGACGTTTAACTAAAATGATTCATCAATGACTTTCTCAATCAACAAAAGGTGAAAATAGTATTTTATAATCAGAGGTGGGTATTCACCACTTCAACCTGACATTTCAAGCTACCAACGTATGCAAACGATTTCTCACACACATCACATTTATATGGCTTTTTAAAAGTGTAAATTCGCATATGACGTTTCAGGTTGCAGACCTGTGCAAACGATTTCTCATAAAAGAAACATTTATATGGTTTTCACCAGTGTGAATTCGCATATGACTTTTCAGGGTACCAACTTTTGCAAACGATTTCTCACACGTCACATTTGCATGGCTTTTCATCAGTGTGAACTCGCATATGACGTGTCAGGCTACCGACTTCTGCAAACGATTTCTCACACAGATCACATTTACATGGCTTTTCGCCAGTGTGAATTCGCATATGACCTTTCAAGTTACTGACCTGTGCAAACGACTTCTCACACACGTCACATTTATATGGCTTTTCACCAGTGTGAATTCGCATATAACGTTTCAGGCTACCGACTTGTGAAAACGATTTCTCACACATGTCACATTTACATGACATTTCACCAGTGTGAAATCGCATATGACGTGTCAGGCTACCAACTTCTGCAAACGATTTCTCACACACATCACATTTATATGGCTTTTCACCAGTGTGAATTAACATAATATGACGTTTCAGGCTACCGATACGTGGAAACGATTTCTCACATGTGTCACATTTATATGGCTTTTCACCAGTGTGCATTCGCATATGATCTTTTAGGTGACCGACATATGAAAACGATTTCTTACACACGTCACATTTATATGGCCTTTCGCCAGTGTGAAATCGCATATGACCTTTCACGTGACTGACCTGTGCAAACGATTTCTTACACACATCACATTCATATGGCTTTACACCAGTGTGAATTCGCATATGACGCTGCAGGTTACCGAGGAGTGCGAACGATTTCTCACACACGTCACATTTATATGGCCTTTCACCAGTGTGAATTCGCATATGACGTTTCAGGCTACCGACGAGTGTAAACGATTTCTCACACATGTTACATTTATATGTCTTTTCACCAGTGTGAATCTTCTCATGCCAATTTAATCCACTACGTTGTGGAAACGATTTTTTACATAAATCACCCTTGTATGGTTTTTCACCAGTGTGACATTTCTCATGAATTTTCAATTGCACCACTTGTTCTTGGTTATTGATTCCATATGGTTCACAATCTTCAAGTACTTCAAGCTTTACCGGAATTGCTTCACTTTGATTCATGCTAAAAGGTGAAATAAATAAATGATTTGAATTAGTAATGCATTAGTTGACCAAACAAAATCAGTTAACTTACAAAGTATAAACAATATTGCAGGTAAAACAGCCTATAATCTGAAACATAGGAAACAAAAAGTGAAAAATTCAACATTGCTGAACAGTATGAATAGTCGAATAATGATCTCCAAAATATCACAAGTGAAATTCTATATTCATGAAAGCACAAACAATGAGCAAAAAATGACATGTATGACAACTGTGACATGCATCAGATGTTTTGTAATGGCACGCTGTTTTGTAATCGCATGTTTTGTAATCGCACGAGGCACGCTGCGAAACCTTGTGTTAAGTGATGAGAAGAAATTTGATGTCCGGGGTGGTTACTTGGAGACAAGGGCCGGCATCAGTGATGGTGTGGGCCGCAGTCAACGAATCAGGAAGTAATCGCATTGTCAGTGTTTCTAATGTGTCAGTGTTTCTAAAGAGCTTACAACACACGAAAGGAATACTTCTGTTTCAACATTTATAAAGCTTATACATCGTTGCTAAGCTATCAGTAGCTTGCATTAGTGAATTACCACAAACAAGGTAATGTGTGTTCTGAATACTGCCATCTAGCAGCGTAGCCAAGGGGGGTTTTTGGGGGTTTCAATTATTCAATGGTTTGCATTAATTCAATGTTTGTCAGGTCTACTGCCACAGCTCACAACACATGCCTGAGAATGAAGAAGAAAGTGAAACAACAAAGGGCTATGCAGAAAATATATGCTGCTGACAAGCACAAACACTTAGGAATTTCAGCACACCAATAAACCATTTTTACTAGTTTAGTGTTTTTCAAGAGCACTATAATGAAACTAAGCTGCAAATTGTAAAAAATTTGCAACTTTTCCAGAAAAATATGAAAAAAAACAAAAAAACGCGTGTTTTTTTTGGCCCAATTTTTTTTTTTTTTTGCATTTACAACTCTAATCGTGCGGCATTCGTGACAATGCCTTCAGAACCACAGAAACTACAGTTGATTGAACAACGTTTCCATATGCTGTGCAGCAAATGCTTGCATATGAGGCTGTGTGTGTGCAAGCGTTGGTGGTTGGGTTTAGATGTTAAGCCTCCTTGGAACAAATCATTGTGTAATTACTAGCTTATATTAAGCTATTTATCAGATTTTCCTAGATAGTTGCAGTAATAACTTAAGCATATTTGTCTGATTTGAGATAAGATTTTCCATTACAATGCACTGGAATTTCCTGCAACTGTTTATTGGTTGTTCTTTGCAAACAATTTGATTCAATATATTTGAACACAAACTAATATTAGCATCTGGTTCTTTTATTATGATGCAAATATGTATCAGATTTATTGAAATCTGAATAACAAATTAAATAATCCACCAAATAATAATCTTGGTTATTGATTTTATCAGTTGAACCATAGGCATACGAAGCCAAGCAACGAAGCCGATTATTACGAAGCCGATTATTATATTTACAAAAAACACAAAACTACGCAACAGTTAAATATCGAACGTTTTCGACATCACAAGATGTCCTCTTCAGGAATAATATACATACAACTTAACTACATCTGAATAAAATACAATGGTTAACTAAACCTATAAACAGGAAAAAACAAAAACTGCACAGTACTTCTGACTTCTATAAACTGCACAATACTTCTATTTTATCAGCTTCACCAACTTCCAGCTTCACAGGAATTGATTTATGTTGATTCATAATAAATGTTTTAATAGCATATAGCTTGAATTTTAATCAAAGATTAATTATTGTGAAGTAAAAACGTGTGAATTCGCATATGATCTTTCAGGTTACCGACCCGTGCAAACGATTTTTCACACACATCACATTTATATGGCTTTTCACCAGTGTGAATTCGCATATGACGTTTCAGGTTACTGACAAGTGCAAACGATTTCTTACACACATCACATTTATATGGCTTTTCACCAGTGTGAATTCGCATATGATCTTTCAAGTTACTGACCAGTGTAAACGATTTTTCACACATGTCACATTTATACGGCTTTTCACCAGTGTGAATTCGCATATGATCTTTCAGGTGACCGACAAATGAAAACGATTTCTTACACACGTCACATTTGTATGGCTTTTCGCCAGTGTGAATTTGCATATGATCTTTCAGGCTATCGACCCGTGCAAACGATTTCTTACACACGTCACATTTATATGGCTTTTCACCAGTGTGAATTCGCATATGACATTTCAAGTGACTGACCTGTGCAAACGATTTCTTACACACATCACATTCATATGGCTTTACACCAGTGTGAATTCGCATATGACGCTGCAGGTTACCGAGGAGTGCAAACGATTTCTCACACACATCACATTTATATGGCTTTTCGCCAGTGTGAATTCGCATATGACCTTTCAGGTAACTGACACGTGCAAACGATTTCTCACATACGTCACATTTGTATGGCTTTTCGCCACTGTGAATTCGTATATGATCTTTCAGGCTACCGACCTGTGCAAATGATTTCTCACATATGTCACATTGGTATGGCTTTACACCAGTGTGAATTCGCCTATGACGTTTCAGGTGATCAACCCGTGCAAACGATTTCTCACACAAGTTACATTTATATGGCTTTTCATCAGTGTCACTTCTCTCATGAATTTTCAATTTCACGACTTGTTTTTGATTGTTGATTCCATATGGTTCACAATCTTCAAGTACTTCAAGCTTTAGTGGAATTGTCTCACTTTGATTCATGTTAAAGGTGAAGTAAATAATTGATTTGAATTAGTGATGCATTAGCCATAGTTGATCAAACAAAATCAATTAACTTACAAAGTAACAAAAATATTGCAGGATAAATAGCCTATAACCTAAAACATAGGTAACAAACTGTGAAAAATTCAATATTGGCAAACAGTATAAATAGTCGAATACTTATTTCCAAAAATACAGCAAATTAAGTTGTATATTCATAAAAGCACAAAAAATGCGCACAAAAGTGAAATCTTGAAAAGTAATAACTATATTATGCAAACTTTTAACAAAACCACAGTCTTTTATTTCCATGTTACACAAACTAATATGAAACATAATTGAATTAGCTTATGGCGCTTCAAATAATTAATTTAAGAAATGGTTTTACACACATCGCAGACAACATTTTTTTCACAAGAATGAAACCTCAACTTAAATGATGTGGAGATGATTTACAACATATACTGTACATCACACAGAACAAAGCACAAAGAACACACACAAAAATATAATCCTAACAAACATTATTTCACAAATTTTCAAAAGCGAAAGCACGATTTTTCATTTCCATAATGCACCAACTAATATACCGTAATATGATAAAGCTTTGGTAGAGAGTTTGCTTTGTTGAACCATAGAGAAATAAAACATAGTAACTTTAGCGGATTTAACATACTTTATTTCACACAAAATATAACATAATTAAAAAAAAATAAACTCAAACTCTAACGTTTTCGACACGTGCGTGTGTCCTCATCAGGAATTAAATCTGCAATACATAAAATGAAAAATCATAAGATAAATTTGACTATGCACTGTAACTGTAACGACACTCTGGACTCAAAGCACAAACTGAACAAATGATATGAGAATGATTGTGAGTAAATTATGCGGTGGGAAACAGATCACGTTAGGTGTAGACTACAGGCATTGAACAAAACAATTAGAACACACACAAAAGGAACGATGAGCCACAGGCGAATAACTGCCAGTTGAGAGATGGATTGTTATGTTTGATTCTTAAGGCGTCCATGATCTTAGTCTGAAAATCAGATCTGCCTCGAGAGATGATTTTAAATTGGTCGACCGAGAGATTGTCAGTGCACGTTTCACAAGAGGCGATGTGATCTTTAATTGCACTTTTTTACTTAAACCCAAACCTACTTTAGCACTTAAACCCAAACCTAACAACTAAAAGTGCAATTAAAGTATTGAAAAGTGCAATTAAAGTATTATTACTAATACTATTAACAAAAAGTGCTCAATGCCAAGCAAAAAGCCATGCAGAGCGAATTACATCAAATCGAGGATTAAATGACAGAACGAGCCAAGTCACCCAAAAGTAGTTTTGAGAAAATGGCATTTTAAAATTTAAAAATTTTAATTTTAAATTTGAAGTCAAACCACTCTTTTTTACTGTGTGACTATATTTTGGACCTGTGACGGCAAGTCGGCAATGATGACAAAATGAGCTATGTCACATTAGCTCATTTTGTCAATAGAGATGGTATAGAAGCAGAAGCGGCACAATGAGCTATGTAGCAATAGCTCATTGTGTCGTATAGCCCTCTGGACTTAGTTTAAAATGAGCAGTCAGTTCTGAGAAACCTGTTCAGGCTAGAACTTAGCTCTTTCTGTCAGTAAAAATACGGGGCTTGAGAAACACTTTCTAGTATCTGTAGTATTCATGAGTCCCTTTCATTTATATTCTCATATTGATATTGCATGAACCGTTGTGTATTTATGTTACTTCGCACATGTAAACGGATTTCAGAATTATTAAAAAGAAACTGCAAGCAAGCAAAGTGTACTAGTGAGTAAAGGCAGAACATTATAACTGGCGACGAGTAGAGTATCAGAAACCACGTAAACACATCAACGTAAGACAGCAAGATGACTGGTCTTTCGCAAGCATTTCCATCTTTTGAAGAGGGTGATCCTTCATCAACTGGACAACGGTGGAACAAGTGGGTTTGTCGCTTAGAAAACTTCTTTATTGTCAATAAAATTAAAGAAGATAAAATCAAACGAGCATCTCTACTGCACTATGCTAGTGTTAGGTAAAGTTATAAAGATGTCGAACAGCCAAACACTGGTAATGAAAATGATTATGAGGCTGCCAAACAAGCCATCAGTAACTACTTCAAGCCTCAGATAAACATTGACTATGAAGTGCTGCAATTTCGTGAAATGGCACAGTTGCCAGATGAAACCATCAATCAGTTTTACGCCAGACTTAGAAAAAAGGCTCAAACTTGTGATTTTGGTGGCGAAATTGACAAAGAAATTAAAAGGCAAATCATCAGCAAAACTTCTGACAAAAAGCTACGCACCAGAGCTCTAGAAGCAAAAAATCTGAATCTAACAAATTTGCTTGAAATAGGAAAAACCCTTGAAACTTCACGACAGCAAACAGAACATCTTGAACAACAGGCTCACAGTCAATCACAATCGATCAACAAAATGCACAAACTCTCAACAAATAAACAGCATTCATTCAAGCCAAAACCTACTAGGCCAACACAACTCAGACAGTCAACAAGCATCAGCAAGTGCTATTTTTGCAGTGGCAGTTATCCTCATGCTAAGGGAAGGCAGTCATGCCCTGCATTTGGAAAGACTTGCAGAAATTGTGGAAAACTAAATCATTTTGAAAAATGCTGTTTAACTAAGCAAAAACAATATCAAAGAAATGTTAGAGCTACATCTGAACAGCAAAGCAGTAGTGACACATCAGATTCTAATGAAGAAATTGCTTATGTATGTAGAGTAAATTCAGCAAAGAATCCTACTACAAATCTAAACATCAATGGAAAAAACATCAAATTTTGCTTGATTCTGGATCATCAGCTAATCTCATTGATGAAGAAAACTTCAACAAAATACAATGCAAACTTTTCAAAACCAATGTTAAAATTTTTACATATGGTTCTTGCAAGCCAATGAAACTACTTGGCAAATGTCATGCTGACATAAAGACAAAAAATAAATCAACTTATGCCACATTTTATGTAGTGGAAGGAACACATGGCTGTTTGTTGAGCTACAACAGTGCTGTTAATCTAAACCTGCTACACATAATCAATCAAACTATCACTGGTACCAATTCTAGCATCATTAACAAATATGCTGACCGTTTTCAAGGCATAGGCAAACTCAAAGACTTCAAAGCCAAACTCCACATTGACAAATCAGTGATACCTACAGCTATCCCACACAGGCGAATACCATTTCACATTCGAAAAAAAGTCAACACAGAACTGAAATACTTGGAAGACCATGATATAATTGAAAAAGTCAATGGTCCAACACCTTGGGTATCCCCCATTGTCACACCACCAAAACCAAACAACCCAGAAGAAGTAAGAATCTGTGTGGACATGAGAATGCCAAACAAGGCTATACATCGTGAAAGACACATCTGCCCAACTGTGGATGACCTTATTCATGCACTAAATGGAGCCAAAATGTTTTCAAAGCTAGATCTGAACAAAGGATATCACCAAATTGAGTTGGATGATGACAGCAGATACATAACAACATTCTCAACTCATAATGGGTTATATCGCTACAAACGTTTAAACTTTGGCGTGAGTTCAGCAGCCGAACTTTTTCAAAAAACCATTCAGCAAGCACTCGATGGCTTACCCGGTACACTCAACATTAGCGATGACATCATTGTCTATGGAAAGACTGAAGCAGACCACAACAAGAATCTTGATGCTTTATTGCAACGATTGCGAGAAAAGAATCTCACTCTGAACAAAAGAAAATGTGAATTTAACAAAACAAAATTGGAATTTTATCGATACACATTTTCTGACAAAGGCATTTCTGCACAAGACACCAAAATAAATGCTATAAAGAATGCTGCAACGCCAAAATCAGTCGGTGAAGTGCGAAGTCTACTGGGATTAGCAAACTATTGTGCAAGAACAATCAGAAACTTTTCAACAATCACTCAACCGTTGCGAGAGTTAACACATCAGAACACAGAGTGGAAATGGACTGCTGTGCATGATGACGCAATACAAGCTCTCAAAGACAGCCTGACAGGGAATGAAGTCTTAACATACTTTGACCTGAACAAAGAAACAGAGCTTATTGTAGATGCCAGTCCCGTAGGACTTGGGGCCATTCTCACTCAACGAAGCAATGTTAACGAACCGGCACGGATTGTTGCATACGCAAGTAAAGTTCTCACCCCTGTCGAACAAAGATATTCTCAAACTGAAAGAGAAGCACTAGCAATTGTTTGGGGCTGTGAACATTTTCATCTGTATCTACATGGCATGCAAAAACCCTTCAATTTGATTACAGATCACAAGCCATTAGAACTCATATTCAGAAATGCATCATCCAAGCCTCCAGCAAGAATTGAGCGTTGGAATCTAAGATTGCAACCCTACAATTTCATTGTGACGTATAAACCAGGAAAAGACAACCCTGCTGATTACATGTCTCGACATCCCGTGGGAAGCACACATTGCACTTCATTGTGTGATGCCACTGAACAATATGTGAACTTTATTTCTCAATCAGCAATTCCACTAGCAATGACAATTGATGATGTCAGAAATGCTGTCAAAGGTGACGACACAATGCAGAAAATCATCAACATCATCAAAAGCAACGCATGGAAATCTGCTATGCAGAACCCAGATCAAGACATCAAGCCATACATTCCTATCAGGAACGAGCTGACATTAACAAACTCTGATTTGATTCTTAAACAGAACAAAATCGTTATGCCGCGAGTGTTAGAAAAACAAGCCGTAACTCTTGCACATCAAGGACATCAAGGCATCGTGAAAACAAAAGCTTTGATTCGAGAAAAAGTTTGGTTTCCTGGCATTGACAAAACTGTTGAAAACGCTGTTAAAAATTGCATTTATTGCCAAGCTGCAACCGTTAAAAACACTGTTGAACCATTAAAAATGTCACCATTGCCTAACGCACCATGGACTGAACTGTGTATTGATTTTTCTGGACCGTATAACACTGGTAAATACTTGCTAGTAATTGTCGATGAGTACTCGCGATTTCCTGTTGTAGAAATTGTCAATTCTACCAAAGCTTCATCTGTGATACCGGTAGTTGACAAAATATTCTCAATGTTTGGAATTCCACTTGTGCTTAAATCAGATAATGGCCCGCCATTCAATAGTTACGATTTTAAGCAATTTGCCCAACGTTTAGGTTTCAAACATCGAAAGATAACTCCGTTGTGGCCGAAAAGCAACAGCGAAGCTGAACGCTTCATGAAAACACTTAACAAATCTGTTCGCATTTCAAATGTTCAGCACAATTCATGGCAATCTGACTTGAATAACTTTTTGAGAAATTATCGAGCTACGCCACACTGCACGACCAGAACAAGTCCCGCCGAACTCTTGTTTGGGAGGAAAGCTAATATTACTATTCCTCAAGCTCTCACTACTGTAAATGACCAATCGTTGAGAGAGAAAGACACTCGTGCAAAATGTAAAATGAAAAAATATGCAGACAAACGTACACATGCTAAAAATTGTGATATTTCAATTGGTGACTTGGTTTTGTTGAAAGTTAAAAGAGAAAGTAAACTGTCACTCCCTTATGGATTGCGTCCTTACAAAGTGACCAACATAAATGGTTCGATGATCACTGCAAAAAAAGGTTCTCATGTGGTCACAAGAAACTCTTCATTCTTCAAACCAGTCACAAATGATCTTTGTATAGATTGATGACAAGTATGTTTGATTAATTCTTGTTCTGTGTAAAACTGTAATTCGAGTAAGCAACGTTTTGTTATCATCAGACTGAAAATTTGTGACAACTATAATTTATCGCACTCGTTATATAAAAAGCATACCCCTTAATCCAAATCTACAACTTGGGGAGGATTGTAGTATTCATGAGTCCCTTTCATTTATATTCTCATATTGATATTGCATGAACCGTTGTGTATTTATGTTACTTCGCACATGTAAACGGATTTCAGAATTATTAAAAAGAAACTGCAAGCAAGCAAAGTGTACTAGTGAGTAAAGGCAGAACATTATAGTATCTAACCACAAAAAATGCAAAAATGGACTTAGCTCGTTCTGTCATTTAGCCCTCGAAATATAGTTATTACTCTGCAAAATTATTTACTTTATTTGAATAAGGATCTTCTGATGATCTCCATATCAGGGTGAAACAGGCTGTAAAGGTTTTAGAGAGTAATAACTATATTAGAGAGTAATAACTTTTCTTGCAAGGTTTAATAAATTACGGGGCAAGTGGTATTAAATTTAATCACGTGAAAAAGCAGTTGTATACAGCGATCAAAACACCAGCCCACTCAATCGTGATGTACAAAATGTAAAAAGAGTGAACTGAAATGACAACACACACAACAGTTCATGCCATGTGCATTCGAAACATGGCGCAAACGAACAACCTCAATACAGCAACATATTTAGGGCTACTTTAAACATCACTAAATCACAGTGGTGTAGCCCAAAGAAAATGTGCGGGCTACTTTGAACACTGTGAAACCTAAACTAAACAGGCTATGCTATCTAAAACTTTCGTAATTACGATCGATATCCTCAACTCAAATCCAGTTTTCAATTATCTTCGACATGCTAATGAAATTGCAACCTTTTTCTAAAAAAACTGGTTTAAAAGCTCTTTTACTTTCAAAGATCGGCATAAAAGTTTCAAGCCTACTTAAAACTGTGGAAAAAATTGAAGTTTTCAGAAAATACTCTCAAAGCAGTTTTTACTATCAACAATACAATTATTTTGCCATTTTCGGAAAGGACAATTCATAACGATCATTTGATGAAGTTTTCCGAGAAATGCAATTTAAATTGTGCCTTTTACAGGCCTTAATACAATGGGTTGTCGGATTTTTAAATTAGTGTTCAAAGTTAGACTACAGTTCAAAGTAGCCCTGGTTGACGGTATTTGTTAAATATTTCATAGCTGTGTAGTGTGTATTGGCGGCACTTCCACACGACTTTCTATGCCTTTTCAATGTTTTTTTGCAAACTATCATTCATCAACACGTTTTTGCGACTGCTTTGCAAACAACATATTGACTAGTAAACGCATGGCCCATCAAAGGCTTGGGATGCAGCTCGCCAAGCATATATGGTTTTGTCGGCTAAATCGACCCACAGGAATTACAGTTGGACGCCAAATGAACAAGGTTTCAGTATGCTGTGCAGCTAATGCTTGCATATGAGGCTGTGTGTGTGCAAGGGTTGGTTGTTGGGTTTGGATGATAAGCCTCCATGGAAACAAAACATTGTGTAATTAGTAGCTTATGATCGACTATTTATCAGATTTTTCTTGAGAGTTTTAGTAATAACTTAAACATTTTGTCTAATTTGAGACAAGATACTCCAGTACATGGCTCTGGCATTTCCTGCAAGTGTTTATTGGTTGTTCGCTGCAGACAATTTGTTTCAATATCCTTGGAACACAAACTGATATTAGCATCTGGTTCTTCTTGATCTGGTAATTATATATCAGATATATTGATATCACCATTTAAATAATTAACCAAATAATTATCTTGGTTATTGATTTTATAAGCTTCACAAGAATTCACATTGAAGTCAAACTATATCAAAGGATTTGATATAGTTTGAATTTCAATCAAAGATTAATTATTATGAGGTTAAAACGTGTTCTCAACTCAACATTCATATAGCCTTTCACCAGAATGAATTATCATATGCAATTAAGTAACAAACAAGTATCAATAGGTGATCACATCAAATTGAAAATTGCTTACTACACTATCATAGTATCGTATATGCTGTATAATTTGAATTTCAATCAAAGATTAATTATTGTGAGATTAAAACGTGTTTTCAACTTCAGAAAATACCGCAACTATGAACAACCCCTGCCTGAACAACAAAAGACAAATGATTAAGAGTTATTAAACGGTATTAAAAACAAAAAAAAGGAACATTCAAATGAAAAAAACTAACAAATGAACAGTCGAAATTTCATAATAAAAAAATTGATGCAGAGTTGCATACAAAGTAATCAAGATCAAACAAAAACATCTCTTAATATTCATTCACCAAAAACAGTGGAAAACACAACAAATTAATCGCAATTTATCAGTTTACATTTAAGTGAATTATTGTATGGCGTTTCAAATGGGCAACACACGAAAACGCTTTTTCTAATACATTACATTTATAGCTATTCACCAGAATTTCTTCACATATGGCGTTTCAGGCTACCGTCGAGAGCAAACGATTTCTCACACACGACCCATTTATATGGCTTTGTACCAGAATGAATAAGCACATGCTTTTTCAGGTGACTGACCTGTAAAAACGATTTTTCACACACGTCACAATTATATGGCTTTTCACCAGTGTGAATCATCTTATGCCGATTTAAAATACTGCATTGTGAAAATGATTTTTCACATAAATCACACTTGTATGGCTTTTCACCAGTGTGACTTCTCTCATAATACTTCAATTTCACCACTTGTTCTTGGTTATTGATTTCATATTGTTCACAATCTTCAAGTACTTCAAGCTTCAATGGAATCCTTTGATTTCGATTCATGTTAAAAGGTGAAGTGAATAAGTGATTTGAATTAATAATGCATTAGTTGACCAAACAAAATCAGTTGTTAAAATACGGAATATATATATTACAGTGTAAACGTATAAACTGAAACACATTAGCTGCAAAAATTTATAAACTGTGAAAAGTTGAATAATGGTAAAGAGTAGGAACAGTCATATTCAAAAACAACACAGCTTAATATTCTATCTTAATGAAACCATAAAGAACGCACACAAAAATATAATCCCAATATATATTATTTCACAAATTATCAAAAGAGAAAGCACGATCTTTTATTTCCAAGACGCACCAACTAGTACAATATAAAAGAAATGCAGTATAAACTTCCAGTGGCTTATCACAACAACACAGGTTATGTGTGACTACAAAGGCTTTCTTTTGTAAATTAAGTTGTTTAATCATTCACACTGATGCGTTCTCTTCATGTTGGGGCGAATTAACAGCATCTCAAATGAGAAATAACAAAAACACATCTTTCACAAACTTCACACTTGCATGACGTTTAATTAGAATGATTCATCAATGGTTTCCTCGAACAACAAAAATGTGAAAATAGTATTTTATAATCAGAGGTGGCCATCCGCTACTTCAACCCGTTAAGTGGGTAATTATGTTTTTGCAACTTGTGTTGCAAACCTTGGATATTTCATTTGGCGACTCTAGCATTTTTGTCACATAATTTTTTCATTATTTGTTACATTTACCAAAAACAAAGGAAAGTATATATCATAATAATAAAAAAATAACAACAAATAAATTACTTCCTATGACTTTTCTCCAGAGTTAATTATCTGATCACGATTTAAATTGCTAACATACGGACACATTTTTTTCCATATGATGTTTCAGCCTTCCGATCTGTGCAAACTATTCCTCACACAAGTCATATTTATATGGCCTTTCACCAGTGTAAATTCGCATGACGTTTCAGCCTTCCGATCTGTGCAAACCATTCCTCACACAAGTCATATTTATATGGCCTTTCACCAGTGTAAATTCGCATACGACGTTTCAGGCTACCGATGAGCAAACGATTTCTCACACAAAAGTTACATTTCTATGGCTCTTCACCAGTGTGAATTCGCATATGACCTTTCAAGTTACTGAACCGTGCAAACGATTTCTCAAATAAGTCACATTTATACAACTTTTCACCAGTGTGAATTCGCAAATGATCTTTCAGGAGATCGATCTGTGAAAATGATTTCATGCACATGTCACATTCATACAGCTTTGACCAGTGTGAATTCGCATATGACGTTTCAGGTTACTAACCTGTGAAAACGAGTTCTTACAAACATCACATTTATATGGCTTTTCACTAGTGTGAATTCGCATATGACGTTTCAGGTGACTGACCTGTGAAAACGATTTCTCACACACGTCACATTAATATGGTTTATCACCAGTGTGATTTCGCATATGACGATTCAAGTTACAGACCAGTGCAAACGATTTTTCGCATACGTTACATTTATATGGCTTTTCACCAGTGTGAATTCGAATATGACCTTTCAGGTCACCGACCCGTGCAAACAAGTTCTTACACACGTCACATTTATATGGCTTTTCACCATTGTGAATAATCTTATGCCGATTTAAACTACTACGTTGTGGAAATGACTTTTCACATAAATCACACTTGTGTGGTTTTTCACCAGTGTGACTTCTCTCATGAATTTTCAATTTCACCACTTGTTCTTGATTATTGATTCCATATGGTTAACAATCTTCAAGTACTTCAAGCTTTACTGGAATTACTTCACTTTGATTCATGTTAAAAGGTGAAGTGAATAATTGATTTAAATTAGTAATGCATTAGTTGACCAAACAAAATCAGCTGTTACAAATATGGAATATATTACAGGGTAAACATATAACCTGAAACACATTAGTTGCAAAAATTAATGCAATAAACTGAGAAAAGTTTAATAATTGTTAAGAGTAGGAACACTCATATTCAACAATAACACAGCTTAACATCCTATATTCATGAAAGCACAAGGAATGCACACAAAAATATAATCCCAACATATCTTATTTCACAAATTTTCAAAGGCAAAAGCACGATCTTTCATTTCCATGACGCACCAACTAGTGCAATATAAAGGAAATACAGTATAATCTTCCAGTGGCTTATCACACCAACACAAGTTATGTGAAGCTACAAAGGCTTTCATTTGTAAATTAAGTTGTTTCATCATTTACATTGATGCGTTCTCTTCACGTAAGTGAAATAACAGTATCTCAAAAGAGAAATTACAAAAACATATCAATCTTTCACACACTTCACACTTGGGGTCTGCTACTATTCGGTGAGTCCGATTCGTAGAGTCCGATTCGGAGAGTTCCCTATTCGGAGACAGCCTTTTTCGGAGAGTTCCCTACTAGGAGATTTTTTGAAATTTTTTTTGAAAATTATCAGGAACCGTAGCCTAATTATCATTGCCGCTTTTACATCGAGAATTTCAACTATAAAAGAAACGATATTGTGGAATAAAATACAAAATTCTCTAGTGTAAATAAACAGAAGGCGTCGTTGGATTTAGAATTTTGTAATAGTTGAGGATTCTAATATATTCTAAGTTTGCATGCAGAAGGCGACGCAGGATACATGTCAATTTTATCTGAGCAAACATTATTAGTTCAAAAATAAATTTAATTCGCTTTTTAATCTTAAGATCTCAATGGTTAGGCCTAAACCCCACTCATCTAAAGCTTCGACTGTTTTTTTCTGCACAAATGCAACGTTTAGCAATGTTAAAACGATGTAAAAGCGGCAATGATGATTAGGCTACGGTACCGACGAATTTTCATTTAATTGTTCAAACATTTTATTTCTATTTTTTTCTGCACGATTTGAACGTTTAGCAACGTTGAAACGATGCAAAAGCGGCAATGATAATTAGGCTACGGTACCCAATAATTTAAAAAAAAAATTCAAAAATCTCCGAATAGGAAACTCTCCGAAAAAGGCTGTCTCCGAATAGGGAACTCTCCGAATCGGACTCTCCGAATCGGACTCACCGAAACGGACTCACCGAAACGGACTCACCGAAACGGGCCATTCTGTCACACTTGCATGACGTTTAACTAGAATGATTCATTAATGGCTTCCTCGAATAACAAAAATGTGAAAACAATATTCTATAATCAGAGGTGGGCATCCGCTACTTCAACACGTTTAGTGGGTAATTAAGTTGATGCAACTTGCGTTACAAAACTAGGGTATTTCATCTGGCGACCTCAGCATTTTTCGTCGCATTAATACTTCGTAGAGAATTGGGAAGTCTGCAGTATTGTATTTTGCTTATTTGTTGTTTTGATTATTCCGGAGAAGACAATATTGTCCTATTGTTTTCTAATGTAATCGCATTATCACTGCATTATTTCCATCAGATAGAAATTGTCATTGGAAACAATGTTTCTTTGTTTCCTCATAGTGCTGTTAAGCAGGGCTGTAGAATTGTAATTGGAAGGATTTTGACATATCTGGAGTTGGAGTGCTCAAAAAAGGCCGATTACGACTTGATACAAAACGATGAACAATGAAATTCTACATTATTAAAATTATTCCAATCTTTTCTCAAAGTATTGTTTCTTGTTAAATTCAAAACATGAAAACAAAGATTTACAAAAATTTTGCAAAAAACTTTCTTGACAACAAAAAGCAGATAACTACCGTAGTTCTGGTTACTACCATATATACTGAACTAGCTTTTTGCAACCTTGAGTACAACATTAGCATCAAACTCCATTTCCTCAAGCCATTTTTATAAGTTTTTAAAAAACACTTGAGAATATTAGCGATTAACAAGGTCAATGATTTCATCCGGACCTCATAACCATTGCTACCAAAAAAGTGGTGCTACCAAACTTAAATGTTTCAAAGCTGTGTATTGGCAGCACTCCACACGATTTTCTATGCTTTTTCGAAGGCTTTATACAAACTATCATTCATCAACACGTTTTTGTGACTGCTTTAATTTAACTTTCAGAATGTTTTCACATTTGACATCTCAGGCTACCAACGAGTGCAAACAATTTTTAACACACGTCACATTTATATGGCTTTTCAACAGTGTGAATTCGCATTAGAGTTTTCAGGTTACCTTACACAAGTCACATTTATATGGCTTTTCACCAGAATGATTTCGCATAATATGATATTTCAGGTGACCAACCTGTGAAAACGATTTCTCACACATGTCACAATTATATAACTATTTACCAGTGTGAATTTGCATATGACATTTCAGGTGACTGACCCGTACAAACGATTTCTTACACAAGTCACATTTATATCGCTTTTCACCAGTATGAATTTGCAGATGATCTTTCAGGCTACCGACTTGTGCAAACGATTTCTCACGTCGCATTTATATGGTCTTTCACCAGTGTGAATTCGCATATGACGTTTCAGGTTACTGACATGTGCAAACGATTTCGCACACATGTCACATTTATATGGTTTTGCACCAGTGTGAGTTCGCATATGATCTTTCAGGCCACAAACCTGTGAAAATGATTTCTCACACACATCACATTTGTATGGCTTTTCACCAGTGTGAATTCGCATATGATGTTTCAGCCTATCGGCGAGTGAAAATGATTTCTCACAAAAGTTACATTTATAGGGCTTTTCACTAGAATGATTTCGCATATGACATTTCAGGCTACTGACGTTTGCAAACCATTTTTCACAGACGTCACATTTATATGGTTTTTCACCAGTGTGAATTCGCATATGACGTGTCAAGTAACTGACTCGTGCAAACAATTTCTCACACATGTCACATTTATAGGGCTTTTCACCAGAATGATTTCGCATATGACATTTCAGGCTACTGACGTGTGCAAACCATTTTTCAGAGACGTCACATTTATATGGTTTTTCACCAGTGTGAATTTGCATATGACGTTTCAGGTAACTGACCCGTGCAAACGACTTCTCACAGATGTTACATTTACATGGCTTTTCACCAGTGTGAATTCGCATATGATTATTCAGGTGACCGACCAGTGAAAACGATTTCTTACACAAGTCACATTTATATGGCTTTTCACCAGTATGAATTTGCATATGATCTTTCAGGCTACCGACTCGTGCAAACGATTTCTCACACAAGTCACATTCATATGGCCTTTCACCAGTGTGAATTCGCATATGACGTTTCAGGTTACTGACCTGTGCAAACGATTTCGCACACATGTCACATTTATATGGTTTTGCACCAGTGTGAGTTCGCATATGATCTTTCAGGCCACAAACCTGTGAAAATGATTTCTCACACACATCACATTTATATGGCTTTTCACCAGTGTGAATTCGCATATGATGCTTCAGGCTATCAGAGAGGGAATATGATTTCTCACAAAAGTTACATTTGTAGGGCTTTTCACCAGTGTGAATCAGTTGATGCCGATTTAAACTACTATGTTGTGGAAATGACTTTTCACATAAATCACACTTGTATGGCTTTTCACATGTGTGACTTCTCTCAAGAAATGTCAATTTCACCACTTGTTCTTGGTTATTGATTCCATATGGTTCACAATCTTCAAGTACTTCAAGCTTCACTGGAATTGCTTCACTTTGATTCATGTTAAAACGTGAAATCATTGATTTGAATTACAGATGCATTAGTTGACCAAACAAAATCAGTTGTTACAAATATGGAATATATTGCAGGATAAATAACGTATGACCTGAAACACAATAGCTGCAAAAATGAAGGCAATAAACTGTGAAAAGTTTAATAATGGTTAAGACAGGGATATCTAGAGAAGGGGATATGAAGGTTTTTAATATATCTGACAGTAGAAGGGCTTCTGTTTATCGTAAATTATCTCTGTTTACCCTAAAATGACAATTGGCACCGATAGTAGTTTAATAAATCTTGTTATGATAATCTGCATTGCGCTATTAGCATCAGGCCTGGATACTCACTGCATGCTCATGGTTGCTTGTTAATTCAACTACTCGTATACTTGCTTTACATCTAGCCAACTGCAAAGGCTCAGGGTCTGCTACTATACTCAGGGTCTGCTACTATTCGGGGAGTCCGATTCGGTGAGTCCGATTCGGTGAGTCCGATTCGGTGAGTTCCTAACTTCTAACCCTAACTCCTAACCCCAAAACCGCAATGATAATTAGGTTACGGTACCCAATAATTTAAAAAAAAAATTGAAAAAGTCCCCCGTTAAGGGATCGAACTCACCGAATCGGACTCACCGAAACGGGCCATTCCGATATACTCGAGTTATAGGTCGAGATGTTCGCAAGTGATTTTCACCTCAAAAAGACAGGTTGCATGCTCTTGAGCAGTGTCGAACCAGCGCCCTTTCGATTGTTGTTCCAGGGCTCTTACCAGTCGGCTATGCAGTCGACGTGAATATTTGATGTGTTATCCACATTCAACAACATCCTTCAAGGGAAAAGATCAGATGTATTTTCCCATGTTGGTAAAATTGACAGCTTTAAAAGTAAAATTGACTGCTGGGCCAATAAAGTTTAAAAAAATGATTATTCCCCGCGTATTCTTGCTCCTCAGTCGAGGAGTTGGAATTACACAATTCATTATGACGCAACTGAAGGAATTAATTTATCACATGGCTCAGTTAAATAGGTGAAAACACTAAACAAAAGAGGTTGTGATTTTCTTTTTAAAAGGTTGGGGTTTTTTTTCGGTCATTTGTCGGTCACTGACCGATTTTTTAGCAAAATGTCCGAAAAAAATATAGTCGATTCGGTCAAAATGTCCGAAAAAATACCGTATGTAGTCAACGTATGCAAATCGATTTCAGTGATTGCAAAGAAGCTTCTTGCGCCAGTCTACGATTTTTTGTCAATCGGAAATACAAAACATAGACTTAATGTTTGAACGTTGATCCAACGTCTTATTGTATGTGATAACGCAAATACAAAAGTAACATTTCCCAAACGTGACTGACCTGGTGCTTTCAAGTGTGACGCAATGTTGCGTTGCCTTGGAAAGGTCAAACCGCTTGGTAGAGATTGATCGGTCCGTTCTGTCAATCGGGACATTTTCTCAGTATGTTGCATATATTATCAATTTTTGAGCTGGTTGTCAACCCTTTCAAAATGTTATTGACCAGACCTCGATAAACAAAGAAGTATCGCTTTGTACGTTGATCCAATGTCTCATTGCTTGTGATAAATGCAAACATGAAAGTAACACACTCAAAGACTTCAACTTTCTAGAAATGCCACTGTGTTTTCAAATCTTTCCTTCGAGTCGTGGAAAATATTGATCTGTCAGTCGGGAAGATATCCCAGCATTTTGAGCTGGTGATAACCTCTGTGAAATGTTTGACTCCACATCGATAGATACGGTAGTGATTTTGTGTGATGGTTTTTGCAACGTCGTACTCCACTCCATTAAAAATTTTTAATTTGAAGTAATGCGTAATTGCAAACCAGGTGACAATTGGCGGAAAGTTTTAACAATAGCTGCGAAGCATGACATAGATTGACCAAGTTTGGCAGCATTGCTAATGCTTTGCTGACTTTTAATGAAGAGAACGCAACCGCAGAACGTGGATTCAGTTTGCTTTCTCGGTTGCGAACTCCAACAAGAAATCGCTTGCATTGTTCAACTGCAGACAAACTTATGCGTTTGAGGTTAAATGCTGCATCATACCAAACATTCAATTATGACGCGGCATACGCGCACTCGCACAGCAACGCGAAGCGAGCACGCTACAACGTGAGCGGTGAAATTGTTAAGTTAAATCACTTTGTAATTGCGAACCATTAGAGCGTAACGTGTTTTTTTTATTTGGTCATTCTTCCTTGTTTTTATTCCTTTCCGTTGTGCAATAAAAGATGTCTGCAGTCGAGTGTTGCAAGGTTGAGTTTCGCTGATGAACGTTGAAGAAACGTTTGTCTGTTCTAACTTTTCTCAAATATAACATAACAACGTTTCTCAGCGAAACTTCATGTTGTAGCTAGTCAGGAAGTACAAATTTTTGTTTGTATCAGCAACTTGAAAGGAAATATTTTCATCAGAAAAAATGACCAAAATAAATAAAAAATGACCGAATTTTTTCAAGTCATTTCGGACAAATGACCGAAAAGTCTCAGTGAAAAAAAAAACAGTACCGTACTGTTTAGTTAATTAACTGCTATCGCAAATAAAGATTTTTATTAGAAATAAGGGTATCTGCTTGACTCGAAGACTCATAGTCTCTTTGCAGATCCATGTTGCTGGGAATTCTTACTATTATTGCTGTATTGTTGTTTACTGTTTGTACCTACAACGAGATAATCCAATCAACAATGAGGTAACGTGATTAAACTTCTGTGTTAAAGAAACGTATTTTTTGTGCAAAACTAGAGTATGAATTGTCAAATCTAGAGTTAAAACACGTGTGGCAATAAGTGGCAGATTTATTCGCTGTTGTTTAAAAACGTAATTCACTAGTTTTATCACGGCCCGCGCATTAAGCCCACGCACGACGGGCATTAATCAAAAGTGCGTGAATGCGCGAGTAATAGCGATAATTACCGTGACGCGAAACCACAAGTCGCAGGTTTGCAATTTTTGCATGATTATAAAGCAGTACTAGACGAACATAACTGAACAAAAACAAGACGAATTTTCCGCGTATTAAATGATCTGGAACAGTGGTTCTTAAACTGCGGGGCACGCTCCCCTTGGGGGGCGTGTGAGACTCACAAGGGGGGCGCAAGAAATTGAAAAACTCTGCATGAATTATGACTAAACATGTCTTCACAACTACGCTGGATAGTGGATTGTTGAAGTTGAAATTTTGTGTTACAGTGGCACAGTGTTCGTAGAGCATGTTGTTGTCACATCTCGCATTCTTTGTAATGTTTTAGACGTTGCTAAATGTTTGCGCGACACCTTAACTCTCGTAACACAACGGCTTTCTGACACAGCAGCCTCGAGCTTTAGTTGTAATACTAATGGCAACAACTGACCATTGACCAACAAGTGACAGAGCTAAAGTACAACAACTATATAACTATAACAACTATATAAGTACAACAGTATTCCCAACTACAAAAGTACCATGCGTAAACTATTTCATTAATTTTAGCATTGATTTAATTAGGTTTATTTTTAATTAATCAGTTCTATTGACATAAAAAGAGTGGCGAAAAAGAGAAAGTATTACAAAAATTATCTGAAATTTGGCTTTATAGATGCCATAGTAAATGACCAAATTATATCACAATGCATCATATGTTTCTAAAATCTGAGAAACGACGGTTTGAGACCAACTCGTTCGCAGCTTCATCTTGAAAAAAACACCTTGACCACCAAAGTAAACCTTTAGCTTTTTTTCAATGCAAGAAAGACTCTTTTTAAAAAATGAAAATTGGAAGTACAGACAAAATCGGTTAATCGAATCACCTATTTGCCAGACGTTTTGACACGATTATACGATTGATTTGTTTAACCAATTTACTAAAAAAGGTTTATTGTGAATGGGCGTAATTGTTGAGAAGATGTCTGTGCTGACTAGGCTGGTGTGGCGCCCGAGAGCTCTGACGTAACGCACGTCACATACTGACGTCATATGGAATTCTAGCACCTTCGTTTCCAATCAACAAATACCGCAGACGTTCGGAATGCAATCCTGTAATCAATCTTTGTACCGTGCCTGAATCATAGTACCACTGTATTTCATCGATAAGTGGATCCACCGTTATATAATGTTAAATAATCGCATGTAGAATTGGCAATGCCTGTAGATTGCGTCTTTCCAATTAAGCTAGAGTGCTTCTTAAGTAACGGCAACCATGATCTTTACTATTCAACTAGACCTTTACTATTCAACTTTACTAGACTGTACTAGACTTTACCTTTACTTTACTATACTATTCGAGACGATTCAAGAAGGTTCGCTATTATTTCTGTTTGCAACCAAGCTGGTTACTCGATTTCTGCAAGTTGAAGTTCTTTTAGTTTGGTGTTCTTATTTCTCTATATTTTGGATTTCTGTTCTTTGAAAGTCGAGTTAATAAACAACGGAGTCTTGGAGAATTCAATCTTGTAGTCAAGTGTTAGCTGTCAAGCCAGTTAAGAAATAAACAGTGTGAAGACCATCGTGTCCTGGTCATTCCTTGCCAGCCCCAATCTCGTTCTGCCCAGGAATGTCGCCGTCAGCACGGACGGCAGCATATGAGCGCGCGCACTAACCGACGCGTCCGCTACATATTTATGGTGACCCCGACGTGATCTTCCCGACGTGATCTTCCCGACGTGATCTTTCCGACGTGATTTTTGTTAAACTGTGAATTAATTTAACTGTGAACTGACTGACTGTGAATTGATCATTGGTTGCACTGGATTATTCTGGAGTACATCACGGATTACAACAAGCCTGCCTTTCATCGGACGCTCCTTCAACGACGATGCCGTGGAACTCAAGTTAAGTGACACTAATTAATGATGATTGAATATGCTTTTTACATTATCGTAGTAGCCGTAAGCTTTTTAATCTCTCTCGCCGTTGTCGTCCTTGGTCGTTGCCCCACTCGTGGCTCGCGATCGGGGCGTCTTGACAGCAGCGATGACAATGTGTTTCGCCCCCGTCTGGACTGTGGTGCCTGTAGGTATCTTAGGCTTTGTTACACGTTCACTGTTTAGTTCGCCGTCATGGGCATGACGTAAAACTGCATCCATTCATCCCATCTTTCATCAGTTAGGTGCCGCTCTTGCATACAGTTATCGAATCATTACAGTAGCTCTTAACCACCTCTTAGTCCTGGGTAAGACTTGAAACTGCATACATTTCCTCAGTTAATCACTCTCTCGTTTAGTAGTTCCCTGCTCTGTAGTTGTCTTTAGGAGATGCGCTTCTCCCATCTAAGCGTGCGACGCAGCACATTTCCTGTATATGTTACTTGTTATAATCCTTGTCTGTTCACCGTTGTTTTGTTCACGTAGCGCCTCGTTGTTCACCCTTGTAGTCACTGTTGTTAGGTACTTGCTTGTTAAGGTGATATCATAGATGTAAGCCGACATGTTGCTTGCGGCTAGCTTGCCCGTCGCTTTCTGCTCTATAGGCATTGTCCTGCTCTTGTTGCCCAGCTGTCATAGATATAAGCCGACATGTTGCTTGCGACTAGCTTGCCCGTCGCTTTCTGCCTCATTGGCCTTGTTTCGTCGCAGCTACTCGCATTCATCTGTCCACTGCTTCCTGCCCTGTTGGACCGGTTCTCCGCGCAATCGCTTCGCATAGCTACCATGCTTTCAGTCTATCTATCACGTTTAGATTGTAACCTCGTTGTAGTTGTAACCTTGTTGTAGTTGTAACCTTGTTGTAGTTGTAACCTTGTTGTAGTTGTAACCTGTGTAATTGTAATTCATGATTGTTATCGCCCTCACTAACCGCATTTTTGTTGCACAGAATAGTCTTGTCACTGGCCGGATGTCCACCGCACGAGATCTCTGCTTCAACCAATCAAGAGCCGACCAGCCGCTCCCTGGAATCAGAGGAACTGTTAGCGCTCGCGCCGTGCGGAGGGGATCCGACCCCGTTCTTGTTTTCAGTTTACACAGTGTTATCGCTTCAATTTAGACATCACCTTGTTATATATATAATTATATATATATACTGTGGCTCGTACTTGCACGTTTCTTCCGCCTCACATGGTTTGCTTCACGCACCTTCATCAGAAGCCAAACGGTTCACCCCGTTTGCCTTCTTGCGGGTGTGTATGTGGCGCCCGAGAGCTCTGACGTAACGCACGTCACATACTGACGTCATATGGAATTCTAGCACCTTCGTTTCCAATCAACAAATACCGCAGACGTTCGGAATGCAATCCTGTAATCAATCTTTGTACCGTGCCTGAATCATAGTACCACTGTATTTCATCGATAAGTGGATCCACCGTTATATAATGTTAAATAATCGCATGTAGAATTGGCAATGCCTGTAGATTGCGTCTTTCCAATTAAGCTAGAGTGCTTCTTAAGTAACGGCAACCATGATCTTTACTATTCAACTAGACCTTTACTATTCAACTTTACTAGACTGTACTAGACTTTACCTTTACTTTACTATACTATTCGAGACGATTCAAGAAGGTTCGCTATTATTTCTGTTTGCAACCAAGCTGGTTACTCGATTTCTGCAAGTTGAAGTTCTTTTAGTTTGGTGTTCTTATTTCTCTATATTTTGGATTTCTGTTCTTTGAAAGTCGAGTTAATAAACAACGGAGTCTTGGAGAATTCAATCTTGTAGTCAAGTGTTAGCTGTCAAGCCAGTTAAGAAATAAACAGTGTGAAGACCATCGTGTCCTGGTCATTCCTTGCCAGCCCCAATCTCGTTCTGCCCAGGAATGTCGCCGTCAGCACGGACGGCAGCATATGAGCACGCGCACTAACCGACGCGTCCGCTACACTGGCAACGCACATTACAACTGATGCTTCCTACAACTGTTTACAATTCTGGTTAAACTTTAAAGAGTTTGCAATTGATTGAGTTTCGCTTTTAGCAGCATGATCGTTGCTTACTTCACAAGGTAGATTTAAACGATCTGTCTTAGCCTGATTGCCACAGCAAACTCGCAGCATCAGGCTAAGACAGATCGTTTAAATCTACCTTGTGATTTAAAGAGTTTACTAGTTGTATGCTACATAACACTATGTTGTATGTTCCAGCCAGCAAAACTGGTCCTTTTTACATTGATTTATCGTCTGCAGACGTTGAAACAATGTAAAAAAGATCAGCTTTGCTGACTGGGAGAGCATGTACGATCAAAGCATTTTTCTGCAAACTGCAGCAATCGGACTGCAAATCGGCAATCTTTCATATCACCGATCTCTGTGACGTCACAACGCGAACTTCGACGTTGAAGTTTTTGATTCAAGCGGGTTATTTTTAGCTCCGTACCGGCTGTGTAGTTTTGAGTATGGAACGTGGCCTACGAAAATTGTGGTATGGTAGAAAAACACGGCTCACACTCATTGTTTGTTTTGGAATCGCAAAGGTTTTTTTGTCAAGTCCTTTGCGCTGTCTGGTAAAATAATTAATTTGCAATGTTCTTCAACTGAACGAAACTGCACAAATGAAATTACGCACTGCATTTAACAACAGTAGGCTACTTGAACGGTTGCTGTTAAATTATATGACCCTTCAGGTGACTGTCCTGTGAAAACGATTTCTTACACATGCCACATTTACAAGGCTTTTCACCAGTGTGAATTCGCATATGCCCTTTCAGGGTACCGAATTGAGAAAACGATTTGTCACACATGTCACATTCATATGGCTTTTCACCAGTGTGAATTCGCATATGACACTTCATGTTACTGACCTGAGCAAACGATTTATCAAAATGATGGCAAGAAATGGCTTCCTTGATCAACAAAAAATGAAAATATAATGTTGCAATCAGAGGTGGGCGTCCACTATTTCAACCATATGACCTTTCAAGCATAGGCACCAACTCCGGGGGGGCGGTGCAACGCTGCGAATTTAGCTCGGGGTGGCGGCCCCCAGCAAATTATTTAAAAAAAAATCTAAAATTAAATGTTTCTAAGTTCAAATTTGCGTTGGTTTGACATTCACTGCAGATCGATCTCAATTAAAAGATCTACTTGTTGCAACAAGAGCGCTGCTCCTAAGATAACAATAAAAACAGAAGTACGGTAGCTGATAAACGCCAGCATGGTGCCGTTGAAGCATAGTAACAATGATTAAAAATGTTTTTCTTGATTTCTTCTGCTTTGTATTTTCTTGGTGTCAATAACGAGGTGTGGTTTGCTGTTCGTTCAGTTTAGTATCTATGCGTATTAAGAGCTAAAGCTTAAAGTGACCAGCATATAATTCGAAGTAGCCTACATTATAAAACTTGGCGACATACAATGGCAGATAGATGCAAACAAACATCAATGCTTTCATTTTTTTCTAAACAAAGTAGCGGCAGTAGTGAATATCAACCAAGTGAAGATGTGTGTGAAGAAAGACGGGAAAGTGTGAAAGTTACCACTTCGTACGAAGTGGGAGAGAGTGGTTTGAATGTTCAGTCTAAAGGTCGAAAGCACCAGTGTTCATGGGTAAAGGAACATCCTTGGATAACCTTCAACTCCGTGAAAGGAATAGCTTATTGCACATCGTACAAATGGGTTGTGGATAAAGATAAGTCTCGCCACGGACAAAATCTGTTTTGTCTTCAGGACAACAGAAGGTTTGGATCGAAGGTTTCAGCAAATTGAAACAAGGGAAAGATGCATTAAAAAGCATGATATTAGTACCGCACACAGGTAGACTGGTAGAAGCAGAAGCCACAGAAACATCAAAAATTGTATCTCATTCGACTTTGAGAAACATGAAACGGAATTGCTCTCTCATTGAGTGGATTTTTAAAGTGATAATTTTTCTTGCTCGACATGGGCTGGCATTGCGTGGTCACGATGACGAAAATTCAAATATAATACAAACGCTTCATCTTCTTGCCTCAAACAACGACAACTTAAAACAGTGGCTTGAGGGTCTTGGTTGCTGATTCCATATGGTTCACAATCTTCAAGTATTTCAAGCTGAATTGGAATTACTTCACTTTGATTCATGTTAAAAACTGAAGTGAATAATTGATTTGAATTAGTGATGCATTAGCGATGGTTGATCAAACAAAATCAGTTAACTTACAAAGTAAGAAATACATTGCAGGATAAACAGCCTATAACCTGAAACATACGGAACATACAAAAATATCGCAAGTTAAATTGTATATTCATAAAAGCATAAACAATACGCACAAAAGTAAAATCTTGAAAAGTAATAATCGGTAGGCACTTTAACGTATTTCACTTTCCACAAACAGTAATGCAAGATTTCATGTGTGACATAGAGTACGATTCCTCGCAAATCAACTCAATGTAGTCATGTGACTTAGCATGTGATATTGTCAGCGTTCTTCTCGAAACTTTTTTGATACAAACTACATTGAGTGAACGAATTGCCGTCACCAGCGTAGCCTAGTGGATTAGAGTTTGGGCAAGAAATATAGTCGTTTCGATTGCTTGGGTTCGAGTCGCATCTCCTGCCTTTATTCTTTTTTCTTCTGTTACTGAACTGAGTGCAAAACAATTCTTTTCCTGCGATGAGGTGATTTTAAACATCAATGATGTCATGTGTCCCGCTGATTGCGTTACTGCTTTTACTGCCAAAAACACATGAAACAAATCACATAAAGTTATGCAACGATTGGCAATACAAAAGGAACATAAAAACATCACAAAATCACAATCTACAGTATAATCATACTAACAACGTCAGATACATTTTTTCTATAGACCAAGATCATATTTATATGGCTTTTCACCAGTGTGAATTCGCATATGTCAAGTTAAACAGCCCTGCATACGATTTCTCAGACACGTCACATTTATATGGCCTATCACCAGTGTGAATTCGCATATGACATTTCAGCTGACTGCCCCGTGCAAACGATTTCTTACACACGTCACATTTATATGGCTTTTCACCAGTGTGAATTTGCATATGATCTTTTAGGTTACCGACTTGTGCAAACGATTTCTCACACATGTCACATTTATATGGCCTTTCACCAGTGTGAATTCGCATATGACATTTCAGGTGACTGCCCAGTGCAAACGATTGCTTACACACGTCACATTTATATGGCTTTTCACCAGTGTGAATTTGCATATGATCCTTCAGGTGACCGACCCGTGCAAACGATTTCTCACACACGTCACATTTATATGGCTTTTCACCTGTGTGAATTTGCATATGACGTTTCAGGTTACTGACCTGTGAAAACGATTTCTCACACACGTCACATTTATATGGCTTTTCACCAGTATGGTTTCGCATATGACATTTCAGGTCACTGACTCGTGCAAACGATTTCTTACACACGTCACATTTATATGGCTTTTCACCAGTGTGAATTGGCATATGACGTTTCAGGTTACTGACCCGTGCAAACGATTTCTTACATACGTCACAATTGTATGGTTTTTCACCAGTGTGAATCATGTTATGCTGATTTAAACTACTATGTTGTTGAAATGATTTTTCACATAAATCACACTTGTATGGCTTTTCACCAGTGTGACTTCTCTCATGAATTTTCAATTTCACCACTTGTTCTTGGTTACTGATTCCATGTGGTTCACAATCTTCAAGTACTTCAAGCTTTACTGGAATTGCTTCACTTTCATTCATGTTAAAAGGTGAAGTGAGTAATTGAGTTTAATTACAGATGCATTAGTTGACTGAACAAATTCAGTTGTTACAAATAGGAAATATATTACAGTGTAAACAACGTATAATCTGAAACACATTAGCTGCAAAAATTAAGGGAATAAACTGTGAAAAGTTTATTAATGGTTAAGAGTAGGAACACACACATTCAAAAACAACACAGCATAACATTCTATATTCATGAAAGCATGAAAGAACGCACACAAAAATATAATTCCAACAAACATTATTTCACAAATTTGCAAATGCGAAAGCACGATCTTTCATTTCCATGACGCACCAACTAGCACAATATAAAAGAAATGCAGTATAATCGTTCAGTGGCTTATCAAACCAGTACAACTGGCTACAAAGGCTTTCATTTGTAAATTAAGCTGTTTCATCATTCACATTGATGCATTCTCTTCAGGTAAGTGAATTAACAGCATCTCAAATGAGTTATAACAAAAACATATCTTTTACACATTTCACACTTGCATGACGTTTAACTAGAATGATTCATCAATGGCTTCCTCGAATAATAAAAATGTGAAAATAATATTTTATAGTTAGATGTTGGCATCCGCTACTTTAACCCCTTAAGTGGGTGATTGTGTTTTTACAACTTGCGTTACAAAACTTATGTACTTCACTTAGCAACTCCAGCATTTTGTGTCGCATTATCACTTCGTAAACAATTGGGAAGTCCCTAGTATCGTATTTTGCTTAATTGTTGTCATGATTATTCCGGAGAAGACAATATTGGATTATTGTTTTCTAATGTCATCACATTATCACTGCAGTATTTCCATCAAATGTCATTGGAATAGACCGATCCATCGCCTAGCAACGTTCAGCCAATCAGAGCGCATGAAAGCAAGCTATCTTTGCTGGCTAAAAACTGCACAATACTTCTATTTTATCAGCTTCACAGGAATTGATTTATGTTGATTCATAATAAAAGTTTTGATAGCATATAGCTTGAATTTCAATCAAAGATTAATTATTATGAAGTAAAAACGTGTGAATTCGCATATGATCTTTCAGGTTAAAGACCCGTGCAAACGATTTTTCACACACATCACATTTATATGGCTTTTCACCAGTGTGAATTCGCATATGACGTTTCAGGTGACTGCCCCGTGCAAACGATTTCTTACACACGTCACATTTATATGGCTTTTCACCAGTGTGAATTCGCATATGATCTTTCAGGTTACTGACCAGTGTAAACGATTTCTCAGACACATCACATATATATGGCTTTTCACCAGTGTGAATTCGCATATGACGTTTCAGGCTACCGACCAGTGCAAACGATTTCTCACACATGTCACATTTATACGGCTTTTCACCAGTGTGAATTCGCATATGACCTTTCAGGTTACCGACCTGTGCAAACGATTTCTCACACACATCACATTTATATGGCTTTTCACCAGTGTGAATTCGCATATGACGTTTCAGATTATCAACCCGTGCAAATGATTTCTCACATAAATCACACTTGTATGGCTTTTCACCAGTGTGACTTCTCTCATGAATTTTCAATTTCACCACTTGTTCTTGGTTACTGATTCCATGTGGTTCACAATCTTCAAGTACTTCAAGCTTTACTGGAATTGTTTCACTTTGATTCAGGTTAAAAGGTGAAGTAAACAATTGATTTGAATTAGTGATGCATTAGCAATGGTTGATCAAACAAAATCAGTTAACTTACAAAGTATGAAAAATATTGCAGGGTAAACCAGGGTTGAGAAAAACCCGGGTTTTTTTAAAAAAGCCCAACCCGCCTGGGTTTTTTTAAAAAAACCCGGGTTTTTTTGGGTTTTTTTAAAAAAGATGCAAGAAAAGGTAGATTCGTGCTTATTTCACCTCAAAACTACTTTTTACGAGTGAAGTGCCTTTCACTCACAGTATAATACATGCTTGCATAACTCAATAAAATAATGCACTAGGGCTGTTGTTGCTTGAATGTTGCATCATCCACTGATTTCTATACCAAGTTGATGCTACTGTGGTAAAAATCACATTATTGCATCATTTGTTTAAATTTGAAGGCAAGGAGCATTTATGCCATCATGTTTAAATATTTTTTATCATTTATATATATATTATATATAGTAATGGATGAGCAATTGAGCGATTGCGTGGCCAATTAGGCAAATGCTCTGAAACAGCCATGCGTTAGAATTCGGAATCTGTAATTGGTAAATAGCCTCCTAAATTGCATTTCACATCATATATACAGACTACAGTAGAGTAGTACTTTCACCAATTTAACTATAAGGCCTTCTTGCATAAATGAGTTTTAGTGTAGTACTAGTACGTATACACAAAGTGACATTACTTGATTTTTGTGTACTGTGCAATATCCACTGCGTTTTCAGTTTATTCTTGGAAATTACTTCACAATCACATCCTTAAGTCCTAATTTAAAGTTTGTTGTAAGTGCCTTATAGTGTTTTTGTGAATTTTTTTAATTTTCCAATGAAAACTGGACAAATATGATGCTCTGGGTGTTTTTATGGGTTTTTTTGGGTTTTTTTAAGTGGGTTTTATTAAAAAAACCCACCCGGGTTTTTTTGGGTCGGGTAAAATACCAACAACCCTGGGGTAAACTGCCTATAACCTGAAGCATAGCTAACAAACTGTGAAAAATTCAATATTGGCAAACAGTACGAATAATGAATTCGCATATGACGTTACAGGTTACTGACCTGCACAAACGATTTATCACACATGTCACATTTATATGGCTTTTCAGTTTTCACCTGTGTGAATCATTTTATGCCGATTTAAATTACTACGTTGTGGAAAAGATTTTTCACATAAATCACACTTGTAGGGCTTTTCACCAGTGTGACTTCTCTCATAAATTTTTAATTTCATCACTTGTTCTTGGTTATTGATTCCATATGGTTCACAATCTTCAAGTACATCAAGCTTTACTGGAACTACTTTATTTTGATCCATGTTAAAAGGTGAAGTAAATAATTGATTTGAATTAGTGATGCATCAGCGATGGTTGACCAAACAAAATCAGTTAACTTAGAAAGTGTGAAAGTTATTGCAGGATATACACTAAACAGCCTATAACCTGAAACATAGGTAACAAACTGTGAAAAATTTAACATTGGTGAACAGTACGAATAGTGGAATACTGATGTTCAAAAATATCCCAAATTAAATTTTATATCGAAAAAAGCACAAACAATGCGCACAAAAGTGAAAACTTGAAAAGTAATAATTAAGATTAAATTATAATTAGGACTTCACTTTTGTGAGCATTGTTTGTGCTTTTTTGGATATAAAATTTAATTTGGGATATTTTTGAAGATAAGTATTCGTCTATAATCAGTAGGCATTTAAACATATTTCACTTTCCAATCCAACACAATAACGTAATTATGCTTGGCATCATCTACGATTCCTCACAAATCAGCTCAATGCAGTATTGTGACTCGGCATGTAATATTGTCAGCGTTGTTATCAAAAGTTTTTTATACAAACTAAACCGAGTGAACGAATTGCCGTCACCAGCGTAGCCTAGTGGATTAAAGTTTGGGCAAGAGATATAGTCATTTCGATTGCTTGGGTTCGATTCGCACCTCCTGTATTTAATCTTTTTTCTTCTGTAACTGAATCGTGTTAATTTACTGTTTCTACGTGCACAAAGTCGGATTCGCACCTCCTGTCTTTTTTTTTCTTCTGTAACTGAACTGAGTGCAAAACGAATCTTTGCCTGCAATCAGGTGGTTTCAAACATCAGTGATGTCATATGTCACATATGATTGCTTACTGCTTTGGTGCAGTGGAATAATGGAACTAAAGATGAAGACTGAAGAGTTATTAAAAAAAGTAAAAAAAAATATTCAAATGAAATGAAATTCAAAACTAACTAATAAACAGTCGAAATTTCATAGTGAAAAAAGGATGCACCGTTGCATACAAAATAATCATGATCAAACAAAACCATCTTTTAATATTCATTCACTGAGTGCAGTGGAAATCACAAAATAACAAATAAATTGCATTTCATGACTTTACATTCCAGTAAACTATCTTATGACGTTTCAAATAGGCAATGTGGGAAAACGCTTTTTCATATATATTTCATATACATCACATTTATATCGCTTTTCAATAAAATGAATTGTCACATGCACTTTCACGCTACTGATCCGTGAAAACAATTTCTGGTATGCGTCACAACTAAATGGCTTTTCATCAGAACGAATGAGCACTTGCTTTTTCAGGTTACCGACTACCGACCTGTGCAAACGATTTCTTACACAAGACACATTTATATTGCTTTTTACCAGTGTGAATGTGCATATGATCATTCAGGCTACCGACCTGTGCAAACGACTTCTTACATACGACACATTTATATGGCTTTTCAACAGTGTGAATTCGCATATGATCTTTCAGGCTACCGACCCGTGCAAACGATTTCTTACACACATCACATTTATATGGTTTTCACCAGTGTGAATTCCTATATGATCTTTCAAGTGACTGACCAGTGCAAACGATTTCTTACCCATCACATTTACATGGCTTTTTGCCAGTGTGAATTCGCATTGGACCTTTCAAGTGACCGACCCGTACAAACGATTTCTCACACAAATCACATTTATATGGCTTTTCGCCAGTGTGAATTCGTATATGATCTTTCAGGCTACCGACCTGTGCAAACCATTTCTTACACACGTCACATTTATATGGCTTTTCACCAGTGTGAATTTGCATATGACGTTTCAGGTGATCGACCCGTGCAAACAATTTCTCACACAAGTTACATTTATATGGCTTTTCATCAGTGTCACTTCTCTCATGAATTTTCAATGTCACGACTTGTTTTTGATTGTTGATTCAATATGGTTCACAATCTTCAAGTACTTCAAGCTCTACTGGAATTGTCTCACTTTGATTCATGTTAAAGGTGAAGTAAATAATTGATTTGAATTAGTGATGCATTAGCCATCGTTGATCAAACAAAATCAATTAACTTACAAAGTAACAAAAATATTGCAGGATAAACAGCCTATAAATTAAAACATAGGTAACAGACTGTGAAAAATTCAATATTGGCGAACAGTATAAATAGTCGAATACTTATCTCCAAAAATACAGCAAATTGAATTGTGTATTCATAAAAGCACAAAAAATGGGCACAAAAGTGAAATCTTGAAAAGTAATAACTATATTATGCAAACTTTTAACAAAACCACAGTCTTTTATTTCCATGTTACACAAACTAATATAAAACATAATTGAATTAGCTTAGGGCGCTTCAAATAATTAACTTAAGAAAAAGTTTTACACACATCGCAGACACAAGTTTTTTCACAAGAATGAAACCTCAACTTAAAATGATGTGGAGATGATTTACAACATATACTGTACATCACACAGAACAAAGCACAAAGAACACACAAAAAAATATAATCCTAACAAACATTATTTCACAAATTTTCAAAAGTGAAAGCACGATTTTTCATTTCCATAATGCACCAACTAATATACCAGGCCTTAAAACTCGTGTTTTTTTCCAGCAGCCATCGTGGCCTACCTAGAGCTCCTTCTCGGCGGCCAAATCTGCGTGCTTGGAGGCCAAAATACAATAATGATAGCACAAGTAAATAGCATTAAACTTGCAACAATGTTAAAATGATCACTTAGCGTTGTTGAAGTCTGGGCGAGGTCCTGCAATAGAATCGTTGTACCACGCATTAAATGCTTTATCGGGATTGTAATCCGGTATTGCGGGACCATCTAACGACCCTAAATTGTTTTAACTGCATACCGCCTTTCATAAAACCTGACCATTTATTCCGTTATGATGTCAACATTAAGGGTGTGAAGTCACTAACCCACAGCGTTCTCAACTATGAAGACACGTGTTTTCCCCTCGAATGTCAACTAACCTAGTTCTCCTTTTTAACAACGATTCAATGTCCGACAACATTGAATCGATATAAAAACGACAATATTGCCAGGCGATGTAAATTAGAACTTCGGATTAAGACTTCGTTAAAATAAACATCGGGAATTGCAAACAAGACTTACAGCGCTGGTGATCGCAGCTGGATATATTCAATACAACAGTAGTGACTATGATGTGCTGACCTAATTCTGCGTCACTCTTTGATACTACATATTTTCGACATTTAATCCACGATCATTCTATTGCGAAATTAAATAATTGGCTATAAGTAACCGGCGGCCAAACTTGGCCGATGGAGGAGGTAGCACCGGCGGTCATTCAAGCACTACTTAGCGGCCATGGCCGCGATGGCCACCGGCTGCTTTAAGGCTTGTACACCGTAATATGATAAAGCTTTGGTAGAGAGTTTGCTTTGTTGAACCATAGAGAAATAAAACATAGTAACTTTAGCGGGTTTAACATACTTTATTTCACACAAAATATAACATAATTAAAATAAAATAAACTCAAACTCTAACGTTTTCGACACGTACATGTGTCCTCATCAGGAATTAAATCTGCAATACATAAAATGAAAAATCGTAAGATAAATTTGACTATGCACTGTAACTATAACGACACTCTGGACTCAAAGCACAAACTGAACAAATGATATGAGAATGATTGTGAGTAAATTATGCGGTGGGAAACAGATCACGTGAGGTGTAGACTACAGGCATTGGACAAAACAATTAGAACACACACAAAAGGAACGATGAGCCACAGGCGAATAACTGCCAGTTGAGAGATGGATCGTTACGTTTGATTCTTAACGCGTCCATGATCTTAGTCTGAAAATCAGATCTGCCTCGAGAGATGATTTTAAATTGGTTGATCGAGAGATTGTCAGTGCACGTTTCACAAGAGGCGATGTGATCTTTAATTGCACTTTTGCACTTAAACCCAAACCTACTTTAGCACTTAAAACCAAACCTAACAACTAAAAGTGCAATTAAAGATGCAATTAAAGTATTGAAAAGTGCAATTAAAGTATTATTACTAATACTATTAACAAAAAGTGCTCAATGCCAAGCAAAAAGCCATGCAGAGCGAATTACATCAAATATATATAGTTATTACTCTGCAAAATTATTTATTTTATTTGAATAAGGATCTTCTGATGATCTCCATATCAGGGTGAAACAGGCTGTAGAGGTTTTAGAGAGTAATAACTACAGTATATTTGATGTAGAGCTCTTTTAATGTGCACAAAAGCAACTTTTTTTGTTCATATTGATTTTTCTTGATGCTAACACGATCTTTCATTTCTGGCATTATTGTGGTATTTTCATTGTTTTGGTAAAAGCGTTTAAACTTGTCGATTTTATTTTCTTGAAGTGATTTTCCCTTTCGAGGTAATGGCAAGGAACATAAGCCACTTGAAATTTCAAGTGCTTGAGCAACTCTGACTATTCTTTCAGTAACAGAAAATTCATCCATAGTCTTTTCTCTTGACCAGTTGCTCGGTGCCATTGTGAGGACTTGTATTTTTTCTGCTCTCGTACTGTCAACTGTTGTTAATTTTTTCTTTCATTTTTGAGATAATGTTGTCAAAAGATTTTATTTTCATTTTGTCTTCATCTTTAGTGTCAGGTTGGTCTTGCTGAAGGTCCACATCACTGACATTAAGAACATTGCATATCTTTGCGCGAAAGATTACCATAAATGTGATGTAATTTTCTTTTTCCATATAAAATTTCACTGTTTGAAGGCATACTATGCAACTTCACAAGTGATTCCTAAACGCTCTGTAAACTTTCAGTAAGCTTGCTGAAAGATTTGTTTGCTTTAACAGTAGATGTAATGTCATATATCTCACTGTCAGACGAATTTAGCGGGTTTAACAATGAACATACTTTATCACGCACAAAAAATATAACATAATTAAAATAAACTCAAACGTTTTCGACATGTATGATTGTATGTGTGTCCTCATCAGGAATTAAATTTGCAATATAAATAAAATAAAAAATCGTAAGATAACTTTGATTTTGCACTAAACTGTAACGACACTCTGGACGGAAAAGCACAAACTGAAAAAATGATACAAGAATGATTACAAGTAAATTTTGCGGTGGGAAACAGATCACATGAGGTGTAAACTATAGGCATTTGACAAACAATTAAAACACACACAAAAGGAATGATGAGCCACAGGCGAATAACTGCCGGAATCATTCATCATGAATCATTCAACGAATTCAAGAAATACTGAAACACACATAGGCGTCGAAATAGGGTGGGCAGGGTGGGCGACGCCCACCCTGCCGTGAAACGAGGGTGGGCAAAATATGTTTCGCCCACCCTGTTTTCATGCCACTTATGAAGTGTTCGTTACAATTATTTGCGTCGGCAATTTGATCTTTTCTCCGAATGGTCTCACTTTCATTACGTCACAATCAAACTTCAGTTCCCGGTCAGCGTAATGGAATGTGAATATGACATCATAATGAACATGACAATAAAATAACCGATACAAACTAAAGACGTACTAAAAACAATCGCTTTTACAAATGCGGCAAATCCGAAGGCGCCACTTTAAAGATAACAGGTCACGAGTCACGCGCTTTTTAGGTCGCAAAGGAAAACATAAAATAAGTTTGTTTAGTTTAGCAGCGCTCATAAGATCGCAAGATGCAAGAAAGAAAACATCCAACCTATTAAAGCTTAATTGCTGCAGCGACGCTAAACGCAGTCTTTGTGAGAAAGACTAACCACACTTTTCGAAATTAGCGTCGGCAATTGCCGAGGTGATTGTAAGGACAACAAGATTACAAGAAAAAACTAATTTTCTTAGACTACACCAGACTAGAATGTTGATTCAATCTTACTATTGCTGGATGGTTTATTTGGGTTACTTCCTACTTCGCCGGCGCTTAGACACATGCCCAGCTTGGAGAATCTTTTATACTAATATCACCCTATAATTCAGGCCTCGAAACTGAAGGCGGCCATCGCCGCGATTAACCTACAAAAACCGACATTTTGTCCGCCGGGTCTCGCCCTTCCGTCGGCCGCATTTATCCGCCATGAAGTTCCGAGAAAATTTTACACAAGCGGCCTTGTAAATAAAGTAGTAGTACTTTGCCACTTATAATCACAAAGGACTAGAAAAGAGTTAAAGCACTCGATAAATCACAATACACCCTGTATTATGCTTGAATTGTTAACATTATTGAGTGATCAAGCAGCTGATGTCTGACGATAAGCTGGATGCAAGTGACACCACAATACACTTTATTAATGCGATAAATTCAGTTTTCAAAATTAGCGTCGGCAATGAAAATGCCGAGGCCACACGAGCGCTTGTAATGTTAGGGTTAAACATTCCTCCCAGTCGTTATGGCACAGCATAGATTTATTCCCTAGTCAACACCCTGATGGATCTTTATGAAAAAAAAAGAGGCCTGTGGAGTGGTATCAAAGCCCGAAAGCCGCAAAACGTGGACGCTTCATTACGAACGGCAAAGACGGTATAGATTTACAGCCAAGCGATAAGCCTCTTGATGTGTCTGATTCCAGTGATGACGCGACAACCTCGTGCTCCGATACAGCATCTGATGATTCCGATTCTGACAGCTAGTTCTTTATCAAACAGACTTTGTGTTGTTCGCAGTATCCCAATTGTGCCGAAATTATGTTAGTGTATACGTAAATCGAGGCAATCTTCTCGCAGGGAGCTATTAATTTGTTACCTGTATCTGGTTGAGCAATTGACGTTATTTTATGATAATTCAACGTTGCTAGATGTCGAATTAATGTAAAACAAACGTAACTTTCTTATTGGGCATTGTTGTTACGCAATATAACCGAGCGGAAAAATTAAATCGATTTGTGCTGACTCGAACGTTGAATCAACCCAAAATTAACTTAGCCTACTTTTCCCCGTGAGTTATTTAACGTGAATTCCTGCAACAGCGTGCCACGTGCGTATCTTGTAGCTCGCTTTATCGCTACTTTTGGCATTATTACATCACAACAAATCAAACAGTGCGGTCGTGATAGACTACTCTAGTATATTTTTCGCTTCTGCCGAAGTAAAAATGTGTGTCGAAGTTCCGATGGCCGCCATGTGCTTGTGATTGGTCGCCGAACAGCTTGCTTCAGTCGGACACGTTTGGCCGCCGGAAAAAAAAGTTGTTTCAAGGCCTGCTATTTGCATTGATTTAACTCCAGTAGACGTCAAATTATTGTAAGCATCTACTCCTTGTTGCGCCTCGCTTTCCGTTATCTCGTCCAGCTGATACAGCATCTGATGATACCGATTCTGACTAGTTCATCAAACAGACTTTGTGTTGCTCGCAGTGTCCCAATTGTGCCGAAATTATGTTGGCTTATAAGCTTACGTAAATCGAGGCGATCTTCTCGCAGGGAGCTATTAATATGTTACCTGTACCTGGTTGAGTAATTCACGTTATTTTATGATAACTCAACATCGCTAGATGTCGAATTAATGTAAAACAAACGTAAATTTCGTATTGGGCATTGTTGTTACGCAATATAACCCGCCGGAAAAATTAAATCGATTTGTGCTGACTCGAACGTTGAATCAACCCAAAATTAACTTACTTTCCCCTCCCGGTGAGTTTTTTAAAGTGAATTACCGTAACAGCGTGCGTATCGCGTTGCTCGTTTTATCACTACTTTTGGTATTATTACACCACAATAAATCAAACAATGCGTTCGTAATAGACTACTCTAGTATATTTTTCGCTTTTCGTTTTACATGTTTTAGTACAATCTTTTCCTAATAAATATTCACAGTAATTGCCGAGGCAATTTCAAATTTTGCCATTTGGCCTCGGCAACGTTTTTGCCGAAGTAAAAATATGCTAATTTCGAAGACTGAACCATTGCGAATTTGCAAACACACATTCAATGAAACCTGTTTGAAAACTCTTGCCCACCCAGAATTCCTCTGTTCTAAGAAAAAATCGACGCCTATGGAAACACATAATGATTAACAGTAGAAATTCTCATATTTAAAAACGTCACAGGTTGCATTTTATCTTTATGAAATCACACAGAATGTGCAAAAAAGTATAATCCAGATAATTTCACATATTTTAAAAAACAAACAAACCATCTTTAAACGATTGCATAGGGCTCCATCTTGCACAAAAATCGTGCACTCATGCACCGACATGTGCATTACTGTGCAGTTGTAGCTTTCCTTCATTAAGTTTAAGTATTTTTGGCAGTTCATCGTAGTTCCTGGTTTTAGAAAAAAGAGTTCCGCTGTACCTTTGGTAGGGATGGGCAAAATAGAATACCGAATATAGAATAACCGGTTGTAGAGCCAAACCGGTTTCAAAATGCATATGAAATCGGATAATTGAAACCGCTTTAACGATCGACTTCGTTCAAGTCCGTTTGATCGCAACGAATTCGCTACAGCGAAAGTACAATTGTTTATCGATTTAGTGCGATGCGGCGTAGGAAAAACGCACGAGTTTCATTGTTCGCATTAAAGAGATCTTTCTTGTCAAGCGCTTTGTAGTCCTCACAATCTTGCGGAAGTGTGGCACGAAACAGCTTAATCCGCTTTCAGGATTTTTCTCTATTTCGGTACCACAAACCTAACTTGTTTCTGGTAGAATAGAAGGGTCGACTAGCCTTCGCTCAGCAACTCAACATCGCGAGCTCCCATTCTCGCATGTAAGGCAACCTCCCCCCACTGGGGACCCCCTAACGCCAGGGTTGCCAGGTTGGCCTATTTGGGGCAAACTTTCAGAAATCTGGCTGTTTGGCCCCCAAATTTTGGGTTGGCTCTTTATAAGCAGGCTGAGAATTATTTTCTAGATTTTAATGTAAGCTTCAGCAATATGGCAATCAAAACGTGCTTTTTGGCAACTCTTGACTTTCTGATTTTTCACCCTGTTTTCTTTTCACACCCGGCTCGACATCAGCATGACCTTTTTTTAGTGAGTTGAAGGGTTAGCTCTCCAATTTTGGTTGGCTTATTGGCCCTTTTTGAAAACCAGTTGGTTTCTTAAGTTTTAATTTAGCCCTTTAGCTTTTTTGGGCCTTGTTTGGCCGTTTTCAAAATGTGAGGGATTGTGGAATGTTTTTTGCAAGTGATTCTTTTTGCCTTGTCTTCTGGAGAAGGTGGTAACAGAACACTAGTAAGGATACTGTGGCAGTGTAATACCAGTACAGGTGTACTATTTTATTTCAATTGTGCTTTTGGACTTGATCCAGGAAGACTAGGATGCCAAAGAAGTAGAAAGCAGGATATGAGAGCGGTACCGGTAGGAAATACAATAGTAGGCCTGTGGTAATTGGAGAAACTTCGAATTGGAGGATGATAGTGAATTGAATGTGGAAATGTTTATTTGACTGTTGGATAACTTGCTAGGGGGAATTTATTGGGGTCACATTTTCTGCATGCCTTTTTTTAAATTGTTTATTTGTTATTGTTGTGTCTCTCCAGAAGCATGATCTAACATGCTGCATGGTCTGTATATGTTATGTTTCAGTGCTGAAATGTCTGTATTGCTAAGAATGTGTTGTTAATTTAGTGAAATTGCTTCTTAGTACTTGAAAATTGAGCTGGCCCTATTTTTGGCACCTTGTTTTAGAAGTTGGCTCTTTTTTGGCCCTTTTTAAACGTGCAGTTGGCTTCTTGCCAAATTTACATCTGGTAACCCTGCGTAACGCTCAGAACTATGCAGGGCACTCTACCTTTGCGTGTCTCGGGAAAACCCAGCCCTGAGACACTGGTGGTGGTGGGGTGTTATGTGGCACGAAACAGCTTAATCCGCTTTCAGGATTTTGCTCTGTTTCGGCACCACAAACATAAGTTGTTTGTGGTAGAACACAAGGGTCGACTTGCCTTCGCTGAGCAACCCAACATCGGAAGCTCCCACTCTCATATGTAGGGCGTAAAAAAATGTTGCGCGAAAAAAAAAAAAAAAACATATGTAGGGCAACGCCGACCACAGGGTGTGAGGATTAGCGACCCTCCCCGCAGAAGTACGTACGGGTAGCTGACTTTGTCTTAGCTTTTACTACTGGTATGCCAGTACAGTGACATGGACGACTTGTTGAGCGGTGGGATTGAAGATGCTACATGCAGTAGTAAAGATGAATCAGCAAATTTGGTTTCACCACCTTTAGAAATAGATACCTATCTCACGTTGTTGAAAGCATCGACTATATCTCTTCAAAATGCCCTTGTTTGGTGGAAAGCAAACAAAAACCAATTTTCTTGTTTAGGTCAGTTAGTTTCAAAATATTTTTGTGTACGGTACCTGCTACATCTGCTTCTTCAGAGATGTTTTTCAAGTGCAGGTTTAACTGCCACTAAGTTGAGATCTCGTTTGACTGGTGAAAATTTAGAAAGCCTAAATTTGTTACACTGCGATAAGCATTTTTGTGATGTTCATTGTTTTTGTAAAGTCATAAAAATCATTAAAATGTGTCATGGTAAAAACTGTCAATTATTCTAGAATAGATATCTGTATTCTATATTCGGTTTCAGTATTCTAGAATATTCTAGAATAGCTAATTATTCTATTTTGCCCATCCCTAACCTTTGGTCGAAATGGCTCACCATATCATCACACCTTCTTCATCGTTTGCCGGGTATACTTTTCATCAAATTGTGTTCCTGACAGTCGACGGACATTTATTTTTCTAGCACCAAACTGTTGGACACTTGATTTGCCCGAAAATTAATTTTTAGACTTTTCAGCAGAAGTCCACTCTTTGTGCTGAAATGCAAACAGGAGGCCCTTCTTCTTCATCGCTGGTGTAAGCATCGGTTTTCTGGCTGGTTTTCGTGAAATGGCGTCGGCCTACGGAGTGTGAAATGGCGTCGGCCTAAGTAAAAGTTTTGAATACGTTTATTTGCAGTGATTCAAACTTAATTTTCAAATTTAATGATGTTTGTCAATTCTAACTTTATGCATTTGTTGAGAAATATGCAAAGCTTACGAGACAAAACAGCAGAAAGAGCTGTTTCAAGACACCATTTTTTTAATTTATGTGTGTAGGTTGTAATCGTTCTTATTATGTAATACTCCATTGTTAAAGTCGATGTTAAACCTTAGCAGCCACATAAAACAATGATGTCAGATGAGTTAGCTAGGTGATAATAGCAGTAAGAGACATTGTTAATGCAGGCAATATCTGCGACCAAGACCATTGAACACCTTTTCTTTCAACGTTTTCGATTTAATTCTCACACATTGCAAAGAAAACAATGCGTTCTGTTGAATCATAATTCTCTCACAGCGGGAAGACCTCGTTGAAAATAGCGCGTCTAATTCAGCTGGTTTACTGAATATTGCAGTGAATAGTTACGTGACTATTCCAGCAGCGTAAGTTACCATACTTTACCATCTACTTTGAAATTTCCATACCGTATGAAAAAGCCATGCGATCAGCTGCTGTTTTGCTGGCAAGAGAGACGTGCTTACCGCAATTTGCTTTCGGTATTATTTCAGTCCGTTTACATTACCTAAATCTCTTTCGCAAAGTGTTTTATCTTTGAAACACCACTTGTAATTAACCATTTTTGTTGCCCCTCAACTATAAATTTACGGGAGGCGCCGCCCCCGCCACCCCCCGGGAGTCGGCGCGTATGTAGACAAGTTTCAAATACGCTTAAAACTCCACATTCAGCAGTAGCTATGGTAAACTGTTCACAAAACGAAAAATATAAAACCGATGTTATATATCAAAAAGTGGACTGGTACTAAATATTGAGGCAAAAGTGAATGTAAACCCCTGCCGGAAGGGGTGGTTTATGGACAGTTCTCAGAAGGTACATAAGTTGGATGGTCTACAATAAACAGATGGTCCACTAGCCAGAAGGTCTAGGTAGGGGGCCTTCTGACAAGTGTTCCTTCTGAAAATAGATCGGTCACTCCAATGGTCATGGTGTCATCATTACATGGCTTTTCACCAGGGTGAATTCGCATATGACCTTTCAGGTGACTGACCTGGGAAAACGATTTCTTACACATGCCACATTTATAAGGCCTTTCACCAGTGTGAATTCGCATATGACCTTTCAGGCCACCGACCAATGAAAACGATTTCTCACACACATCACATTTATATGGCTTTTCACCAGTGTGAATTCGCATATGACCTTTCAGGTGACTGATCTGTGAAAACAATTTCTTACACATGTCACATTTATAAGGCTTTTCACCAGTGTGAATTCGCATATGACCTTTCAGGTGACTGACCTGTGAAAACGATTTCTTACACATGCCACATTTATAAGGCTTTTCACCACTGTGAATTCGCATATGCCCTTTGAGGGTACCGAATTGAGAAAACGATTTGTTACACAAGTCACATTTATATGGCCTTTCACCAGTGTGAATTCGCATATGACATTTCAGGTTACTGACCTCCGCAAACGATTTATCACACAAGTCACATTTATATGGCTTTTCACCAGTGTGAATCATCTTATGCCGATTTAAATTACTACGTTGTAGAAATGATTTTTCACATAAAACACACTTGTATGGCTTTTCACCAGTATGACTTCTCTCGAATTTTCAATTTCACCACTTGCTCTTGGTTATTGATTCCATCACAATCTTCAAGTACTTCAAGCTTTACTGGGTATGCCGCACTTTGATTCATGGTAAAAGATGAAGTGAATAATTGATTTGAATTGGAAATGCATTAGTTGACCGAACAAAATCAGTTGTTACAAATTTAGCATATTTATATTACAGGGTAAACAACGTATAATCTGAAACACAATAGATGCAAAAATTAAGGCAACAAACTGTGAACAGTTTGCAAACTATTTCTCACACAAATCATATTTACAAGGCTTTTTACCAGAATGAATTCGCATATGATCTTTCAGGTGACCGTCCTGTGCAAATAATCGGTAGGCACTTTAACGTATTTCACTTTCCAAAAACAATAATGCAATCATGCATGACATAATGTACGATTCCTCGCAAATCAGCTCAATGAAGTCATGTGATTCAGCATGTGATATTGTCAACGTTCTTCTCGAAATTTTTTTGATACAAACTACATTGAGTGAACGAATTGCCGTCACCAGCGTAGCCTAGTGGATTAGAGTTTGGGCAAGAAATATAGTCATCTTGATTGCTTGGGTTCGACTCGCACCTCCTGCCTTTATTCTTTTTTCTTCTGTCACTAAACGTGCAAAACGATTTTTTCCTGCGATGAGGTGGTTTCAAACATCAATGATGGCATATGTCACGCATGATTGTGTTACTGCCAAAAACACAGGAAACAAATCACGTAAAGTTATACAACGATTGGCAATACTGTACAAAAGAAACATAAAAACATCACAAAATCACAATCTACAGTATAAGCATACTAACAACGCAGTATATATACATTTTTTTCATAGGCCATGATCATATTTAAATATATATGGCTTTTCACCAGTGTGAGTTCGCCTATGTCAAGTTACAGAGCCCTGCATACGATTTCTCAGACATGTTACATTTATATGGCCTTTCACCAGTATGAATTCGTATATGACATTTCAGTTGACTGCCCCGTGCAAACGATTGCTTACACATGTCACATTTATATGGCTTTTCACCAGTGTGAATTTGCATATGATTTTTCAGGTTACCGACTTGTGTAAACGATTTCTCACACATGTCACATTTATATGGCCTTTCACCAGTGTGAATTCGCATATGACATTTCAGGTGACTGCCCCGTGCAAACGATTGCTTACACGCGTCACATTTATATGGCTTTTCACCAGTGTGAATTTGCACATGATCCTTCAGGTGACTGACTCGTGCAAACGATTTCTCACACACGTCACATTTATATGGCTTTTCACCAGTGTGAATTCGCATATGACGTTTCAGGGGACTGACCTGTGCAAACGATTTCTCACACATGTCACATTTATATGGCTTTTCACCAGTATGATTTCGCATATGACATTTCAGGTCACAGACTCGTGCAAACGATTTCTCACACACATCACATTTATATGGCTTTTCACCAGTATGAATTCGCATATGACATTTCAGTTGACTGCCCCGTGCAAACGATTTCTTACACATGTCACATTTATATGGCTTTTCACCAGTGTGAATTTGCATATGATCTTTCAGGTTACCGACTTGTGCAAACGATTTCTCACACATGTCACATTTATATGGCTTTTCACCAGTGTGAATTCGCATATGACATTTCAGGTGACTGTCCCGTGCAAACGATTGCTTACACACGTCACATTTATATGGCTTTTCACCAGTGTGAATTTGCATATGATCCTTTAGGTGACTGACTCGTGCAAACGATTTCTCACACACGTCACATTTATATGGTTTTTCACCAGTATGATTTCGCATATGACATTTCAGGTCACTGACTCGTGCAAACGATTTCTTACACACGTCACATTTATATGGCTTTTCACCAGTGTGAATTCGCATGTGACATTTCAGGTTACTGACGCGTGCAAACGATTTCTTACACACGTCACACTTGTATGGCTTTTCACCAGTGTGACTTCTCTCATGAATTTTCAATTTCACCACTTGTTCTTGGTTACTGATTCCATGTGGTTCACAATCTTCAAGTACTTCAAGCTTTACTGGAATTAGTTCACTTTGATTCATGTTACAAGGTCAAATGAATAATTGATTTGATAATGCATTAGTTGACCAAACAAAATTAGTTGTTACAAAGATGGAACATATCAATGGGAAAAAGTATAACCTGAAACACATTAGCTGCAAAATTAGGGTACTAAATTGAGAAAAGTTTAATAATGGTTAAGAATAGGAATACAATGTTCCTGGAAACAATGTTCCTTGATTTCTTCATAGCGGTGTTCACCGACGCCGAGTCCCGGGCGGGCGGGCCGCGCCTGCCGAACATTTCAAGAATTTAAAAAAAAATTTAATGCAATTTAAAGTCCCAAAATTTCTGTAACCATCTGCCACCTTCTAATACTAGCCTACTTACCTTATTCGCAGGGTTTTTTCGCCATATGATAGGCCTACTAATTAAGCGATTAGTTTTCGTCAATTATTGCCATTGTTACATTCATGCAACGTTAAACAACGTTGATTCGCCGTTAAACAAGCAAAAGTGTCCGGCCGCGTCGTTTGTCTCCACTCTGCCCAGTGCTATAATCAAGTATATTGCGCAAACCTGCGAGGAACTTCATTCGCGGCAAAAGTCTGACCGCAATTTCCACTGCTTTTACATCGTTTTAACATCGCCAGATGTTAAATCGGTTTAAAAACTGTAGCATTGTTCCTCAAAAGGGTAATTTTCTCTCAAACGACGTTATCAATTAACTCTGCTGCCAAAATGCTCTATTTTGTCGTCTCCAATCATCACAGTTGCGTATGTTACGTCACTGATATTAAACTGTGCACACCTGTTGGTTTGGCGGGATGAAACCGTTGGTTGTCATTAGTTGCAATTCAGCTCCTTCGTTATATAACTGTTCTGATTGTAGATTCAATGTAAGCTCGGTTCAATAGCGCAGTTTATCGCTAGATGGCTTCTCGGGAGCTGAATTGTCGTAAAATCACTTCTGCGTTGCATTACAGCATCTTGTTTCTTATCTGTGCGCCCGCTAGGAGCGATTTATAGTATGAACCCACCGATGTATTGTGTGTGTGTTATCGTGTTGTATCAACAATAGTAATGTAATTATGGAACTAGTATCGGTACAGTATTGCAGTTTTCGTCCTGCAACCCGCACATACCAATCACTAAAAATATGCGGAACTGAATTACCAGGACCAGACGTTGTTGCGTACCAATTATATTTATTATATACTTGTTTCCAAATCGTGTTAGAGGAGACATAAACCTAAATGTAAAACTAGGCTAGCCCAACAACCTAGCAAAATCGACCTTTTGAAAAACGCACAAAATAACCTTTATGAGTTGACAGTATGTGTTCGCCTGCCCAGCTATTTTGAAAACTCGGCGCCTATGGCGGTGTTAAGCAGGGCTGTGGAATCATACTTGGAAAGATTTTGGCATATCTGGAGTCGTAGTGCTCAAAAGAAGGCCGACACTGACTTGATACAAAACGATGAACAATAAGATTTGTGATTTGTGTCCAAAGTATTGTTTCTTGTTCTTTGTAATGTGCTATAAAACGTCACCAGAAATTAGAAGTATTTCTTCTTGTCAGTCTTTGTGAAAGTCGCCATTTCAAATGATAAGGAGTTATTAATATTAAAAGCAATAAAAAAGAAACATTCAAAACTAACATATGATCAGTATAAATTTCAAAGGAAAAAAAAGGATGCCCGGTTGCATACAAAATAATTTCAATCAGACAAAAACATCTTTTATTGTTCATTCACCAAGTACAGTGGAAATCACAAAATAACAAATAAATTGCATTTTATGAGTTTACCCTCTAAAGAAGTATCTTATGGCGTTTCACACAAGCAACATGCAAAAATGCTTTTTCACAAACGTCACATTTAAATATATAGCTTTTCACCAGAAAGATTTCGCATATGACCTTTCAGGTTACCAACCTGTGCAAACAATTTCTCACACACGTCCCCTTTATATGGCTTTTCACCAGAGTATACATATGACGTTTCAGGTGACCGAAAAATTAAAACGATTTAAACATGTCACATTTATATGGCTTTTCACCAATGTGTGAATTCCGGAATGGCCCGTTTCGGCAAGTCCGATTTGACGAGTTCCCTATTCGGCGAGAGCCAATTGATATTCGAATCCTCAACTATTAGAAAATTCCAAATCCAACGATGCCTTCCGCTTATTTAGAGAATTTTGTATTTTATTCTACAATATCGTTTCTTTTCCATTCCGACAAAAAAAATAAATTAAAATGAAATTTAGCGAAAAATGTTTGAACTATTAAATTAAAATGTTTGCTCACATAATTATTATTATTATTTATTTGCGTCAGACAAGTTTTTCGTTTTTTCCATGTTTGAGAGGGGGCCATTTTTGCCACTAAAATGATAGTGTACCAACTTAAAAAAAACAAATTTTTGAATGAAATAGGCAGTTCCAAGTATTTTTTGATCATAGTATATGTAACTTCAAATGTATCGCATCAAGAATGAATCATTCTCGTATTAAGGTAGGCAATGTTTAACTGCTTCAAGACGTAAAATTTGATGCTTTTAAGCCTACTGATTTCTGCATCATCAATTTTCTATTGTTTTAACTTGAAAACTGGTGCTGCTGCGTTTGGCTAAGCGTGTAGCCTACTATTTTTGCTTGACCGACGGAACCTTGACTTCAAAAACTGCATTGGCCAGGCGTAAGTCCGCCCTGTTAGCTCAGTGGTTACGAGCCCGGCTCAAGATCACACAGCGCTGGTTTGACTCTGGGGTCATATCATTTTTGGAGTAATTGATCTACTGAAGCTTGTAATGTAGGATTGTACCGCAAGCCTTAAAGCAGCCGGCGGCCATCGCGGCCATGGCCGCTAAGTAGTGCTTGAATGACTGCCGGTACTACCTCCTCGGTCGGCCAAGTTTGGCCGCCGGTTTCTTCTAGCCAATTATTTAATTTCGCAATAGAATGATCGTGGATTAACTGTCGAAAATATGTAGTATCAAAGAGTGACGCAGAATTAAGTCAGCACGTCATAATCACCACTGTTGTATTGTGCGGGAACATTTGCTATTGTATGGAATATCCAGCTGTGATCACCAGCGCTGTACGTCTTGTTTGTAATTCCCGACGTTTATTTTAACAAAGTCTTAATCCGAAGTGCTAATTTACATCGGCTGACAATATTGTCGTTTTTATGTTGATTCAATGTTGTCGGACATTGAATCGTTGGTAAAAAGGAGAACTAGGTTAGTTGACATCGAAAGGAAAAACACGTGTCTTCATAGTTGAGAAATGTTCACGCTATGGGCTAGTGACTTCACAACCTCAATGGTGACATCATATCGGTATAAATGGTCAGGTTTTATGAAAGGCAGTATGCAGTTGAAACAATTTAGTGTCGTTAGATGGTCCCGCAATACTGGATTACAATCCCGATAAAGTAGTCATTGCATGGTACAACGATTCTATTGCAAAACATCGCCCAGACTTCAACAACGCTAAGTGATCATTTTAGCATTGTTGCAAGTTTAATTCTATTTACTTGTGCTATCGTTATTTGTATTTTGGCCTCCAAGCGCGCAAATTTGGCCGCCGAGAAAGAGCTCCCGGTAGGCCAAGATGGCTGCCGGAAAAAAACACGAGTTTTAAGGCCTGTACCGGTAATCCACAAAATGCAGAGAAGCATGGGTTTGAAACTGCTCAAGTAGGCTTTTTGTTTGTTTGTTATATCTTTATCCTGCATTGCGAGAAAGCGGACTTGAGCGCTATGCATCGGTGTACGCCTTCCGACGTACACCTGACCCACGCTGCAGCCGACGGCAATGTCTGTTTCCGGTTGTCTACTTTACTTATGACTTAAATTTGGTACTACCCATTACTCGAAATCGATCACTGGCTAGAGGCAATTATCGTAAAGTTTCTTGCCCAGAGAAACAACAGCAAGTGCGGGTGGCTGGAGTCGAACATGCAGGCTCGACTGCGAGCCCAACGCGCTAACCACTCGGCCACTGCCGACTTTTTGAATGAAGCAGCTTTATTTTGAATTTCCTATGTGGCCTGGTTACACTTGAAAATGACTCAAGCTACAGTAGCTACAATGAGCCAAAGCGAAGCTGCACCAGTCCAAAATGAGCCATCCGATGGGGAAGAATCCGTAGCTTCTGTCCATGTGAGAAAATTCAATCATGCTAAATCTTACTACAAACTTGTGAACTTAAATTCTGACCAAACCAACGAATCACCAGCAATTCCACACCAGAGTAACTGCGACATCGAAAAAATCAGAAAAGAAAAGCTCATTATGCGCCACCCATGTCACAATTAAGCTGTGGAGCGCCACATAAAACTTGTAACCGAAGCTTCATCAGCAGTAGCTGGCTTCAACAGACGTGACGGTCTGATCAGGCTAAAGATTCGGTCACGAAAACTGATGAAGCAATACAATACCAAAAAGCAATTTCAATCTTAGGTCTTCCTGCCCATACCATTTCCCCCTGCATAAAACTGGCATTTAACGTCTGTCGTCTAGGCTATTGTAATATTATGAAACCCAATTTCATATTTGTTTGTTGTTACCATCCTGTGCTTGTGCTTGCTCTAAAACCACTCAAATGTGTGTTTCATTGGTTAGAGATATATCATACTCATTATGCTGATTTCTTGTGGAGTGATTATGTTATGGTGATGTTAAACTGTGCATAATGCTATGTGTTATTCATATTTGACCTGAAAATTACATTTTGTGAAAATAACCATATATCTAGCGAAATTTCGAAAAAAACTTTTTTTGAGACAGATAGGAAAGTGCACATTCTGCTTCTTTTGGCATAAAAATTAGCTCTCTAACATCACCGCTCACAGAGTTATGGCATTTTTATGGGATTTGACCCCCGCATGACCTTTATGTCAAGGTTGTCACCTGAGTATTCGAGGCAACTCCCCAAAACCACTTTTAAACTTAGTTTTGGGACCAAAGGCAACTATTGAGAGGGGACGTTTTTTGAATTAGTGATTTTTATATTTTTCACTCCACCCTATCCGGCAATGGTTGGAAAGCATCGAGGGTTATTGCACTGATGAAAAGAGCAATTCCTGGACTTATTGCAATACATTGTGTAATTCACCGTCAGCATTTGGTTGCCCGTAAGCTCAGTCCTGAAGTGCATGAATCACTGAATATTGTGATAAAATGCGTCAACAAGATAAAAGCGCAGGTCAAAATGTCTTAACTCAGTTTTCCAATTTGAGTGAGAATGTTATTACAGAAGAACAACGGCAAAAATACTGCTCACTTTTAGACATGCTTCATAAAGACATGAAACTTCGCTTTGCAGATCTCGTGGACCTCCATGTTCCAAACTGGGTGGTACAACCATTTTCTACCGAACCTACAGGCATACTGTAAAAGTGGAACTTCAAGAGCAGTTCATTGTTATGCAAACAGATGATAAGTCAAGAGTGAAATTCAGAAATGATCACTACGATTTGTTTTGGTGCCAGGTTTCTGGTAAATATAAGCTTCTCTGGAAAGAAGCCAGAATGTGGATTTTGTCGTTTCCTACTTCATATATGGTTGAAAAGGGGTTTGCGCATGGGACTGTTATTGGTGGTTTGTGAAACTTGCACCCTTTGAGTGTTTTTGTCCCCCAATCGCCCCCTTTGATTTTTTCGCCCCCTGGCGGTCAAAATCGCCCTCAGGGGGGCGATTTCGCCCACTTTGAGAAACGCTGCTTCAATAGGTTGGATGTTTTCTTTCTTGCACCTTGCAATCTTATGAGCGCTGCTAAACTAGACAAACTTCTTTTATGTTTTCCTTTGCGACCTAAAAAGCGTGTGACTCGTGACCTGTTATCTAGTGGCGCCTTCGGACTTGCCGCATTTTGATTTGTAAAAAGCGATTGTTTCAGTACGTCTTTAGTTTGTATCGGTTATTTTATTGTCATGTTCATTATGATGTCATATTCACATTCCATTACGCTGACCCGGAGCTGAAGTTTGATAGTGACGTAACGAAACCATTCGGGAAAAGTTCAAATGTGGTTTCTCTCACCAGGAATTGCCAGCTGTGGCAGTTGCCATAGCAACAACAATGCAGTAAGTAGCATTGTTGCGGAATCGCTTTGTTCTGTCGGATACCTAGCGAGAGACATGGCGTAAAACAAGAAGTTGCGCTGCAGTTGGTTGGATAATTCAGCGTTTAAGAAAAACAGAAATAATTGTAACGAACACCTTCACAAGTGTCATGGAAACAGGGTGGGCGAAACATATTTTGCCCACCCTCGTTTCACAGCAGGGTGGGCGTCGCCCACCCGGCCCATCCTATTTCGACGCCTATGTATACTATGATCAAAAATACTTGGAACTGCCTATTTCATTCAAAAATTTATTTTTTTTAAGTCGGTACACTATCATTTTAGTGGCAAAAATGGCCCCCCCTCAAACGTGGAAAAAACGAAAAACTACTCGTTTTTCCTTTACAATGTTATGCTAGGGGGAAAAGTTGCCCGACTTCCCCCCTCTCGTAGCCCCTGGCTGTGTATTGCTATTGGATACGTGTAATTATAAATGAGTTGATGTCATGGTTTCTGTAACACTCATTGCAAACAGTGGTGGATTAAAGTTGGCAAGGGTCTTTACCAAAGCCCAGTCAGCCTTGCCCAAATTTGCAATGGATGAGAGTCGAAATATATTTTTTCTGACTTTGATAATCCTGATGTTTTCAGGTTGAAGGTTTTCAATATTTTTTCACCACATGATAATTTTTATAATGCGACCCTGATTGTAAGTAGTTTCTTATAAATTTCATGGAAACCAAAGATGTAAATTTTGAAACTTAATGTCATATAACATTGTAACATTATTGCATATGAGTCTTTGCTACTTATTTTTGGGATTTAGTTTTTTGTCACATATCCATGATTGTTGCTTGCATATCCTTTGTACTAACTAGTTAGAAAGTATTTTAAGCAGTACTTAGTCAGTTTGTACCTATTATGCCTTAACACATAACTATGGGTGCAAATAGTTCAAATATAGCATTTTCACTTCTTCACGTTATATAGCTTTTAAACTAAAACGTCATTTTTTATTATTATCAGCTTATGTAGTCAAAATAGAGACAAAAGTTGCATTAGAACATATAGAAACATGGACCTTCTGGAAATTCCAAGCCAAAAACCAACATTCTAGCTTAACCGGTTTCTAAGTTATGGAATTTTCATGAAATTTGATTCTCGGTTGACCTTGAAAAATTATGGGCCACCTGGGTGTAGGACGGTGGCACAAACCCAAAACCTTCTCAGAAGTTGGTTTTACGTCCATAAACCACTTTTGGTTAATCTGACTTTTTGACTTGAAAAAACATTTTTTTTTTACTCCACCCTAGTGTCGAGTGACCTCGTCACTGAAAAAGGCAAAAATCGCAGCCCTGAGTGTGAATCATCATGCCGATTCAAACTACTACGTTGTGGAAATGATTTTTCACATAAATCACAGTTGTAGTTCGTTTCATCAATGTTATTTCTCTCATGAATTTTCAATTTCATGACTTGTTCTTGATTATTGATTCCATATGGTTCACAATCTTCAAGTACTTCAAGCTTTACTGGAATTGCTTCACTTTGATTCATGTTAAAAGGTGAAATCAGTAGTTGATTTCAAATTTGTAAAGCAAGTGAGTAATTAATTTGAATTAGTAATGCAGTAGTTGATCAAACAAAATCAGTTGTTACTAATATGTAATATATTACAGGGTAAACAACGTATCACCTGAAATACATTAGCTGCAAGAATTAAGGCAATACACTGTGAAAAGTTTAATAATGGTAAAGAATAGGAACACTCATATTCAAAAACAACACAGCATAACATTCTATAATCATGAAAGCAGAAAGAACGCACACAAAAATATAATCCTAACATAAAAGAAATACAGTGTAATCTTTCAGTGGCTTACCGCTTATCACACCAACGAGCACATGCTCATTTCTTACACACATCACATATATATGGCTTTTCACCAGTGTGAATTCGCATATGACCTTTCAGGTTACTGACCCGTGCAAACGACTTCTCACACACATAACATTTATATGGCTTTTCACCAGTGTGAATTCTCATATTATGATCTTTCAGATCACTGACCCGTGCAAACGATTTCTTACACACATCACATTTATATGGCTTTTCACCAGTGTGAATTCGCATTTGAGCTTTCAGGTCAATGACCTTAGCAAACGACTTCTCACACACATTTCACAAATTTTTAAAAGCGAAATCACGATCTTTTATTTCTATGACGCACTAACTAGTACAATATTACGGAATGGCCCGTTTCGGTGAGTCCGTTTTGGTGAGTCCGATTCGGTGAGTCCGATTCGGTGAGTTTGATCCCTTAACGGGGGATTTTTTCAATTTTTTTTTTTAATTATCGGGTACCGTGGCCTAATTATCATTGCCATTTTAGGGTTAGGGGTTAGGAGTTAGGGTTAGGGGTTAGAGGTTAGGAACTCACCGAACCAGACTCACCGAATCGGACTCACCGAATCGGACTCACCGAATAGTAGCAGACCCACAATATTAATCCTATCAGTAGCGACACGATACGTGAAAACGATTTCTCACATGCGTCACAACTAAATGACTTTTCAGCAGAATGAATGAACACATGCTTTTCCAGGTTATCGATCTGTGCAAACGATTTCTCACACACATCACAAATTTTATGGCTTTTCACGAGTGTGAATTCGCATATGATCTTTCAGGCTACCGATCTGTGAAAACGATTTTTCACATGCGTCACAACAAAATGACTTTTCACCAGAATGAATGAGCACATGCTTTTTCAGGTTACTGACCTGTGCAAACGATTTCTCATACACATCACATTTATATGGTTTTCACCAGTGTGAATTCGCATATGACGTCTCAGGGTACCAACCTGTGAAAACGATTTCTCACACAAGTTACATTTATATGGCTTTTCACTAGTGTGAATTTGCATATGACCTTTCAAGTTACTGAATTGTGCAAAAGATTTTTCACACACGTCACATTTATATGGTTTTTCACCAGTGTGAATTCGCATATGACGTTTCAGGCTAATGACCTGTGCAAACGGTTTCTCACACAAGTCACATTTATATGGCTTTTCACCAGTGTGAATTCGCATATGACCTTTCAGGTTACTAATCCGTGCAAACGATTTCTCACACACATCACATTCATATGGCTTTTCACCAGTGTGAATTCGCATATGATCTTTCAGGTTACTGACCTTTGCAAACGATTTCTCACACACATCACATTCATATGGCTTTTCAGCAGTGTGACTTCGCATGTGACGTTTTAGGGGACCGGGCAATGAAAACGATTTCTTACACACGTCACATGTATATGGCTTTTCACCAGTGTGAATTCGAATATGACCTTTCAGGTTATTGACATATGCAAACGATTTTTCACACAGGTCACATTCATATGACCATATTTTCACCGGTGTGAATCATCTTATGCCGATTTAAACTACTACGTTGTGGAAATGACTTTTCACATAAATCACACTTGTATGGCTTTTCACATGTGTGACTTCTCTCAAGAAATGTCAATTTCACCACTTGTTCTTGGTTGCTGATTCCATATGGTTCACAATCTTCAAGTACTTCAAGCTTTACTGGAATTGCTTCAATTTGATTCATGATAAAAGGTGAGGTAAATAATTAATTTGAAATAGTAATGCATTAGTTGACCAAACAAAACCAGTTGTTACAAATCTGCAATAGGTTACAGGGTAAACGTAGAACCTGAAACACATTAGCTGCAAAAATTAAGACAATAACCTAGAGCACAAGCACAAACAACGCATACAAAAATAATAGGGTGGCTCTTATTTGGCAAAAAATAATTTTTTTTTAAATTTTGCTGAGGACACCCTTTTAAATGGTGAGGTTGTCAGAAAAAAAAACTAGTGCAAAATTTTTTTTGAATTTGAAATTAATTTAGGGGTGCCCCCCCTAAAGTTCTGCACCCTCTCCAAAATACTAAATCTGCATACCTAAAAAAAATTGCATAAGCTAGAGATACGGTTGTTGTGTCAAAAGATGCAGAAAACATGATTTCCTATCTACTTTCTGAACAGTGATTGTGCCTATCTTGAGTAGCAGCTATTGAAAAAACCTGGGTATTCCAGCACAAAACAGCGCTGAATTAGTATTGTGGGCTTGTGGCCCAAGGTATTCATTTCACAAAGTTCATAAACTAACGTGTAAATCTGGTAAAGCAATAAACGAAATAAGTGTTCCAGTGTTCAACTTTTTTACATTCATTCAATCATACATAGCTAAAATGTCCCTGTTTTTTGTCATATTCCTTGGAGAAACTCCTGAGTGTGGAATCCGCTTTCAAGCTCCAGGTGACATGCATCGAGTTTGTTGGATGGCGAAGGCGATTTATGCCATCAAAATTTGAATGTTTCATCATCAGTTTAATATGTTAAAGAAAGTAGCACAAGGCGTTTGAGAATTAGCCACCTTTTCTGTTGCGATTCATGTGAAAGCATGGATAACATCATCAGGCCTTGAAATTCACGGCGGACACCGCGGACATGTCCGCCATCACAGCATGTGATGACCGCGGGAAGTACCATCTAGATCGGTCATATTTGTCCGCCGAGAAATACCGTAACACAGGAACTAGCGATACAAATCGTCATTGTATAGCACAAACAATTACTGCAAGAATATAATTTCCCGCGCATCTAGAAAATGTTAATATTGTATCCCTTATCTTCCGTTCAAGCAGGAAGACTTTCGATTTTTACGTTGCTTTAACGATGAATGACATTGAATCAGCGTAACAAAGGTGAATCCTTCGCTAAGAATCGATGGGAGTACCGTACTTTTACACTAATCACGCGCAACTTAGCTCAGGTCTTACGTCACAACGTCTGGCTTTGAACGAGTAATATTGATGGCAAGGTTGGTTACACAATTAGATTACACGAGTACGCTATTACAGCAAGATGCAAAAAAATTTGTTAACTTTTGGTACTAATGTAAGAAAGAGAAAAAACCTGGAAAATTCTAAAAGTGAGAATGAGGGCGATGAACCTACTCGCTCTTTGAGACTTTCACTCACATGACACGCAAAAATAAACCTAATAAAAAAAGAAACCTAGTGAAACTTTGCACGGCAGAAAAGAGTAGAGTTAGTGTGGGAGTTTTCCAACTCGTGTCCAGAGCATTGTGACGCAAGAAGCCACACGACCTCGTTCGGTGAAAGTTAGTCAGTTATGCGGCGTATTAAGCAGCCACACGGCGCTTTGACTCTTCAAGCGCACGTCATTGGTCAGAGGAAAGTCTTTCAGAGTGACTTCTCTGAAATTTTAAAAAGCTTTTCAAACCGTAGCTATAGTACTCAAATGGGGAAGAATTATCGAAATATAGCGATTAAACATGACGATCGACGTTAAAACTGGTGTGTCCGCCGTGAGACTTAATTTGTCCGCCGAGATAGCTGCTCAGACCGGACACGTTTGTCCGCCGTCAACAAAAACGAATTTCGAGGCCTGCATCATCCAATGTTACAGAAGAACCATATGATTTCGAACTCATGGATCAACTTCTTAATTATCCGCATACAACTATTTGTGTTGCAATTAGCAAAAAGCTTGGTTTGCATTTATGGTATCTGTCTGAAAAAATGGTTGGACTAGCCTTGTTTGACTCTCGATTGTCTGTGGAATGTAAAAAAGCTAACAGTGGCAACCATGTGAAGAGAGGGGCGTTCTTCCAAGCTATCAGCACAAGGCTGAGCACTCGCTAGTACAGCGAGCAGCTGCGATTTGCTAACCATAACGGTGTAGCTTCCACGCAAGCCATTCAGACTTTCCAATCAACGATATGTTTCTCGGCAGCCGATTTGTAGCAAGAATTGACAGCGATAGACACCGTGTTTCGCCCATGAGGGCGAAACATGGTGTCTATCGCCCATGAGGGCGAAACATGGGTGAATGGCTCATGGCCGTGATGGGCGAAACACGATGTCTATCGCTGTCAATTCTTGCTACAAATCGGCTGCCGAGAAACAGTGGCAACCATGTTAGATGAAACAGCAGAACGTCCACCAAGGAGACCAAGCGTCAAAGTAGATGCGTTTCTTGGCAACCTTGGACTTCTTTCATGAATTTTCAATTTCACCACTTGTTCTTGATTGTTGATTCCATATGGTTCACAATCTTTAAGTACCGGTACTTCAAACTTTATTGGAATTGTCTCACTTTGATTCATGAGGTGAAGTGAATAATTGATTTGAATTAGTGATGCATTAGCCATAGTTGATCAAACAAAATCAATTAACTTGCAAAGTATGAAAAATATTGCAGGATAAACAGCCTATAACCTGAAACATAGGTAACAAACTGTGAAAAATTCAACATTGGTGAACAATACGAATAGTCAAATATTTATCTCAAAAAATATCCCAAATTTAATTTTATATCCAAAAAAGCACAAACAATGCACACAAAAGTTAAATCTTGAAAACTAATAATCGGTAGGCACTTTAACATATTTCATTTTCCCAACATAATAACGCAATCATGCGTGACATAATTTACGATTCCTCACAAATCAGCTCAATGCAGTCACGTGACTCAACTCAGCACAAAAGTGAAATCTTGAAAAGTAATAATTATATTATAAGTATATTACAGTAAAGCACAGTCTTTTATTTCCATGTTACACAAGCTAATATAAAACATAATTGAACTAGCTGATGGCGCTTTAAATAATTTACTTATGAAAAGATTTTACACACATCACAGACAAAAGCTATTTCACAAGAATGAAACCTCAACTTAAAATAATGTGGAGATGATTTACAACATGTATTCTGTACAATGTACATTGTACATCATACAGAACAAAGCACAAACAACACACACAAAAATATAATCCTAACAAACATTATTTCAAAAATTTTCAAAAGAGAAAGCACGATTTTTCATTTCCATAATGCACCAACTAATATAATATGCAGTAAAAGAAAAACAGTATATACTGACTATATAATCTTTCAGTGGCTTATCACACCGAAATGGCCCGTTTCGGTGAGTCCGATTCGGTTAGTCCGATTCGGTGAGTCCGATCCCCTAGCGGGGGATTTTTTCAATTTTTTTTAAATTATTGGGTACCGTAGCCTAATTATCATTGCCGTTTTAGGGTTAGGGATTAGGGGTTAAGGTTAGGGGTTAGAAGTTAGGAACTCACCGAATCGGACTCACCAAATAGTAGCAGACCCTATCACACCAATACAAGTAATGTGTGGCTACAAAGGCTTTCATTTGTAAATTAAGTTGTTTCATCATTTATACTGATGCGTTCTCTTCACGTAAGTAAATAAACAGCATCTTCAATGCGAAATAACAAAAGATATCTTTCACACAATTCACATTTGCATAACGTTTAACTAGAATGAATCATTAATGGCTTCCTCTAATAACAAAAGGTGAAAATAGTATTTATAATCAGAGGTGGGCACTGGGCATCAGCTACTTCGACCCGTTAAAAAGGTAATTATGTTATTGCAACTTGCGTCACAGTGGTTAGCCTACTTTATTTGGCAACTTCAGCATTTTTCGTCGCATTATTACTTCGTAAAGTATTGCGAAGTCCCCAATATCGTATTTTATTTTTGACGTTTCAAATAGGCAACACGCGAAAACTCTTTTTCACACACATCACATTAATATGGTTTTTCACCAGAATGCTTTCACATATAATCTTTCAGGTTACTGACATGTGCAAACGATTTCTTACAAACGTCACATTTATGTGGGTTTTCACCAAAATCAATTTGCATATGACCTTTCAGATGATGCACGTGTGCAAGCGAATTCTCACACACATCACATTTATACATGGCTATTCGCCAGTGTGAATTCGCATATATATATGACGTTTCAGGTTGCCGACGAAAGCAAACGATTTCACACATAAGTCACATTTATGGGGCTTTTCACCAGTGTGAATTTGAATATGATCTTTTAGGCTACCGACTTGTGCAAACGATTTCTCACACAAGTCACATTCACATGGCCTTACACCAGTGTGAATTCGCATATGACGTTTCAGGTTACCGACTTGTGCAAATGATTTCTCACACATGTCACATTTATATGGCTTTTCACCAGTGTGAATTCGCATATGACGTTTCAGGCTATCAGCGAGTGAAAATGATTTCTCACAAAAGTTACATTTATAGGGCTTTTCACCAGAATGATTTTGCATATGACATTTCAGGTGACCGACGTGTGCAAACCATTTTTCAGACACGTCACATTTATATATATGGTTTTTCACCAGTGTGAATTCGCATATGACCTTTCAGGTGAGCGACCTGTAAAAACGATTTCTTACACATGTCACATTTATGTGGCTTTTCACCAGTGTGAATCATTTGATGCCGATTTAAACTACTACTTTGTGGAAATGACTTTTCACTGGGAAAATTTTTTTTTTTATTCGAAACATTCCAACCACCCTACAATTTTTTTACATAGGCTAAAAGAAGGTAACAAGCTAAATTTAAGAAAAATTGGTTACTATTTAGAGGTGCCACACGAGGTTGCAAAATCGGGTTAAGGGTGCTTATTTCAGTATTTCGATTTGATACGATTCCGTAATGATTCGAAATCTTTTTTTTGGTACTGCCGATTCGAAATAAAAATTCCCCAGTGCAGAATTTTTCTCTTCAAGCAAATTCTTCTTACACCCAAATCAATGAGTATTGCGTAATTTCTTCGATGGCTAGAATTTGAAAGCGAAGCCAAGAACTTGCAAGATAGCAAGTATAGCGAACAAGTTGCAGTTCTAAATTGAATAGGCTACTTCTATGAAAAAGAAGAGGCAGGAGGAGTTTATAGACTGACAGAAGGTTAACTTTCATGCACTTAAATGATGAGCAGTTGAGCACTGATCGTAGTGTACTGATGAAGTTGTGAACGTTTTTCTTTCTATGTTTTTCAGATGGCTAGCAACAGTAATAATAGTAGTAGGCCTATCAGTGGTGCAAAGCCCAAAACCAGAAAGGACAATTATGTTTGGTTGATTGGTCCCACTTCCAAAGAACTGTCTGAGAGAAAGCTTCTGCTAGGGAAGTCCTTAGCGTGTTTTTCCATCTCCACAAGATTGAAAAGGTAACCATCAAAGAAAGTTGCAAAGAAGTTATCAAATTGTGCATTCCATTCTGGGAGATTCCATTCAGGATTATAACATGCACAAAAATACATGCAAGAGAAAGACTGGAAAAGTTATTTCTGCAATGGAAAGGACTCCAGAAGGCGGCTTTAAGGAGAACAGATACACAGATGAAGAAAGAAGAAAAGTTTAGTGCTGATCTTGACAAACTGTTTGACATAGCACACGCGAAAGCACTGGATCTGACTACTATTGAAGAAGACCGTGCTTTTCTATGGCACAAAGAGATGGACGAAGAGGTTTCCTAGGTTCAGTTGATCACGAACTTACTGCAAAAGAAGCACGAACTGTTAAGCGGAAACAAGAGGAGCAAGCTCGAGCTGAAAAGGCAAAAGTATCATCTTCTGCAGTGCAAGCATGTTATCAAGAAGATATCTCAACATCGTCATCAGATTCTGAAAATACTGAACAGTGTGAACAGTCCAGTGCTTCAGAAGTGCAGACACCAAAAAAACGGAAATGTACAATTACAGCTAGAGCAAAATGTGATCTCTCCAGGACTAGCACAAGCTCTGAACCGAACCAAAGTCAGTGACAGAGCAGCTGTTCATATCATTGCTGCAACAGCTCAAAGTTTAGGCCACAACGTGGATGAATTGGCCATTAATCGAAAAACTATCTGTCAGTCAAGAAGGTCACTAAGACAAGAAGCTGCTATTTCCAGTAAGGACAATTTCAGTCTTGACATTCTTGACCCGGGAGTTAAGGTTGTTGTGCATTGGGATGGAAAGCTAACCCCAGACACAGCAGGGTGTCATTACAAATACGATAGGTTATCAGTAATTGTATCGTATGATGGTACAGAAAAGTTGCTTGCTGTACCAAAGTTGACAAGTGAATTTAGACAATTGATGGCTTTGGCAGTCAAAGAAGTCCTAAATGATTGGGTACTAGAAGACGATGTTGTAGCAATGAGTTTTGATACAACTAGCAGCAACACAGGAAAAAGGAATGGAGCATGATTGTCATCTTCCTAAGGTCTAGCTAGAGAAGGAACTCACCATATATTTGAACTAGTGATAGGTGCAGTATTCAACAATGCAATGGGACCGTCATCAGGGCCTGACATCGAGATTTTCAAGCAGTTTGAAGCGCGCTGGCCACATCTCAAGCAAGATGATTATGAAACTGCAGCAAGTGAACCTTCAGTGGAGATTTATATCGCACCAGAACGTGATTCCTTGTTGATGTCTGCAAAGAAATATCTATGCAAACAACAACCAAGAGAAGATTACAGAGAATTTATGGACCTGATCATCCTCTTCCTTGGTGAATTACCAGATCAGGGTGTTTTGGTTATCAGAAAGCCCGGAGCTTTCCACAAAGCACGGTGGATGAGCAAGGTCCTTTATTCTCTCAAGATTTGGATGTTCCGGGCACAAGTAAAGCTGACAGCAAAGCAAAAGAAAGGGATTGCAGAAGTTGTTCTGTTCGCAGTGTTGGTGTATTTCAGAGCCTGGTTTGATGCACCGGTAGCAGTTTCAGCACCAGCCAATGACCTGGCCTTCTTGAAGAATTTGAAAGCTTATGCCTCCATCAACAGCAGTGTCTCCAAAGTGAAATGCAGAAAATTCCTCAACCATCTTTGGTACCTGAGTGAAGAAGTTGTGGCATTTGCATTCTTTGATGATGGTGTTGCTGAAGAGAGGAAGCAAAGAATGGTTAAGAACCTTAAAAAGCCTGGAAAGAGTAGTCGTGCCGTGAAAGCCAGCTTGAAGATGGATGAAATTGAAGCAAGTGAGATAGAAGACTTTGTTTCAGTAAAATCTATGCAGTTCATCAAAGCTCTGAATTTGTCGACAGATTTCCTGTCATTGCCACCGTCACTGTGGCTGTCAAATGATAGTTACATTGCAGGAAAAACGAAAGCAGCACAGTTTTGAGTGCTTAACGACACAGCTGAGAGAGGAGTGGCTCTAATTCAGGAGTATATCCATGTTCTGACAAAGGATGAGAAACAAAGACAACGCCTCCTTCAAGTGGTGGCAGATCACCGCAAGAACTTTCCAGATGCAACAAAAAGAACTGTTGTTGCTGGGCTAAAAACCTTGGTTAAAGCTGGCCCAAGGCCCATGGAATAAACATTTGTTCAGGTCGTGATGACATTACAGTATAACATAGTACAGAAGGGTTTAGCATCAGTTAATAAGCCACATTATTTTATATTGTGTCTTGAGAGAAAAATTAAATGGCTTTGTGGCACCTTTAAACATTGTTCAATTTTAACCAAATTTTGCACGTTAACTTCTTTTAGGCAATGTAAAAAAAAGGTAAGGTGGTTGTAACAAAATTCTAAAAAAAAACTCTCGGGACCACCCTACTTTTCACATAAATCACACTTGTATGGCTTTTCACCAGTCTGACCTCTTTCATGAATTTTCAATTGCACCATTTGTTCTTGGTTATTGATTCCATATGGTTCACAATCTTCAAGTACTTCAAGCTCTACTGGAATTGCTTCGCTTTGATTCATGTTAAAGGTGAAGTGAATAATTGATTTGAATTAGTGATGCATTAGCTATAGTTGACCAAACAAAATCAGTTAACTTACAAAGCATAGAAAATATTGCAGGATAAACACTAAACAGCCTATAACCTGAAACATAAGTAACAAACTGTGAAAAATTCAATATTGGTAAACAATACGAATATTTGAATAGTTGAATACTGATCTCCAAAATGTCCCAAATGAAATTCTATATCCATAAAAGCACAAACAATGAGCACAAAAATGAAATCTTGAAATGTAATAATTATATTAGATATTACACAGACTTTCAACAAAAGCAGTCTTTTATTTCCATACAACACAAACTAATATCAAAAATAATTGAACTGAATTGAATAATTCAACTGAACTGAATAATTGAATCGAAAGAAACGGTTCTTCAGATGCTAGGCGGTGATGGAGTGTGTGGTGCAGCGAAATGAGGTGGTCCTGGTTAACATCCGCACCCGCGGACTCGATGGCAAAAACCAGATAGCTCATCAGTCATCACTTGTGGGTGTTGAAGAGTGTGCTGCTATTGCAATAAGTATCTCAAAGAGGTAATTTTGTTAATTGGCTCATACGGCGAAATTCTAATTGGCATAGACGTTGATAACTGATAAAAGAAACCTGTTGTGTCAAATAGCACGAAACATGTGTGGCAAAATGTTTGATGTCAGGCGTTAGGACTTCAATCAAAGCATTTTCCCGCAGTATTCAAAATAACGGTGCGGACGGCTTGGGAATTTCTCATGTGAAGCGTCGCTTTTAGGCGTTGCCTTGAACTACCTGTCGGAAGGAAATTTAAGTAAATCGGCACTCTTATGATTACGTAAAGTGATGCTCTCCCCGATTGTTCCTCGACCTGACTTGACGTCCTCTCTCTGTTTTTTTCCATAAGTTTGTCGAATAGTTGCACGGAGCTTGTATGTCACAATCAATGTGCAAGGCCTCGCGTCGGGCTGCTTTGTGTCTTGACAGAATGTGCTGTTTTCATTATGGAATTTTGAGCGATGCGTTATTATCGGGTATTGACCTGAAGTAACCTTTGAATGAGAAATCTGTATTATGTAACGCATTTCCAGAATCGTCTGTAAGCATGCAAATCTGGAATGTTCTATTGTTTTTCATAATTTCTGAGCGTCGTTTGTCATGACGTCATAAGGATGTTTACCAGTAGATGTCCGATTGCGAAATATTTATTATGTAAGAATCTTCTACTCCTACGTGACATTCTTTAAACTTCTTTGGGCTTCTGCTTGTTTACATTAATGCAACTTGACAGAACATTGTGACATTACGTAACCTTCTGGGTCATTCCATGTCAATTCAACCAGGCCAGTTAACCCAAAGTCTCAGATTAGACTAAAATTAAGCTTAAAAGAAAAACTATGTAATTCTGAGCAAAATAAAGTTTGTTTTAGCAAAATCGGAATAGAGGTCGCGGAGTTATAGCATTTAAAAAAACAACACTTTTTGTGCTCATTCAACCATGACATGTATCGATTTTGACACCAGTGACATTGAAACAGTCATAACTTTGCTTAGGTGGGAAAATAAGACTTGAAACCAAGTTCTATAGACAGATTATTGATTGATCTTCGTGTTAAGCTAAACTTTTATTTATTTATTTTGGAGGTCAAAGGTCAAATATGGCAACATAAATCATCAAGTTTTTGAAATCAGTCAAGCGTAACAGAAGTTTGAAGTCGAATAACTCAAATCTAGTTGAACGAGTTTTTTTAAGTAAGGTATCATATGAAAGCTCTGTTCATGTAGAATCTATTTAAACTATTGTCATAAGTGATATTAACTGATATCATATTCATAAGAGGGTAACAACAGAAACAAACAAAATTGTTGAAATAATCATGGTTTTGCATTTGTTCAGTGTGCTACTATTTTTAAACAACACAAGTAAGTGTTTGTAATGTGTTAATGTTTGTGTGTTTTAGTATCACAGCTTGTTAAAATACCACTATTTTCAGGAGTAGGTATGTTGTTAAGTATTTTGACATTATGAGTATGATTGAAGAAATCCAGTTTTGTAGCATTGGAATCCTTAAGAATAAAGAAACACAGTGTCACAAACTTACAGTAGTTAGGTCCAAAGCACTAATATCATTTGCATCACTTACAGAAGAAGATAAAAAGAAACTTTTATACAGAACTGATTTAGTTGAAGAAAAAGATGAAGTTCTAACTGTCTGTGCACACCACAAAGCCTTGATAATTGACAGATATGAAGTCCTGCAAAAGAATTGTTGTAACCCTTTTAAAATTCACAAAAAAGACATCAAAAAAAATTTACAAGTAATTAGTTTAAAATTTGCTTTAGAATTGCAAGAAAAACAATTTGTAGTAATTCCTGGAAAAAAAGTTTGTGGAAACTGTAAAACAAGATTGAACAAACTTTGTGAGGGAACATTAAGTTCAACTTCAGATACTGACGTAACAGGACAGAGTACTGACAGTGAAGAAAGTACTGCTGCTGCTGATTTATTGAATAGTCAGCTAAATACAAGTTTATCTGAAATTGGGCAGTCTCCAATGAAGTTGCACAGTGTCCCTTCGAGGAGCCGATCTCGTTATGGAAAGCGTAAACTTGTTTCAATTAACAACGAAATGACAAAAAGAGTAGCAATTGCCCTGAAAGTGCCCCTGCATGAAGTTACAAGAGAGAAGAAATCGGTAGACTATGAAAGCAAACGTAAGGCTAGAGACCTTGACATTTTAATGGAAAAGATAAAAGAAAAAATAAGCAAAAAAGAAACAACACGTTCAGAAAAGATACAGTTATTAACACTTGTTCCAGACTCATGGTCACGGAATACTGTTGTGGAATACTTCCATGTAACTCATTATATGGTCAGGGCTGCTAGATCATTAGCAACAACACATGGAATTTGCAGCAAGCCACCAGCAAGAAAAGGGAAAACTTTGAGTACTGAAATAAAAAAGATTATGATTGATTTTTATTGTGATAATGAAAATACAAGAATCATGCCTGGTGCTCGTGACAAAGTCAGCATTGCTCCTAATGTTTATGAACAAAAAAGGCTGATCTTGTGTACATTGAAGGAACTTTACCTATCGTTTAAAGAGAAATATCCAGATATTAAAGTTGGATTTTCTACATTTGCAACATTAAGGCCAAAATGGTGTGTCCTTGCTGGATCTAATGGTACTCATTCTGTGTGTGTCTGCACAATTCACCAGAATGTAAATTTGCTCTTGCATGCAGCACAGCTAGAGGAGACTTACAAGGATATAATAGAGATGATGGTATGTTCTTCTGAGAATCAAGACTGTATGCTTCAGAGATGCAGCAACTGTCCTAATATTGCCACAGTGGAAAACCTCTTGCAAGCAAAATTTGAAGATTTGTATGAAACCATTGAAATTAAGCAGTGGGTATCTGTAGACAGGACTGATTTGATAACACAACAGATGCCTATCCGAGAGTATATTTCATTCCTGATTGAAAAGATGCAAAAGCTTGTGCCTCATCACTTCATTTCGAAATTACAATCCCAATACCTGAAGAAGAGGAAAGAGGAAATAAATGGAAAATCTGCAATAATTCTTATGGATTTCAGTGAAAACTACTCCTTTCACATACAGGATGAAGCACAGGGTTATCACTGGACACACAGAGGTTGCACTGTACATCCTGTGGTCTGTTATTTTAACCGTGCTGGTGATGCATTGTCCCATCAAAGCATTTGCTTTCTTTCAGAAGATCTTGAACATGATGTATCAATGGTTTATAGTATTCAGCAAGAAACTATAAAGTTTTTGAAAAATTATGTTCCTTACTTAGAGGAAGTAGAGTATTTCACTGATGGATGCGCAGCCCAATACAAAAACTGCAAGAGCTTCTACAATCTTTGCCATCATGAAGTGGACTTTGGCATCAAGGCATCTTGGTCATTTTTTGCCACCAGCCATGGCAAGTCACCTTGTGATGGGATTGGTGGCACTGTCAAGCGTTCAACTGCCCTGGAAAGTTTACGCCGCCCCTATGCAAACCAGATTTTAACAGTAAAAGATATGATGACTCACTGCATAACCAAGATTCCAGCCATCCATTTTGTTGAACTTTCATGTCAAACTCTCTCAAAACTTAGGACAGAATTGCAGACACGATTTAATCATGCCTCTACCATCAAAGGCACAAGAAGTTTCCACTATTTCCAGCCTATTTCTCCAAATAAAATTGGAATGAAACGATTTAGTCTTGCTTCGGCTTATTCTTTAATTTCAACAACAACTTTGGCACCAACTTCTTCACCAGCAATTTCCAGCGGCTCTTTCATTGCAGCTATTTATGATAGGAAGTGGTACATTGGTATAGTGCAGAGCATTGATCAAGAGCAAGAAGATTGTTTTATAAAGTTTATGCATCCAAATGGCCCATCTTCGTCATTTTTCTGGCCTGAAAAAGATGATTTCTGTTGGATACCATTCCAGCATATTATCTGCATCACCGAGGTGCCTTCATTAGCAACAACAAGAGGATTTTATCGCATCGATGCAGCATCCATGAAGAAAATACAGAATGGTTTGGAAAAAGCTTCATCCTGGAATGTTTTAGCAGAGAATGTACACCAATAATCTTTTTGACTTTTGTATGGATCCAGTTTCATTTCCCTTTTCACACAACACTGACACATTTGATGTGAAAGGGCTTCCTTTCTGGGATATGAAATAAGGAAACCTGGATAATGGGTACACCTTGACGTTGGACGTTGGTGTCCAAGCTTTTCACTAAGTTACCCAGAATGTGAACCTCAACTATTTGTGTTTTCTTAAAAGCTCTTAATGTGATTAACCTTAACATTTTGTAAAACCAAATAGTTTTAAAGTTTCATGTTTTATTTAAGAGACTAACATAAAGACCAAGATAGATTCCCTCAGCAAGAGATGTGAATTTTCATATTTTCACCAAAATTTTGAATCTTGTTATTTTTGCATCTCTAAAAAACAATACCATTGATAGGTGTAAGTAATCAGTAATCTCGTCATCAAGAAATTTCGATCAAAAAAAAAATTTTGAAATCCAAGTTATCCATTTTGAGTTATAGACATTTGAAATGTTGTCACGCATGACTGCACATAAAAAAGTGAGATAACTTTGGCCGCAATTTTCAAGGTTTAAAGGTCAAACTTCATGATTACTACTTATAAATCTCATTCAGCACATTTACTTATAAATGTGACCTTGCAAAATATTAGAAAAAAATGTTGACAGGTTTGCAAGTTACAAGAGTTTGAGTAATTAAGAAATGTTATATGCAAAAAATACTATGCAAAATTCAATGAAAACACTAGAAATTTCAAATTGCGATAACTTTGCCAATACTGGTCCGAACCCAAATATCTAAGATCCCACTCTGTAGTGATCTATGTATATATTATAGCCTACATCAAACTGAGTATTGATAAGTTCAGTTATGGTATCAAGCTGTACTGCTATGGGTGCTTCTTCCAGTTTAACTCACTTGTTATTAGATTCCCATGTTTATGCTTTGTGATTCATTTGCTTTGTGTCATTTTGTTATTGTTCAGTGGTTCATTTCTTTTGCCTTGGTACTATGCATGTCCTATGCCATGCTCAGTACTGTATTATTCTAATGCCAATGATAAACTTGCAGCAAGTATGGATATGATGCTTATAACTTTGAAGCCGTAATCATTTATTGACAAAATTTAGAATATTATGTTTTTCAGTTCTTTTGCTTGTCGCCCTCTTATGAACATGATATCAGTTAATATCACTTATGACAATAGTTTAAATAGATTCTACATGAACAGACCTTTCATATGATACCTTGCTTAAAAAAATTCGTTTAACTAGATTTAAGTTATTCGACTTCAAACTTCTGTTACGCTTGACTGATTTCAAAAAGTTGATGATTTTGTTGCCATATTTGACCTTTGACCTCCAAAATAAATAAATAAAAGTTTAGCTTAACATGAAGATCAATCAATAATCTGTCTATAGAACTTGGTTTCAAGTCTTATTTTCCCACCTAAGCAAAGTTATGACTGTTTCAATGTCACTGGTGTCAAAATCAATACATGTCATGGTTGAATGAGCACAAAAAGTGTTGTTTTTTTAAATGCTACAACTCCGCGACCTCTATTCCGATTTTGCTAAAACAAACTTTATTTTGCTCAGAATTACATAGTTTTTCTTTTCAGCTTAATTTTAGCCAAATCCGAGACTTTGGGTTAACATTTTGCTTTTTTTTGGTTGAATTGACATGGAATGACCCTTCTCGAAGTTACTAGACCGAAACAACCTTCTATAAATAGTGGTGTAATTTGCGAAATCATTTATTATTATGGGAGTTGTATTATGACAAGTTGATTGTGAGAGTTGTGTTATGAGTTGTGGATTGGTAGTTGGTGCAGAAATTATTGTTGATTGAGAGTTGAAGAAATCGAATACAAATAGATGAGAATTGGTGCTGATATAAATTGTGTTCGAAATTAAAGTTATTTGAGAAGCCGTTCGTTAAAGTCCTTCAAGAAGTTAGATTATCATTTCACTAGTGCACCTTTCGACATTTAATTGACTGCTTTTCGGTTTATCCCATTAAACTACGTCATTGAACCTTTCCAAGTCTTTTTTCTGGTAGAAGATAGAAAGAAATCGTGACATTGTCGAATAGTGACAGCGTGTGTCGAGCGGCAATGCCGCCGCAAAAGACAAAAATTGCAGCCTTGATTGGTGGTATGAATATATCCAACCTACGGTATGGAGATGATACTGTTTTGTTGGCAGAATCAGCAGAAGCTCTTCAAACAATAATACAAAAAGTGAACAATACTGGAAAGGAATATAATATGTAAATCAACACAAACAAGACGAAAACGAAGATTATTACAAGAAAAGAAAATGAACAAAATGTGTAAATATTACTATTGACGGAATGCTGGTCGAGCAAGTCAAAAGCTTTACCTATCTGGGACACACAACAACTGAAAATGGCAGATGTGACATGAAAATATTGAGACGAATAGAAACAGCAAGAAACAACTTTGTGAAAAAGAAAAAGGCCTTAACAACACGCAACATTAACATCAACACTCGAAAACGAATTATGAAATGCTATTAATGGACTACGTTACTTTACAATGCAGAAACATGGGTTAGAGTTACTAGGGACACTATTATCACAAATGGTTAAACGACTTGAGGGCTGAGGCATTTGAAATATGGATTTATAGAAGAATGCTTAAAATTTCATGGAAGGATAAAATCACAAACAAAGATGTACCTGGAATACAAACCAACATGGAAATTCTACAAACAATTAAATCAAAGAAAATTGAAATATTTTGGCCACATGATTCGCAATAATAACAAATAAATCGCATTTTATGACTTTACCTTTCTATAAATTATATCTATGATGTTTCAACTAGGCAAGATGCGAAAACGCTTTCTCATATCCATCACATTTATATGGCTTCATACCAATGTAAATTACCACATGCACTTTCAGGTAACCGATCCGTCAAAACGATTTCTCACATGCGTCAACTAAATGGCTTTTCACCAGAATGAATGAGCACTTGCTTTTTCAGACTATCAACCTGTTCAAACAATTTCTTACACAAGAGACGTTTAAATGGCCTTTCACCAGTGTGAATTCGAATATGACCTCTCAGGTGACTGACCCTTGAGAACGATTTCTTACACACGTCACATTCATATGGCCTTTCACCAGTGTGAATTCGCATATGATCTTTCAGGTGACCGACCCGTGCAAACGACTTTTCACACACGTCACATTTATATGGCCTTTCACCAGTGTGAATTCGCATATGATCTTTCAGGTGACCGATTAATGAGAACGATTTCTTACACACGTCACATTTATACGGCCTTTCACCAGTGTGAATTCGCATATGATCTTTCAGGTGACCGACCCGTGCAAACGATTTCTCACACACGTCACATTTATATGGCCTTTCACCAGTGTGAATTCGCATATGATCTTTCAGGTGACCAATTAATGAGAACGATTTTTTACATTTGTCACATTTATATGGCTTTTCACCAGTGTGAATTCGCATATGACCTTTCAGGTTACCGGTCCGTGCAAACGATTTCTCACACACGTCACATTTATATGGCTTTTCACCAGTGTGGATTCGCATATGACCTTTCAGGTTACTGACCCGTACAAACGATTTTTCACACAAGTCACATTTATATGGTCTTTCACCAGTGTGAATTCGCATATGACATTTCAGATTACTGACCTGTGAAAACGATTTCTCACACATGTCACATTTATATGGCTTTTCACCAGTGTGAATTCGCATATGATCTTTCAGGCCACCGACCCGTGCAAACGATTTCTCACACATGTCACAGTTATATGGCTTTTCACTAGTGTGACTTCTCTCATGACTTTTGAATTTCACTACTTGTTCTTGATTATGGATTCCATATGGTTCACAATCTTCAAGTACTTCAAGCTTTACCGGAATTGCTTCACTCTGATTCATGTTAAAAGGTGAAATCAGTAATTGATCTCAATTAGTAATGCAGTTGACCAAACAAAATCAGTTGTTAAAAATATGGAATATATTACAAGGTAAACAACGTACAACCTGAAATACAATAGCTGCAAAAATTAAGGCAATAAACTGTGAAAAGTTTAATAATGGTAAAGAATAGGAACATTCATATTCAAAAACAACACAGCTTAACATTTTATATCTATGATAGCACAAAGAAAACACACAAAAATATAATCCTAACATCATACGCGCCAACTTCCGGGGGGCCAGTGCCCCCTGTAGATGTATGGTTGAGGGGCAACAAAAATGGCTATTAAAAGTAAATTTTGAAGATAAAATACTTCACGAAAGATATAGATCATTTAAACGGACTTGCATGAAAGAATGCCGAAAGCGAAAAACAGCCTATGTTGCTCTTGTCTGCAAAACAGCAGCTGATCGCATGGCTTTCTCTGTAACATTAATTACTATTGAGATGCGCACGCTGCATGCTTACAGTCACACACTGCTCATCTTCCCGCAAGTGAGGAGCAACTTCAAAGTCAAAACGTGTGGTGGTAGCGAAAAAGCGAATGCGAGGTTGAATGTTTATTCTCATTTTACAAATTATCCATTTCACAAATATGTCCGTTCAAAGTTTAGATTTTTTGTGCCTTCAAACATGAAATCATTTTAGCAAACTTTAACGAGTTGAAACTACAACACAATGAACAATTACATGAATACAGCTTAAAGAAAAAATGCATTTTTCAAAACTGTCACCCATGTTTTGTTTTGCAATAAGCACTGTATTGATGTATATATTGTGAAAATATGTAGGCTACATCTCATACTACTCATCTACACACACTCATCTCATACACTTTTGGAAGAAAAACGTAGCCTGGAGACACACCTAGTCTAATCATGTATAAAAAAGTTGAGAAAAGAAATTGATACTGGTCACTAGTCTGAAAGTAAGATTTTCCAAATTGGTTAAGACTTAACCCTAACCCTAAGAATTAACCCTAACCTTACTTTTTTTGAAAAGCTTTTGTGCATCGCAAAATTAAGGTAAAGAAACAAAATTGACTTTGATGGGCGTCGAACCGATGTCCTCACGAATATAAAGCAAAAGACGAAACCACTTAACCAAACACGCAACAAAAAATGTTCGCCTTCATGCGGTATTAATACAAACTTCATGCAAAGTAACAAAAAGTTTGTGGAAAAAAATTCCGCCTCTGGCTCTAGGCTCCGAAAAGTGCTTTCATTAAAATAATGACGACAATCAATTTAATTTCTAAAGCTTAAAATTGCCTGCAGTCAACTGTTGCTAAAAAATGGCACAACTTCATGAAATTTAGGGTATTTACATCAAAATATCATGCGGAACTGCGTTTCAAAACATATTCCTTAATTCGACGTCTGACTACACCGATAATTTATTAATTTAGTGAAGGGTTGCTGTTAAATTATGTGAATTCAGCCAATAATAGTAGCATCTTATGAAATACATCGGAGCCGGAGCTATTTTACAAATAACTGACTCCAGTTCCTGCTCCATTGAAAATGCATGGCTCTGGGTCTCCAGTTTCAAAGCCCTGGTTGCTATTCACTCACACGAAAAGAATCGGATTGTTTTCCAACTGCTCCAATTATGAGCTAACAGTAGGCCTATCAAAATTTTTACGACTTGGCATATTGCATGCGTAAAAATCATCGTTTCAAGCAGCGGTTCTAATAAATTCGGTTTGCAATCTAGGTGTCAATATAAACAAGACAGTAAGCTTAATCAAACTATTTTAATTCAGTAAAAAAGCGTTATGGTTATGACGTCTCCACCTTTCTTGCCCCCCAAGGTTTTTTGAAAAGTCGGCGACTATGCCAAACATAATATTATTTCACAAATTTTTAAAAGCGAAAGCATGATCTTGCATTTCCATGACCCACCAACTAGTACAATACAAAAGAAATACAGTGTAATCTTTCAGTGGCTTATCACACCAACACAAGTTTTATATGGCTTTTCACCAGTGTGAATTTGTATATGACCTTTCAAGTGACTGACCAGTGCAAACGATTTTTTACATATGCCACATTTATAAGGCTTTTCACCACTGTGAATTCGCATATGACCTTTCAGGTGACTGACCTGTGAAAACGATTTCTTACACATGCCACATTTATAAGGCTTTTCACCAGTGTGAATTCGCATATGACCTTTCAGGCCACCGACCAATGAAAACGATTTCTCACACACATCACATTTATATGGCTTTTCACCAGTGTGAATCCGCATATGACCTTTCAGGTGACTGAGCTGTGAAAACGATTTCTCACACATGTCACATTTATAAGGCTTTGCACCAGTGTGAATTCGCACATGACCCTTCAGGTGACTGTCTTGTGAAAACGATTTCTTACACATGCCACATTTATAAGGCTTTTCACCACTGTGAATTCGCATATGCCCTTTCAGGGTACCGAATTGAGAAAACGATTTGTCACACATGTCACATTTATATGGCTTTTCACCAGTGTGAATTCGCATATGACACTTCAGGTTACTGACCTGAGCAAACGATTTATGACACATGTCACATTTATATGGCTTTTCACCAGTGTGAATCATCTTATGCCGATTTAAATTACTACGTTGTAGAAATGATTTTTCACATAAATCACACTTGTATGTCTTTTCACCAGTGTGACTTCTCTCATGAATTTTCAATTTCACCACTTGTTCTTGGTTATTGTTTCCATCACAATCTTCAAGTACTTCAAGCTTTACTGGATATGCTTCACTTTGATTCATGTTAAAAGGTGAAGTAAATAATTGATTTGAATCGGTAATGCATTAGTTGACCAAACAAAATCAGTTGTTACAAATATGGAATATATTACAGGGTAAACAACGTATGATACAACCTGAAAACACAATAGATGCAAAAATTAAGGCAACAAATTGTGAACAGTTTGCAAACCATTTCTCACACAAATCATATTTAATTATTTATATAAGGCTTTTCACCAGAATAAATTCGCATGTGATCTTTCAGGTGACCGTCCTGTGCAAACGATTTCTTACACATGACATTTACATGGCCTTTAACTAGAATGAATTCGAATATGACGTTTCAGGCTACTGACATTGTGCTCTGACATTCTGGAGAAGGGTACCTGGTCATTTGGTCGAAAGGACGTTTGGTCGACAGACATTTGGTCGACAAGACATTTGGTCGACAGGATATTTGGTCGACAGACATTTGGTCGGCAGGACTTTAGGTCGACAGAACGATTCATTTTAGGATTAGTTAACTAACCTTAACCCTAACTCTAACCCTAAAATGAATTGTTCTGTCGACCTAACGTCCTGTCGACCAAATGTCCTGTCGACCAAATGTCTTGTCGACCAAATGTCTGTCGACCAAACGTCCTGTCGACCAAATGTCTGTCGACCAAATGACTGTCGACCAAATGTCTGTCGACCAAACGACCGTACACCCTGGAAAAGCGTGCTCACGAATTGAAACGATCTGAATACTTGGTATAAAACATGCAAGGCAAGTTGTAGTTGTCATTACAATCGAAAGCGTCTTTCGAGTTTCGAACGATAGTCAGCTACTGGTACTTAACAAACAAGTCAGAAAAATACTTCGATACGAAATATGGTGACCTACCGCAAGTGTTTATAATATTCAGACTGGATTGTGTGTTGCGAAATAATGTGTCAACTTGTCAAGATGATGTCACAATGCAAACTAACATCAAACAGCAAGCGCAATTACTAGTCTACAAAAAATAATGAAAATTTGCTTGCAATGCTTCGTGAAACTCAGCGTGAGAACTCTCATTGCCTCCCTTCCACAAATTATCAAATTTCAATGTCTACAGGAGCTGTTTGAACTGCATTTACGAAGTTACTAGGGTTCAATCCTTGTATTTTAAAGTAAAAATGAAAAGTCATATTTTAAGATCTAAAACAAGAAATATGACTTCATAACTTCTTAAATTGACCCCGTAGCAACGTCGTTGTTCACTGTCATCAGTTTGACAACTTTCTGCACTACCCAAAAAATATGACTTTAAAGACTTTTACTTGCATTATCAGCATCGGTATTATGACTGACAAATTTCGATAACGGTTAGGCAGCGTTCATAACTGACTTCAACCACTCTTGGGCCATACGTTTGTCTCTTTTCTGAGGGGTTTATTTTAAGCTTCACGATAAACCGTGACGCCGCAAAGCAACTAAATAAATTATATATGTCACCACCATTCCGAATAGCTAAACTTTCGTTACAGTCACCCACTTGGCTCGTTGCCCACTTGGTACGTCTCCCACTTGGTCTGTTGCCCACTTGATCCGTCGCCCACTTGGTTCGTCGCCCACTTGGTCTCGCCCAAGTGGATATCACCCAGTTGGTATTGCCCAGTTGGTACCGCCCAGATTTCGTGTACCGAAATTTTATGGCTTTTCACCAGTGTGAATTCGCATATGATCTTTCACGCTACCAACGAATGCAAACGATTTCTCACACACAGCACATTTATATGGCTTTTCACCAGTGTGAGTTCGCATATGACCTTTCAGGTTACTGACCTGTGAAAACGATTTCATACACACATCACATTTATATGGTTTTTCACCAGTGTGAATTCGCATATGACGCTTCAGGCTACTGACGCCTGCAAACGATTTCTTACACACGTTACATTTATATGGCTTTTCACCAGTGTGAATTCGCATATGACGTTTCAGGCTACTGATTTGTGAAAACGATTTCTCACATATGTCACATTCAAATGGCGTTTCACCAGTGTGAATTCGCATATGATCTTTCAGGCAACTAAAACGTGAGAACGACTTGTCACACCATTTAATGGCTTTAATACACTAAATAGGCACTGCGTCTGAAAAACATAGCAGAACATAAATATACCTTCACGTAACAGCAACAGAAAACTATACTAGCACCACCCTACTTCAACCCAAGCAGTGTGTTAATGGTAACTCAACAAAGGTGTAAAGAAAGACGCGACCTTACACGTCAGCGGCGCCGCTGCAATCAACACAAAGCTTTAAGCAACAGAACAGAACTTCACGACAAAAAGCATTGCCGGTTTTAGCAGCTTCACTCACTGAAGCCATGATATAATTTTCTGGCAAGCTGCCAAGCTGATACAATCTACAGACTTTACTAGGAATAGCACCTAAATGACCGGGCGCCACAGTGCTCCGCACCTAAATATCCAGACGCCACAGTGTGCGCGCCTATTAGACCAGCGCCTAACTGTCAGCGCCTAACTGTCAGCGCCTAAAAGACTTGCTCCCCAATGTGCTGATGAAGCTTTTTGAAGCTAGGCTGATCCTTCCACTGAGCTGCCGGATATTCAAGGAAACCAACCAAAAGACGCAAGTTCTTGAAAAGAAGTGTTGAGTTCCTCATCATCATGAAGTCGATTACAGTCTTCTCTTGAATGAGTTTTATGTCAATAGTTGCACGCTTAAATGGCTCTTCTTCCCCTTTTTTCTCTTTCTGAGCCACAACCATCTTGTCCAAGCCATTGTCCAAAACGTCATCAAACAACGCCAAGGCAACCAACTGCTCAGAAAGTAACCACAGTTGACCTGCAATCTTTTTCACTGTAGCGTTGGATATGTCGGCATTAATCACTTGATACTTCTGCAATTGCTTCAGCAGCTTTAGGTCCTTTCTTGGGGCCTTTTTACAGCAATGCTCGCTGTTGCCCATGCTTCAACGTAGATATGGGAAAATATGCAGAGTTTCTGCAATCCTCGACGCTGGCATGCTGTCAATTTAAACTGTGAAAGAATAATCCAGACTTTGAAAGTGTAGATCACTTTTGCCATCCATTGGTGCATGGCTCCGGGAGCTACAAAGTGGATGCCTTGAGGAGGGACAGCTCAAAGAAAAATAATTACCAGCTCCAGTAGTTCAATGTAGTCATCTCTTGGCTGAGTGACTTTCACAGCCGTCTCCAAGACCTTCACCATCTCATTATTGATGTCAACCACAGCATTGGCTGTATAATCATCAGTTGACAAGTCTTCAAATGCAGTCTGGTCAATAAACTGCCATCTTGTTTTGAAGCGCTTGAACAAGAGAACATCAGGAGCTGATGAAGTCTCCATGGGTTCAGAAAAGGCTAAAGCAGCAATCAGAAGCATCCAGAGGACCAAATTAAACTTTATTTAATCGCTTTAGAACAAACTGGGACAGTATTACAAATCAGGATTTTGCAGAATTGAATGTTTTCAATTGGAAAGATGTTAATAATGCAGAGTTTTTATACGACTGTGTAAAGCACAACCAATTGAAACAGCTACCTCTATGATGGCTGCGAATACGAGATTTTGGTGCAGGGATGACTACAGAGAGATGTTGCATCTTCATTGATAAACGCTGGCTCAAACTTAGTGGAACTTGATAATTACACGATGCTGAAGCCTGGTGCACTTTATCAGGCATGGTGGATGGGGCACGAGTTTTGTATACAATTAAGATTGTTCTTTTTGAAAACAAGATTAGAACTGAATTGAAAAAAATGGCATCCAGGCCGGATAGCGACTGTCAAAACAGCGACTTCATAATAGCGACGTAATGACGTGAGCGACATTCCAAACAGCGATTGTATAAATGCCGACTGCATTAAAACAGCGACTGTTATGATAGCGACTTAACACTTTAAGTGCCATAAAAATGCCCCATCTGGCACCTATGTGGCATATTTTTGAATTTTACTTATTGTAGGCGCCAAATTTGAACACAACTAGTTTTCAATTTAGCTATAGCGAGAAGTTTTTGGATTTATATCATGCCAGTCAGCAGGTTTTGACTTGGAGGCCAAATTGGGTGGTTCTGTATGGCACCAGCTTGACAATGATTGCCTAGTCTAGTTGATCTGTGTAGTCTAGTTGATCTACATATGTGGAGTGTGAAAGCCAGACAAGATGCGGGACTGCCACGAACCAACAACCAGCTAGAGAGTTGGCACAATGCGTTTCAGGGATCGACGGAAACTCATCATCCATCCATCTTTCGATTCATCGAAGCTTTAAGACGGGAGGAAGCCCTTCAACGGGCAAACCGAACCTAGCTACTACAAGGCAGAGACCTGACTCAGCGAATGAAAAGATACGTGACAATGAACACACGAATCACTGTTGTACAGCAAAATCGAGGCCAGTATAATCTGCGGCAGTTCCTTCGAGCCCTTGCTCACAATTTAGAAATAAACGTGGCTTGATTTTTATTGCAAGACTTTTGGTTGTTTTAAAGTCCCTTTTGGTTTCAATCTTTTTCTAGACCCTGAATTTTATTGCAAGGCTTGACGACTTTCTGTTGTTTGGCTTGACTAGCCTATTTCTTTTTAAATCATGTGACTTCTATAGATAGCCCAAATAAAATGTTGTTTTAAAGTCCCTTTTGGTTTCAATCTTTCACTACGCAGTGTTTGCCTATTTGTGCGTGCATACGTGTGTAGAGAGGTGTGGGGGATGGAAGGTATGTGTGGAGGGGGTGAAAGAGTGCATGTGCGCGTAAGCCTTGGATTTAATAAAAGAAGTGAGGTCGCTGTTGTGGCAGTCGCTGTTTTTGATGAATCGCTGTCGTGTAGTCGCTCTATTGACAGTCGCTGTTTTAAATGAATCGCTGTCGTGTGGTCGCTCTATTGACAGTCGCTGTTCTGACAGTCGCTATTTGGAACCCGAGCCAAAAAAATGTAATATAAAGACGTTGATGAAGAAATTTCCACTATCGCAATTGTGTCATTTGCAAAGCATCACTGGTACCTTACAGAAGATTTGATACCATTTTCCCTGTTTAGTTCAAAGGTTAACTTGTCTTCAAAGGAAAAAATTGCAACAAAACTTTAAGAGCTTTGACAAAGGTATAAAATTCATCAACCGAATAGGTTTCGCTGCTGAAAAAGGTCATGGAAAACCCCAGTTTCTGAAGGAGGTATCATCGTCATCTTCTTTAGATCAATTTGTCGGCGCTGATTCATGGATGTTTTTTGATTTGTTTAAAATTGATACAGCATTCCTTGAACTACCCGTTGAAAGTTGGGAGTCTGATGCTTCTTATCAACAAAGTATAAAGCTATTATCAATAGTGAATGTTTCAAATGGTACTGCTGAAAGAGGGGTGAAGCTTGCTTCTGATTTCTTACATCACTCCAAAACTGAAGAAAAGTATCAGAACATTCTCCAAGCTAAAGCTTTGGTAGAGAGTTTGCTTTGTTGAACCATAAAGAAATAAAACAAAGTAACTTCAGCAAGTTTAACATGATGTGTCGAAAACGTTAGAGTTTATTTTTAATTATAATTATATTTGTGTATGCAATACATCATGATTAACCCGCTGAAGTTACTTTGTTTTATTTCTCTTTGATTCTCCAAGTTGTTGAAAATGATCGAAAGGTTCTTCCTAACCAGCGTGAACGAGGAACGTTCCTCTGGGGACAGTTTAAAAACCTGGTTTCTGTATACATCATAAACATTGTTGCTGTGCTAATGTGTATTATATTTAATATTGGTTTTAACTGTGTTTGTGTAGTAGGCCTATTGTGTCTGTATAAAATGACAAATTTTCAAAAATCAAAGTTTTTCGTTGTTTTGACGAAAAAAAATACTAAAAATTTATGAAAATTAGGAGAAAAAGCAAATAAATTATCACAATATTACCCAAATATTATAATGCAAACAATACTTACTTTGACATAGGCCAATACCGGTAATACATTTTATAGTTGAGAATTATGCTTGTATTATTGAAAAATGCTAAAAAATAAGCAATTTTTGACTATTTTTGGGCCGTATGATTGCGCAATCTTTAAATCCCGTGTGCTACACCTAAATGTTGTCAAAATCAGCTGAAATTTTGCAGGTGAGTTTGTATCACCCATCCACAGAGTACCGAATACCAAAAGAAGAGCTGATTTAGTAAAATATTTAATTTTTGGTAGGCACCAGCCACACCCTAGTGCAAATGACATCTGACACAAGTCACATTTATATGGTTTTCCTTCAGTGTCACTTCTGTCATGAATTTTCAATTTCACCACTTGTTCTTGATTGTTGATTCCATATGGTTAACAATCTTCAAGTACTTCAAGCTCTACTGGAATAGCTTAACTTTGATTCATGTTAAAGGTGAAGTAAATAATTGCTTTGAATTAGTGATGCATTAGCCATAGTTGACCAAGGAAAATAAGTTAACTTATGAAAAATATTGCAGGATACACAGCCTATAACCTGAAACATAGGTAACAAGCTGTGAAAAATTCAATATTTGCGAACAGTAGGAATAGTGGAATACTTATCTCCAAAAATATCGCAAGTTCAACTGTATACTTGTATAGGCATTCATAAAAACACAAACAACGCGCACAAAAGTGAAATCTTAAATTTTAAGTATTATAATAATTATACAGACGAAATCGGTTAATAGTATATGGTGAATCCCCCAACCGCGAATTTTTTTTTTGAAGCACGAAATGTTTTTCATCACCCACTCTTTAATTCTGAAGATATATTTTTTTGGTGGTAATCCACTTGTAGCTAGTTGCGTCTACCTTACAAAACAATTTATTTCAGGCGAAAACTCCATCAACTTCGGATAGACGGAACAAAAGCGTCACTTGGGGGAAGCATTTTCGAGGAAGAGGAAGAATTCTTAATGCGTAAATGCGCACTTGGGGAAATTCGTGGATAATAAGTTTTTTTCAATTGCACGTTTATTTCGTAATAAATTTGCTTCCATTTGACATGGTTAGCTCCTGCATACCTACTGATTATTTTCACATAGTTTCATTTGAAAAAAAGAACAAACCTTGGCGTAATGGATCCCGAAAACGATGTTGGTCGGTAGGAAAATATGCATAAATTTCCTCGGATCCGCAATTTTCCTAATTTTTATTTATTTAGTGAAAAAATATCAATCCAAAGATTTTAAAGACTTGAGAACACAATAGCAGAGTTAACATTACTCATCAATTGATTGATTGAATGTTTATCCTCGGACTGGGAAAGCTTCTTGCAGAGCTTAATCCTGGCAGTTTCGCATACTTGCAGAGGCTTTGAATCACTGACACAGGCCCGGTCACCGAGATTGGCAGAGAGAAGTTTCCGATTGTTGAAGTCATGTTGCTGGGAATTATTCCATCCAGTAGTTGCCGCTGAATGGAGAGAAGTCGTGAACGTGCGTTGCTCAAGCGCACATCCCGAGAGTCGAACCAGCACCGCTTGATCTTGAAGCTTCTTCGTTCCAGAAGTCACGCGCTAACCAACAGAGCTATCGGGCGGACGCCACTACACAACGCAACAGTGGAAAAAAGAAATTTATTAAAGAAATTAAAATGAACAACACAGCATAAGAAAAACAATCAATCAAAATCAATCAATCAAAAACAATCAATCAAAATCAAGCAATCAATCAAAAACGGTGTCCGACGTTTTCTTCGTAAACAGTTCTTCGTAAAGCAATTGTTCGTAAGCAACTTTTCGTAAAACAATTCTTCGTAAAGTTAATTCTTTGTAAAACAATTCTTCCCAAAGCATTTATTCGTGCATGCATGCAACTTCCTCACTTTTTCTATGACCTGATCAAAACGGATATATTTATATAGTCAGGAAGAACAGCTCATACGACGAAGAAGAAAACGGATATGACAAAAGCAGGGTTGCCAGGTCCACTTATGGAAAAAATGCCAAACAACTAAACAAAAAATGCCAAATGACCTAAAAAAAATGCCAAATAGGCAAATCGGAGCAAAATCAAAGGTTTCTTCATTAATAAATAATGGAATTGGTAAAAAATGGGTAAAACTGCAAAAAAGCTCAGCCTACACTTGCTGCTATTGCACAACCTAGCTATCTTCATTCTTGAGAGTACCGTATTCTTCAGAAAAACAATTTTGAAAAAATGCCTAACAGGATTTTTTTCATGCCAAACAACATAAAAAAATTTCAAATTTATGAAATTTGGCATTACAAATGCCAACCTGGCATCCCTGGAAAAAAGCATGGTCGCTATTGCGCAGTGGTAAAATTGCTCTAACCGCGCTTCTTGCTATCGCTATGTAGTGGTTGCTGTTTCGAACTTTATTTGCCGCAAGGTGGTAGAGTATTCTTTTCTGATTTCATTAATCTTTCAATGGTCATTGTAGGTTCACTAGAAGAGATTTAACAGCAAAGTTAGTGCAGACGGTCAGAAAGTTTTAATTTTTTTAGGGAAAGGGTTTTGGGACTAGGCCAAACATTTGCTGATTGCTAAAATCTGAAAAGCGGTTTTGGCCTAATTTTTAGTGCAGAAATAGGGATAGCAATCTTCTTGCCTGTGCTATTTCAGTTTTTGAGTTTGAACAAATATTAGCCTGTTTATTTTGAAATTCGTGATTGGGGTAATTTTACCAAAAATTCGCGGTTGGGGGAATGTCTATACTGCTTAAACATATCAATCGTTTATTTGAATCAAAACCTGAAATCTCAAACCAAATCCAATCTAATGTTAAGTAAAAACATCGGTTAAACGTATACCGCTTAAAAGAATAAGTCGGATAAAAGCATCAGGACTTGCTTCTCGTTTACATACTTCATTCATTTAATTGTACAATTGTACCAGCAAGCGAAAAGAGAATGTCTCTTTTTTGCTACGCATAATTGTCTGCAATGTTTAAAGGCGAAATGAAGCAAAGGTGAGACAGATGCATGCGATGACAAAGACGTGTCTGTGATCCCAGGCCATAATCTTATGTGCTAGACAGCGCACTACAAACAACCAATTTTCGCACAGCTGGGCTTCATTAAAACAAAAGAGCAGACAAAAGGAATAATCACACTTCCCAATAAAGAAGTTTAAATGCTTTTGATGTCATCCGTCGGCGACTGACCTTCCAAGGAATGGACGTGGACAAATAACTTCGGCTTGAGAGGGAAGTGTTGAAAAGCATGTCGAAAAGTTTAAACCAGAAAACTTTGGAGAATTTTTTTAAAATAGCTGAAAAAAAGTAGCACACTGTTGTGAAACGCAGTGCGTAATAGACCTTTTGCATAACAAACCAACAGAGCGTGACGTTGGAGTCGTGAACGACTAGCCGCTGTTCACAATGCTGTGCGATAGGGTTAGTGGCGTAGTTTGCAGGCGAATAAATTGTTTAACGTTTGCTTGAGCTGTTGTTTTGTGGTCTTTACAGGCGTGTATCAGTGTTTCAGTATAATTAGCCAGAAAATAAAATTAAGTTGTAAACTTAGGCTACAGAAGTGTAAACCTTCGACCAGTTCTTTGCTGTATTGTAAGCGATCTTGCCAGGCAAAGATAGGAAGAATTTCTTGTATTATACAGCTTCAAAAGCTAAGCATGCAAATCAAAATATTGATGCAGAACTTAATGACGAGGCTAGTTTTTGAAATACCTCAAAATGCTACAGGAGCACTGCATCTACATAGATTAGCGGTGGAAGATTGAATTTTTGCTGGTGTTGAAGCTTCGCCTGAGTTTGTTTTATACAGACTTAAAGCACAAGGTTTGGTATTAGTTCTGCATTCGTACTGTAGGTACTGTACACCGTATTTTTCATTCATGAATGCACCTCATGTATTTAAGGTTGATTGGTTTGAACAGATTCCCTCATCGTGACGTTATCATAGCAACCATGAAGCCAGACTTCAAAAAGGACTACCCATTACCCAAGCACCATGATCATCATCGACTGCACTGAAGTAGGCCTATGTCTCGAAACACTGTCCTCACTTCACCGTCAGTCACAAACGTACTCGAACTATAAAAGTACGAACACTGCAAAGGCATTAGTCATTAGTGGGAGTTGATCCAAATGGGGGTAATATGTTTGTATTTCAGTTGTACACTGGTAATGTGAGTGACAAAGAAATATATCAGAGGAGTGGATTTTTTCACCTTTTGAAGCAGAAAATAGCTGCTAATGAACTGCACTTCATGATGCTGTTATGGCCGATAAAGGGTTTCTTATAGAAAAAGACTTAGCCTACATGGTATTGGTCTACATTTGACTATCTCACCGTTCCTAGGTAGAAGGCCTCAAACGAGTGAGGACGAAGTGTTGAATAAACGAAGTATTGCACGCCATCGCATTCATGTAGAGAGGACCATAAAAAAATTCGTCAATTTCACATCTTCGACAGGAAAATACCAGTGACTATGCTTGGCATCATCAATAAAATGTGGTTGGTTTGTTGCATATTATGTTATGCAGAATGAAAATAAAATGTTGCAAGACAAGATGCCACTATCGTGGTCCATAATTCCCGGTCAAAATGCACATGCTTCACAATGGCGTCCTAAATTGCCTTTCCTAGTCTGTTAGCCAACACTATGATTAAAACGAACAAGAATTGAAGTGTGCCGATAATCTACAACAATTCATAAACACAAAAAATTTACTTTCACCTGCCACCGACCTCACGCTTGCTTGCAATAACAAGAAACCAGGGTTGTCAGATTAGTTGTAGCCTTCCCTTCCAGATTGCATGCCAGTTTGATTCTAAATTATTCTAAATTTATTCTAGACATTTCATTTCAAGTCTAAAACAAAATACCATTAAATACGCAGTGTATATTGTAAATATGACATTACTTACAATAAGTAGTGGTGAGAATCTTCATGTTGAAATGAAAATATCCCTAAGGTAAGATGATGCCAGCACATTTTTTATCAAGTTTTGTAGCCTTTGTTCACCCCAATTTTATGTCTGTGCCTGCGTGCTTGTTGAAAAAGTTTGTCAAATGATTGGCAGTGTAAACGATGTATGCTGACAAATGAACACAGCAAGCGAAAGAGCAACTGCTTTTTTTTTATATCATTAAAATTCTTGAAAAATGTACGTAGGGTTGCCTCCTGCTGAGAAGCCTTGCCCAGTTTTTGCCCGTTTGTGTAAAAGCTACCTTTAATAAGTTAATCGCTGTATATCTGCTAAAAAATTTCATACCGTATGTACCTACAAATATTAGCCTACCCTAAAAGTGTTTCCAAAAAGCAATACATATAATCCATTATTTGAGTGTAATTTTGCAAAATTTTTCCAGGGGGCATGCCCTCGGACCCCCTAGAATACGCGTGCCTTCGGAACGTTCTTACCCCCCACGAGTTTTATTGCTTCCCTTCAATCCCTTGCTCAACCCACCAGGATACGCCACTGCGTAAAGCCATATTCTTCCTACAGTAAACTTCACATACGCTTGGATTTTTGAACTTCTTATCCAACTGCTTTGATGCAACAAAATATCGTAGCGGTACTTAACAATAACTATGGTACTGCATTCTGTAACAACCTAAAAACATAACAGATTAAAAGTAAACTTAACATACGTGGAAATACAACCCAGTGTTAAGTGTGCGGAAAGTCCTGTCAGCTAACTAGGTTGCGTCACACTTCTCACAGACAGGCTTTCGTGCCAGAGAGCGTGCAATTCAGCAACAAAGTTTCAATCAAAGAGACGGAACTAGGGCAGAAAGTTACGCGCACGCGTTGCAGCTACCGGTACTAAATGCCATGAAAAAAAGACAATTACCGAAACAATCTAGACTTGTCTAAACAATCCCAATTTGCTTCTAAAAATTATTCCAGATTCCAGACATTTTTTTTCTCTACTAGACAGTTCGTTTTGATTCCAGATCTGGAATCAATTATTCCAATCTGACAACCCTGCAAGAAACGCCGGTGCTGGTTAAGCATCCGCCGCCTTGGTAAGTGACGTCATGAAAATGTGTGACGTCATGCAAAAAAACGCAACTACTTTTAGGAAGGGTGCAAAAACGTGGTATAGAAGTAAAAGCGGAAAGGCTATTGATTTTTAAATATTTATAGTGAATAGTGCCTCCTAGCTTTCTCATTTCTGCTCGGATTTTAACAATTTTCCTATCGTTGGAAAGCATGATGCCTCATTTACCCGAATGGATTAATTGCCAGTCTAAAGTGGGCAATACATTTATGTAGCGCTAACTTAAACTTTACTATTTTGTACCAATTCTCCGCAATTCATTTTTTACAATAAAAATACCAAATCACACTATTCACTACAAGTATTTAAAAATCAATAGCCTTTCCGCTTTTACTTCTATTCCGCGTTTTTGCACCCTTCCTAAAAGTAGTTGCGTTTTTTGCATGACGTCAAACATTTTCATGACGTCACTGACCAAGGCGGCCGATGCTTAACCAGCACCGAAACGCCTTCATAAACCGTAGTAAACAAGCGATTCTCAACCCTCAGACTCCGCGTAACTCAAACGTCACGCTCTGGTGATTTTGAATGTGCAAAAGGTCTATTTCATTTGTGCAGTTCAGTTGAAGAACATCGCAAATTAATTATTTCACCACACAGCGCAAAAGACATGAAAAAAAATCTTTGCAATTTCAAAACAAACAATGAGTGTGAAACGTATTTTTCTACCATACCACTATTTTCGTATGCCTTGTCTACGTGTTGAGGGATATTTCGTGCCTCGCCCCCGTAAAGAACACCTTAGTAAAAACAGAGAGAGACTGTTCACCAGGCATTTTATAATAAAAGTAATTTGCGTTCTTCTGGTGACTATTTACTAGGTTACCTCCTGATGTTAAAGATGATAACTAGCTTTTGTATTTCCGACGTTTCGTCAGTCAGCACGACTGACTTTATCAAGGTGGCTAAAACAGGTTAACACAACCTGTTCAGCAACGATGGCACAACACAAAAACGTACTGATAAAATGAATAAAGTAAGCAGCAAGAATCAGAATTAAAACACGCAACAAGATACCTAGAGGTTAAACTGAATGCAGTGAATGCCTAAAACCAGTAGGCTGCTTTCCAACAGCGTAAATTTATCTATCTATTGGGCCACCGTCAAGAAACATTGAAAAGTCATCAGACAAGACAGAAACCAAGGGAATTGGCAATAACAATGATAGAGAAGACGCACTGAGAATGGAAAAGGTGAAGTTAAAGTTAAAGTAATTTTTTGTACACAGAGGGAAAATTCTGACCATCTTTCTGGTTGAGAGCATGTTGTGCTTTCTGGTTTATGTACCACTTTTCTGTAAATAATCTTTTTGTGTAATCCTTTTCAGTTTTAAGAATGGTAGCGTTGGTCCAAGTAATTTTATGGTCTGAATTTATAGAATGTTTGCAAAGAGCGGAATGCTCCGGACAATAAAGGGAACGAACACCTTAGTGTTAGGGTTTGAGCTAGGGACGGTATATTACGAGACGCGCAACTCCGTTGTTCCTTCAACATTAGAAGGTGTTGCGACCGTGCCAAATTTTTTTTCAACTCAATAACTTACTTCGGTCACAAGCACGTTTTTAACGTTCGCGTTTTGTCGCTTCTACCTTTTTCTCGACCTTTGCTATGTTGACGTGTATTGTTTTGATATGATGGTCAGAAATAAAAAAAACAACTGAAAACTGAACTGAAGGGTCAATTGTCAATTTGACATTTTTTTTACGCTTTACTGCTGGCTTGCTTTCAACTAAAAACCTTAAATTACTTTAAAACCAACTTCACTCTTCTTATATAACCCATAAAAAGTAAAATATTTTGTAAATTACAAAAAAACGTAACCCTTCTAGTGTTGCGGATAAGCCAAAAGCGGATGAAGTTTCGCATCCCTATGATCTACAATCCCTAGTTTGAGCCTGGTTTTGTCTGCGGTGGCCGACACTTGTCTGAGACCAGAACAGTCGGTTATTATCGCAACCATTGTATATACGGTAGCGTCATTTAGCGTGTACCTATGGTACCAATTTCATGTATCGTCGTGTATTATTCTTATTGTTGTTCATTCTTTGCATGCCCTTTGTATTTGCATATTAACGTATACGTGAGTGATTCAAACAATTTGTGTATATATCGTGTGTTTTTATTCATTGGCTCAAAATTGTTCTTAAATTCTTTTTTAGTTATGCCATGTTAGACTGTCATAAGTAGGGGCCGCTATGTTACAGACAATTTTCACCAAATCAAACGTCATATAAAAACCGTTATGGTCTACTTAACCTAGCTGGCATCTTACGTCATGGAAATTGCTAGAAAATGTCCAAATATTGCACCATCGTTCGTAAGACCTGATGAAACATTGCATCACCACCTTTGAACACCTGTTTGAATTGCGTGACAATGTCTTTCATTATTGCGTCACAGTTACTGTTTACGTGAGTTTGAGATATCGCAAATTATTCTAGTCATTCGTAAAATGGTTGCTTGAAAGTTGGAGGCATATTTAACTGTTTCCTTAGTGCTTGCCAGCTATATAAAATTTCCGTCTTTTATCTAAGTAGTTTGTTGTAGTGACAAGTTTTAGTGGTGTACGGTGTTGCATCCCAATTTCGACAGCCAGGTGGCTAATTTTACAGAAATACAATTTTGAATAGACGGTTTCAAAGGAGTGTTTCTTTCGGTCATTACATACAGACGAACGGATTCGGGAATCTTATGTTACAATTTTCCCACGAAGAGATTATGGTTTACCGCTGTGACCAGATAGATAGATAGCCTAATTGTTTATTGGCCGCTGCAAAAAAAATGTAGCCTACAACAAATCAAAACACAATGTACAGTAAAACTGTTGAAAAGATTACAATAAAAAAACGAATAAAAATGATGATAGCATCACAGCAGCGGGAGGCTGCGAAGTGACCATTCAAGGTGTTCAAGTCAAGCAGCCACCATTAACTCATCAATGATAATTATAATTGGATAATTGAGGCAAAAAAATAATAATAAATAAATAACGGTGAAGCTGTCCAAGTATCCAAGATGATAAGAAATAAAAAAAAAACAGTTTAGGTAGGCCAACCTAGCCTTTGTTACAATTGTAAGTCTGAATAGTAGGTTAATTTAGCATTTCAATAATTTTCTTTTTGTAGCCTACATTCTTTTAAAAGTTGTGAAGGAGGATTTGCGAGTTTCATTTGGTATATTATTCTAAATTTTTGCACAAGAGTATTTTATAGAGCGTTGTAGTTTAGTGGTTGTGTATCGATAATAATACAGGGTGACCCAAAAAAACGGGCCCGCGTACACTTTATGTCATATCTCCTTTATTTCTTCACCGATTGCCCTTATCTTATAGGACATGGCAGAATCAACGACCGTAAGTACACCAAGACCCCAGTGGGAGCTGGGACAAAGAATACACCGTGTTAAGTTTTACTACAAAACAAGCTCGTTCAAGAAAACCCAGCACAGTTTCATGCATCAGTTCGAATGTGAAAAGGCTCCATCCAAACGCAAAATTCAGAACTGGGTGGACCACTTCGAGAAGTATGGGACCGTGAAGAACCTCAACGCTGCCAGTGAGAACCGTCCAGGCCACTCGGGACATCCCAACAAGCGGACAGCCGAGCTGGTCGAAAGTGTGAGGGAGTCTCTCCAGCAGAGTCCGAAACGCTCTGTGCGTAAACGAAGCCAGTCTCTCGGTATGTCCCGTGAGACTTGCAGGAGTGTGCTGGTGAACGATATCAGGGCTTGCCACCTATACAGAATACAGACGATGCAGACCCTTACAGCCTCAGACAAGAAGCAGAGGAGCGCTATGGCAGTCAAAATGCTCGAGAAGATCGAGGGGACACCAGGTTTCCTTAACCTCCTTTGGACCTCAGATGAAGCCCACTTCCATCTTGACGGAAAGGCGAACTCCAAAACAAATGTTTTCTGGGGGTCCTCCAGACCCACTGAAGTAGCCACCAAGCCCCTGCACTAGGGTGCATCATCTGCCCCTCATTTTTTTGTTTGATTTTCTGCAGTGGATTAAAATGTTCCTTTTTATTATTGTTGAAGATGTGCAACTTTTCAGAAGAATTCATTAACATCTAGGGGTACCACAATTGGATTAAATTATGTCATTTTGTGTTATTTTGGGGTCATTCCATGGCTACTGGTACAGTTGTAGAACTACATGTCGTAGATTTTTTATGAAATTTTATATGTAGAACCTCCGTGCAATTCTGAGAAAAGTGATACTAATTTTACCAAAATCGGCAAAGTACTTTTTGAGATATCGGCGATTGAAAATTTGCCCTTTTCGTGATCGCTCATGCGTAAACATTAACTGCAAATTTTGTTTGACCTATTATGAAGGTGTTTCAAATGGTAACTTGAAAATTCCACTGCATATGAATTATCCAAAGTAAGGAGATTCTAAAAAGATATATTGTTTGTTTGTTTTTATATCACTACGGGCCACCAAGTGGCTAGTTTCACACATGACTATTTGTAATCAGTCATGCATGACGAAACTTTGATCGCTTATAGCAAAAAACACTCTACTTCGATTTTTCTGCAACTTGGCTTAAATGAAAGGTAATTTTCTTGGCTTTCTAGCTTACAAATATGAAGTGGGATATTTGAGTAGAAATGAGGTAGTTTGCTGTAGTAAGTGTATCATGTATTTTTTAAAGTGAAGGGTAGCACAGTTTATACAACTGACTGAGGGGAGACGTTAAAACCAATTCCGTGACCGGTTACAACGTCGTATGCAACAGTTACATCGTTAAATTGGGATTCTCATGCATTGGACAAACACAAACTGAATGGGTTCCGGAAGCTCCTACCAAAACGCACCATTTTGGCCTTAATGTGCAAAATTTTGACAAACCAATCTCCATATCTGGTTGTTTCTTACTCCTGATACAACTCATTTATTGTCACCAAAACCAATCTTCCAAAACCTCAACCACGTCAATAAAGGGCTTTCCCTCAAGAGATTATTGGTTCTGTTTTGAAGTTCTATGAAGATGATGAATTTAGTAGGTTACTTCCAAGTCAAAAAGATAAAGTGTCTGTGTCAAAAAATGCTATCAACAAAAAAGATTGGTTTTGGTGACACTAAATGAGTTGTATCAGAAGTTTAAAAAGAGACAACCAGATATGAAAACTGGTTTGTCAAAATTTTGCACATTAAGGCCAAAATGGTGCGTTTTGGTAGGAGCTTCCGGAACCCATTCAGTTTGTGTTTGTCGAATTCATGAGAATCCCAATTTAACGTTGTAACTGTTGCATACGACGTTGTAACCGGTCACGGAATTGGTTTTAACGTCTCCCCTGCTCATGCTGCTCTTCAAGAAATGCACGGAGGTAAATGGAGGCCATCTAGAACAATGCTGTAGAACGGAGAAAAAAAGGCCAAAGACCCTAGTGTTTTGATGTGATGTTTTTAACATAATGATGATGATTATGTGCCTGATCTGATACAGACGTTGGCGATCATGGTCTTCCAAACTTCTCTGTCATTAGCCATTCGTATAAAATCGTTCGTTTTAACTGTTGTGTTTGTGGCCCATTGATTCAAGCTGTTTAAATAAGTTAATCTTTGTCGACCTCTGCTTCTTTTTTCCTGTATCATCCCCAATAGAACTAATTTTTCCAAATCTCCATGTCTGTGAACAGTGGCGTAGCCAAGGGGGGGGGTTTTGGGGGTTACAACCCCCCCTTTGGCACGCGTGTGACGTCACGATATTGAGAATGATGCTTTCAGTCTAAAAAAAATTGCTGATTTAAACAAAACTGCATTAAAAGAGCGAGTTTTGCCAATACCAAACATATCAGCCAGGAATTACCAACAAGAAAACATAGAGACTTAGCTTTATTTCCGAAAAATGCCGAAGAAAGCATGATCTTATCCTTTTGCTATGCCACCAGACAGCACCATTTTACAGGAATATTCATACCCACATTTTTGTTGAAAGGCTCTCAGAATGCACCAAATTCAAAGTAATTTTTCAAAATTTTCTGGGGGAGGCCCCCCAGATCCCCCGCCGCTGGGTCGTCAAACCCCCCCTTTCAAAATTTCTGGCTACGCTACTGTCTGTGAATATGACCTACAAATTGCATCTGACGCCTTCTAACTGTTGTTATTAATCTCCTTTCTGCATTTGCCAATTTCATAACTTCGTCATTACTCTTCTTTTCAGTCCAAGATATCCTCAACATCCTTCTGAGAAACCACATCTCAGCAGCCTCTAGTCTTTTCTTCATATCTTTACTTATTGTCCAGCATTCACATCCGTAGGTTAGAATAGAACATAATAAACTAGTTATAACCAAAGTTTCATTTCATTCGGACAAAACACTAAGAAACGGGGCCTAATTAGAGTTGGGGCCCGTTTTTTTTTCGTCACCCTGTAGTAGTTTAGGTTGGTCGAGTTCCGAGTAGTAAAGTTGTGAATTTCTTAGCATTTTCTAAAAGTAGTTTTGAAAAGTGCCGGCTAATAAATTAAAACTAAACTGGTAGCTGTCACAATCAAGGTGCAAATGCCTCGCGATGGCTTGCTTTGTTACTTCAACAAGCGTGTTGTTTTCATTATGGAATTCTTGAGCGGTATGTTATTATCGGTCAATGACCAGTAGTAACCTCCAATTGTGAAGTCGTTGTTCTGCAACGTAATTCTAGATTATTCTGTATCTGGAACGTTCTGTTGTTTTCACAATTGCCAATATCGTTTGTCATGATGTCACAAGGTTGTTTACGAATGGACCTCTGATTACGAAATCGTTATTATGTAAGAATCTTCTTGCGAACGTGACCTTCTAGACACTTCGGTTGTTTACATTTAAATGCTACGTGACCGAACGATGGTTCTTTATGATGTAATCTTCTCGAAGTTATTGGACTGAACAGCCAACTATAAATAGTGGTGTAGTTTGTGTAATGTTTATTCTGAGATTCTGAGATTATTATTATGGTGATTGTTACGAGTTGATTATGAGAGTTGTGCTATGAGTTGTGAATTGGTATAGTTGATGCAGAAATTAGAGTTATTTGAGAAGCCGTTCGTTAAAGTTCTTCAAGAAGTCAGATTATCATTTCACTAGTAGAATTATTCGACATTTAATTGACTGCTTTTCGGTTGACCCATTAAAACTACGTCATTGAATCTTTCCAAGTCTTTTTCCTGGTAAGAGATAGAAAGAAATCGTGACATTCTGGGGGCTCGTCCGGGATCAAACCGAAAAGATTTAACCGAAAAACCGAAGAATACCGAAGATTTATTGAAAGAATAATAAATTAATGTCAAGATGGCGGATACTGTCAAACATGAGATGATTGAAGACTTAGGGAGCATGGCTGAACGAATGGGGCTGACTGGTAATGAGAAGTCTCAGTTTGTGATGGAAGAGTATCACAAGATAATGGATCAAAAAGCTCAGCGAGAAGCTGACGAAAGAGAAGATAGAAGAGCTGCTCGTGAAATAAGGAAAGCAGAACTTGAAGCTGAAGAAAAACGAGCACAGCGTGAAGCTGAAGCTGCACAACTTGAAGCTGAGGAAAAGCGAGCACAACTTGAAGCTGAAGCAGAGGAGAAGCGGGCGCAGCGCGAAGCTGAAGAAAAACAAGCGCAGCGCGAAGTAGAAGCTGAAGAAAGAAGAGCGCAATATGAATTGGAAAAGTTAAAACTTGAATTAGAAAGACAAAAGCTGGACATTGGTGAGCGATCTAATTCTACTAATGATAATGCTCGAGATGTTATTGTGGCGCAAGTTAGACGTCCAGATTTGCCATCATTTGTTGAAGAAAAAGATGAGTTGGATAGTTATTTGTTAAGATTTGAAAGATATGCTACAATAGCCAAATTGGAGAAGTCGACGTGGGCTACCCAGCTAAGCATGTTATTATCGGGACAAGCTCTTGATGTATATTCAAGACTTTCGCAAGAAGAAGCCATGAACTACGACAGATTGAAGTTAGCTCTGTTAAAGCGATACAACTTTACCGAGCATGGATACCGTCAAAGATTCCGTGAGGCAAAGCCTGAAAAACACGAAAGCCCAGGTCAATTTATTGAACGTTTAAGAAACCTTTTGTTAAAGTGGTTTGAGCTTTCGGGGGCCGATCAATCATTGGACGGATTGGCAAACCTTATAGTTAAGGAACAATTCACAGATTCATGTTCAAAAGATCTGTCTGTTTATTTAATGGAGAGAAGTCCAAAGAATCTAGAAGAAATAGCCAGTGTGGCAGAACAGTATTTAGTTGCTCATGATGAGAAGTTGTCGACTGAAGAAACGTTGTCATGCGATAATGACGAAGAGAAAACAAATAATTTTAAAGGAAGTGCTGTTCCAAGAGAAGTACGTTGTTTTAATTGTAATGGCTTAGGTCACAAGTCTGTTAACTGCCGGAAGAAGACTAACAGAAATCATCAGGAATCGAGGAAGTGGTGCAATCGTTGCAATAGGCAAGGACACGAAGCGAAGGAATGCAAGGACAAGTCGTTGTCCCGATCCAATCAGTCTAGAAAAGATGAAGACACGGACGTTTATCGATGCGGTTGTGCGTTAATGATTCCTAAACCAACGCTTGACGAGGAGAATCCGGATGAAGATGTTTGCGGAAAAATAATACCTGAAGATCACCTGCCAGTAGTGGATGGGAAAGTTGGAGACAAAAAGGTAAAAGTTTTACGTGATTCTGGTTCTACTGGTATAATAGTGAGGAGAGATTTGGTTAAAGACAGTCAATTAACGGGAAAAACTGGCCATGTGACAAAAATAGATACCACTTCAATCCAAGGACCGTTAGCGATGATATCTATCGAAACTCCGTATTGTAGTGGGACTGTGAAAGCGTTATGTTTACAAAACTCTTTAGTTGATCTGATAATCGGAAATGTTTTTGAGAGAAATTCTGAAGTTACTTGTTATTCTTGTGGCAAGAATGGGCACTTTGCTCGAGATTGTTCTGTAGATAATCAGCAACGATTTCACGATGACGGATATTACGAGCGCCATGAACCGAGGAGAAGAGGCAGGCGACGACCATTTGGAGTTTGCTATAGATGCGGTAGACGCGGACACTTCGCCAGGGAGTGCGTTGCTGACGGCGGACATTCGGAAAATAGACGTTGCCGTGACAACCACTGCTACCGATGTGGGGAGATTGGACACATAGCCAGGAGCTGCTCTTTTGATGAAAAGGCTTGCTATAATTGTCATAAAGAAGGTCATCTCGCCAAGGACTGTCCGGAGAGGAGATGTTTCCGATGTAGGAAGATGGGTCATCTCGCTCGCCGATGCACTGAAGATGTTGAGGACGTTGGAGACTTTCGCAGAAAACGTGACTATTGTTTTGAGAAAAGCTATCGTTGGTAGATCATGCAACGATAGACTTATGAGAACTGATTATTGAGTAATTAATTGTTTTATGGTGTGTTTTGTATTGATTGTGTTGTTATATTGTTTGCAACAATATTCTAAGGGGGGGCGTATGTCACAATCAAGGTGCAAATGCCTCGCGATGGCTTGCTTTGTTACTTCAACAAGCGTGTTGTTTTCATTATGGAATTCTTGAGCGGTATGTTATTATCGGTCAATGACCAGTAGTAACCTCCAATTGTGAAGTCGTTGTTCTGCAACGTAATTCTAGATTATTCTGTATCTGGAACGTTCTGTTGTTTTCACAATTGCCAATATCGTTTGTCATGATGTCACAAGGTTGTTTACGAATGGACCTCTGATTACGAAATCGTTATTATGTAAGAATCTTCTTGCGAACGTGACCTTCTAGACACTTCGGTTGTTTACATTTAAATGCTACGTGACCGAACGATGGTTCTTTATGATGTAATCTTCTCGAAGTTATTGGACTGAACAGCCAACTATAAATAGTGGTGTAGTTTGTGTAATGTTTATTCTGAGATTCTGAGATTATTATTATGGTGATTGTTACGAGTTGATTATGAGAGTTGTGCTATGAGTTGTGAATTGGTATAGTTGATGCAGAAATTAGAGTTATTTGAGAAGCCGTTCGTTAAAGTTCTTCAAGAAGTCAGATTATCATTTCACTAGTAGAATTATTCGACATTTAATTGACTGCTTTTCGGTTGACCCATTAAAACTACGTCATTGAATCTTTCCAAGTCTTTTTCCTGGTAAGAGATAGAAAGAAATCGTGACAGTAGCCTACATAAATTTAGCAATTTCAAAGTTGTACAGATCTTTTAACTTTAGGATATTGAGTTGTTTATAAAAGGGTGTGACATGGTCAGCCCATTTGCCCTTCGCAACAGCATTGACTGCCATATTTTGCAAAACACCAAGCTTTCCAATATGTGTTTTGTATGACGACCCCCAAATAGTCAGTCCGTATATTAGGTAAGGATGCACCAGAGAATAGTACAGCTGAAGCATAGCTTTGGTTGATAAACAATGTTTCAATTTAGAGAGTATGCCAACAGATTTGGAGAGTTTGGAAAATAGAGCATCAATATGAAGAAGAAAAGAGAGATTCTTGTCAATGAAGATACCAAGGTATTTAGCAGTATCAACATTTTTGTTTGCCGTAAAATACTTCTACATTAGTTGATATTTGGTTGGTCTTGGGTGCAATTATTAAAAAGTTAGACTTAGAAGCATTTATAGTGAGTGAATTGGCTGTGATCCAACGTTGGATTCCTTTCAGTTCAAGATTAATTAAACTTTGAAGACTTAATAAATTATCGGCTTTAATGACAATACAAGTGTCATCAGCAAATAATCTAGGAACACAAGAAGCACAGTTAGGTAGATGATTTATGTATAGGAGTAAAAAGAGAAGTGGTCCTAATATGGACTTCTAATATGGACCTTATATGTAGACTTCTACAACTTGAAATCTGTTTTGTAAGTAACTATTAATTTAACTATTAATACTACAAAAAAGTGCTCAATGCTAAGCAAAAAAGCAAAGCAGAGCAAAATTAAATCAAATATAGTTATTACTATCTGAATCCTTAACAGCCTGTTTCACCTTTAACCAACTATGCTTTAACGGACCATCAGAAGGGTCTTATTCAAATATACTCTGAATCCTTAACAGCCTGTTCACCTTTAACCTATGCTTCAGTTTATTACAGTGATTCCCAACCGCGGCTCTTAGAGCCGCATGCGGCTCCAAGCTAGCCTTCTTGCGGCTCTCATTGACAATTATTTTTTGACTTGTCAAAATTGTTTACGAAGTCAAAATTGTTAACAAACTGCATTGGTGTCGTAGAGGTTGCACTGTCAGTGAACTTTTCATCTTACACCTTGTGCCTTCTTTATACTGTGGTGAACGGCCCATTAGGGGAAGGGAAGGTAATTTGATACGGAATGTAATTTGATACACCCCCTCTACAGAAATGTACAAAAAATGTTAGTCAAAAATATTGTCATTAGGTGGAAGATCTGTGAAAATAATGCCTGCAAAAATTGCACCATGCACCTAACTCGTGCTTTTATGGCATAAAATTATAAAAGTGTGTTTTTTGAGTATTTTCGTAAAATTTTTAACTCATGATTATTTTCGTCTGGAAAATTAAAGAAAAGTTCCTGAAAGATGAAACCAAACTCATTTGATAGTTCATTGATAAGGCTTCAAGGGCATGTCACGTTTTTTCTGCAATGTGCATCCAAGCATACAAAAATCAGAATTTTATAACTTTTTTTGAAAAAGGTAAATTGATACATGTGGAGAAGGTAAATTGATACAGTATATTAAATTATTTTTTGTGACTGTAATGAATATTGTCATTGATCTAGTTGATTTAAATAAGTTATTCTTTTTAACAAGACCTGCTACTTTGGAAAACAACTATTATGTAGGCTTTCGTAGGCCTACACGCTATCTGCTGTCAAAAAATGAGAAAAGCACAAAGCACCCCCCTTGAATAACAACTCCAGCCAATAATCCTTCCCATGTCCATCCCACTGCAGAAGCTTCGCCGCACACATGAGCCTCAACAGTCATCTTTGCACCCAAGCACGCCAACCACATATTAAATTTTCATTTATTGCTTTGCTGTCAAAGGGGATGTCTGTATTAGTTTTACTGTATCAAATTACCTTCCGGGTGTATCAATTTACCTTCCGTGGAAGGTAAATTGATACATTTGAGTGACGTTTTTAAAATTCCAATTAAAAAAAAAGTAACAAAAATAGAAAAGTGAAAATGTTTTTAAAAAGTGTGTAAGGGATCAGACTTTCATTTCAGCTTAAAATCAATAGTTTGTGTCACGTAATTTTCAGTTAACAGGCAAAAATGTTAAAAGTGTATCAAATTACCTTCCCTTCCCCTATCTACTTATTGTGAATCATAAACCATTATGTGAAATAATTAAGTTGATATGGTGTGATGCTCAACACACCTCAAAACGTGTAAAAGGTTTGGTAGATCCTATAAAACAGACTGAGAAAAACAGTAAGTTATTGCCGCTATAAAACTGTGATAGGATAATCAGCCATTCGCTTAAGTTTTAGTATATTTAGCCAAAAATTATGTCAGATCAGCCTTCAAAAAAGCGCGTACTCTTTAGCAGGAGAATCGGGTCTTTCAAACCGCTTAGGAAGAAAAGTATTTTCAAATTGAGGTAGACAACAAAGGCAATGGCCTTCTATGTCCTGTGGCGATAAGTAGTGTAAAATCTTTTAACATTGAGAGGCACTACAAAACTCATTCTACAAAATATGATTGCTACCAAGGAGAATCAAGGAAAAGAAAGTTGGAATCGGAATAAGCAAACAAATATGTTCAAGGTTAGTAATACATCTGAAGGAAAACGCAGCTTGCAGGTGGTGTTAAACACATTTCCCTACGCTATCTGACCATCGAACTAATGGATCATTTGAAACATACAGCAGAATTATCGTTATCAGTAACTTTATTGATGAGTTCAACCGCCGCATTAACGGAATGAATTACAGTAATTTTTGCCAATGATGAACATGTTTGCAAATCCTATTGCAGTTAATGTGGCCACTGCTCCTGATAATTTTCGATTAGAGCTGCTAGACATGCAGTCAGATATCGAGCCCAAACAATTATTTCAAAGTGAAGACCTACTTGAATTGTGGAGTCAAGTTCCAAAGGGAAAGTATCCCAACTTGAAAACCAATGCCCAGAAAAACGCCTCTGTATTTGGATCAACTTACGTATGTGAAGCCCTTTTCAGCAAAATGATCGGAATCAAAAATAAATATCGCAAATAAATATCACTGGTACATCAGTACATGTTCATGTACGGCAGCAGTGGCCGAGTGGTTAGCGCGTTGGGCTCGCAGTCGAGAGCCTGCATGTTTGACTCCAGCCACCTGCACTTGCTGTTGTTTCTCTGGGCAAGAAACTTTACGATAATTGCCTCTACTCAGTAATCGATTTCAAGTAATGGGTAGTACCGTACCAAATTTAAGTCATAAGTAGAGTAGACAACCGGAAATAGACATTGCCGTCGGCTGCAGCGTGGGTCAGCTGTACGTCGATAGGCGTACACCGATCCATAGCGCTCAAGTCCGCTTTCTCGCAATGCAGGATAAAGATATGAAAAACAAACAAACAAATCGCAATCGGTTGACCGATGACCACCTCATGCAGCTACTGCATCCTCTGCAATTGCGCCTCGCTTTGACAAACTTGGCTCAAAGCCAATGCCAAGTTGGACATTAAATTGATTTGTGTTATTTTTCTTGTTAGTGTTGCTATTCGTTGGTAGCCTACATGCTTTCATGCTTTAAAATTTTCGTTATAATTACTTGAGTGTTTTCATGCGGCTCCATACATACTCTGAAGTTTAAAATTCGGCCCCGACACAAAAAAAGGTTGGGAACCACTGAGTTTAACGGATCATCAGAAGGGTCTTATTCAAATATACGATTAAAATATAGAAAAGAAATGCATAGCCCTACTAAATTTTTTTCTCAGTTTTACACAAAAACAAAAACGTGCATACTGTAGGCTACAATTTTATTTAGTTATTAACACTTGCAGTAGGCCTAAGGGCGACTTAAACTTTAAAAAATTCTAGAAGTGAGAAGTTTCTCAAGCTTTTTAATTATGAAGTCTCAAGACAATTTAACAAAGTTAAACTGTGATGTCATAAAGGAATGACTCAGAAAGGCAAAAAGTGACATAAAACCGGCTCAGTGTGACCACATGAATTTAGAAAAACAAAATATTAATTCCATGTTTTTGCATTAAGCAAATTATTTGCTTTACGATGTAATGTATAGGCTACATTTGACTTTCTCGACCCGTGCGTACTGCATAGTGCATACTGCATAGTGCATTGCCTACATTGAGGTGTTTCATGTGAAAACTTTTCGGGTTTTTGAGATATCTCTGTTTTGAAAGATGCCCCTTCAGAGAATAATTGCTTGCTGAGCTGAGGTTTGCGGAGTCTTCTACAAGTCAGCAGTTGTGAACTGAGCAAACGACAACTGAGCAAGTGACAACTGAGTTAGCAACATTTGTTTGTAGTCCGATCATCACTCAGTCAAAAACTAACAAACTGTGATCTGTATTGTGCATACAAATCACATGCAAAAAATATAACTAATCTCATCACATAAAATTCAACGTAGCCTAACTCTGCATACATTTTGCTGTTGTGTTGTAATTGTATTCTTCTTGACATGTAATAGCAAAGGCAAAAAGACGTAACAGCGAATAATGTTACCAATTTATATCCTTAGACTCACCAAATTGATCTACCGTGGGCCATAGGCGTAGCCAGAGGGGGGAGGGGGCGAAATGGGCCATAGCCCCCCCAAATTTTCAAAGTTTGGATCCGAAGTTGAACACTTTGTTGAAAATATAATAAAATTTGTAGAAATTTATAACGTTTTCCAAGACATCTGGCTATTAACACCCCCAAGGACTTGTTTTAGACACACAGAAAGACACCAATAAATTTTGCAAATCGTAAATCGCGCAAAATTTACTCGATTTACGTTTCTTTTAACTAATTTGTGGAAGCAATTTCAGAATGGCTTACTCTGTTGGGTTTTTGTGTAGCTGAGTTTTTGGTGTTCTCTAATTTTAGATACAGATTTTGCCCGTTCGTGTGTAAGACCTTTAAAAAGTTAATAGCTGTTTATCTGCTAATAAATTTCATACAAATATTACCTTAAAAGTGTTTCCAGAAAGCGCTATAATCCATCATTTAAGTGTAATTTTGCAAACAATTTCCGGGGGAGCATGCCCCCGGACCCCCCTAGAATACGCGTGCCTTCGGCACGCTCTAACCTCACCAGTTTTATTCTTTCCCTTGCTCAAGCCACCAAGATACGCCACTGCACACCAGGTGGCGATGTCTTGACTTAAATCAAACACTTTCTCGTTCTCTTCAACTCATCAAATATTTGGCCCCCCCAAATTTTTTTCCTGGCTACGCCACTGCCGTAGGCTATGCCACAATGTAATCCGCACCCAACGAACAAATCAGTTCTTTTTACATTGCTTCCACATTTCTAGACGTTGAATCAACTTTTAAAAAACTGATTTGCTGCCTGGGTTGTGTGAACAGAAGGCAAAATGGAAATTTGGCGAAGAGTACAAAGCGCTGTTTTAATAGTAAACGTAGCACGAACGATCACATCAGACGTTTATACTCTGCATACAGTGTCGTCATATTTTATATTTAACGTCTAATGGGTGTTTGTTTTTTAATTAATATTAAGACTGTCTGACAACCTGATGAAAATTCTATGTACGGCATCTAATTTAATAATAACAATAATGTTAGTTTTTATATAGCGCTGTATCCATCGCAGAATGCGTTGCTCCTCATCGCTTTACAAAGCAGACAGTGTCAATGCAGCCGTATAGAGGCGCAACTGAGTACATTATTACCCGAATCCACTCTATTGCTCAGTGCCAAGCAGGAATTAGATTCAGTACCATTTAGCTATTTGACTCCATTAAACTTTTTCCACATAATCGTTGTTCTAATTATATTTTTGAGGTTAGCAGAAGGTATTCATAATTTTGTAGGTTGAAGGAATGAATTTACACATAACAGGATAGTGAAACAATATCACGAATTATTACATTTTAACAAATGCAAATGCTGGTGGTAATCATGCACATGAAAAATACGCTATAGTCAGGCCCGGATTTAGGGGGGGCAGAGGGGGCAGTTTTCCCTGGCCCCCCGACTTTTGAAGGGCCCCCCTATGTGGAAAAAAATGTGATTTTGTGTTATTTTTTTCCTTTTGGCCTTTAAAGTTTCTGCAAAATGCTGTGCAGTACTGGACTGATGCTACTGTAGACGTAGAGACAGTTTTTCGCGCCATAGGCCCAAAAAATTTTTTTGCACGGGGCCCCCCGATCTAAAAGTGCCCCGGGCCCCCCATCAGCTAAATCCGGCCCTGGCTATAGTAACGCAAGACTAGAAGACAGAGAACTCCACAAAACTCAAAAAATTGAACATATCACATACAAATCAGAAGCATCTGTTGTCTGACAACCACCTCAGTGGTTTTCGCTTTCAGCTTTGGTAGATCTGAGATCGATTCCAGGTCGGTTCAAAACCGGAGGTTTTAAAAACTGTAGCGACTCTGTTCTTTCTTGATTTGTAGCCTCCCCAGAGAAGTTTCACTTTTGAAAGGTCACGACCTTACTTTGTTGCAAGAAACTGGAATATTTCTGACTTGGTTCAAAGACATAGCCTACAAAATGATACGGACAAGAACAAGCTAACCGCAAAGAAATCTGTGCAAAACAAGATGAACAATACGTTAGTCAGCCTCAAGTTATTATTAAATGACATCACACAATACAAGAATCATTTAACGACTTATCTGCTAACAGAATTACGTCATCAGAAATCTCGAGGTTTAAACAAGCAAAAACATTAACAACTGAAACAAAGGAAATATTTCATTTCAATGTCTAAACACTTTTACAAACATTCTTTGTTATTTATTGTGTAAATGTGGACTCAACTTCCAAACACAATAACGCATTGTTTGACTACAAAGACAAGTTTTGTCGCTTACCTATGACAAAAAGAAAAGTTTACGTCATAAGCACGTAACACCAACGCGAAGGGAAGATGACACAGTATTGTACCCTACGATCAAACATCACATTGGCTTCACAATTAGCTTCTATAAACCAGAAAAGACGAAAAACAAAGGAGCACATCGTTTGTGTTGTAACCCACCATCGAAGTAAGTTTCACGCTGTAACTCTGATAATATCGCCGTTTGTGGTAAGTGTCTTCCCTAGCTTGAAAGAGAGATTTTATTTAGCCTGTTGCGAGAATATTACGGTACAATTTTAATTAGGGCGATTAATTTTTGACTTTTCAAAAATTGGTCAACATTTTAGCGTTAAGTCAAAATTGTTTACAAACTGCATTGTCGTGGTGTCGTAGATGTCGCACTGTCAGTAAACTTTTCATTTTACACCTTGTAGCCTACTTTATAGTGATTTTGCGGCAGCTGTAGGTCAGGTGCAGCTCTTGCTTCGGTTTTGCTTTACTTAGATACTTCATGTATGTATCACGATATCTCAATCTGAAACAGAACTGCGTGGACAATGGTTCTTCTATCAGGAAGAGCATGGCATTGTCAGTATGAAACAACAGCACCAGCAGTATACGCAGGCCCGGATTTAGGGGGGAAGAGGGTGCAGTTGCCCCGGGCCCACCGACGTGGAAAATGTGATTTTGTATTATTATTATTTTCTCTCAGCCTTTAAAGTTTCTACAAAATGCTTCCTTTTTCTTTCAAGGTTAATTTTTATTCACAAGGTGGTGAATGACCTTGGCGTAAAAGCATTAGCGGTGTAGATGATTTTCAAGTTACCTTGTAAACGTAAAAAAATTGTATAGGGCCCCCGATCTAAAAGCGCCCCGGGCCCCCATCAGCTAAACCCGGCCCTGAGTATACGCTGAACTTCAGTGCTGCCAGCCAACTACGGCTGCTGTTGAACGTTCTTTCTCCATTCTTGGCAAGTTTCTTTGTAAGGACAGACAGTTCCCACCAGAAAATATAGAAAAGTATCTCTCGTTGTACTGTAGGCAGTGGGATGGCGCAACGAATAAGGCGTTGGGTTTCCAATTATGCAAAACTGGTTCGACTCCCGGCTTCAGCTGGTTGTTGAAAAACATCGCTCACCTCTACCCAGGGTGTAATAAATTGGGTGGGCGTAGTTGCTGAAGTAAAGGCGGCCGAGAGAAAGGAACTGGCCATCCTATGCCGAAAGCTTAGTATAATGAGAACCTTATTTTCTCATTCCCCAAAGCTCAGTATCTGAGTATGGGACTTTTACTGTAGGCTACTAAAATGAAATTTAACTACTTGAGTTCTTCATACGTCAAAATTGGTAAAAAAAACGGTTTTCAATATCAAAATTTTATATTTTTAGGTCAAAATTTTTCGTTTTTAGGTCAACAAAATAATCGCCCTAATTATAAATAATTCGACTAAAATATCGATCTAGACACCGCAACAGAATTAATACCACTAATCGTATTGCAACTTATCAGAATACCACAATCAGTTAATCTTAGCCTAGAATTCAGCTCCTACGCCAATTAAATGGGAAAAGACTATAACATCACACGCCCAGGGCGAAAGAGAAAATTGAATTGAGTCCTGTCTTTGTCATGAGTTACCAAGGAGGGTGGGGGAGGGACTTATATACCAGTCCCAGGTATAACCTGTCTCCCCCACCCTCCTTGGTAACTCATGACAAAGACAGGACTCAATTAAATTTTCTCTTTCGCCCTGGCCGTGTGATGTTCTAGGCGTTACCAGTTAAATGACCTTCAAGGCATTGTGGTAATTTTTTCTGTGAATGTGCTTACAATCGTACGGTAATCTGTTTATTCGTATATTCAGAATATAAAGGAATGCACCAGCAAACATTTATAGTAGTGGTTCCCAACCTTTTTGACCTTGCGGCACCCTATCAAAGAGATAAATAGTTTGCGGCACCCTGGCAAAACTGGATCAATTTTATGAAGTTTCTGTATTTCAAATAACTGTATGAAATAACACAGAATGAGTTGTACAGTATAGCGCGGCACTATCTGGAGGCACATTCGATAAAGCCACCCTCATTTCTTCCTCGACTATAAGCAGTCGTTCTCGTTTTTTAGTTTTTATGTTTGTACGTTCGTTCAGGGCCCGATTAACCATGAGGCACACGAGGCATAGGCCCCCTGGTTTTGGGGGCCCCCACTTTTTTTTACATTAGTACCGTACGCGTAACTAGTGAAAGTTGTTGTGCCAGTAAAACATGTGAAACGTTGCACAGAGGTGGGTTTATTTTAACATTCTATTACTGATACCACAATGAAATGGAACTAGTTTTAGTTATATAGGCTATTAATAATTTCTGAAATAGCCTGCCATAATATTTTTATGAATAGGCTACTTTGTATTTTTTCTTGTACTATCCTGGAATCCTGCTGCCAACCAGCTCACATTTCAAAAACAGTAAATTGTAATAAAGTCAACAAGAGTTATGATGACTGAACAGTTTACGTAATAGGGCCTAGCACAATTATTCTGTGAAAACAATTGTTTTTTATTTCTCTAATAACTACCGCTTTTACTTTTTAATTTGTTAGCTTGTTTGTTTATATTACTATTAGATATTAGGCCTACTGGTGTTAGTAATTTAAGTGTTGTTTAATACTAAACCCGATAACCATAATTAATATATAGGCTACTTGCTAATGCATTTTATGCCAATCTTCCATCGTATGTAAAAAGTCAATACTTTCATATAGGTTTCAAGAAACCATTAATAAACTCTGCTAGTTCAAATTCAAGTGTATATTTTGCTAGTGTAGTTCTGTCCAGTCTTCGATATCATTAGTCCAAACTCTTGGTGGTCTGCCTCTATTTCGCTTGCCGTTCATTTTTGCTTCTAATAGTTGTCTTTGAATGGAATTATTGCGAATCATGTGGCTAAAATATTTTAATTTTCTTGATATAATTGTTTGTAAATTTCCATGTTGGTTTGTAGCCTATTCTAGATCGTACATCTTTGTGATTATATCCTTCCATGAAAGTTTAAGCATTCTTTTATAAATCCACATTTCAAATGCCTCAAGTCGTTTAACCATTTGTGATGATACAGTAGCGCACCCAGAAATTTTTTTAGGGGGGGGGCTAATTCAGAAATGTCGGCCGAGTGATTTGCGACAATGGTACCGTAACAGTGATAATAGGGCAATGCCTATCCCTTTGATTACCATTTAAAGGCACTCACGGCTCACAACCCACCGGCTGCCGATACATCAAGATTCGTTCTCTCAATCAGATTAGAAGTTGGCCTAGTGAACCCTATGCTACTAGCACCATCAGCATCCTCATCCCTACATCCACTCTCGCAACCTTCTATAGATCTAGACTTTTTCGTCATGTATGACAAAATAGAATTAGCTTTCCGTTTTCCAACACAAATAAGTGCGAAATCAACAACTAGCACGAAAATAGTTTGAAACAAAACACTAATTTTGTAAACAGTAAATTTAATGTGGACATTTTTCCTACTTAAAAAACATTCAAAATTAGTTCGTATTTTCAATTAAAGTCCCAGACGCTTTCGTCTCTCTGCTCAAATGTCGTATAGGCCTACAGTTTTACACCATTACGGGAGCATCTGAATTTTAGAGAGTTAACCCTATTGTAGCGACACGGGGTTTAATGAGGACGCCCCACTTTAGTAGTGAAATATTTCTCAAACGGAAATATGCTGGAATTTCTTAACTTTTAGTTTTTGTTCTTTTCGAATTTTTTAAACCTACACTGGTCATTTTTTTACCTTCCTGCCCTTCACAATAAAGCATTTCGTCTCAGGTGGCTAGACATTTTCGTGCAATGCTAGGTATATATAATTTAATGTAAAACAATGAAAACTGTTAATACTACAAAAAGTGCTCAATGCCAAGCAAAGCGAATTAAATCAAATATAGTAATAACTATGTTTAATTTAATGTAAATGCAATATAAATGTTACTGCAATTACTTTGAAATGTAAAAACGCCCAAAAATGCCTTATATTTATGAGCAAAAGTAACTTTTTGTTTAGTTTAGCATTACTTTATGCTATAATTCAAAACTTTCAATTTTGAAGCTATTTTTGGGAAAGCAGAATAAAAACCGACTTTCTGACGTCTTTTCATCTCAAACACTTTATTTCAATAAATTTGTTGGGTAAAAATTTAATTTCTATACGCACAATACACATTGCTATTATCTTGTAAAATATTTTGGCTCTCTGATTTTCATAGCTCCCGTTATTAGCGATTAATTAGCCCGGGGGCTAAAATAGCCCGTGACGTGCTTTCCGCGTACGAAAACAGCTCGTATTAAGATAGGGTTGAAAAAAGGTAGGCTACCATCAAAGACCATGCCATGGAGTGTCCTTTTTGCATAAATCAAAAATTCTCTGCTGACTCATTTAAAATTTTACGCAAAGGCAAATCCCAATTTGACACTAAAATTCAAGAAGCACTGTTAACGCTACAACCCAAATTCAAACAAACAATTATTTGCTGGAGGCGCGTCCATTCTGCTTAACATTTACTTGATATATCACGTTCCCTGCGGTGCATATTTTTTTGTAGTTATTTAGCCTACAGTATGTTGTTGCCTTTTCCTAATGTAAATTTACCTTCAAGAAGTTGAAATTTATTGTATTTTTTAATTAACTTATTTTCAGATTCCTGATGAAGGCTTAAAGTTAAGCCGTAAACGTTCGACTGTTAAAACTATTTGTGAATATGTAAAATATATTGCTATAATGCTCAACCCTGTTGTATTGTTGTGTCTTATTCATATCTAACCTGTAAGCAAATGGTATAGCTTAAATGGAGAACATAGAAAAACGTCCTTGGGTTTGGGGGGGGCTTGAGCCCCCTTAGCCCCATGCTGGGTGCGCTACTGTGATGATAGTGTCCATGTTTCTGCATTGTAAAGTACCGTAGCCTAGTCCAGATAAAGGATTTCATAATTCGTTTTCGAGTGTTGATATTAATTTTGCGTGTTGTTAACAGTGGCGGCTCGTGGCCTGTAGAAGTGAGGGTGCTGCAAGTGACATGTCCCTGCAGAGTTCGCCAAAGGCGAACGTTCCGGCGGGGGGTCTGGGGGGCCTCCCCCAGAAAATTTTGACAAATTACATTGAATTTGGTGCGTTCTGAGCGTATTTCCAGCAAAAATTGCAATGAAAATAATCGAGATTAATGTATTGATTACCTTTACAAAGAGTTTTCACAGACATAAATTTCCATAATTAAGGTGCAAGTAGATTTTATATAGGCTAACAAGAAGTCTCAAATACAGGTAGAGTAGCCCTACTGTTCTTTGAAAAACTCCATGGTGTTATGGGGTGCTGGGTGTTATGACGGAGGTTTATTAAATGTCTTCCAGCGCATACAAACAACGACAAAGTGTAAACACACGAAAATAGCACTAGAAACAGCAGTCAAACGATGATCGTTAAAACACGCATAGGAAAGTGTGTATTACTGCAGCGAAATAAAATGCATGGCTACTGCACCTGAAATGAAACAAAGGCCTTTACAAAACATATACACAGCTCGGACAGCTGTAACTTCAGCCAGGGATACTATCTGGTAGGCTACTACACCTTGCCCCAAGGAGCAACCACAATTAAGAGGTAACACCATTCTGCCTCAAAGTGAAATTTCTGCTGCTGGTTGCAGTTTATAGTAAGTACCCAAGGACCAGGACTACATCACATACGGTGATATTTAAAATAAACAATTTTTCTTTGTTTATTGTGGTAAAGTCACTTGTATTTACTTTATTTTGTTGAGCAGCCAACCATAGACTATAATAGTTTGGAAGGTGTAATCAAACAGTAATGTCGAAGTGAATGAAGAGACCAAGTTCAGATAATATACTGACATAGTTCTCGTAAATTTTGCCTTGAATATTATCGTTTGACCGTGTTTTTCGATACAACCCTTTTGACGTACGAAGGAAGGCGAGGGCATTGCAGCAACAAAATTGAGAGAACAACATGGCAATGACACACACAGCTAACTCAGACAGATAACAAACCACATAACACATTTAGATGTGTGATGACTTACACATTTAGACGATAGTGTCTACAGTCGGTCCAGTGCCGTGAACCATGCTTACACATTTAGACGATAGTTTCTACAGTCGGTCTGGTGCCGTGAACCATGTTGTTACGAGGGCTAAGTACAAATAATTTTCACGCATAATAATACCAACACTTACATAGCACCACATCCACAGTGCAAACTATGCTTCTGGGCACTGTGCATGACAATGGTGATAAATAATACGGTACATTCAGTCATAATGTTCAGTGAAATAGAACGTTTTCAAGCGAGTTTTGAATTCATTTAAATTTTCAGCTTCTTTTACACAAATAGGCAAACAATTCCAGCAACTGGCAGCAACAGCTGGGAAAGTGCGATTTCGATATTGTGTTTTACATGAAGGGTTGCAAAAGAGCAATGTTGAGAACGCAAAGTTCTGGCAGGTTTATAATGAACAAGCAAAGTGTCCAGATAGTTCTGAGCAAAACCATGGAAAACTTTATAAATTAATAGACATATTCTGAAACGAATACGATACATTACTGGAAGCCAATGCAGGGATTTTAGTATAGGAGTAATATGCTCATGTTTACGTGTTAAAGTAATTAGTCGAGCGGCAGTATTCTGAACTCTTTGAAGACGCAAAATAGCACAATGTTATTTAACAATGAATTTGAATAATCAAGCCTGGATGTGCATGAGTTAAAGTTTTACAAGCATCAATATTTATGAACTGTCTGATGGAACCAATATTTCTGAGATGAAAAAAGTAAATTTAACAGTGTCACTGACAAACTTTTCCAAACACAAATGTTGATTTAATGATACACCAAGCAATTTAATTGAATTAGAAGAAGGAATAATATTACTCAGGGTAAGGGTCATGTCGTTAAACTTTGAAATACACCGTTTTGGAGAGAATACAATAAACTCACATTTTTCTTGATTCAGTTTTAACATATTATAATACAGTATAGTACACCCAATTTGAAATATCAACCAAACATTTTTGATTTTATATACAACACAATAAATCTTCATCAGTAACATGCAAATACAATTGTATATCATCAGCATATGAATGGTGTTGTAAAACTCTATGTAGCCCTATGAACTCTAAAACTCTAAAATGAACCCTAAAACTCTATGAACCCTAAAACTCTATGAAGCCCATGTCGCTTCATGATGTCAAACAGAGGTTTGTAGAGGCAAAACCAGACAGGGCCGAGAACACAACCCTGAGAAACTCCAGAAGAAAGGAATGTTGCAGAAGACATTGAGTTTTCAATTGCGACAGACTGAGTTCGGTCAAAAAGATAAGGAGAGAACCAGTCAAGTACCATTCCGCCATTCCTGTAATGTCAAAATCTGATTTGAGACGATTTATAAGAAGTTTGGGAGCTGGTATACAAGTCCCCACCCCTTGGTAACTCATGACAAAGAGAAATTGACCAAAGCATGTGGATTGAAGTGTGTGAACAGTAAAGCAAAGGTAAAGCAGTTTCACCCTATAGTATATGTTTGGTCGTGTCCTGTCTTTGTCATGAGTTACCAAGGGGGGGAGGGACTTGTATACCAGCTCTGAAGTTTGTGATCAATGGTAGCCTATTCAAAGCAGCTGAAAGATCAAGAGAAAGTAGAACAATGCTATGATTACAGTCAAGTACAGTAGCAATATCATTATGAATTCTTAGTAAAGCTGTTTCTGTGGAGTGATGTTGACAATAAGCAGATTGATTGATATCAAATAAATTTTGCCCGTATAAGTCCAAATGAAACTTCCAGCATAAAACTATGAGATATAGCATTTACTAAAAATTGTATATTTAATGGTACAAAACTTCAAAAATTGCAACTAACCTCAACTGGAATGCATTGATCGTTGCACCACTCATAGTACCGGTAGTCATCATGCGAATGAAGCGATTTCAGAAAAATTAAAAACAGTTAATACAGCAGGCATGAACTCTCGCAGAAGTAAAATTACAGCGTTGTAAGGATGAGTGTTAGATGGTATGTAGCAATAAAAATTAGCTTAAGAATGGCTCTGAACATATAATGAAAAGGTGCTTAGAAACCTAACAAGAAAAAAAAAACTAAAACCTAAATCTTAGTGTAGCTATCACTTTGCAAGAAACTTCTTTGCAATAATGGATCGCTACCTCATCATGACCTCTGAGTGGGCAACTCATGAGTGGCAACTCTGAGTGGCAACTCAAATTTCTCACACAGTTTGATGCAGTTGATAATTTTTGATAAAATTTGCCGATTTTCTTTTACTTTCTCACTGTGGCGAGCAATTGATTATCTGTATCCAGAATAAAGCTGGGAAGCAATATTAGCTGTATCTAAAAGAGGTAAATTTACCATGTTGTTCAAATGAAGTTGTGATTTATATATCATGTCTTGCAATGTTTCGATTGATATGATTTAAATCTTTAATTCTTGACTTTGTCCATGATGCATCACCACCAAACAGTAAGCATGGAAAGCAAAATAATGCATTTTTTCACTGCAGCCACATAGCCACAAGTTAGTTTTGTATAAATGTTGATTAAAATGCCGGGTATAACCTTTAGCCTACTACTGCTGGATGGTGCTCTTTGTGAAATTTCAAGGGGAGGCGTTGGCCTACCTTCAAGTTTAATATTGATCTTTTCTTGTAATGATAACCTATTGAAAGTTGTACTTTGCAAATATTGAACAGAGTTGTCTATGATCAGATCAAAAAAGCTTTAACATTCAGTATAATGATGATAGCACAATTTGAAACAATAACTTACATAAGCTATGTGTAGGTAAAATGAAAGATAGTCAGGCAGTGTAGCCAATTTAGCAGCTCGTACTCGAGAGCCTGCATGTTCGACTCCAGCCACCCGCACTTGCTGTTGTTTCTCTGGGCAAGAAACTTTACGATAATTGCCTCTACCCAGTGATCGATTTCGAGTAATGGGTGGTACCAAATTTAAGTCATAAGTAGAGTAGACAACCGGAAACAGACATTGCCGTCGGCTGCAGCGTGGGTCAGGTGTACGTCGGAAGGCATACACCGATGCATAGCGCTCAAGTCCGCTTTCCCGCAATGCAGGGTAAACATATGAACAAACAAACAAACAAACAGTTGCCAATACCGGTACTTATTTGTTTTACCTGTCTACAGTAGGCTACACAATTAACAATTCAAAAGGGATAAGACAGTAGGAACTAGGAATATATCAATACTCAGGCTATAATACTTCAGACTGGTTCAACATACCACAGGTTAGTCTTAAGTGCCCTACCTGCCTATTGCTTTTGCAATCATATGCTAAAAATTGCTCACTGTAGACTGGTATAACAAAGTCCTCATATGCCATAAGGCAAATCTAGCCAATAAACAGCTAATTATAGGCTAAGTTATGTCAAATAATAAAACTTTTCTGCGTTTCATAGTCTATCGTCAATGACCGGTAAGCTGTCTAACGAAACCAGCAGTGTATGTGCTGACTTGAGCAACATTGGAACACAGTCAAACTATTGGGAGCACAGCTCCCAGAGGCTATGCTTTTGCCTGCGTTTGTGTTCGCGTCATTGGGGTTTTCCCAAATCGTCATAATAGAAAGAACACCTTTCGTGGAGCTTCTTGGTTGCTCAGCTCCACAGAGTTTCCATTCAAATTTTTAAAAAGAATGCAAAAGAGTGAATGTGCAAGAACAGCGAAGATAAGTTGAATCATCACGAGGACGTCGAGGAAAATTTTTGTAAGGGTATTTTCAACAAGTTCTATTTTGATGTCAGATCGCAGAGGGAGCTGCAGCTCCACAGCTCCCTTTAACGAGCCGCCACTGGTTGTTAATGTCTTTTTCATTTTTACGAAGTTGTTTCTTGCTATTTCTATTCGTCTCAATATTTTCGTATCGCATCTGCCATTTTCAGTTATTGTGTGTCCTATTAGTAATCACGCTTTAGAAATTTGTCAATGTAGAATAATGACAGAATCAAAATGAAAAAACTATTGTGATGTCACTTTAACTGCTGGATGTAACGACTTTGCTGGACACAAATGTATCCTTGGAGTGTTCTCAACATTTTTCTCTAAAATGTTTTCTGTGGAAATGCGAGAAAAGTATGAAGGAAAAGGAAATGTCCAAGGAGTGACTGAAGAAACACTTGAAGCTGTTTTAAACTTCATTTATAGGCTACTTGTGACATCACAATCACAAGTGAGAATGTGTACAACTTAATAGAAGCAGCTAATTGCATGGGGATTCCTCACTTGAAAGAATTCTGTGTGGAGTTTTTACTTGAGGAAATTGATGCAACAAACTGTCTAAAAATTCGATCATACTTAAAGTTGTATAATCTTGACAAACTTGCAGAACAAGCAGATTTTGTGATTGAAAACAACTTTGAAAGTCTAATCAAGGAAACAGAATTTAACGAATTGAAATTTGAAGACATCAAAGAAATACTTGAAATGAAAAATAAACAAGTGACGTCTGAGGAAATTGTTTTCCATGGAATGATTGAATGGATCTAGGGATATTAGACTTAGTAGGTATCCCTGAATGGATCAAACATGACGTCGATGCACGTCAGCAACACTTGACTAAGCTTTTCAGTTTATTGAAACTTGACAAGTTATCTGGAAGTTTCATGCAAGATGTTGTCAGTCAAGAAGAATTGATCATGATTTGTCTGGAATGCCTCAAAATGTGTTTTCAATCAACACTTTTTAGAATTCCTGTTCAAATCAACAATCAACCCAATGATGAACAACCAAAATCAGAAAGTCATTTCATGGGGTTTTTCGAAAAGCAAGTGTGGAAATATGATGTCACAAAGAAACAAGCAACTAAAGATTCAAGCACATTATTTGATTATAGTGATGGATCAGTAGTCAGATACAAAAGAAAAGTTTATGTCATCAGTGGATGTGAATGTGATATCAACTCTATGGAAAGATTAGACTTGGATAACCAAGCAGCAGGTTGGAAAAAGTTAGCTTCTACAAACGTAAAAAGAGAAGGCGGTGCTTCTGTTGTTTTCGATGATCGCATTTACAATTGCGGTGGCCATGTTACCTATGAGGCGATGCGATCTGGTAAATGTTATAACATTGCCGAGAACAGATGGAACAGCATCGATGACATGAATGAGCCACGTTATCACTTCGCCTTGGTTTCTACCAGCGGAGGAATATATGCAATTGGTGTTGCAACAACAATTACTTAAACTCAGTTGAACATCACGATCCTAGCCAAGGTGATTGGAATATTGTTCCTTCAATGAAAGTTGCCAGACAAGGTTTAGCAGGTGTTGTTCTCAATGATCAAATATACGCAATAGGAGGATACAACCAGAGTGGATCACTTGATTTGGTCGAACGGTTTGATCCACGGAATCAAACATGGTGTAATGTTGCAAAGATGAATTGTGAAAGATGTTATCATGGAGCTTGTGTTTTAAATGGGAAAATTTACGTTGCTGGAAATGGTTTAGACGCTGTGGATGTTTATAAACCAGAAACAAATGATTGGGAAATAGAGGCTAATGTTGCTGAGTTAAAAGACTTTCAATTTATTGTTGACATTTAGTTTTGGTTTGTGTTCTTGATGTCAACGGTAGCCCAACAGAGTAGCCTAAAAAATTTTTCAGAAATCAATCTGAAATCAAATGCTTCCACTGTCTTTGCAATCATTGCATTGAAATATATCTAGGTTTGTTTTTGTATAAACACGCTCCTTACCGTAGGCGATAGGCTAATACAGTGGTTCTTAAACTGAGGTGTGCGCCCTCTTTGGGGGTAAAGATTTTCTAAGGGGACATGAAATTTGTAGACTGTTGCACTAGTAGTCTATGCGACGGTATCAGGCCATCAGTGGCGTACCTATGCAAAATGGCGCCCATGGCAAAGTTTAAATTTGCGCCCTTTTTAACAATTGACAAGCAAAACAAAGTAACCTTAGCGGGTTTAACATAATGTATTATACACAAAGCAAAATATATAACATAATGATTCTAACGTTTTCGACACGTACGTGTGTCCTCACCAGGAATTAAATCTGCAATATACATAAAATAAAAAGTTGTAAGATAAATTTGACTTTGCACTACAACTGTAACGACACTCTCGACTGAAAAGCACAAACTGAACAAATGATACAAGAATGATTACGAATAAATTATACGGTGGGAAACAGATCACATGAGGTGTAAACTACAGGCATTGGACAAACAATCAGAACACACACAAAAGGAACGATAAGCCACAGGCGAATAACTGCCGGTTGAGAGATGGATTGTTACGTTTGATTTTTAAGGCTTCCATGATCTTAGTCTGAAAATCAGATCTGCCTCGAGAAATGATTTTAAATTGGTCGATCGAGACATCATCAGTGCAAGTTTCACAAGAGGCGATGTGCTCTTTAATTGCACTTTTGGTTGTTAGGTTTGGATTTTTTAACAATTGAAGTTAAATATTGCATAGGCCTACAAGTCTGTTATGAACAAATCACAAAGAAAATAAATGTATTATTGCCGTTTTATAATGTTCAAAGGCAGTCACGTGAGATTGTTTCGTCGTGCAAGTTTTTTTCTCTCTGCGGAGCCAATCAATTTTATAGAATGCTGCGCTTTGTGCCTTGTTTCCAAGTTATTTTCCACATAAAAACTAGCTAACGCGGCTTCCCCTTTCTTTTTCATCTGACGCTGTGTATTCTGTAGTGTAGCCTACTACCAAGTGAATTATTGGACATAAGTTTGTTATGACCTTCTAGTTACTACTGTTTGCTAATATCGTTAGTTTGTCGTATGTATCGTTAATGTCAATTGTTTGCTAGTGTCTCATAGCCTACTGGTCTTGTTTTAAATACAGATTAGGCCCTACCGCTACAAACCAACTAAGTTAAAGCGCGTCAATCTACTTGTCCCCAAACGAAGGGTCGAAGTCTATTGTGGTTTAACCACAGTTTAACCCTCGAATGGCCGTGGCCGCAATAAAATGTATTCTGCCTAAACAACAAAATAAGCAAAACTTTTCAGCAAATGAAATCATTGTATAAAATATTCATAAGGACCACAACATCTACAAATAGGCACATTATCATAGCCTACGGTAGTATTGGCAAACCAAATTGACAATCTTACAAAAAAATATCATATCATATACAACATATTAAAACTGCAATTTATTTGTAAATGAAACACATTTAGTTTGGAAGGTATGTTACATATAAGTTATTTGTGCATGTGGTATATTACGATAATAACTGGCGCTCGAAAGACATTATTCCATTGAAAGGAAGTTAGGTAAAAGTACGGTACCGGCGTATATTCATAAAGCACAGCTTGTGAAATTGTGAATGAACCTCACAACTTCAGACTGCTGAGTGCTAGGCAGCGCCAGCATAGCAAGTAAAAATAAGTCATACCTAGCCTATATCTTGGCCTCAGAATTTCATATAATCATGCTTATAGGCTCAATAATACTTTACTGCTAATTTCTTCCTAGAACAGACTGAGCGCTCTGGTCAGGCCAAATTGAATTCAAACAGATTAGATTTATAAATTCTTATAAAAATTAATAGTAGCCTAAGTTCTGTTTCTACTTCTAAGCTTCAACTACAATCGCTGCTTAGCGACTTTATTAAACTTCCAATTGTTGCTGACTGGAATGGCGCAGCGAATAAGGCGCTCGCTTTCTACTCATGCAATCCTGGTTCGACTTCCGGCTTAAGCTGGTTGTTCAAAAACACCGCTCACCTCTACCCAGGGTGTAATAAATTGGGTGGGCGTAGTTGCTGGAGGAAAGGCGGTCGAGAGAAAGGAACTGGCCACCTTACTCTGGTTAGTGCCGAAGGCTTATTAGTATAATGAGAACCTTCTCATCCCCCGATGCTTGAATTCAAGTATGGGACTGAATTCAAGAATTCAAGTAATTTTTACAGTAAAAGAGAGACTCCTTTTTAATCATTGTATTGGGTGCAAATTAGATTTTGAAGAAAGTGTAAGCATGGCTCGACGAGCCATGCCTGCCACACCCTAGGTACGCTACTGCAGTCTGCAGGCCATACAAGTCGTGAACAGAAATGTGGGTGACATCTTAATCTTGTGTCACGATTATTGACTGGTGATGTGACCTAGTTTTGGCTTTAGTTTCAAACACTTATTCTTGCGGTTGTTGTTTATTCCATTGTTCGTTAACAATCGCTGTTTGTGACGTTATTTTGTGTGATAATGGCTTTTCTGCACTTCTAAGTGTGAAGACACAAGCTCGAAACAAACTTAACTGTAAATCTGACATGCGATGTGCGTCGTCTTTAATAAAGCCACGAATTAAACTGCTGGCTTCGAAAAAGCAGCTACATCTCCTTGGTTGGTTTTGAATCTTTATCCTCGGACTGACAAAGCCTTGATAGGCTATTCCTCATAGTTTCGCATACTTGTAGACTAGAGGCTCTTGACGCAGGGCTGGTTACCGAGATTGGCAGAGTGAAGCTTTCCGATTGTTGAAGTGTTGTCACTGGAGAATTATTCCATTCACTAGATGCCGCTGAATGAAGAGCAGTCCTGAAAAGCGTTGCTCAAGCGCACACCCCGAGAGTCGAACCAGCGCTTCTTGATTGTGAGCCGGGCTCGTAACGACTGAGCTAACGAGGCGTACTTATCATTAATGAAAGGAAAAGTACAGTAGGTTGTGATCCACTGAATTTTTTGATTTGGGCATGATGGAATATAAAAAATAAACTCTGTTTGTATCAAATATATCACTGAATGTATTTTTTTGCGTTGTGTAGGCTACATACATTATATTTACATAACATAGCTCACGATCTTTCTTCGTGCATTGCTTAGTGTAACATCGCCAGGCGACTTTCATCAGCAGTGTTTACTTTACTGTCAAAATACGAAAATTACGTCAGTAGCAGGTTCAAGGAGGCCCATTTGGTGACGTAGCCTACACCTCAATTTGTTTTTTCTAAACTTGATAGCCCTTATGCTTTGATTTTTATTCTTTACTACATTTTGTCAGCTATGCGTTGTACGTACACTGAAGCCTACAGGTTATAGCCTACAGTTGTTTTAGAATTTTGTTCTGTTGTTACTAAAAAGTATATTTCTACCAAAGTTGGTAATTGTTTTGTTTGTAGTGTGCTTCATTCACGTAATAAAAGTGTGATAAGATGCATTTATGTAATTGCCAAACGTAACGAAAATCTCCAATATGCCATACAACGCATCATAGCTACTCTTAGATATCTAGATTCTAGATAGAACATAGCTACTCAACTACAACATAACAACGCTACGCATAGCAACATAGCTGGAGAGAAATACATTTGATGGCTAGTGTGGAGGCTACACCGGTATGGTTAGCGAAACACAATGCTCGCTGTTCTATAGTGAGTAGTCAGGTAGTGATAACGCCAGGAAGATCGCTCCTTCTTAACATAGCTACTCTGACAACCAACCAACATGTGCATTGCATATGTTATGCGAACAAAAACTTCAATATTGTGGATTACACCGGTCTACACGATTTGTGCTGATTTAGAGTAATTTTGGGGTGCTAAATCAGAATCTGACCTCAGATTTATCCTATCACGTCAGATTTGTGTGATATGATAGCAGAAAATTGTTACCTTAGTCAAAAGTGGAAGATTTGACGTTGCGTTTATTGCACATTGTGCTGTATCCAGAAATCCAGGCCATGTGGTGCATAAGCAGTGATGTACGCGCATACAAAAAATATTGACGCCGTCAGCGCAAACGCAAACGTTCGAAAAACTATACGCCGCATGCGTCAACGCAACTTGTAAAAAAAGTTGGCGGCGTCAGCGTTAGCGCATACTCTAGCGCATACTCATTTTGTTTGCTAGGTGCCAAACATTCACATGGTATAAACCACTCGAAACAACACACTTTTCAAGCCACTTCGCGATTTCTCGTTACAAGAAATTATCTTTTTGGCCGGAAGGCACATCTGGCATTGAAAATATAAGTTTTTGCCTTTCGAAGAAGAGCTTAAAATACTTTTCCATGTAGGGCCATGGATTTGTATTATCATGCTCCGTTTCACTTGGAGATTAGTATTACCGTAAGTTATTCCCTGAATACAACAGTGTAGTGTAAGAAACTGTAGCATATGCCTATCAAGAAAATTCTAGTATTATACTAACTGTCGCTCCTAGTAATATACTAACTGTCGCTCCCTAAAAATCCATTATAAAAAACACTCTTTTTAAAATAATTCCGTTTGAATAAGACTAATATTGCTTTTAATGCCATAATTCTCTCAGTAAGCTCTATGCTTTTTTCTGATAAGATTTTTAAAAAGTGGGTTAATGGAAGTCAAAACTGCCAGACACAAGCAAGTTTAGATTCTGAACTGCACAACTCTTTGTTATTAGCATTCAGGGATAGTTAGCATTACTAGTGTTATTAGCAGTAGGCTACTCAAAAGCCTCTCACAATTGGCCCCTGGATGCATGTTTTGCTAAACTGCTCATCAAGTTACAAAACATATATAATTACATACTTACGCAACAGAATGTATAAATTGTCAAGTAAAAATTACCTTAGCTTGATAGCCTACTGTATGTAGGCCTACACATTACTACGCAGTCTACTCTACATAGCCTAGCCTACAACAAGAATAATCGGCAAAGTAATGTACTACATATAACATAGGCTACAGAGTACAACATCATGCAAGCAATCACGGTCGGAGACCAAATATTTGAGTTTGTTTAGATACATAGGCTGCACTGCTCATTGCCTGAGAAGTTTCTGATTTGCCCCAAAATGCAAGACTTAACTAATATAAATTAAAGTGCTCACAATTGCTTACAAACGCCTTCAACACTGCTTGCCTAAAAAAACTTCACACTACGAAGCCAAGTCATTGTTTACATTTTACATGGAGCGGCATTACCAACCTACCTACTTGCTTGCTTACATTACATTCCTGTTTTGACCCGTAATTTACTAAGTAATTTCTCAGTAGGCCTAAGTTGTTTTAACTAATTCTTTCTTTTTTTCTGCAAGACTTCAGTCTCCACGTGGGACTCTAGCGTCAAAGGCAGTAGTGCGATATACAAACAAACTCCAGCTGACTGAACAATAGATGACACTGTGACATAACACTAGAACAATGGGCAATTGCAAGACGTTAACATTTTGCAGTTTGACAAAAAAAATTGCAAACAACAACTAAGACATTAAAAAGTATGCGTTGACGCTATGCGCTAAAAAACCGCAAAAACTTTACGGCGCATCCTCAAGCGCAAACTATCCAAAAAAATGTGGCCGCAAGCGTTAGCGCAAACAAAAAGTCTACGCCGCATGTATGCGGCGTAGAATTTGCGGCGCATACGTACATCTCTGTGCATAAGTAGCTGAAATACGCACCCACCAACTATAATTTTGATACCGATTTGTTTTCTAAGCAACATTATTAACAAGGCAGTAATAACAAGCTAAAATGGAGATTGAGAGTATAACTGACTCCTTCCCCGTCAATGTTTTGCATGAAACCACAAAGATAGCAGGCCTATGGCGATGCTTGTCCAGTAACCTTATTTAGGCTGTTTTGGCCTGTCTAACACTAACCTATCGTTATAGCACCAGAGCCACTATATAGTGGCTGATAGCACTGCATATGCTGGTAGTAAGCGCAACGCCAAATCTTCTACTTTTGAAAAAAAAACAATTTGTTGTTATCACATCTCACAAACCTGACGTGATAGGATAAATTTGAGGTCAGATTCGAATTCAGCACTCCAAAATTACTCTAAATCAGTTTTCCAAGTTTATGAAGCAAAAAAAAAAACTTTTTTTGTAGACCAGTGTTAAAATTCTTGTTCAGTTCTTATTCAAAAATTAATTCTTATTCATTTTATGTTCGAGCGCTTCGTCGAAACTTGCTGCCATTGTTGTTTGGCGTCTTTACTTTGCGGATCCGCAGTTAAGAGTCTATGCTAGGTAGTGATGTACGCGTATACAAAAAATATTGACGCCGTCAGCGTAAACGTTCGAAAACCATACGCCGTATGCGCAGTGTTGTACGCGTCACTGAAATAAATTGACGGCGTCAGCTTGAATTGCCTAAAAACTTTACGGCCTAAAGTACTGCGTAAGCTCTTAAAGAAATTGACGGCGTCAGCGCTAATTTCTAGCGCTATTTTAGCCAGGATCTCACAAAACAGAAGTATTTCAACCAAGTGTAGGCTAACAATAGCTATAAATAAAGAGCAGGTTTTATGTTTTGAGACTGTATTGTAATTAGCTGCTTTAGCTTATTAGTTATTTCCTTGTAGAAACACAAGCATTTCAAAACGTTTGTCTGACAATCTGCTGCGTTTGGGACGCAGCAGTGTCCTTTCCAAGCGAAGACATGCGTTCTACAGTAGGGACGGTACATTACGGGACACGCAACTCAGTTGTTCCTTCAACATTAGAAGGGTCAATTGTCAATTTGACATTTTTTTACGCTTTACTGCTGGCTTGCTTTTAACTAAAAACCTTAAATTACTTTAAAACCAACTTCACTCTTCTTATATAACCCATAAAAAGTAAAATATTTTGTAAATTAGGCTACAAAAAAACGTAACCCTTCTAATGTTGCGGATAAGCCAAAAGCGGATGAAGTTTCGCATCCCTATGATCTACAATCTAGGGACAGTACATTACGGGACGCGCAACTCCGTTGTTCCTTCAACATTAGAAGAGTCAATTGCCAATTTAACATTTTTTTTACGCTTTACTGCTGGCTTGCTTTCAACTAAAAACCTTAAATTACTTTAAAACCAACTTCACTCTTCTTATAAAACCCATAAAAAGTAAAATATTTTGTAAATTACAAAAAAACGTAACCCTTCTAGTGTTGGGGATAAGCCAAAAGCGGATGAAGTTTCGCATCCCTATGATCTACAATCCCTACTACAATCCCTAGTTCTACAGCAGCGCTGAATGGTATTGGTGTGTTGTATTTCAAAAACAAGTCTTGAAAACGTTTACTCGGAAAGGTAGCCTATCACTGTTCTAAGCGTGCTGTGAATCTGATAGCTTAGCATATATAAATCTTATTTTAACGAGGTCCACTGCACCAAAATCGCTCTTTTCATGGGCATAGAGCTTTTGAAATAAAGTTTCTTCAACCTCCGCGATGACATTCATTGATTTTTCGCTTTCTCTCTCTGATCCCTCGTTCTCGATACTGCTCACGATATGAGGGATCACCATTTGGCGAACTTCTTCCGCTTGTATTCCAGGGAGCCATTCCAACCAACGCGAAAGCGAGTAATTCGGATGAGTCGCGCTGGCCAGAATACATTGTGAAACTCTCATTGTAAAACGAGATTTTCCATAAAAACAAAAATGACGCATAGCGCTCAGGGAGTCGAACCGAACCCGAACCGGATTTTTGTAAACCGGTTTTGGTGCGAATTTGTCTGAACCTTAACCGGAACTGAACCGAAAATTTGAGTTAGCTTAAACCCTAACCGAACCCGAACCGGTTGAAAAAAGCGGTTCACTCCAGCATTACGTCATTGTTCGCATTGTGGTAAGTGAAGTTGTACGTAGCATGTTGTTATCTTGGAGGCCACATTGTACGGATGAATTATAGCCTATTCCGTAACACACGATCCACTATCATCGATGCTTTGAAGAGGAATTTTTGAGGTAAGCAACTTCTGTTCTGTGACATCATAGACAACATAGTTTGATTGTAACTTGTGCAACAATTGCAAGTTAATTGAGCAAAGCAGTGTTGAGATCAGTGTTGCCGACCTTGCGGTTTTCACGCCCAATTGGGCTAGTTAGTAGTTGGGCAATAGTAGGCCTAGGCCTAATTTTATCGGACCCGAACCGGAACTTATAAAACCGGTTTTAATTTTCTTCGAACCCGAACCGGAACTGAACCAAATTTTGAAACAATCTTTGAACCGGAACTGGAAAAATCAAACGGTTCGACACCCTGATAGCGCTTGACGCTTAAAATTGACAAAATAATTGACGGCGCTATCACTTCCGTCTACTAAAAAATAAACTGACGGCGCTAGCCTCAGCGTCAACGTACAACACTGCGTATGCGTCAACGTAACTTGTAAAAAAAGTTGGCGGCGTCAGCGCATACACTAGCGTAAACTCATTTTGTTTGCGTAGTGCCAAACATTCACATGGTATAAGCCATGGCCCCCCCCCAAATTTTCCAAGTTTGGATTCTAAACTTGAGCCCTTTGTTGAAAATGTAATAAAATTTGTAGAAATTTATAACGTTTTCCAAGACATCTGGCTATTAACACCTCTAAGGACTTGTTTTAGACACACAGAAAGACACCAATAAATTTGCAAATCGCGCAAAATTTACACGATTTACGTTTCTTTCAACTAATTTGTGAAAGCAATTTCAGAAAGGCTTACTCTGTTGGGTTTTTGTGTAGTTATTGAGTTTTTGTGTAGCTGAGTTTTTGGTGTTTTCTAAATTTAGCCACAGTTTTTGCCCGTTCATGTGTAAGAGCTACCTTTAATACGTTAATAGCTGTTTATCTGCTAATAAATTTCATACAAATATTACCCTAAAAGTGTTTCTAGAAAGTGCTATAATCCATTATTTGAGTGTAATTTTTTAGAAAATTTCCGGGGGAGCATGCCCCCGGACCCCCTAGATTACGCGTGCCTTCGGCACGCTCTAACCCCCCATCACTTTCCCTTTCTCACCTCCACCAGGATACGCCACTGCACGTCAAGTGGCGATGGCTTAAATCAAACACTTTGTCGTTCTCTTCAGATCATCAAATATTTGGCGCCCCCAAATTTTTTTCCTGGCTACTCCACTGCTCTCGGGGTGTGCGCTTGAGCAGCGCATGTTAAGGACTGCTCTCCATTCAGCGGCATCTAATCGATAGAATAATTCCCTGGCAACAAGACTTCTACAATCGGAAACTTCACTCTGTCAATCTCGGTGACCATCAGGCCTGCGTCAGTGATTCAAAGCCTCTACAAGTATGTGAAACTGCCAGGATTAAAGTGCCCCTGACAGGTTGGATCCAAGTATAGTAGCTTTTTAAAGCATTTTCTTGCGCAGAATCATACTTAGCGAACTTTTTAACCTTAACCTCGTAGCTCGACTGGTTAGGGTGTAATTTATATCAAACGACGGCTCCGCAGCGCCACCACAGGCAAAACTCCATATTTCACTGCTCTGGGACGACTTTGGTGGTATTACGTCATTCTAAGTCGGCGTTCTTAGCGACGGATGAAACATACGTTTTCTAGATGTAATTGCTGGATCACAGTTTAGTCGGAGTTGGTACAAGCGGTTCAGTGCTCTCACTTTTAGGGATTTAGTTCCAAATTGGAACTTTTAGCCTCTTTTAGGGACACATCTAGGGATTTTGATGATCTAGGGATTTTTTGCAATTTCTTGCAGATCGTATTGTATAATTTGTTAATCAGTAAATTCTGTTTTGTTTCATTTTATGTGATATGAATGTGATTTTTGAAATCATGTCACCATCACTTGTTTCCAGTGATGTACGCGCATACAAAAAATATTGACGCCGTCAGCGCAAACGTTCGAAAAACTATACGCCGCATGCGTCAACGCAACTTGTAAAAAAAGTTGGCGGCGTCAGCGTTAGCGCATACTCTAGCGCATACTCATTTTGTTTGCTAGGTGCCAAACATTCACATGGTAGGCTATAAACCACTCGAAACAACACACTTTTCAAGCCACTTCGCGATTTCTCGTTACAAGAAATTATCTTTTTGGCCGGAAGGCACATCTGGCATTGAAAATATAAGTTTTTGCCTTTCGAAGAAGAGCTTAAAATACTTTTCCATGTAGGGCCATGGATTTGTATTATCATGCTCCGTTTCACTTGGAGATTAGTATTACCGTAAGTTATTCCCTGAATACAACAGTGTAGTGTAAGAAACTGTAGCATATGCCTATCAAGAAAATTCTAGTATTATACTAACTGTCGCTCCTAGTAATATACTAACTGTCGCTCCCTAAAAATCCATTATAAAAAACACTCTTTTTAAAATAATTCCGTTTGAATAAGACTAATATTGCTTTTAATGCCATAATTCTCTCAGTAAGCTCTATGCTTTTTTCTGATAAGATTTTTAAAAAGTGGGTTAATGGAAGTCAAAACTGCCAGACACAAGCAAGTTTAGATTCTGAACTGCACAACTCTTTGTTATTAGCATTCAGGGATAGTTAGCATTACTAGTGTTATTAGCAGTAGGCTACTCAAAAGCCTCTCACAATTGGCCCCTGGATGCATGTTTTGCTAAACTGCTCATCAAGTTACAAAACATATATAATTACATACTTACGCAACAGAATGTATAAATTGTCAAGTAAAAATTACCTTAGCTTGATAGCCTACTGTATGTAGGCCTACACATTACTACGCAGTCTACTCTACATAGCCTAGCCTACAACAAGAATAATCGGCAAAGTAATGTACTACATATAACATAGGCTACAGAGTACAACATCATGCAAGCAATCACGGTCGGAGACCAAATATTTGAGTTTGTTTAGATACATAGGCTGCACTGCTCATTGCCTGAGAAGTTTCTGATTTGCCCCAAAATGCAAGACTTAACTAATATAAATTAAAGTGCTCACAATTGCTTACAAACGCCTTCAACACTGCTTGCCTAAAAAAACTTCACACTACGAAGCCAAGTCATTGTTTACATTTTACATGGAGCGGCATTACCAACCTACCTACTTGCTTGCTTACATTACATTCCTGTTTTGACCCGTAATTTACTAAGTAATTTCTCAGTAGGCCTAAGTTGTTTTAACTAATTCTTTCTTTTTTTCTGCAAGACTTCAGTCTCCACGTGGGACTCTAGCGTCAAAGGCAGTAGTGCGATATACAAACAAACTCCAGCTGACTGAACAATAGATGACACTGTGACATAACACTAGAACAATGGGCAATTGCAAGACGTTAACATTTTGCAGTTTGACAAAAAAAATTGCAAACAACAACTAAGACATTAAAAAGTATGCGTTGACGCTATGCGCTAAAAAACCGCAAAAACTTTACGGCGCATCCTCAAGCGCAAACTATCCAAAAAAATGTGGCCGCAAGCGTTAGCGCAAACAAAAAGTCTACGCCGCATGTATGCGGCGTAGAATTTGCGGCGCATACGTACATCTCTGCTTGTTTCCTTGTGGTCAGTGGCCTGTTTGTTTCTTTTTTCGCCACTATACACCAGATACGGTAAGGTTTGCTTTTAGACTAGTGGCCCAGGGTTGACCAGCAGCACCACTATATGAAGTGTAGCTGTCATATGATACATTTTGTGTGCATCATATGCATGCCGAATTGAAAATAGTGTTGAAACGATTGAATGAAAGGAAATGCGGTGGGCTACATTTCATTTGAAATCCAATAAAACATGCTAATTATGTTTAGGGATTTTTCATGCCATCTAGGGATTTTTTGACATAGCTTTAGGGATTTTCTGGTTTTCGATTGTGAGAGCCCTGATTAGCGGTTGCTTTGTTAAAGATCTGTTGTTTTTTACAGTTTAATAAAACTGTACTGGATACGTTCCTACAAAACCTAAAATATACTTGAAGTGAAAAATGAAGAAATTGTACGAATCATCATTCATATTTAATTCATCATCACTATTCAAAAATAAATAAAAGTTCTCTCTCTCTCATAATGTGCCGTCAGTACGTAGGCTACATAGCAGAGTCTATACATGTAAAAGCCTAGTTTACCTGTACAAGGGTACGTTTTTGTAAACGTTGTTGTTTAGAAGTGCTGAAATCATGATCAGCGACTGGTTGCATCTTTGCTGTTATAGATGGTAGCCTATGGCAGATTTCTTCAAAATGTAAGGTTTGCTCAAGCCCATTTTTACTTGAGTGGTATTAACAAAATCATCTTCAGTGAAGTGAAGAGAACATATATGACTAGTTTTGTATGGCCCATCCTACTTTCGAACACTTGAAGAAAACTTCAACCATTTTCTTCTCAGCACCTTGTTTTGCGGGAAAGCGTGAAAAGAAAGCACACAGTCTTTGTCACTGACACTGTCACATATTTATTTATTATTTATTTGCGTCAGACAAAGCTGTCCACATCGAAAACAAAACAACGAAATACTGTAATACACAAAGATCACAGAGAACCACCTTGGATGCCGTCGGCTTAAAAGCTCACTAAATAGGCTATCTACTGTTACAAATTTACATACAATGTGCATTGGAAGAATTGAAAGCATTCAGAACGATAAAAACAATCAGATGACATCATGTCTGATATAAAGCGATTTGAGGAGTGTATGCAATCGGTTAATAAACGAAAACATGTTTTTTCCTCAATAAAGCATCAAACGTAGTTACATTATTCATTACTTGATATTCACGGGCACTGACCTAACGAGGCAAATTGTGCAATATTCTGAAAGAGTCATTGTAAGCAACACATAATCGTTTTATACTAGAAGATCTAAACTTGTTCCACAACTGGGATAAGTAAAACGACATACAATAAGAACGAAATAAACTGTTTTTTACAGCGGGTGAGCATTTAGAAAAATTGAGAATTTGCATTATTTGCAGCACAGTACTGAGAGCGTACTTGCCTTGAAATATAATTTTCATCTGAGAACTATCAATAAATACACCCAGGTATTTTACAGAGTCTGTGAACACAATTTCAGATTCACCTAGATGCAGCAGAGGAGCGCGTAAAAGATAAAAGTTTTTTGGGGAGAATAACATACCAAATGACTTTTTAGAATTGAAAGTAATTTCATGTTCAACAGCATACTTGTGGCAAACATCTAACAAATTTTGTAAGCCACACAAACTAGGCGAGACGGAGCAAATGTCATCAGGAAACATAATATGATTTAGACAAGAGTTGCCAACATAGCAACCAACTTTTGTTTTATTGAGATAAGAAAGCTGATCAATATATACGGCAAAAGATAGGGGCTTAACACCCCACCTTGTCAGACTCCGTTGGACACAGTAAATGATTGGCACTAGGTGACCTTCCCACCTCACTTGCATGGTTTTTTTACTATAAAGGCACAAAGGTCACCAGTATTCCAATAAGCGAACAAAATAGATAGGCAGTAGGCACGTTACGTGTGATAAGCGTTTTAAACAATAAATGATGATTGACTTTGTAGAAGGCTTTTGAAGCATCCAAAAAGACAGAATATACAGAAGTGTCATGACTGATAGGCCTATAAGAGGACACTGGTTGTTTTAATAAAAAACACTCATGTTAGTAGGCTACTATGACCAGACTTAAACCCAAATTGATTGTCACTGGTATTCAAGAAAGGCAAAAGGCATGATTCAAATAAAACGTTCAAACAGTTTTGAGATTACTGTGGCTAGAGCAATAAGTCTATAGTTACCTGAATCTTGAATGTCGCCATTCAAATTCTTTACAATCGTGACTAAGACAGTGTTCAAGCAAGAATTTGGTACAGTGCCATGACTTAGACCAGGGGTGGGGAACCTTTTTAGTATTGCGGGCCACATAAAATGAGAAATAACACAGGTGGGCCACTAGAAATTTCGAAATTTTATTTACAGATAAAAAAATGCAGCGAAGTAGACAATGATTTATATCACTTTCACAGCTAGTGGGATGGCTGAAAGTTTTTATTTTTGGTGAGTCGTGTGATGTCTGCTAACACGGAAGATGTTGCAACTCTTAACTGCATCTCCACGTTTTTATCAGTCAGTCTGGAGCGAAGCCGACTTTTTGTTAGATTCAATTTGGAAAAAAACTGCTCGCAACGGTAGGTGCTTCCAAACAGAGACACATATTTCAAAGCATGTTTCCGCATGACTGATGACTATGATGGATTAACTAGTCATAGAAAGCCATTCCCAACATACTGAGAATGCAGAGACTACTCTTTTTTGAGATGTTGTTTCAATATATTTTGGGTAAAGAAATTTTGACGCGGGCCACACGGAACAGTCACGCGGGCCGCATTCGGCCCGCGGGCCGCAGGTTCCCCACCCCTGACTTAGACCAACGAGATATAACACAATGAGTGGAAACTCACTCTTCTCTTAGTGTTTCTCTTTTATCTCTCTCGTTTACGTCGTTCGTTTCATGGTTCACTGTTTGCACATGGAAGGCTACAGACTGCGACCGTACGGGTGTACGGCGTGCTAAGAATGCACTAAAGCAAGGCTAAAGTGACGGCGAATACCACGAAGCAATTGGACTGTTCCGACCATAGTATTATTGTTAGGTGGTTTAAAAGTTGATTTTCGTTACCGCTTGTCTTTTCAGGTTATTGCGTGAAATTTTGAAGTAGGTTAATCAGGATGTTACAGGTCAATAAGCAGGGTAAATACATAGGCTCTTGTTAACAACAATATTAAATTAGTATAGGGTAGCAAAGGTCTACGAAATACGATACAAAACGACTGACTGTAGGCTATATGGTTATCAAAGTTTATCTTATCCAGCTATAAACAACCAACAGGGCTAGAAGAAGTTTGGCTTTTTATAACAGTGCAATGGAAAACAGTTCTGATAATTTAACCGTCGAGTATCTTGTGGAAATAATCGAAGATGAAGAATTTCAAAGTATTCCCATTTCAACGAGCGCGTCTACAGTGCAACGTGAATTTGGGTAAGAAAGCGTTTCAAAGGACCTCGCACCTCTAATTAAACTGTGCAGTTGTGTGTTGAAAGCTGAATAAAATTGTTTGGATATATTATCCGGTATTTTTGCAGATGTCACTTATGTCCGAAAACTTACAAAACCAACGGGGGATTGCGTTTTCATGTCAAGTCAAAGCACGCTGGAAACACATGTAATAACACCAGAAAAGGTATGGTACTACAGTTCCGCATATTACCTGCCTGTAGCCCGGCAAGACAACTTTATAGCCTGAATCGTCCATTTACACATTGTTTCTACCATGGGCGCCGATCGCTCTCTAAAGTTGGTGGGGACATTTACTAGAAAAGGTAGGAAGGGGCGACGAGCAAAACGAGCTAGAAAGATCGGGGGTCTGTTCTAACAAACAAACAAATAATAGCCTAGGCCTACAGTAGGTAGGCTACAAGTCAAACGCGATGTATATATATTTTAATTGTCAATGTCAGCATTGGACAGAAGACGTCCAAACACTCGGCAAAAAGTCTCCGGCGAATTAAAAACGAAGTCCTTGGAGAGGTCATGGAGGTTGATCGAATTCCAAACTTTGGTGTGCAATGGCAGATCATTCCATGATTTAGCCGTTTCTGTGTCATGGTAGATTGTAACCAAGTTTTGACATGTCGCAAAATTGAAAATGACCGTTCAGCTGAACACGAGCTGGCTGGTGATATGCAGTGGCGTAGCTAGGGGGGGCGGACCGCCCCGGGTGGCACGTCTGGGGGGCGGCACTTTCAGACAGGACGTTTTTTTTTGTTTTGTTGATAATGCAAAAGTACACGGAAAATAAAAGCAAACAGAATGGCAACGTTCAAAACAGTGGCGTAGCCAAGGAGGAGGAGGGGTTTGGGGGTTACAACCCCCCTTTGGCACACATGTGACGTCACGACATTGAGAATGATGCTTTCAGTCTCTATGTCTCTAAAACAAAGTTTGCCTAATTTTAAACGAAACTCCATCAAAAAGAGCGAGTTTTGCCAATACCAAACATTCAAATATCTCAGCCAGGAATTAGCAACAAGAAAACATAGAGACTTAGCTTTATTAAGTTACCGAAAAATTCCCAAGAAAACATGATCTTATCCTTTTACTATGCCATCGGACAGCACCATTTTACAGGAATATTTATACTAGGGGATTTATGCGCACCACATTTTTGTTGAAAATGCTCTCAGAATGCACCAAATCAAAAGTAATTTTTCAAAATTTTCTGAGGGAGGCCCCCCAGACCCCCCGCCGCTGGGTGTCGTCTTTGGCGAGGACGCCGTCAGGCTTCGCCCGCCAGCCCTTAAAACCCCCCCTTTTAAAATTACTGGCTACGCTACTGATTCAAAACATACAATAATTCCACTTTAAGTCAGTTAAAAAAAATTTCATTTTCACATGCTTTTTCTTGAAGGGGCGTCAAAATCTGAATCCGCCCCGGGCGGCACATTCCCTAGCTACGCCACTGGTGATATGAGATAGCATCTTCTTGAATATCATTCGAAAATCTTCCAACGACTTTCCGTTGTCCTGCTTTCGAAAGAAGCATAGGCTAGTTCTTGTGCAAGGGACTCTGTGTCAGAGACAGTGCCGGATTAAGAGTCTGCTGGCCTGTAGGCACATTTCATAAGTGGCCCGAAAATCAGGGTTGCCAACTAAAAAAATTAGAATTATCAGTGTTGCCAAATCATTGTCACAAAGATCGTTGTTGCAACTATAACACAGGGTACCGTGCAAAAACTTGGTCATATGCGTAATTAAAAAGCACCTTTGCGCGTTTTTGCGATTGAAAACTCGTTAACTAGTTTTTGGAGGTCAATCTTACGGAGTAGATTGCTTTCAATACACAAAAGTGCCAGTGTACTAAGACGTTGTTGACACATTGTTGATCGTTTAACGTCTTTAATTCGTTTCAGTTGTGAAAACGAGCGTTCCCCCGAGCAATTTGTAGCCATTAGAGACAAATACATTCTAAGTGCTATTTCAGTGTTTGGAAATGCATTATAAACACCAGTAGTGTGCAGCATTTTAAACATCTTCTGGGCACTTCCTGTTGCTGTTGTTTCGTCGCGTCTTTGCTCTTTATACTAGCACATAAACTGACGAAATTCTGATGGGAAGTCGGAAGACAGGTCCTTTGAATACACACCAACCAGACCTGCAACAGCAACATCGATGTCTTCAACAGACCTGGAGTCGTACTCAGTCAAAACTCCAAACCTCTACAGCACCATGGAATATGTATCGATACGTTTCTGTGGTGCACTCTTCAGTTGGTCGATGATCACATAAAACGTGTTGATTGTAAATTTTTGCTGGCCCGACATTCCTTCCACATCATCTGTAGCAGCTCCATCACTGACATGCTTCTGCCGCATTGGTGCTCGACAACTTTCAGATTTATATATGCTGCTGCCACAGCGATCACGTGCCTGCTGCTCATAACAGTCAAAATTCTCTCTGCACTCATCCAAGAATTTATCCAAGCTTCAGCAGACCGTTGGCTAGTGTCAGTTCGATAGTGGAACTTTGAAGCAACTTGCTACTAGTATTGAAGCGCTGCAAAATATAAATATTGTTCCAAAGTATGCACATTAGGGCAACTTCAAGAGTGTTCATGTGTTTAGCCAATGCACCTGCTTCATTTCGTGTGCTGCCATTCTGAGTAGCATTCCCAGAGATTTCCTGGAGAGCACTTTGAAACTTGTGGTACCCAATAGTTTCTTGTGCATCAAAAGTGCTCTGCGGGCAGCACAAAATATGTCCGCGGGACGCATGCGGCCCGCGTTTGGGTTAGACCACCCTGCTCTAAATCACAACATTAGGCTAGAAAGTTCATATCAATAATCAATTAATAACTTACATTTTTTCTTCTTAGAAGCATAAAACGTCCGATAAGAAACGGTTCACAAGTCACAGCTTCAGTTGCACTATAAAACTAGTTTATGGAAAATTTTTGCCATTTTTGCGAAATTACGATTTTTGCAACCTTTAATTCATCTGGAAAAACAGAGCTATTAAGATGAATATACATACTTATTAATTTAGAAAATAATTATTTTGAAAACATGACTAAATTTTTACTGATTTTAAAGTGGCCTGGATTTTTGACTGGCCTTGTAGCAGGGATATCTATAACTACGGGATTGGAAACTCTGTGGAACTGAAAACCATTTTATACACCAGTAGGGTCATTTTTCTTTGTGCGCTGCTGTGATAAATAATCACATAAATTGACCTCAAAGGGTAGCAAGTAGTAGGCTAAACGAACAACCAAAAGTGTAATCATTAATTCACCTGTAAATTGTAAGGTCTATGCTTGCCTGGTTTGTGTATTTGTTTGTATTCCATTAGTGCAGTTATGTTGTATTTTGTTTGCTGCTTAAAAAATTTCCAGAATGACTATTGGTTTTAGTTCTGATGACGTCGTAAACGGATTGGTTTCGCACTGGATCAATCAGTGAACAAGTTGATGATACAACAGCATACTTCACTGATTGCTGAACACTCCTCATTTACTTCTGATCCGATTTGCAGTACGCACAATGCTAAAGAACAACAGTAGGCTGTTTCTGGACTCGTTGCATTCATTCATTTTTTGGATTCATCGTTTTTTTTTCTAGCTGCGTAAATGTACTTTTATACATCAATTAAGTTTGTGAGTGTACATTTTGTATTATTATTGCAAAATCTAACTTTGTATATCTTTTAGTCGGTATTTTATTTTGTTAATCTTTCTGTAGTCCTAGTAATGTGATGACCCTACTGATGTATAGCACTGGATAGAGTTTCCAATCCCGTAGTTATAGATATCCCTGCCTTGTAGGCACGTGCCTACTTTGCCTAATGGTTAATCCGGCACTGGTCAGAGAACTCAGGATAATCGTCTACCACATGTAATTGTAGCTTTCCACTGAAGAGTGATTCTTCCAGAATTTTGTAGTGCTCAAGATCGGTCGACTTGATATAGTCAGTAAGATTTCGCTGCGCCCTGTCAATGACTGCAAAAGATTCTGACCGATATTTCGTCTCTGGTGTTTGAAGTTGAGGAGGGAAACGATTATGCGGGGAAAGTTTCCCCGGATAATAAAACATTTCTACTACGGTCGGGGTTTCCTCGCATAAAACAAAAATGCTGTCCACTCCTTTTAATACATTTTAAAATTGTGACATTTGGTTAATATTTTCCCTTTTAAGTTATAAAAAATAATGTAAAAAGATGGTGGGGACATGTCCCCGCTGTCCTATAGGGATCGGCGCCCATGGTTTCTACGTCTGGCGACGACGCATCAACGTTAAAATCTGACTGCAGTCAGCCACTTGTGTGTAACAATTGCTGTGGTAGGCATATCCAGTCTGCCAAATTAAAATATATCGCAAATATTGCATCTATTCAACACCTGCCTACGTCGAATCGACGTAAAAAGGGGAAATTGTTAGACCACATTCCAGACGTCAAAATAGCAAAATGAGGCCCCTAATTTCTTGAAACGGAGGCCCATACCCCCTTCAGGTTGCAACTAAGACATCATATATCGCGTTTTCGTTTGTAGAGGGGGCATTGGTCCCCCTGACCCCCCTCTCGGGAGCCCTGATTCTACTGAATAGCGTCATTACACCAATATATAATGGAAACATAAGCTACCGGGACGCATCTTTTGAAAATGTACCATTACATAGGTGTATAGAGGGAATGGACCAATCAGAGGGTTAGGGAAAAGGATAGTAATAATAACCGGATACAAGCACCGTGAGTGGAACCGGATACAAGCACCGTGGAACCGGATACAAGCACCGTGAGTGTTGAAGCATTTGTAAAACGTCAGTTTCCTGATGCTCTCAACATTAGCTGTTCAAAATTAAATACAAAACATGAGTCTTATTCCTCCTTCAAGGTGGTCCTTAAAGGAGTGTCGTTCAAAAACTCTGTCAACCCTAATTCCTGGCCAAGCGGCATACTGGTAAAAAGATTCTTCTCACCTCGGGTGCCTGTGTCGGAAGACACACATGTAAAATGAAACATCTTCATGGCTGCACATAATGTTCAGGTTGTGTCTTACAATTGCAGAGGCCTAGATAGCGCTGCAGATGAAATAAGACAATTCTGTAAAAAATATGATATTATTCTCTTGCAAGAAACTTGGCTATCATCACAACAACTTGATAGGCTGAGTAATCTTAGTAAAAGTCATCACTCGTGTGGATACTCTGCTATGAATGATGAGGATGGCTTCAGACTTGGAAGGCCATTTGGCGGCACGGCAATCTTATGGCATAAGAGTCTTAATGCTACCAAACTCCAAAGCCATGATGGAAGTATCATTGGTATTAAACTGAAGTTTGATAAATCGTCATTGATAATATTGAATGTGTATATGCCATACTGTTGTAATGACTAATGAGAATCTGGATGATTACATTGACTATCTCAGCAAACTGGAAATTATGTGTGAAGACCTGGGTGACTGTGACCTACTAATAGTGGGTGACTTCAATGCCAGTGATAACAATGCATTTGGTCCACATCTTGATACCTTCTGTGAAGATCTGGATCTGATTATGTCTGACAGAATACGGTTGCCTGGTAATACATTTACCTATATTAGTGATGCCCATGGTACGACTAGCTGGCTGGATCACTGTCTATCCTCACTCACTGTCCATAAAGCAATTAACAAATTATCAGTCCTCCAAGACTCATTCACTTCAGATCATCTACCTCTTGTTATCAAGCTTTCTGAGGCTTCTCTCACTAAGCTGGACTTCAATGATATTTGTACTGATGATGTTTCATTACTGTGGAACAACACAACTGATGAAGACAGGTCTGTGTATTATGATGCTACATACCAATTGCTCGCTCAAATTCCTCTATCAGCTCACTCCATTTCTTGCAGAAACTCTCATTGTAGTGATCAGAATCACCTAGATGATATTGATTTGTTCTATCACAGTATTACATCTGCATTGCAAAGGGCATCTATGAATATACCTAAGAAAAAGAAAAGAGCCGACCTTCACACTGCTGGTTGGAACGACAATGTCAAGTCAGCTCATAAAAAGGCTCGCGAAGCATATCACTTCTGGCTGAATTGTGAGAAACCTAGAAGTGGAACAGTCTACTCACAAATGCGTACAACCCGTCGTGCTTTCAAGTATGCACTTCGCAGGTGCAAGAATAAAAAAGAACAACATCAAGCAGATGCCTTGGCAAAGGACTTTATTGCTGGCTGCCCATCTAATCAATTCTGGACACGCATTAGAAAACACAAAATTCACCCACCTCTTTCGTTAACAGTTGGTGGGGCAACAGGCAGTGCTGATATTGCCAGTATGTGGGGACATCATTACAGCAAGCACCTCAACTCTGTGCAGCCTCAATACCATGCTAAAAATTTAGTTGAAAGTAACATAACAAATGCCTGTAAATATGTTGACTGTAATCAGTACTTGTGTAATGTGGATGTGGTTAAAATGCTGTGCAAGAAGCTATGTTTAAATAAATCTACTGGCCATGATAAGATTTCTGCTGAACATATTCTCTATTCTCATCCTGTAATTTTCCTGTATCTCAGTCTCTTCTTCAATATGTGTATTTTTCATGGATTTGTGCCTAACAATTTCATGTATACTGTGATTTTGCCTATGGTAAAAAGTAACAAAGGAGACATTACTAGCACTGCCAACTATAGACCAATTGCAATTGCTACAATCATATCAAAGATTTTTGAGTATTTTATTCTTCATTGTATCGAGCCACTGTTGAGTAGTTCTGACAACCAATTTGGTTTTAAGGCTAAGCATAGCACAGATATGTGTGTTTACCTGCTAAAGCAGACCATTTCTCAGTATGTTAAGCATGGAACCCCTGTGTATTCTGTATTTTTAGACTCGTCCAAAGCGTTTGACAGAGTGAATCACTCTTTGCTGTTTTCAAAGCTGATTGAACGGTCTGTTCCCATATTGTTTGTACGTCTATTGTTATTCTGGTACGCCAATCAATGTATGACAGTAAAGTGGGGAGGTCAATTCTCCCAGCCATTCCATGTGTCTAATGGGGTGAGACAGGGTGGTGTATTAAGTCCATATTTTTTCGCTTTGTACATGAATGATTTGTCGTGTGAGCTGAATAACCTTGCCGTAGGATGCTATGTTAGGAATTCCTGCCTTAATCACATTATTTATGCAGATGATGTATGTTGTTTTGCACCCAGTATTAAGGGCCTGCAAAGAATTATTGATGTGTGCCAGCAGTATGCTATGTTGCATGACATTATATTTAATTGTAATAAAACTGTTGGAGTTATGTTCAAAACTAAGTTCTTAAAACTTGATTTCCAACCGTTTGTTTATCTGGGTGATGAATGTATTCGTTTTGAAACGACAGTAAAGTACTTGGGCATTGTGATTAACAACATGCTGTCTGATGATGAAGACATGAAAAGACAGCTCCGGTCACTTTACTGCTCTGGCAATATGCTGAGAGCAAGATTCTCCAGGTGTTCTACCACTGTCAAAAACGTATTATTTCGATCCTACTGTATGCCAATGTATGGATCTCAGCTGTGGTGTAAATATTTTTCTTACAGTATTAAGCTGCGCCCTTTTGGGGCAAATTTTTAATTTCAATTGGGGGGATATCTAAATATCTGTGTATGCCTGAAAAATGAAGGCATGCAAAAAACAAATTTTTTTTGTCAATGTTTAGACCCTGCTGTCGGCCCCGGAACATTTGCAGGTTACCGGAATTTTGAAATCCTCATAAAATCCTAATCTTTTGTGCTAGGTAGGGCATGTTGGTATTCATTTCTATTGTTTTTGGATAATTAATCCATTTATTAAGTTTACAGACAAATTTAGACATGTTTTAAAATTTTAAATTTGCAACGGTGACATATTTTCTTACATTTTATGTAAATTTTTGTCGCTTCTGAAGGTTATGATAGTAGCACTAGCAAGTTGGATTTACTGGTTCTGGTACATTCTGAAGCAATATACATAGACTCATTAGTTAAACATTTAACAGAAACAATGGCTAAGGAAGTCCAGATGAAAAAATAGTATTATAATTCTTATATATGTAACAAATTACATCACAGGCATAGAAGATTGTAAGTATGTATGTTGTTTCTCACCCCATTAACTTGATTCCGATTATACCTTCCAGGATACTACGAAATATACCTACCTGACTTATTCTATTGAATGTATTGTATTAGCTGAGTGAAAGAATGGAATAACGATCTTCAATAAAGGATGATCCTTTAGAAATAGAAAAGTATTAGTCACTGAAAACATCCAAAATTCCGCTTCGTTTGAATGTACTCAGACATTTTCTCTATCTCCGTACATTTCAATTTATGAATTCCACAACATCTAGTCAACTGCACAATCAACTCTACGAAGACATCATCAACATATATTCATCTGCATCTATAGCAGCCACAAAGTGCAAGAAGACCATCATAGACCAAATAAAAGAGCTTGAAACCTAAAGAAAGACTGTGAACAAAAACAAGAATAAGCAGCAGATTCTTAGGTTCAATAAGTTAGAGTTAACCAACGCGAGTGACACAGTGGGCCAATTTTTTTCTTGATTAAACTTTCTGGAAGATTTCCATTATTGGTCGCCTTGTCCAGTTTATGCAGGTGCTTTGCATCATTTGAGAGATTCTGCTCAACTTGAACCAAAATTTCAGGATATTTTGGTACCGGTATATATATATATATTATTTAATGGTTTAAATAGTAGTGGCTCCATTTCCCATACATTTTTCCGATTGGGCCATTAAAACTGTTTGGCCCTGAAGTTGATCCATCAATGTGTTTAAAAAGTTTGTGAAGTGATAACTCGCAGTGGTGAAGTAAGGGAACTACACGCTGACAAGGTCTTCTTATATTTCTTTCGACATGTGCCATTGAACCATCCTTCCAGCTGGTATTAGAGTTTGTCCCATCTTCTCAAATAACACATATATATGTTAATTTTCATTAAGGTTAGATGATCCACGACACATTCAGCAACACATTTTCCTGTAGAATACAAATTTTAAAATTAAGACTTCCTAAAAAAATTTATTGAACCTAAGAATCTGCTGCTTATTCTTGATTTTGTTCACAGTCTTTCTTTTGGTTTCAAGCTCTTTTATTTGGTCTATGATGGTCTTCTTTCACTTTTTGGCTGCTATAGATGCAGATGAATATATGTTGATGATGTCTTCGTAGTTGATTGTGCATGCAGTTGACTAGATGTTGTGGAAGTCATAAATTGAAATGTACAGAGATAGAGAAAATGTCTGAGTACATTCAAACGAAGCGGAATTTTGGATGTTTTCAGTGACTCATACCTTTCTATTTCTAAAGGATCATCCTTTATTGAAGATCGTTATTCCATTCTTACACTCAGCTAATACAATATGATACATTCAATAGAATGAGTCAGATAGGTATCTTTCATAGTATCCTGGAAGGTAAAATCGGAATCAAGTTAATGGGTGGAGAAACAACATACATACTTACATGCCTGTGATGTAATTTGTTGCATAAATAAGAATTATAATACTATTTTTTCATCTGGATTTCCTTAGCCATTGTTTTTGTTAAAATGTTTAACTAATGAATCTATTTATATTGCTTCAGAATGTACCAGAACCAGTAAATCCAACTTGCTACTATCATAACCTTCAGAAACCTCAAAAATTTACATAAAATGTAAGAAAATTTGTCACCGTTGCAAAATTTAAAATTTTAAAACATGTCTAAATTTGTCTGTAAACTTAATAAATGGATTAATTATCCAAAAACAATAGAAATGAATACCAACATGCTATACCTAGCACAAAAGATTAAGATTTTATGAAGATTTCAAAATTCCGGTAACCTGCAAATGTTCCGGGGCCGACAGCAGGGTCTAAACATTGACAAAAAAAATTTGTTTTTTGCATGCCTTCATTTTTCAGGCATACACAGATATTTAGATATCCCCCCAATTGAAATTAAAAATTTGCCCCAAAAGGGCGCAGCTTATTACAGTATCAATCGTCTACGTGTAGCGTATAATAACAGCTATAGAATTACATTTCATCTTCCGAGACGTATAAGTATAAGCTCTGTGATGGTAACTAACAAAATTACGACGTTTCATGCTCTCCTTCGTAAAAGTATATATAAATTTACTGATCGCTGCTTTAACACATCGAATACGTGGATTCAGCATTTGATGAATTCCGAGTGTTATCATCAATCTGCTTTCTTCCAGCATCGTGAACGTGCTCTCCAGCCTGAAACTTGTGCTTAATATTTGTGTAGTACCGATAGCTGCTAGGCCTACTCGATTTCTGTGTGGTGTTGTATTTCGTTTTCTTTGTGTGTTTGTATCCTATGGACCAATTCTACTTGTGTCTGAAACAAAATCCAAATAAATAAATAAATAAATATAGTTGCCAAGATTGAGTTTTCGACCAACCAACATGGCGTAGAGCAGTAGCGTGGCCAGGAATTTTGAAGGGGGGGGTTTTGATCACCCAACGGCGGGGGGTCTGGGGGGCCTCCCCCAGAAAATTTTGAAAAATTACTTTGAATTTGGTGCATTCTGAGAGCATTTTCAATAAAAATGTGGGTACGAATATTCCTGTAAAATGGTGCTGTCCAGTAGCATAGCAAAAGGATAAGATCATGTTTTCTTCGGCATTTTTCGAAAAAAAAGCTAAGTCTCTGTGTTTTCTTGTTGCTAATTCCTGGCTGAGATGTTTGAATGTTTGGTATTGGCAAAACTCGCTCTTTTAATGCAATTTTGTTTAAATTTAGGCAATTTTTTTTAGACTGAAAGCATCATTCTCAATATCGTGACGTCACACGCGTGCCAAAGGGGGGGTTGTAACCCCCAAAACCCCCCCTTGGCTACGCCACTGGCGTAGAGAGTATGCTATTGGCCAGAAGACTGGAGGTCGTTGGTTTGAATCCTCTATTTTGGTTAAGATGTCTTTGATTTGGGAATTTGTAGACAAGTTTCCTTTTAGGAAACGTATTGTGGTACACTTTCAAAAGGTGCTACCGGGACATCCGCCACTACATGTAGTATTCATTACACACTTTGTATTTTTTTAGTGTCTGAATCAACAGTACAGAAGATGTGGTTACAAATTGGTGGTTCACTTGATAACTTCACTGATGCAGCTCTTCCATGTTACATTCGTGCATTCGAATCCACCACAAATGGGAGCGAACTTTTTCACAAGTTTAGCTGTGATGCAATTGAAGTGATCCCAGGTTTATTTCACGGAAAACTTCAACTAGCAACAGTGCAAGACTATAGCCTAAGGTTTTAAAAACATTGTAAGACTTACAACGCTAGTCTAGACGGCTTATTAGAAATTCAGGTCCTTCAAAATTGATTAAGTTGCTGACAGGCTAACAGTAGCATGGCTGGGTTAACTTTAGGGCTGCACTAGAGTTTAATTTTAGGCTTCTGATAATAACATAATGTTAAATAATAGGTTGAAAATAGCCTAACATGTGGATAGCACCTTACCCATGGTACAAAACTATATTACTAATTAGCCAAGCACCTTAGGCGGTGAGATAGCTCAGTGGTAGAGCTCAACGCACATAAAATCGAAGGAACATCCCATCTAAAACTCTTGTGATGTCCGTTTAATCTACTGCGCAAGTGTCTGTAGTGCAGCGTGACGGCCGACACGTAAAACGGAGCAAAAAGAGGAGTTTCCACTCATTGTGTTATATCTCGTTGCTTAGACACATATTAAAAAGTACACCAATATAAAAACAAATAATCAGCATAAACAATATGTTCAGATGAAATTTTGTCAGCACCAGCAGCGCGGTTTAATGGCAGTTTGACAAGCAAGGAACCAATTGTGTCCATGTTGCAACAAAAGTTGTAATATTTATTTCTAGAAGAAATACATGAGTTAACAAATTCTTTTTCAGTGTTGGTTTTGCTAGAATTTAGCAAGTAGCTGTAATGATGTTTTCACATCTCAGCAATTGCTTCAGGACCTTTTGCTCCACCAACATTTACAGGAAGAGAACTCTTTTTGCAAGTAGACTTTTTTACTTTCTGCCAAAATGACTGATGTGAGCTGTCCAAGTTGAGTGCTGAGGCAAGCACATTTGCTCTATGTTGTTCAGGGGCATGATTACAACGGTGAAAGGCTTTTTTAAACTCCTTTGTTTGCTCTGCATCAACTCATATAGGTAACCATTTCACTGTTTCCCATTTTTTACCTACATGATGTAACTTTCTCTGGCAGTAGCATGAGCTTGCTTAACATGATTATTCCAACCAGGAACAGAAAATATGTTACATTTCTTCTTTACATCAACAAAGATTTTATCAGAAGCTGCTTTGAGAGCATCAGTTATAATATTATAGAAAGAGTCTATAGAGGCAACATGAGAAGCATCTAAACAACGAGAATTATTGCATTTAATACTTTCAGTTGGCAAGGAAATTTTGGATAGATATTTTTAAATACAGCAATACACATGAACAGCAATTTTTAAGCATTGCTTCAACCATAAATTTAAGGTAGCCTACTGTTTGTGAGATACTGTTGGTCACAGCGGTAAACCATAATCTCTTCGTGGGAAAATTGTAACATAAGATTCCCAAATCCGTTCGTCTGCATGTAATGACCGAAAAATAAACACTCTTTTGAAACGTCTATTCACAAGTGTATTCCTGTAAAATTAGCCCGCGGCTATCGAAAATGGGACGCAACACCTTACGCCTCTAAAACTGTCACTACAGAACAGATTACTTGGATAAAAGACGGAAAATTTGTCCAGCTAGCAAGCACCAAGCAAACAGTTAAATTTGCGACTGACTTCCAACAAACAATTTTACGAATGACTAGAATAATTTGCGATATCTCAAATGCACGATTGCACGTAGACAGTAACTGTGACGCAATAATGAAAGACAATTATGAAGTCATTCAAACAGGTGTTCAAGCGGCTAGGGCAATATTTCATCAGGTCTTACGACCGATGGTGCAATATTTGGACATTTTCTAGCAATTTCCATGACGTAAGATGCCAGCTAGGTTAAGTAGACCATAACGGTTTTTATATGACGTTTGATTTGGTGAAAATTGTCGGGAACAACTGTTGTTACACTGCAAATGGCTATAGCCAGATTAGGACAAATAAAAAAGTATCAAAATTGTAGCCCTATGAAACTGCAATTTTAATTGAATTGAGATGCTGTTTGATAAAAATAAACTCAACCTATTTGATCAAAACCTGGTAGTAATAGTAAGTTCACTTTTCTGTTTCGGTAATTCTTAATTTGCACATGCTTTAGACCAACAGAGCCCCATACATTCACGTTTTGCAGTAGCCGTACTATACCTAACCAAGTCACCACAGATTGTATCCTTCCAGCTTACGGTGACGTCACAGCGATGTTGCCGTTTTTATTTTCGCAATAAAATGAGTGTCAGATTTGCCGATGTCAACGAAAGTTTGCAAGCGTGTAACTTAAGAGCCTGTTGATATTTTTTACAATTTTCTGGTCAGGGAAGTTTGTTAGTGTCACCTTTTTGGTATCTTAGGTAAATTTTGCAAATTTATTTACCTGTCAGAGGCACTTTAAGCTCTCCAAGAAGCTTTCCCAGTCCGAGGATAAAGATTCAATCAATCAAATCCATTCTTTACTAAGCAAAATAGACTGTAGTGCAACATCAACTCAATGAGACGTCTAATTTGCAAAGAAGAAAGCTATCTTGCAAACCAAATAACAGAATCTAAACAGCAAAGAAACACAAAAGGCCGACTCCGAATTGATACAAAACGATGAACAATAAGATTTGAGTTTTTAATCTTTTTTCAAGGTATTGTTTCTTGTTCTTTGTATTGCGCTATAAAACGTCACCAGAAATTATAAGTATTTCTTCTTGTCAGTTTTTGTGAAAATCGCCATTTCGATTTAAACTTGTGTGAAATTATTTTTAAAAATGAAAAAAAAATTAGCAAAAAACTTTCTGGGCAACAAAAAGCAGACAACTAGCCTACAAAGTTTATTTTTTTTTATTTGTTTTATTATCTTTATCCTGCATTGCGGGAAAGCGGACTTGAGCGCTATGCATCGGTCTACGCCTTCCGACCTACACCTGAACCACGCTGCAGCCGACTGCAATGTCTGTTTCCGGTTGTCTACTCTATTTATGACTTAAATTTGGTACTACCCATTACTCGAAATCGATCATTGGGTAGAGGCAATTATCGTAAAGTTTCTTGCCCAGAGAAACAACAGCAAGTGCGGGTGGCTGGAGTCGAACATGCAGGCTCTCGACTGCGAGCCCAAAGCGCTAACCACTCAGCCACTGCTGCCGACTCAGCCACTGCTGCCGACAGACTCAGCCACTGGTTACTACGGTACAATATTGTTAGCCTTTTGCAACCTCGAGTGCAACATGACCATCAAACTCCATTTCTATCAGATTGCAATTATTTCCATCTATCATTATTTTCATCAGATTGCAATTGTCATTGGAAACAATGTTCCTTAGTTTCTTTATAGCGCTGTTAAGCAGGGCTGTGGAATCACACTTGGAAGGATTTTGGCATATCTGAAGTCGGAGTGCTCAAAAGAAGGCCGACTACGACTTGACACAAAACGATGAACAATAGGATTTGTGTCTGCATTCTGCAATCTTTTTTCAAATTGTTGTTTCTTGTTTTTTTGTAATGCGTTATAAAACGTCACCAGAGATTAGAAATGTTTCTTCTTGTCAGTTTTAGTGAAAGTCACTATGTCAATATCGATTTAAACTTAAGTGAAATTAAATTTAAAAACTGTAGCCTAAACAAGAATTGGAAAAAGAATTGGCAAAAAACTTTCTTGGCATCTAAAAGCAGATAGCCTAACTACCAAGTTCTGGTTACCACATTACTATTAGCCTTTTGCAACCTGAGCATCAAATCCCATTTCCTAAAACCATTTGTATAAATTTCCAAATAACTTTGGGAAAATTAACGATTAACCAGGTTAGTGATTTCATCAGGATCTCATAACTAGGGCAACCAATTTTTTGACCTAAAAACTTGAAATTTTGACTTAATAATTTACAAATTTTGACCAATAACTTTCTGCGTTGCAACCCAAATGCGAAGTACAAAGCATATTAGAAATCAAACGGTTAGGTAAGGATATCTTCTTTTTCTAATGAAATAAAAGAAGAATGTGGAAGACTCAATGACACCACAGTTAACGAACAGGTAATGAAAGTCACTCGAAAAACTGCAAAAGATAAATATGGAGTGTCTTTAAATATCTCGAAATTACTGAGAGGGTTCTGCAGTATTATAGTTCAACATTAAGTAATGTTTCACATTATCGCCTTTGAAGTTCCTGTATATTGACGAAACTTTTCCTAAAATGGAGAAGCTTCTCTCTACTGATACAGAAGTTGCTTGGGAGTTCCTCAGCAGGCTATAAAAATGTGGTGAAATATCATCTCGTCCCATTATCGCAATGCACTTGATGTCATTTCTTGCTCGAATATATTTTCGAATTTGGCAGCCATCAACACCAAAGTCAAGGGACGTCATTTTCTGATAAGCTTCTTGAATGGTGTAACGGCTGTCTTCCATCTTCTCAATTATATCAAACAGTGCATTGTACTGCACCTCTATTTCTACAAGGTGAATAGCTAAATTGGGAGCTTTTACAGCATCATGAGCACGCCGCAGCAAGACACCACCATCCTGGAAGCCTTCTACAATATTCTTTACTTCTGGTAGACTTCTTGAATAATAAAAAGCAGCTTTCAACCAAGTGCCCCCTCTAGTTACAATTGGCTGTGCAGGTTGGCCAATGGAAGTAAAACTAGCTCTTCTTGACATGTTTTTAATGGTCACTTCTTTTACCCTGGCAACCAACTCATCAATATCAGGGTAGTTGGCTAATATTCAATCGTCAGTAGTGGGCGAAACAAGATAATTACCTCAGAAATCGCAGCAAATGAATTATTACATCATAATAACAACAGAAATTGCAACAAAAAGCAGTATTTGTGTAGCTTTAATAAAATATCAACAGAGCGAAGAAATACTACATTAAAAGAAAATTTTGACCTAACCATAAAATATGACTTTTTTTTACTTAATAACTTTGAAAACTCTCTCTGCGTATTAGCATGAAATTTCGTTTGTGGACGTTTTATAAACTTTGAACAAGACAGAAAAAATTTGACTTTTATTGACTTTTTGTTGCCCTAGTCATGACATTCCAACTAGGCACGCGAAAACGCTTTTTCATATACATAACATTTATATTTCACCAGAATGAATTATCACATGCACTATGAGGCTGCGGCTCCGTAAAAACGATTTCTCACACGAGTCACAAATAAACTTTTTACCACAATGTATGAGCACATGATTTTCAGGCTATCGACCTGTGCAAACGATTTCTTACACAAGTTACATTTATATAGCTTTTCACCAGAATGATTTCCCATATGATCTTTCAGGTGGCCGAATTGTGCAAACGATTTCTTACACGTCACATTTACATGGCATTTCAGTAGAATAATTTTGCATATGATTTTTCAGGCTACCGAGGAATGCAAACGATTTCTCACACACATCACATTTACATGGCTTTTCACCAGTGTGAATTCGCATATGACCTTTCAGGTCACTGACATGTGCAAATGATTTCTCACACACATCACATGTATACGGCTTTTCACCAGAATGAATTCGTAAATGACGTTTCAGGTCACTCATCTGTGCAAATGATTTCTCACACACGTCACATTTATATGGCTTTTCACCAGAATGAATTCGCATATGACGTTTCAGGGTATCGACTTCTGCAAACGATTTCTCACACACATCACATTTATATGACTTTTCACCAGTGTGAATTCGCATATGACGTTTCAGGTTACCGACTTCTGCAAACGATTTCTCACACACGTCACATTTATATGACTTTTCACCAGTGTGAATTCGCATATGACGTTTCAGGCTACCAACTTCTGCAAACAATTTTTCACACATGTCACATTTATATGGCTTTTCACCAGTGTGAATTCGCATATGACCTTTCAGATTACTGACTCGTGCAAACGATTTCTCACACACGTCACATTTATATGGTTTTTCACCAGTGTGAATTCGCATATGACATTTCAGGTCAGTGACTCGTGCAAACGGTTTCTCACACACGTCACATTTATATGGCTTTTCACCAGTGTGAATTAGCATATGACCTTTCAGGTGACTGACTCGTGCAAACGATTTCTCACACACGTCACATTTATATGGCTTTTCACCAGTGTGAATCATCTCATGCCGATTTAATCTACTACGTTGTGGAAATGACTTTTCACATGAATCACACTTGTATGGATTTTTACCAGTGTGACTTCTCTCATGAATTTTCAATTTCACCACTTGTTCTTGGTTATTCTTTCTATATGGTTCACAATCTTCAAGTACTTCAAGCTTAACTGGAATTGCTTCACTTTGATTCATGTTAAAAGGTGAAGTAATTGATTTGAATTAGAGATGCATTAGTTGACCAAACAAAATCAGTTGTTACAAATATGGAATATATTACAGGGTAAACGTATAACCTGAAACACAATAGCTGCAAAAATTAAGGCAATAAATTGTGAAAAGTTTGATAATGGTTAAGAGTAGGAACACTGAATACTGAAAAGTTTGGGTGTTCATCAGGACAATTATCGTTTCTAGCACTAGTTGCTACGTTCATCTGATGAAATTGAAAGTAAAATTAACAACAAACAAGATGGTTTATTGCGTCACTGACATTTCGCGCACCATGAGCAATAAACGCAAACGTCAGTGAAGCAATAAACCATCTTGTTTGTTGTTAATTTTACTTTCAATTTCATCAGACGAACGTAGCAACTAGTGCTAGAAACAGTAGGAACACTCATATTCAAAAATAACACAGCTTAACATTCTATATTCATGAAAGCACAAAGAACGCACATTATATATTATTTCACAAATTTTCAAAAGCGAAAGCATGATTTTTCATTTTCATGACACACCTACTAGTACAATATAAAAAAATACCATATATGTAATCGTTCAGTGGCTTATTACACCAATAAAAGTTATGTGTGCCTACAAAGCAGGGATATCTAAGGAAGGGGATCCGAAGGCTCACAGCGATTGCCTTATTCTTATGACACTAAGTCTGTACTTTGTAGCGCGTGAGTGAAAAGACACATGTGATTCTTTTTAAAATTGCAGAAAGTTTTGTAGTGCAGCTGGTACAGTCAGCTATAGAAGACGGTTAGTAAATGTTACATAGAGCATAGACAGAGATGGGCAAGATCACCAGTATTGGTGATCTTGAAGATCAAGATCACCAAGAATAGGTGATCTTGAAGATCAAGATCACCAAACTATGTGATCTTGAAGATCAAGATCACTTTTTGTGTACTAAAAAAAAATGAAGTTTTTGATCAATGATGTTGCAAAAAATAATTACTATAAGCAACCTGGGTAAAGGTATATAGTTGGTATTGCTAACTTTTACTTTTAACTAGTCGATCGCTAGCCTAAGAATTGTAATAAGTTAGTGACTGTTGCTATTAGGCCTATCAATTGTTGACGTAGTTTGCGTAAAATCGCAACGTCACACCCAAGGCCGAGGTTAATTACAGTAGTAGCCTACTGAAAAAGTTGCAAAATTGCAATTAGTTTTATACTTTTTATTTATAATAAATAAATAAAAATAAACTTTGAACTGCGTCATTTTTTACCAAATTTTTGTCTGGTTCATTTGGGAATTTTTATACGTGTTACTAGGTAGTTTTAACTTTCACTGTATTATGTCAATGTTTATTGCACCATCTATCCATCTGGCAACCTTGATACTGTTGTCTACTATCAAAAAAGTTCAGAGGTTTGTGGTCAGACAAGCCACTCCATATACTCAGACCCTAAGCAAGTCTTGGTCTGGTTGATTTGCTGCAATAAACCACTTTACATGACCAAAGTCGGCTAGAGTCCAGATTTTTTAACACCGCCATTCTAGATTTTTGAAACATCCAAAATTGGGTCAAAGAAAGCAAACATTTCTTTAAAATTCACACATGGAGATTGTGAACAAAGTTAAATCATTTTTATTATACGTCAACGTAAAGTACACGAAAGTTGACTTCTTTATTATGACCAACACAGAAAACTTTTTTCAATTTTGAAATGGCAACACTGTCCAGATTAGATGGAGACTTTAAATCGTCTTTTGTTGGACACATATCATATTAACAGCAGGGGCGCCGGAAGCGGGGGGGCAGGGGGGGCGAATGCCCTTTTAGTCAAAATTTCTGCAGATGGAGGGGCAGGGGGGGCAATGGTGCCCTTTTAAAGTCATGTAAGCTACTGCACATTTTGCAATATAACAATTTCTGCTATTCGCTTTTAGCATAATTATAATCTTTCATTTTTGCCTCAAAATAATATTTAAGGCACAAAAGTTTGCAACACAGTACAGGCCTTAAAACTCGTTTTTTTTTCGGCAGCCATCGTGGCCTACCGGGAGCTCCTGCTCGGCGGCCAAATCTGCTTGCTTGGGGGCCAAAATACAAAATAACGATAGCACAAGGAAATAGAATTTAACTTGCAACAATGCTAAAATAATCACTTAGCGTTGTTGAAGTCTGGAGCCTGGGCGACGTCCTACAATAGAATCGTTGCACCACGCAATAACTGCTTTATCGGGATTGTAATCCAGTACTATTCAAACGACACTCGCACGAGTGTCTCCAATGTGCCTGATTTAATAGAAGTTCGCCACTCCCCTAGAATTCTTTTTAGCAACGAAAAACAACGTTCGACATGATTGTGTTGACGATGATGGCAAGGTAATAAAATAAGTATTTCAATGATTAAAACATTAGCCTACTTGTAGGCTTTAACTGTCCTTTATCAGAGCTGACGATGCACTAGCAAGTGCGAAATATGTTTTCTATTACATCTACTGACATCTGATCCCTGTTGCCTTAGCAATTAAGGTTTTAGCTATTTCAATGATGTACATTAATTACTAAAAGAAGCATAATTTTTGCAAAATATGATCAAAAAATGTTTTTCCCATTGATGTCAACTAACTTAGTTCTTCTTTTTAACAACGGTTCAATGTCCGACAACATCGAATCGACATAAAAACGACAAAATTGCCAGCCGATGTAAATTAGCACTTCGGATTAAGACTTTGTTAAAATAAACGTCGGGAATTACAAACAAGACTTACAGCGCTGGCGATCGCAGATGGTTATATTCCATCAATAACAAATATTCCCCGCACAATGCAACAGTGGCGATTATGACGCGCTGACCTAATATTGCATCACTCTTTGATACTACGTATTTTCGACAGTTAATCCACGATCATTCTATTGCGAAATTAAATAATTGGCTAGAAGAGACCGGCGGCCAAACTTGGCCGATTGAGGAGGTAGCACCGGCGGTTCATTCAAGCACTGCTTAGCGGCCATGGCCGCAGGTTACAACATTATAACATAGCATGGTGCCCTGCTTTGTATACCGGATTATCATTATTGCTATACTTTATCTTAAAACTTAAAAAAAAATGGCCTTTTAGTAAACAAAAGTGCCCTTTTTTCGTGAACTTGCCCCCCCAGTCAAAAATCGTTCCGGCGCCCCTGATTAACAGTGACTTAATGTTAGTAGTTGCCACTAACTACTTTGTACAGTACAAGTGCTAAAAAAATGACTCTTTCTACTATGTAAACTTCAATTTTAAAGTGATCTTGATCTTATTGTTCTTCAAGATCAAGATCACACAAAAATAAGTGATCTTAGATCAAGATCACCAAAAAAAAAAGTGATCTTCAAGATCAAGATCACGCCCATCTCTGAGCATAGACAGGCAAGCATAGGCGCCGGGTTTTGAAAATTGCTGGGGGCAAACTTTCTAGCCGACTGATTGCTCCATCACCTGGTGCGTTGATCACATTGCAGCTTCTATTCCTCAGTTGAGCAGAAATTAGAGAATTTAATCCTTCTTTGTTGGAAGCTCGAGACAAGAACTGCTCCTTCTTTCCAATGAACTCGGTGTCTACAGTAAAGTGGACAACAGGGTGGACATTCATGCCGCGTCTTTGATGGGTATTGTCTTTGATAGTCGGACCACCATATCCATCAAAGACCACCGTTGCTAAGCGATAATGACGAATGGTAAAATCTGCATACGACTGTGCAATAGACCCATAACTGTCTCCAGTTTCCATGGCACTCGATGCAACAAGAACCCTCCATCAAGGACGTAGTGATCGGTTTTCGAGGCGGATTCTTTCACTACTTCATAATGGTAGTGGAGTTATTTAACATTATTTTTTATTTTGACGTCACAGATATCGGTGAGATTAAAAGAAGTCCGATTGCCGCAGTTTGCAGAAAAATGCTTTGATCATAAATGCTCTCCCATTCAGCAAAGCTGGTCTTTTTTACATTGTTTCAACGTCTGCAGATGATAAATCAATGCATAAAAGGACCCGTTTTGCTGGCTGGAAAATACAGCATAGTGTTATGTAACACAGAACTAGTAAACTCTTTAAAGTTTAACCAGAATTGTAAACAGTTGTAGGAAGTATCAGTTGTAATGTGCGTTGCAGCCTAGTCAGCACAGACATCTCAACAATTACGCCCATTCACAGTAAACCTTTTTTTTAGTAAATTGGTTAAACGAATCAATCGGATAATCGTATCAAAACGTCTGGCAAATAGGTGATTCGATTAACCGGTTTCGTCTGTATTACCTCAGAAATTGCAGCAAATGGATTATTACATCATAATAACAACAGAAATTGCAACAAAAAGCAGTATTTGTGTAGCTTTAATAAAATATCAACAGAGCGAAGAAAAACTACATTAAAAGAAAAATTTAACCTAACCATGAAATTTGACTTTTTTTTACTTAAATAACTTTGAAAACTCTCTCTGCGTATCAGCATGAAATTTCGTCTATGGACGTTTTATAAACTTTGAACAAGACAGAAAAATTTTGACTTTATGCACTTTTCGTTGCCCTAGTCATGACATTCCAACTAGGCACGCGAAAACGCTTTTTCATATATATACATAACACTTATATTTCACCAGAATGAATTATCACATGCACTATGAGGCTGCGGCTCCGTAAAAACGATTTCTCACACGAGTCACAAATAAACTTTTTACCACAATGTATGAGCACATGATTTTCAGGCTACCGACCTATGCAAACGATTTCTTACACAAGTTACATTTATATAGCTTTTCACCAGAATGATTTCGCATATGATCTTTCAGGTGGCCGACCAATGCAAACGATTTCTTACACGTCACATTTACATGGCTTTTCACCAGAATAATTTTGCATATGATTTTTCAGGCTACCGACGAATGCAAACGATTTTTCACACACATCACATTTATATGGCTTTTCACCAGTGTGAATTCGCATATGACCTTTCAGGTCACTGACCTGTGCAAATGATTTCTCACACACATCACATTTATACGGCTTTTCACCAGAATGAATTCGCATACGACGTTTCAGGTCACTGACCTGTGCAAATGATTTCTCACACACATCACATTTATATGTCTTTTCACCAATGTGAATTCGCATATGACGTTTAAGGCTACCAACTTCTGCAAACGATTTCTCACACACGTCACATTTATATGGCTTTTCACCAGTGTGAATTCGCATATGACATTTCAGGTTACTGACTTGTGAAAACGATTTTTCACACACGTCACATTTATATGGCTTTTCACCAGTGTGAATTCGCATATGACATTTCAGGTTACTGACTCGTGAAAACGATTTCTCACACACGTCACATTTATATGGCTTTTCACCAGTGTGATTTCGCATATGACTTTTCAGGTTAGTGACTCGTGCAAACGATTTCTCACACACGTCACATTTATATGGCTTTTCACCAGTGTGAATTCGCATATGACGTTTCAGGTCATTGACCCGTGCAAACGATTTCTCACACACGTCACATTTATATGGCTTTTCACCAGTGTGAATCATCTTATGCCGAATTGAACTACTACGTTGTGGAAATGATTTTTCACATAAATCCCACTTGTATGACTTTTCACTAGTGTGACTTCTCTCATGAACCTTCAATTGCAACACTTGTTCTTGGTTACTGATTCCACATGCTTCACAATCTTCAAGTACTTCAAGCTTTATTTGAATTGCTTCACTTTGATTCATGAGGTGAAGTGAATAATTGATTTGAATTAGTGATGCATTAGTTGACCAAACAAAATCAATTGTTACAAATATGGAATATATTACAGAGTAGGCTAAACGTATAACCTGAAACACAATAGCTGCAAAAATTAAGACAATAAACTGTGAAAAGTTTAATAATGGTTAAGAGTAGGAACACTCATATTCAAAAATAACACAGCTTAACATTCTATATTCATGAAAGCACAAAGAACGCACATAAAAAATATATTATTTCACAAATTTTCAAAAGCGAAAGCATGATTTTTCATTTTCATGACACACCTACTAGTACAATAAAAAAAAATACCATATATGTAATCGTTCAGTGGCTTATTACACCAATAAACGTTATGTGTGCCTACAAAGCAGGGATATCTAAAGAAGGGGATCCGAAGGCTCACAGCGATTGCCTTATTCTTATGACACTAAGGCTGTACTTTGTAGCGCGTAAGTGAAAAGACACATGTGATTCTTTTTAAAATTGCAGAAAGTTTTGTAGTGCAGCTGGTACAGTCAGCTATAGAAGACAGTTAGTAAATGTTACATAGACATAGAGCATAGGCGCCGGGTTTTGAAAATTGCCGGGGGGCAAACTTTCTAGCCGACTGATTGCTTACATTCAAAATGCTGGCTCAGCACAATCATGCTACTTCTCCATTTTTGCTAGATTTACAAAGCTCCATTTTGTTGTGTAGTTTTTACAAAGCAAGAATGTGTGATGCAACAGATATATTCCCTGAGGGGAAACTTTTCAGTGGTCGCCGGAAGCCAATTTCAGATCGGTCGTGTTGGCTGCTGGTAACAGAAAATCAAATCTTCAAAGCAATAAAATAGTTCTTTCTAAAATAGTTCTTTTCTTTCTTTCTAAAAATGCTTTTTTATGCCAACATTAAATTACAGCACCACTTCAATCTTTTGTGATTGCCAAGACATACCGAAAACCGTTAATGAGGCGGTAACTTTATCCATCAAAGTAGGAGCGCTCAATGTCTGTCGTTTGTCAGTGGCCACAACTGGCTGGAACTGCTTCAAAAGCCCTGGCAACTGTTTTTGCGTTCGGCCACATTATTGTGGTAATGTGGCTTATTAATTTCTTTTTTTAAGCTTTAAAAGTAGTACAGAATAATCCACCGCACTTGGTAGAAAACTGCTTCAAACTTCATCAATACAGTTTTATCAGAAAGGAACTCGAGGCTTTTATCACTTTTAAGTTACCGCATTCATCAGCTCATGCGCCAACAGCGGCGGTGTTTCCGTTGCGCGCGCTTGTGTGGTAAACTAATCTCAACGAAAAAAGCGAACGCAAAACAACAGGCATGAAATTTTTGCCTTGTTTAGTATTCCATTTCCTCGCGCGAAGTTTTGTTACAAACACGGTGTGGCGCTTGTTCTAGTAAGATTTAATTGAGATTTCCTTTTTATCCTTTTTCTTATCCTAAATGGATAAGCATTTATCATACAATGCATGTTGAAAATTGCAGATGTTAACTATTGGCACCACAGTTAATGACCACTGACCAAGCGTTTTCCTGACAATTAAAGTTGTAAAGTTCAATACTGTATACATAAACGGGAAAGTAGTAAAATTTGTTGCTTATTGTGTGGCCGACACATAACATGCTAAAAAAACGGCAAACATTCTGATTGCCGGAACCCGGAAATGCTCCCCAGACCGGCCATGTTAGCCGCCGAAATAGAAAGTCAAGTTTGATTCGCCGTTTCATTTGCTTTCGGCAAACCCGTCCGCAGCACCCCCACTTCTACAACCCACCAGCCGCCACTGCATTTCACTACAAAGCACGGCATTCATACATCTATTTGATTTGACAGGTATCGAAAACAAGGAAATATGATTTTGTGGTAATATATCAACAGAAGGAAATACCAAGATCGCTGACAAACGGAACTTAACGTAATCACTTGCTTGGGGGGAATCTACCCTGACCATTCATGTTAAAATTCCTGCAAGGATATTAAAACATAAAAAGACAGCCAACAGTTTTTCTCGGACGAAAAACATGGTAAAAACAGATAATAACAGAACTATTAATTATCCAGTGAACGCTAAAGGTGAAAGATGCAAGTTTGTTGTAGCCAATAGCCTTGGCCTTATTGAAAGGTTTAACCTCGTAGCTTAGTGGCACTTACGAAGACATTGAAAGAAAATGCTGTGTAAAACAGCTGCACAAATCTTTTGAACTACTTACTGTACATGCGTTGAACTGTTGAAGAACACGAAATGAAAAAGAGCAAGTTAGAAAGTCAGCTTAAGAGGAAGATTTAGCAAATTAGTTGCCTTATTGCGCTTCTGTCGATCCGTTCATCGATAACTGGGTTTAACGGCAAAGAATCAACTTCTGTCTTGTACACATTTAACAACAATGCATGATTTAAGCGTTTCTGTTTCATTGTTGATCGCAGGCACGTTTTGATACAACGAAGAGCACTGAAAGACCTTTCAGCTTCACAGGTTGTACACGGAAGTACTAAATATAAGCGAAGAACCGTAAGAAGGTTAGGCAACAATATCCGAAGTGTGTTGTCACAGGTAAACAGTGTTTGTACATCTTCAACTTTTACTGTATCTAAGTTTCACGCAGTCACGTAGCTTTGAAACTGTTCGACTTCAAGCTGCAGGTTGCTTTCTAAAATATCACCCTGGTAGAAACTTGCTACACTTGAAATGGACAACTTCACCTCATCACTTTGAGGATCATTGCAGAGAAGTACCTTCTCTAAATGGTTAACTGTCTCGAGATTGTGGTTTGCATAACGCTCTCTTATGGTGTCGGTTGCTTTCTGGAAAAATTGTACAAACTGGTTTTATAGAAGGTCACCACGTTGTCTTCTTCAATGTGTTCAGTTAGACTGCGGGAGTGCGGGTTCTTATTCCAGTCGCTCTTGGAATTTGTAGAGGTTCTAGTCTAACTGACGAACCAAGTGCAAAGCAAGAATTTACAAACGCCTCCACACTGTCATCGTCTGCGAGGTTTCCAGAAAGAACAGTTAACAGATTTTCTAATAAAACACGAAACTTACCAACAGTCATGTGGCGTGCTTGTACAGCCACATGAACTGGGTTCACGGAATGAAGCAATCGATGTATGGTTTTCAAAGTAAAATAGGTTGAAAAGTTTTCCATGGCTCTCAAGTTCGGAATGGCCCGATTCGGTGAGTTCCCTATTCGGTGAGAGCCTTTTTCGGTGAGAGCCCTATTAGGTGATTTTTTTTAAATTATTGGGTACCGTAGCCTAATTATCATTGCCGTTATAGGGATAGAAGGGGTTTGGGGGTTAAGGGCTTGGGGTTAAGGGTTTGGGGGTTAAGGGTTTGGGGGTTAAGGGTTTGGGGGTTAAGGGTTTGGGGGTTAAGGGTTTGGGGGTTAAGGGTTTGGGGGTTAAGGGTTGGGGGTTAAGGTCTTATTTCAAGGTTTAGCGACGTTAAAACGATGTAAAAGCGGCAATGATAATTAGGCTACGGTACCCGATTATTTTCAAAAAAAAATTCAAAAAAATTACCGAACAGGGCTCTCACCGAAAAAGGCTCTCACCGAATAGTAGCAGACCCCTCAAGTTAGACTGCGCTCGGTATTTAGTTACAGAATCTGCAGTGTCATCTTCAGTAACACTATGTTGCTATGAGTAGCTACATTGCGTTGTTATGTTGTAGTTGAGTACTGAGTAGCTATGTTCTATGTAGCTATCTAAGCGTACCTAATTATGTTGCGTTGTATGACATATTGGTTGTTTTCGTTACGTTTAGAAAGCGCATAAAAGCATCATATCACACATTTATTACGTGAATGAAGCACATTACAAACAAAACAATTACCAACTTAAGTAGAAATATTCTTTTTAGTAGCAAAAAAACAAAATTTTAAAACAACTGTATAAGCTGTAGTCTACATTATGTACAATGGATAGCTGATATAATAAAGTAAAGAATAAAAACTGAAGCATAATTTAGTATCAAGTTTAGAAAAAACAAATTGGGGTGTACGTCATTAAATGGGCCTCCTTGGACCTACTACTGACGTAATTTCGTATTTTTACAGTGAAGCAAACACTGCTGAAGAAAGTCAACTGGCGCTGTTACACTAAGACTAAGTGATGCACGGGGAAAGATCATGAGCTATGTAATGAATCTACAAAAACGAAAATGAAATACATTCAGTGATAGATTTAACTATTATTGACAAGCAGTGTTCTCTCTTAGGTGCGCAACTGTGCAGTAACACCAGACCATTTGCGCAGTGTGATTTGATTGTGCACATTTCTAACTTATAAAAAAGCTTTTAAATTTAACTTCTACAGAACATATCTGTGGTCTGTTAAACTATACTCAAGTACAATTAAAGTATGCGTCTTGAACAAAAAGAGTTATCACAGTTACAAACAAAACAACCAAAATAAGGTACAAATATGCCAATTTTGCTGGGGGCAAGTCCCCAGGTCCTGACCTGTTTTTATATTTCCTAATATCTTAGCTTTCACTCTTTCTTTCAAGATTTGTTTTTGGAAGGAAATCGGTGTCCCTAATTTTTATTTTTACATCCTCTACTGAGTGATAATCAAATTTGTCTTGACAAAAGCATCAGAAATAATTAGGTGACAACAGTAAAATGAAATTAATGCTCACTGAAAAAAATTATTGCGAACTGGAAATTTTTCTTAGAGGGAACTCTGCTGACAAGTCCATTAGATCAAGGTTAAAATTGAATATAATTAGCAAATTGCTACAAGAATACACATTTCATTTAAAATTAAATTCTATAAAAAATTTGTGGTCATGGTGCTTAACTTCTAATTGCACAGGTAGCATATATCAACATTACTATGTAAACAACAATAAAGTTGAAAAAAGTACAACACAATTAGAGATCAACATGTACTGCTGTGCAATTGTGCATCATACGAACTTGTATATATGTGCATAAAAATCAATTTCACTTCAGTGTAGTTAGCCTTGTAGAGCCAATCTTGCAGTACGAACACTACGTAATAAATTGATTCGTTGTTGTCTTTCTTTTCCTGCAGTGCAGAAGGTGGACTGTGAAGATTTTTTGATGTGACTTCTGACTTTACTATCATGAGAGACTGGCATAGTAGATGACTTAGCATCACGAACTTGCGATGGAAGGACTTTTTGGACAAGTATTTTATGACGTTTCACAGTAGCTATTTGGTCACTTTTTTTCTCCATATCTGTCACCAAAACACCCAATTCACAGTGAAGATTTTTTCTTGCTTCCTTGTCAGGTGTTTCATTGATTTGTTTCATTAAAACTTGATGCTCGAAAACCATCTTTCCAAACTCTTCCTGCAGTGAAACGATAAGATTGGACAACTCTTTCTTTGTTGTTGATGAGACTGATTTCTTCATTTTACTCCTTGTTTGCGTTTTCTTTTTAATACCAGAAGGTTTAATATCTTTTTTGGTGAAACACTGTTGTGTATCTTTTCCTTTTGCAAGGATGTTACAATGATGTGAACTATGATACTTTGTTTCATGAATGAAGTTTTGAAGATTTGGTGGGACAGCTTGACTTGTTGATTTTCCAACAATATATGGAACATCCTTAAGGTTTAACTTGAAGTGGGAAGAAACAACTCCACTTTTCAAACTATTCTGGTTGGGTATTGTACAGTTTGGTTTTATTTTATCCTCCGACTTTGTTATTTTTTTTCTAGAGGTTTTCTTTGCAGACTTTTTTAGAAACAAACATTGTTTTTGCTTTGATGATGGGTTCTTTGCCAATTTGTTGATTGTAGGAGCATTTTCACTAGAAATACGTTCTTTCATTTGAGCTTCTAGCTCACCTATTCTTTCTTCAAACATATCTTTCCTTAAAACCAAACCTTCAAATCGATTCTGAAGAAATTCCATCTTTTTCAAGTTAGTGTAAAAGTCACAATTTTCAATCACTGCTTTACCACAATCACGCTCAAGTGATATTTGTTGCTCAAGGGCATTAGCTCTTTCTTTCTCTGCAGTTCTTACTACTTTACTCATGCTTTCTAGTTGTTGTTCAAGCAAGTGACATCTAGAGTTAGCATTCCGTAATTGAGATTGTATTTCCAATGCCGACTGTCTTTGAGAGTTTCTGAGCTTCACATCATGTGAAGGTGAAACTGAACTAAGATTGCTTGTGGGTGCCGTCAGAGTTAAACAAAATTTTGGTGTTTGAGATAATGACTCATCGAGCCCAAGACTTTGTGTTGCCAAGAACTTCTGGTTCCTCTCTGCTTTAAAATGATCTTGTTCTAAGTTGTTGATCTTGTGTTGCAATCCTTTCAGTGCTGTTAAGAATGCATCATTTTTTGTACCAGAACATCCAGGCAGCGGTGACAAAACTTTGTTAAACGGTTCAATACACGAAACAGGCGACTTGTTGGTTGGGTATTCTTGATATGCTGTCATGGAAGGTGGCTCATCACACAATGATGGTGCAATCATCTCACCAGTAAAAAGCACTTCCCTGCAACTTACTACAACAGCAATAAATGTAATAAAATCCAAACAGCTATGAAGGCCACAAAAGAAAGACGGAGCTAAAATATAAACAGTAAAAATCTATATTATACATACTAATTTTTAAAATATAATAACCTCAAAGAGTTTTTAGCACTGATTTCAATTGTCCATTAGGCTACAGAAGTGGTTCTCAGTTTGGGTTCAGTCGAACCCATGGGGTTTGACAGAGTCAATTAGAAGGTTTGACAAAAGTTCTTCCAATTATAAAAAGGTTGGATTAATGTACTACTAAAATGTTAGACAACATGTTATGATGAAGTAGATAAAGTCGTTTTTCAGTATCATTTTAATTATTCAATCTTATAGCCTATTTAAAGTTGGAGCTATTGAGAGATGCTTTTAAACTCTTAGATATGTTTGCCCTTAGAATCATAACATGGATTCTATAAAGTAACTTGAGGAACAATGAATAATGTCATTGTAGGCCTGATGGGTTTTGAATTAATTGACGCTGCACTGAAAACAATTTTGTGCATGGGGCTGTAGCCTCACTTCCCATGAGCTGGTACAGGCCTGGATTGTTTGTTTTATTGATTGCAGTAACTGTATGCTTATCAATATGAAAGATTGACTTGCAATTGATACTTCACATAAAACTTACTCAAAGAGTGCTATAATATACGCTAGCCTAAAGATTTAAAAGCCTTTTAGGTAGCTTAAGACGTCATTTCTAAAACAAGAGTTCGTTACCCTGAAGAGAAGAGTTCGTACCCTGAAAAAATCGAGAGAAAAAATTAAAAAAAGCCGAAGTCACTGATTGCAGTTTCAGCAAACATTTTAAAATATTCCCCCTGAAAAGATCGAGAGAAAAAATAGAACAAAGCCGAAGTCGCTGATTGGAGTTTCCGTTTTTCCGCAAACATTTTAAAATTTCCGGTAATGATCCTAAGAGTTTGCTGAATTCGCTGATTGCAGTTTCAGCAAACATTTTAAAAGGGTTAGAGTTGGGAAAAGATTGAGAAGAAAAAATTAAAAATAGCCGAAGTCGCTGATCGGAGTTTCCGCAAACAAACAAACTGAAAAGATCGAAAGAAAAAAATAGAACAAAGCCGAAGTCGCTGATTGCAGTTTCCGTTTTTCCGCAGTTTCCGCAAACATTTTAAAGTTTCTGGTAGTGATCCTAAGAGTTTGCCGAAGTCGCTGATCGCAGTTTCCGCAAACAGTTTAAAAGGGGTTAGGGTTAGGATTTTAGGAAACAATCGAGAGAAAAAAAGTAAAAAAAGACTAAGTCGCTGATCGGAGTTTCCGCAAACAAACAAACTGAAAAGATTTAGAGAAAAAAATAGAACCATTTTTCCGCAGTTTCTGCAAACATTTTAAAATTTCTGGTAATGATCCTAAGAGTTTTTGTTTGTTTGCGGAAACTGCAATCAGCGACTAAGGCTTTTTTTTATTTTTTTCTCTCGATCTTTTCAGGGTACGAACTGAGGGTATGAACTGTTCAGGGTACGAACTAGGTTGCATCCACACAAGACAGCCTATCATTAATAAATTAAACCTATACCTATGAAGCAGCGGCTGAAATCAAGACTCCCTATTTGTGCCTTCCTCACAACAACTACTTAAGAACGCAGGAGAACTTGGTTTAAGTGCGGAACACTGAACGAACCACATGTGGAACACGGGTGGTTCCACATTGGCAAAACCATACCTCCACAATCCGTGACTTCATACCCGACGACGATTTTCGTCCACCGGGGATGTCCCTCAAAAGGCTTGCGTGGGTCAGGCTTAACCGCTTGCAAACTGGCATCGGCTGCTTTTGCTCAGACATTCACAAGTGGGGCCTGGCTCCTTCATCAGAATGCGAGTGTGGTGCCACTGAACATACCGCAGACCATGTCATCCACCACTGCCTAACCCACCGGCCTCCACACGACGCGCATAGTCTGAGGGTCCTGGACGAAGACTGTTGAGTGGCTGATGATTTACTGCCCTCCAATCTAGCTTGGAAAGATCTGCTTATACGTTTTGGCCACTTTCTACATGAGATAGATGATTTTAACCACCAAAAATGGATTCATTGCTGAAAAATGAGTAGGAATACACTTTTAAATCAACTGATTCTCTCAACTGTGTCAGATTTTATATCCAAAATTAATTTTTATGAAAAAAATTCCCTCGCTGGGGTCAAAAATCACATTTTTTTCCCCTAACGAATGGTTTTTCAATATTTTGACCTAAAATTTGGTATACAGCCTAGATTTAGTATATCTATCAAAATAAAATTATATACTATTTTTTGGGTACCCCCCCTCTGGTCTCATGCCCCTAATTTGAGTTGGTTTAAATAGTTTCTATCTGTTTCATTGCTACATCTTGTCACGGTCTGACGAAAATTGGGAAATACATTAAGTATTCGATATGCTTATTATGCTTGTAAAATGTAAAGGTTAAAAGAACCACTGGGCAAAAAAAACACAATTACACAACCACACAAACAAACAAAAGTTAAAAACAAACTTAATTTTTGAATTTGTAGTAACGAAGTTGCCATAACTAAAATTGAAAAGTTTTTTTACAACCTGCAAAGGTTTCTCAAAATAAAAATATTTCGACAAAAAGTTTTTGTCTTGGTTTCTATTTTTGAACTTAGCTTTTATGAAAAAGTTGTTTTACCTTGTTTAAAAATATCAATTTTATTTTTCTCTGAACTCAAAATGAACTAAAATTTATTTACAGTTAGCTCAGTGGCCACTGGCCAGTGCTCCCATTGGCTTGAGTCTCCAAAACATCAGATTTTTTCCGAAAAGTTTCAAACTAATATCAGACTCTACATTTGGCTATATTTCTTTGAGGCATGCCTGGAAACCAGAAACTCTTCCATCATAGTGGCACAATGTTTGTCCCCAAGCCTATCAGATTTTCCATTGGAACAGAATGCTTCTCAAATAGTGCAGTGACAATTAACTAGTGCATTTGAGGTAGGCTACCATCCTTTACTTCAATCACATCCAAGAGACGGTCAACAGTTTGCATTGCTTCAATATCCAAAAAGCGAACAACTAGAGCCAAAGTTTGCGTAAGACTTACATCTGTGCTCTCATCAATTAAAATGCTGATTTTTTTTTATAATAGGCTAATGGTCTTTTATATCAATGGTCTACAACGACTCTTCCCGTCCAATGCGGTAGATACTTTGACGTAGGAGAGGTTACCTCATGAATCAGATTTTTGCAGTCATGTGACTCAACACGTGATATTCTGATCGAAAGATTTTGATACAAAGAAATTTAACTGAATGCATCGCCACAATCAGCGTGGCGTAATGGGTTGCCGTTAGGGCAAAGGAGTAGTAATGTCGATTGCGTGGGTTCGATTCCCACCCTCTGCTAGTAGTATTTTTTCTTCTGCAACTGACCTGAGTGCAAGAAAGATCTCAAGACTGCAATCAATGGAGTTTATAAGGAAAATTGTGACTAAAACACCAGTGCCGCCAGTAGCCTACTTGTAACCTTGCAGGATTTCTTCATTGCAGAAACATTCTTTGCATGTGCTTTGCTGTCCTTGTGACGTAAAAGTAGGCCTACTCCTTTTTGATGTCTTGAACGTAAGGTTGCAGGAGCGACAAGAAGCCTTGAGTGGATCATCAGTTTTCCTCAACCAATCCTTTAGGTCAGGGGTGGGCAAACTTTTTATCTCGAGGGCTGCATTCAGATCCTGAATTTGTTCGAGGGCCGCAGTAGGATAGTAGCCTATTAAGATTATAAGCCAAAATGTCAAATCTAAAATAGTCAAAACACAAGCTTTTATTCTTTTTAAAGTGACGAAAGAAACAGAGATTTTATATACAGTAGGCCTACATGTAGGCTATTAGGCCTACATAAAACATATTAAAAAGGTTTGTCTCATGTATTTGAATACAACCCACATCAAGATAACACTTTGCCATACGCATTTTGAGCGAATTAAACTGAATACATCTGTGAGCGAATTAACATAATCAGAAAAACTAAAACGAAAAAGAAAGTCTCATGATGCGATTATGCGACAGGCCGAAGTCAGAAATTTCGATTGTGACTTAAGGGAGACCGGGAGGGTTGTTACAAGGGAGGGTTGTTACAGTCCTTTTAACTTTTAAATTAGTTCACATCAACCGCAGGAATTAAGTTTTTTTCTTTCAGGTTTTTAGTTTCCATGCGCGAACGGAGCTTCAGCCATTTTGAAGGCTGCAGTAGAAAATTATTGATGAAAAACAGTTTTAGGGTATAAAAAGTAAATTTTTGCTTTGTCAAAGAAAATGTTATTGCTACAAAACTATGAATGATATCTAACTGGCTTCAAAGTTAAATCAGACTTGAAGTGCAATACCTTTGATTCATTTGAATTTGGGTGTTCAATAAATTCAAGAATGCTGTGTCAACGTATTCAATCAGTTTTAGGTATTTTAGTAAAAAAAATTAGTTAATAGAACAGCCTATTTGAAATTGTAACATTTCACCCCATAGCCTACTGTGTAACAAGTCACCCCGATACTGGAGTGACTTGCTACAACTGACTCATTGATATATTAATGCAAATATTTTCTTGTAAACATAACTTTTTTCAATTTTGAAGTTGTAGGCTATTTATAACAACTGGTCATGTGGCAAGATTACATAAAATTTTTAGCAACTTTGTGTAAATATTGAAAGAGAAATCTTAGATTTACTGAAAATTGTAACAACCCTCCCCGGTCTCCCCTAACCGGCTGTTTTTTGATACTAATACTAGCCATCCATTCATGTAAGATCACAATGTGGCTGGGGAAACAAACTACTACAATGCGATAAAAAGACTATAATTTATCTTTATCAAGATGAAAAATACGAAGTAAAAGTTTAATTAGGTCATTGTAGTAATTAAAATTTTCAAGCAATTTTAGAATTATTTTATTATATATTTGCTTCAGGCTTTTGCAGGCCGCACAGAAAGTAGTCACGGGCGCATGCGGCCCGTAGTTTGCCCACCTGTGAAATTCCAATTTCTTCTTTTTCATAATTGGTTCACCAGCACTTTCTGAATAACTGAATTGCCGGCTTGCGTGGCCGAGTGATGAGAACGTCTGCGCGACGTTCGAAAGGACGTGGGTTCGACACCGCTCCAGAGCACGCGGCTGTGTCTTGGCAAAACACTTAAAGGCATGCCAAAATAATGGCAGCACCTGACTCGATAACCGTAGCCTATAGTTCCTTCGCTGCTTCCAGTCGTCTGTTGTGTTGCATGTGTAATCACAGTGTAGCCTACTATGTTGTCGCAATGGGCGCAAAATAAAACATCTTATTATTATTATGACATCTGAATAGTTTCTTAGAAATAGACTGTGGAGCGTGGACACATAAAGCCTAAGGCTATAGTTATGTTAAACGAAAAAGGCCTACATTAACGAGAACACAAACCTACAGTAGGCCTATTCATATAAGTTATATAGAAGTAGGCTACCGGTGGCCTAACTCCGCTCTAGAAAAAAATCACACATCAAAACATCAGATTTCAACATAAAAAACATCAGACAGTTTGCTCAAAACATCAGATGTGGTAACGCTGTTAGTGGCTATAAACGCCGACCCAAGACCACGCTGTGCTGGTTCGGCTCTCGGGGTATGCGCTTGAACTATGGATTCCGTTAGAGGGGAACGGGGGTGATTACCCCTCACCAATTGGAGTGGGAGGTAACTAATGCAAAATTACCTTCCCACCAAAATTACCCTAATTAATTCATGTAGCCTACGGTAAAGATGAAAATTTAATTTTTAATATTTTTTTACTTTTTTAAAAAGACAGTGCTGTTAAACTACCAGTGCTCCGCAACCTTTATTTACTCACGGCACACTTAAAAACTCTTTAAAGTTCTGCGGCACAATTTGGCCGACACATACTCAAAATGTAAAAAAAAACTATAGCTTAATTTATTAATGAGATATTTGCGCTTGTTTCAATGAGCACAGTCGCTGTATGTTTGGCTCAATATTTGAAAGAGCAACTCGAAGTTCACCATCAATTTCTTTTAAGCAGGATCTTTTATCGTTTTTGATCAATACCAAAGTAGAAAAACTTTGTTCACACAAATAAGTGGTGCAAAACTGGAGCAGAATTTTAATAGCAGCCTGCGAAATTTGCTTATATTCTTCTTCAATTGAAATCCAAAACTCATCAAGTGGAACATCGCTGAATTTTAATCTCAAAGTTCTATCATTTCGTAGTTCAAGAAAGTTTTCTCTAACAGGCAAAGTCAAGTCTTGCGTTGATATTTCAGCATTAGCCGCAAAAGGATTTCGGATCCAATCGTATTGTTCCGTGTTAATTGTGAAAAAGTAATGGTCATATTTCTCATGCAACAAAGTTAAGTGCTCTTTGGCCAAATCAAACACCAATTCTTTATCAATACTATTTAGGTTGCTTCTGGGAAACATTTTCAGTGATCCCCTTTTTAACTCGTTTTTCCAGAGTACTATTTTCTCTTTAAATCCTCTTATCTTGTCAGAACATGTCAGTATGTTTTCACCTTTGCCTTGCATTTTGATATTGAGTTCATTCAAGTGTTCAAATATGTCGGCCATGTATGCAAGTTTGGCAATCCAATGATCATCTTCAAGATGTTTATACAAATCATGGTTGTTCTGATTTAATAAGAATTGACTTATTTCATGCCGTAGTTCGAAAAGTCTTGCGAGAACTTTTCCCCGGGAAAGCCAACGCACAGAAGTGTAAAATAGCAGTGATTGATGTTCTGATCCCATTTCTTCGCATAGCAATGAAAAAATTCTTGAATTCAAAGCTCTTGCTTTAATAAAGTTAACAATTTGGATACAGTCGTTCATTGTTTCTGTCAGCTCCGTTGGCAAATGTTTGATCATCAAGGCTTCCCTGTGTAAGCAGCAATGCGTAAGTTGAATGGCTGGATTTTGACGTTTTACCCATGCAGCAAAACCTCTTCCTTCGCCCACCATTGCTGATGCACCATCTGTGCAAACATTGATGCAGTTATTCCAATGGATACCATGGGCTATGAAAAACTCGTTGGTCACTCTAAAAATTTCCTGGCCAGTCGTTCGTTCTGGAAGTTCTTTGCAAAATAAATACTCGTTTGTTATGGAGTCGCCATTGACAAAACGTACTACACTTAACAGCTGTGCTTTTTTGTTAATATCTGTTGTTTCATCAATCTGAAGAGAAAACTTCCCAGACGTTTTTAGTTTATTAATTAGAGTTTCAAGTATATCACCAGACATATCATCAATTCGTCTTTTAATAGTTTCTGCAGACAATGACACTTTCCGTACCTCTTCAACTTCCTTTGGTCCAAGCATCAATCGAACAATTTCTAGGCATGCTGGTTTTAAGAGTTTTTCCCCAATACTATGCGGTTTTTTCTGTTGTGCAATCAGTTTTGCTACGTGATAACTAGCTTCTAATGCTTTTTCCGAAATTGTGAAAGACGATTTCATAAAGTGTTTTTGCTTTCTATTTTGACTTAAAATCCGCTGAAAGAATTTCTTATCCTTGTTGGCATAATTGACATGTTTTGTTTGTAAGTGGCGGATAAGTTTACTTGGAACCATTGCTTGATTTGCAAGTTGCTCTCCACAAATTACACATTGTGGTTTCGGAGCTTCTTCGTTACCACACCAAGTAAATCCAAACCGAAGGTAATCTGCTTTGTATTTCCTCTTTAAAACCTTCGGTCTTTTTGCAACATGGCTTGTACTAGGCATGCTATCTGGTTCTATTGATCTTTTCAAGAACTTATCCATTAGATTTTTAGTTAATTTTAGTTTTCAAGGATTTTCTTAAGGACTGCAAATGAATTAGCTTATTAGCTCACAATAAAGCGAAGCTAGAAAAATACAAGGAAACAAATACGAAAATTTTTATTAAACACTGCTGACTGACAATTCGAAATGACCTATCCTGACTTCTAAAAACAGACTAACCACGTTTGTTGTGTCTGCCTAGCCTGCTTTACACAACTTGATAGTTCAGATTTAACATAGCACTTGTATTTGCGTGGCGGAACAAAGAATCGAAACAGCGAGACACGAGTCATTTATATACTAGCACGTTACGGGTTTCCAATACAGATTATGTAAATACACAGACACTACATCTCTTTCCTTTTCAGAATCAAACACTATTTCGAAATGCAGTCAACAGATCAAGAATTAAACATAACAGTTCTGGCTAAACACAACACAGTAACTTACATAACAAAGTCTTTAAACCGTTGCGGTGGTTTGATGTTGCGGTGCGGCCTGGTTAGAATAACAGCGTCAGTAAGGTTATCAGGCGAAACATTTTGTTCAGGTATTACATCAGTTGAATCAGAGAAAGCCTCAGTCGAGACATTATGTCTCGAAGACACATCAGTGGTTGGGTCATTGTTTGAATCATGAAATTTCTTAACATGGGTTACGTTTCTTTTATACTTTGCGTCATCATTTTCAACAATCACACAATTACCATGTTTCTCTGTGACAATAAACGGATCTTTACGAAAGGTAGTAGAAAGTTTATCACGGCCATGTTGTTTCAATAGTACAGTGTCACCAGGTTTAATATCAGCTTGAACTGCACCACGTCTAAGATCAGCATATAACTTTCCCTTTTCCTTCATTTCTGAATCTCTGTCACGAACAGATTTAGAATCATGGTCATAAGAACGATCAATGCATGGTAACTTAGTACGCAATTTTCGTTTGAACAACAATTCGGCTGGACTAACTCCAGTCGTTGAGTGTGGTGTAGAGCGATACATAAGTAAATACGAATACAATTCATTTTTCCAGTTTTTTCCTTCAGCTTGTGCAATTTTAATGCGTTTAAGCAATGAGCGATTTTGAATTTCAACTTCTCCGTTGGCTTGAGGCCACAATGGAGTCACTCTACGATGCAATATTCCACATTCGCTCAAAAATGAATGAAATTCGTTGCTAATAAATTGCGGACCATTATCAGAAGTTATTGAACAAGGTAAACCATGCGTTGCAAACATTTTCTTTAAACTTCCAATCACTTTTTCACTAGTAACTGTTTTCATAACATCAATTTCAAAGTAACGACTAAAATAATCGATCACAACAAAAACATAATCACCAGAAGGCAGAGGTCCCATTAAATCAATAGCAAGATCTTGCCAGGGTCCTTCCGGCAATTCGGTACGTTTCATGGGTTCAGGGGATACAGGTTTTGAAACAAGTTGACACCCAAAACAATTTTTACAAAAACGATCGGCATCTTTGTCTATTCCAGGCCACCATACTTTAGTACGAAGACGTCTCTTCATGACAACGATACCAGGATGGCCCTCGTGAGCTAACGTAAGAACATGTTGTCTCAATGTTTTTGGAATCACAATACGTGTACCTCGTAATAGAAGACGGCCAATGACAGCTAATTCACTTCGAACTGTTAGATAAGATTTACATTCAAGTTCACACCAGTCGTTCGAAAGAATGCAATCCATGACATTGCGCAACTCAAAATCAGCGTTTGTTGCACGCTCGATGTCACGTGTGCTCATGGCAATAGGCGTCGCTTCTTTTGCTACAAATTTCACGTACTCATGCGTGTCATCAACGTGTTTGCACAGCGCTTTTGCAGAAAATAAGCGAGATAAGCAATCGGCAATGTTTTGCCTCCCTGGGATATACTTCACTTCATACTGATAAGGCATTAATCTTAAAATCCAGCGTTCCATTCTAGCATTCGGCTTGGAGCGGGGAGTGAAAATGAATTTTAACGGTTTATGATCTGTTAATAAATCAAAACTGCTCCCATACAAATAAACGTGAAATCTTTCGCATGCCCACACAATAGCTAAAGCTTCTTTTTCAGTTTGCGAATATTTACGTTCAATTTCGGTTAAAGTACGGCTAGCATAACTAATAACATAATTTTTCCCATTTTGGTTTTGCACCAGCACTCCAGCTAAACCATAAGGACTAGCATCAGCAATTACTTGAGTTTTAGCATGTTTGTCATAATAACCCAAAGTTACACAATTGCACAATAAACATTTTAGCTTTTCAAAAGATTGCTGTTGAGCTTTACCCCAATGAAAATCAATACTTTTACGAGTTAACATACGAAGCGGTTCCGACACCGTGGCTAAATCAGGTATAAATCTAGCATTATAATTCACCAGTCCTAAAAAACTTCTTACTTCAGCAGCGTTTTCTGGTGCTCTTGCTTCCTTAACAGCTTCAACTTTTGCCTCTTCCGGGTCAATTCCTTTAGACGACAGCACATGTCCCATAAATACAAGTTTGTCTTTGTTGAATTCGCACTTTTCTTTGTTCAGCGTGAACCCACTATCTCGAATTCTTTCAAGTACCTTCTCGAGTCTTTGGTCATGCTCTTCTTGAGTCGATCCGTACACGATAATGTCATCAAGGATATTCTTGACTCCTGCACAGCCTTGTAGCGTTTGTTGCATTACTCGTTGGTACATCTCCGGAGCACAACTAACTCCAAACATCAGTCTCTTGTATCGATATAATCCTTCATGCGTCACAAATGTAGTAATATTTCTAGAACTAGGTTGTAATTCAATTTGGTGATACGCCCATTTGACATCTAGTTTAGTGAATACCTTGCTTTGGTTCATGTCATGCAGCACTTCTTCAATGGTAGGCATCGGGTGACGTTCTCTTCTGACAGCTTTGTTAGCTTGGCGCATATCGACACACAAACGAATGTCTCCATTTTGCTTGGGCACGATCATTGCAGGTGAAACCCAAGTTGACGGTTCTTCAACTTTTTCGATGATGTCAAGGTCTTCCAACTGTTTTAATTTTTCTGCTAACTTGTCCCGAAGGTTAAATGGTATTCGTCTTACAGGTTGACACACAGGCTTTACATTTTTATCAACAGGTATTGTTAATTGAAAGTCTTTTAATTTTCCCACACCATCGAAACATGACTGATATTTATTCAAAAACGAAGGACTTTTAGTTACAGCATTTAGTTCAGAATCAAATTTAATTATTTGTAACTCTGTGGCTGTTTTCAATCCTAGCAGCGGTTGCCCTTTTCCTTCGATCACTACAAATTCGACATTTTTCAGTGCTTTTTTTGTTGTTTCAACGTCTGCAGTGAAAATTCCTGCTATTTTCAAAGGTGCATCACTTCCATAAGCGTAGATTGTTTTGTCAGAAAGATGGCTTTTGCACTTAATGCGCTGTTTTTTTTAAATCTTCCCACAGTGCACGATCAATTACATTACATGTAGCTCCCGAGTCGATAATCATTGAAATATTGATTCCACCAACATTTACCGAAACTTTTCCAGTATTGTAACTACATACATTAAAGATATAGTCCAACTCACCATCAGCATTTCGTTTTACTTGTCTGATGTTATTTTTTCGGTTCGTCCTGTTGCTTCCATTCGTCGGGTTCTTTTCCTCGTGGCTGGTTCCAACAGATTTTGTTCTGCAGCAGCTTGCAAAATGACCCATTTTATTGCATTTTCTACATTCTTTTCCTTGCGCTGGACAATTCCTGTCGCTGCTTTTGTGACCTTCCCTTCCGCATCGGGAACATCGGAATCGAGATTGATAGCTTTTCTTAGCTGATTTAAACGTCGAGATTTTGTTGACTTCCTGACTGTATGATCTTGATTGAATTTCTGACACTTCGAATGCCAAGGCCAATTCTCTTAACGTTTTTAGATTCAAGTCACTTCCTTTTTCTAAGAGTCGGCGTCGTAACGCATCTGATCTACATTTTTCCACGACTTGATCACGAATTTGATCATCCATGTCTTCAAAACTGCACGTTTCTGCTTTTTGTTTTAATCGAGTTATAAATTGTTCTACACTTTCTTCCTCTTTTTGAAATAGAGATCTAAATACATGGCGTTCAAACGGGACATTGTTTAACGGCGTAAAATAATTAGTTAGTGCTTGAACAGCAGCTTCATAGCTGGTCAATTCCCCTTCAAAGGTAAAGAAAATGTCCTGCACTGCCATTCCAGCACAATGCAGCAGCAGAGCTCGCTTTCTAGAAGCATTCGTGACATTCTTTCCTTCAGCATACAACTCAAAAGCTCGTTTCCATCTGGTCCATTGCGTGCTTGCTCCAGGACTTTCACAGTCAAAAGGTTGTAAATCAAACGTAGGTATCTCCATTCTTTTCTGAGTATTATCCTACTATCCTCGTCGCCAGAATTGTTGTGTCTGCCTAGCCTGCTTTACACAACTTGATAGTTCAGATTTAACATAGCACTTGTATTTGCGTGGCGGAACAAAGAATCCAAACAGCGAGACACGAGTCATTTATATACTAGCACGTTACGGGTTTCCAATACAGATTATGTAAATACACAGACACTACAACGTTAACTAGCCTTTTTTTAAAACTAGGGCTGCCTTCCCATTGCGAAAACTTTAATTGTAAATACAAGGAAACAAATACGAAAATTTTTATTGAACACTGCTGACTGACAATTCGAAATGACCTAGCCTGACTTCTAAAAACACACTAACCACGTTAACCAGCCTTTTTCAGAACTAAGGCAGCCTTCCCATTGCGAAAACTTTAATTGTGAGTCATAAAAACATCATAAATACACAGTGGGAAGTCTAGCTGGAGTTTGAGTTGTCTTGCAGTGGTAAAGCGCGAATTTTTAAAACACAAAACTCCTTTCTTTTCAAAAAGTATGTTCTGATGATAGTTATCCCGCGGCACACCTAGCATCGCCTCGCGGCACACCGGTGTGCCGCGGCACACCGGTTGCGGAGCACTGAACTAGACGACATACATCAACATGTTACAAGACATAAGGCTAAAACCAGATTTTTTCTTCCCAGGTTTGAAACAAACTTTGGCAAAAAAACACTCCATTTCTTGTGTGTGCAAGTGTGGAGTGAAATTTCACACGATATAAAAGATTTACCGTTCCATTGCTTTAAAAAAAATGTCAAAAACCAACTGTTACATGGATATACATACGTACCTTAAGTCCTCAATACAAAGGATAATTTACCTTTACAGTATATCATCATATCGTACTTATTAATCTTTGTTCTCTACAGTTAATATCAAATTGTCCTGTTTTTTGTATGCTTTACATAAAAATTGTTGCAATTCGGTGGTGGTATTCACGTTTTCCCCCGTTATTTCAGGAAAACTTTCGCAAGTGCTGTAGCCTATTATAGCACACAATCACTTATTGGTCGTTGGTTAATTCTTGGTCGCTGGTTTGAATCTTCATCCTCGGCTTACTCAGTTTGAGAATGCAGATTCAAACCAACAGCAGTTGTTTTTCAATCTCAGTGGCGAACCCTTTTATTCAATGAAGTAGTGTGCCTGCCTCTGCACACTAGTGTGTATGAATGTGTAGCCTAGTTAGATTTACTGTGATGGGGTGGTGGCTGACTAGATGACTGCTTATGGTCTTTCGCTACCATCCTGATTGCGCCATCATCTAACCCAGGGCTTCCCAAACTTTTTTGCTCGCGACCCCTTTTAATCTCCTAAAATTTTCCGCGACCCCCTTTACGGTTAAAAGGATAAACAATGCGAAATATACGTTTGTGATATTTATTGAAAGGTTTAATTTGAACGAAAACTAAAAACAAGCTATCCGTACTTGAAGCCTACTACTTTACTACTTGTAGCCTGCTGGGAACAAAACCAAAGAGTAAACTTATTCAGTGTGATGGCTGCAAATGCTCTCTGCGACAAAGCAAGTCTAGCAGTCGCTCGATGTTTGTCAATGCTGGTCTCAAAGCAGCTTCAATGTTATTTACGCTGGAACGGTATTTTATCAACTTTGAAAACACTGACACGCACATATACGTGGAGACAAACGGCAGGAGTGCGATTACTACTAAGCAATATAATGGTGAATATTCCGGTCTAACGTTAGGCTAAGCCAAAAAGTGTGAACCTTTTTTCCAGAAAATTCAAGCCACAACCTAGTTAAAAGATAGATTTGCAAATTTTTCTTGAGATTTGAAAGAGAGGTACGGTAATCGGTACTTTGTTTTTGCATGGTCCGCCCCGTTAGCTCAGTGGTTACGCCCCCAGCTCAAGATCACGCGCGCAAGTTCGACTCTCGGGGTGTGCGCTTGAGCAACGCATTTCAAGACTGCTCTCCATTAAGCGGCACCTAGTGAATGGAATAATTCCCCGGCAACAATCGGAAAACTTCACTCTGCCAATCTCGGTAACCGGCCCTGTGTCAAGAGCCTCTGCAAGTATGCGAAACTACCAGGAATAACCTATCAAGGCTTTGGCAGTCCGAGGATAAAGATTCAAAACCAACCAACCAAATGGGTTTTGGATCCAATCTAAAAGTATTGTCCAATTCTGGAAGAAAATACTTTTAAGCTCTTTCAACAGTCTTGAGAAGTGTCAATAACCAGAGGCTTAATATAACGTTTGATTCCACGCCATTGTTAGCCAAAAACTTTTCAGTAAATGAAATTATTTCAAATAAATCATTTTTAATGTTTTGTTTCTACTGTAGATGTTTAACTTTTTGATAAACGCTCCAACTTTAGATTTCCATGTAAAAACATGAATGTTTTATCCTTGGAAGGACGAATCAAATTCGTTCCCTTTTTTCAGGCAAACCTGACAAATAGTATAATTTGAAAAGCCTTTCCAAAAACGTCTTTACAAACACGGTGGAAAAAAGGCTACACTTTTTCTGTTGGAAATTTTACGACTTAACTTTTTAACACTAATAACTTGTTAAAGCACTGGCTTTAGTTTTGAAATCCACGCTTACAATGCAGAAAAGAGGATTTTAAACTCCTATTCCATCTTTCATTATAGGCTATACAAATTTAAAAAATACGGGTAGCCTATTGAGTGCACGACTCTTAATAGTTAATAACTTTCACAGCATTTTGCATATAAGTGATAATATGCAGTGCTTTGTGTAAAATTTGTATACTTTCTGCGACCCCCGAAGTTCGTTACGCGACCCCTCTGGGGGTCGCGACCCCCACTTTGGGAAGCCCTGATTCTAACCAACAGTTGTACAATGCATTGTTTTGACAATTACATTTTACTCTGATTGTTTGTTAATATATGGCGCTGTTAAAACAAAATAAATTGACTTGACTTTTTGTGTTTTATTTTCATTTTTTTATTTTAAAGCTTTGGTAGAGAGTTTGCTTTGTTGAACCATAGATAATTTTTTTATTTTGTTGCACAACTTTTGAGTTTTTTGCTTGGAAGCTCCAACTCGCAAGACAACGCCAAACTATGCACTCGGTCAAAAATATACGCATCACAATGCGCTATGTATGAAGTATGCATGACAGAAGGCAGTTCTATGCATCTATTGACAGCATAGGCTAGTGCAAGGCCTCACCCACCGCTTCAATGGCGAAGAAATTAAAACTTACCAAATGCTTAAAGAAGTTTTAATATCTGGCACAGTCAACGACAGACAGTGCTGTTACAGCGTTGGAACGATATGGCTTCGACGTGAAAATTTTGGGCCAAGATTTAAGCCGCTTCCATCAAAAATTTGGGCCGATCAAGTATGTGTGCGATGTTCGAAACAAGTTAATGGGACTCAAACCTATTGTCAAAGAGTTGTAGGCTATCCTATGCCATTGTGGAAAAACTTGTAAGATTGCTATTGGTCAATGGCCCTTCTTTTCTGCAGATGCTGAACGATCGTTTACCTCGCCACGCCGCTTAAAAACATGGCTCCAAGCACAATGACTGTTTTTAGACTCAATTCCATTGCCATGCCCATCCGAGTGTATTTGGATGAACTAAGTGTAGATGAAATCTGCAAAAAATTTGTTTTCAACAATGCACAAAGATTTAAAGTCTTTGGAGACTTTTGACTGTTCTACTTAGAATAGAAGCAGAGTGCACACAGTGTTTTGTTTGAGGTGTTCGTTTAAAACGTTATTTGAATTTCTTCTATGAATTTATTATTTCTTTGTAGTTTTGTGAGAATTTGGTACAAAGGTTGGCCTATGACCTGGGCGTTATGGAATTTTTTTGTTTACTGTTATTACTTAGCCTACACGCCGCAGATGGTAGGCCTTCCTATAGTATCGATCAAGATGTCCCCCTATTTTCAGGTGTTGTCGAAGTTACGGTAGGCTAATGCATTTTAGCTTTTATTATTTTCTGAGTTGAATAATGAATATAGGCCTAGAGCACTGTAGAGTGTAGAAACTTTTCCTTTCACTGTGGATGTTATGGCACAGCTAGGTTGTCGTGTTGTATTAATGTAGCCTAATTGTAAACTAAGTTAAAAATTAAAGTTTTGACTTTAACGCTTTTGACCTTTTAGCGTCTGAAGTGCAAAATTTGGTGGACTTGAGCCAAGAAAGAATACAGAGAGGGATTTTGCGTGTGTGGGACCTCTTCGTCAAAATTGTCTCAAAACCTCAAAAAATGTTAAAGAGCTTTTGCTCGCGATTTTAGATTCGTTGAAATATTTGTTCGATTTTAAATCGTGCTGCAAGGCAAAAATTTACGGCGCAAAACACACCGTCTAAGACGCTGTATAAGAAATTGAAACTTTCAGTAATGCGAAGGGGATCTGCTGGGGGACGACCTCTCATAAGTAGCCTATACAGTAACTTATGTGATGCGCTAATCCGATAAATCCGCTGTCGATGTCAAAACATCGTTCCCGCCCCTGCTTAAATTACCCACCCCACTCTAAGGAATTGTTCGGAGCCCATTTTTGTCCATGTTAGGCTAAGATATTTTAATCCAGCAAATCTTTTTAAGGACAAACTTTGGAACTTTTGTCTCTTTAACGCACCGTCAAAAAAACTGAGAAATTAGCTACCTTCGCCTACATTTCCTTGATCAGAGCAACAAGATCTACTTTTTTTTTTAGTGTCAAAAATCTAACTATCAAAACTTTTATAACGTACTAAAAAGAGTCAGGGCTGTCTAATCATGGAAAGATTTGTATCTGAAAGCCTGTTTGCAATTTGAGAGGGGGCATAACTTTTCTGAAATCATTTTTCTTGGAAAAAGCCCATTGTTGTGTTTCGAATCTTGTCGCACGAGCTGCAGGCTTAGGCTATATTTTAAGAAAAATAAAAGTAAGAGTCAAATTGACGCTTTGAAACGGAAAAAGTTTGGTGGACTCACCTGGAAATACGAACTCTACAAATTCAAATTTCAGGTTCATGCTTATTGGTAAAATAATCTTTTTAAAGTAAACTTTAAGAGTAAAATGCATCAGAAATATGATTTAAAGGCATATAGGCTTGCAACGCCATTAGTCTTCCTCTAACTTAGCTACAGCCAGTGATGGGCATTATCGGCGATAATTATCGGCGATAAATTTTTATCGCTTATCGTTATCGCTCAATTATTTTTTCAGTTATCGTTTATCGTTATCGCCAAAGGCAATATTTGATTATCGCCGATAATTAATCGCCGATAAATTTTATTTCGGATCAACGCATAAGTGGAAAGACCATGAAAAGTAACATTTTTACCAGCCACCTAGTTAATGAAACTAAAATTAAAACCAGTCCTTCTTCAGTGCCTGAAGTGTGTATGCACAGGTCGTTGTCAGGGGAGGGGGCACGCCCCCTGCAGCGACGGCCCTGACAACACAATAATTTTTAGAGTTGCAAATTGCAATGCAATGAAATGCATGCAACAAGTTTCTTGTTGTTTTTCTGCAATCGGCAATGGCGAGTGAACTTTACAATTAAAATGTAGGCCTAAGCGTACAGGCGGTACAGATTCCTTTGAAGCGAAGCGACAGAAATTGGCAAGTGGTTTGTGAAAGTGGCCGCTTTTACATTGGAAACATGGTCTTTCGCGCCACCTCACGATCAACTATTTTATTTTTGTGTTTTCTTTTTTCGTTGGAAGTGTTAGTTTTTAGTAATTGTCGTAAAAAATAAAATCTCTCTAGTCAAAACATGAAACTTACTGTTTTAAGTGCATTAAATTTTTAGATGAGTAGATTAACTAAAATTGCAAGAACCTGCCTTGAGACGTGCGGTTACGTCACAAACTCAGTTTAAAAGACAAAATTCACACACAATAACAACACAAGATCGGTTATAGACTGTAAGATCGATTTTTTTCTAACTTGGCGATATAACTTTAATCCAAAAACAATAATAAAATGCGTAAGTGCCATTTAACTTAAAAAGTTAACCCATTTGTGCCGAAAGTGAAAGTAGGCTACTTAAAAAAAATTTCGGAAAATTTAAATATTGCATAATTATGACCTAAAAATCATATCACAATTATTTTTTTCCTAATTGTGTTCGTACTTTTTGAAAAAAAAGCCGTCCTATATATAAGACGCTAGGCAATTCCGTTATCAAATTTCACAAGCTTGGTGGATTTCACAGTGTATGCACATTTTTACTACCAATAACGCTTAAGATTACTGATAAATTTTCAAGCATTTGGCGTTTTTTGGAACTTTTTTAATTATTGCTGACTTTGCTGTAAACAGCCCTGCAGAAAGCAAAATACAAAGTTTGGAATTTTTTATGGTATTTTTATTTGATTTAATTTTTTTGCCTACTGCACGTAAGCGGCAGTGTAACTCAATTAATAAAAGCATCCAACTGGTATCTGAAGGTATAATTATAAGCACGGCGGTTACCTCAGTGGTTTGATTCTGGATCAAGAGGTTGAAGATTCGATACCTACTGCCGCTGTTGCGATTCTATTTATGCATAACTTATAAAAGGTTTTGTCCCTTTACAGTATATTATGTTCGATTTTTCGTCATGTTGATGAAAACAGTTCGTGCTGCATGGGATGGGGCAGCGCTAATCAAAAAAAAAAAATTATCGTTATCGGACATTATCGGCGATAATTTATCGTTTATCGTTATCGCTTAACTTTTTTTTGATTTATCGTTTATCGCTTTAGGCATTTTTCGTTTATCGATTATCGTTATCGCTTAACTGAAAAATGAGTTATCGCGCCCAACACTGGCTACAGCCAATGCAAAAAATCTTGACTGTAAACTGATTTTGCAGACATATTGTTAATCAATCAATCATTTTATTTTTCGTCGTTAACGCGTCCGGCACGTTGTGCACGGTAACCCACCAAGCGTAGCTAATTCTGGACCTTCTCTAAAAAGTAAGTCATTCGTAAAACACTTTTTTCCGAGAAAATTAAACGTTTGTTTCATAAGGAAGGACACCTCAGGTATTAAGGTGCAGCATCATTTATAAAAATTTCTCGGACATTTCAACAAGTTTTTGTGTACGTAAAATGAACCGTCCCCTGCTGCAAAAGTACAAACTGGACCACCCATATCAACGCCAACGATATTCACCGAGCCTGATCATCATGCTTCAGCGTGGGAAATTAGTAACGAACTTGCCCAAAACGGAGAATTTGACGTAAGCTGGATGCCAATTAGTAATGTTGCCCAGCATTGAGTAATTTTGATTAGGCTACCATTTAATTTTGAATTGTTAGCCTACTCATTTACCGTATAAAAGTAATTTAACCAACAACAATTTGAGTTTCGAAAACCAAATAAAAACATAACATTTATTGTCAACTTGTTACAGTAAAATTTTGAGCAATGAGGGGGCAGAAATTAAAGTTTGGCTATGGTACAAAATAGACTTACGCTGGCCCTGTTTGGAGGTGGTAAAAACGGGGTCGTTTCTCACTGTTTGGTTTTATTTTTGCAAGGTGATTGGAATCTGAAGTGAGACACATGCGACTTATTGTGACAAAACGAACCGTCACAGCCTAATTATTTCAATAACAAATCTTTCCTTTATTGTTTTTAAATTTAATTATGTGCAGAGTTATCAGATAGGTACAGTTTGCTATAGAATTGATGTTTGCTAATTTCCACAAGTGGAAAACATAGTGAACGTTTTGTTTTTAACGATGATAAAAATCATTTTCATCATCGTCGAAAACGAAATTAACAATATTCTCAAATGCACGTTTGTTTTTAAACTATTTACAACAACAAAACGTGACGAATTCGATCAAGTGAACAAGAACTTTGATTTTATAAAGTGAGTTTTTCAATGATTTTACAAAAAAGTAAGAATCAAAATAACAATAAGCATAAAGAACAGTACAGACCCATAGGCTAGTGCGCATGCAAAATATTTTTTGTCGTATCTAGGTAATCCTCAACGTTGAAGATTTAGATTTTAAATAAAGAGGACGGCAAGACAAAGAAGCCAATTGTCATGCCCACCATGCCATACATGCTCTTGAGCTATGTGGGATCGTGGTCCTTTTGAGCGTCGTACAAGGCTCTCTTGTATATGCAGCTGAAAAGCTAAACTACACGCCAACAACAAGTTGAGCATTTTCAAATTCAGGGATTTTGTTTTCTACTTTCCAAACATTGTTCTCTGGAGAATAAACTTCTACAGCATCTGATCCTCCTCCAGCGACGTATATTTTCCCATTTAAAACACAAGCTCCATGACGCCATCTTGCATGATTCATCTCTGCAACATCGCACCAAGTTTGGTTCCTTGAATCAAACCGTTCGACTGATTTTAGTTTTCCATCCTTTGAACCTCCAATTGCATATATTTGATCATTGAGAACAACACCAGCTAGACCAGACCTTGCTACTTTCATTGAAGGAACAATATTCCAACCACCTTGGCGAGGATCGTGATGTTCAACTGAGTTTAAGTAACCATTGTTGAAACCACCAATTGCATATATTCCTCCGCTGGTGGCAACTAGTGCAAATGAGTAACGTCCTTCATTCATGTCATCAATTCTGTTCCATTTGTTCTCGTCAATGTTATAACATTCTCCCGATTGTAGAGCATCCCATCGCTTATGTCCACCATAATTGTAAATGCAATCATCGGAAATAACAGAAGCACTGCGGTCTCTTTTCACATTTGTGGAAGCTAACTCCTTCCAACCTGCCGCCTGGTCTTCCAAGTCTAATCTTTCCATTGCACTGATATTCACTCCACTCATGACGTAAATCTTCCTTTTGCGACACACAATTGATCCCCAAGTATGATCAAACAATGTGTTTGGAATTTTCTTTGATTTTTTTTTTATGAGGTCATAATTCACCAGTTGCTTTTTTTGAAATGCAATAAAATGTTTATCTGCTTCTTTTTGTTGCTCAACAATAGCTTGATTGTTTTGTTGAAGTCGAAGTCTAGAAAGTGTTGATTGAAAACACAGTTTGAGGCATTCATTGGAATTTACGATCAATTCTTCTTGGCTGACAACATCTTGCAAGAAATCCAAACATAAATTTTCAAGTTTCAATAAACTGAAAAGCTCAATCAAGTGTTGGTTACGTGCATCGACGTCATGTTTGATCCATTCAATCATTCCATGGAAAACAATTTCCTCAGACGTCATCTGTTTATCTGCCATTTTAAGAATTTTTTTGATGTCTTCAAATATCAAATCGTTGAATTCTTTTTCCTTGATTAGACTTTCAAAGTTGTTCGCAATCAAAAAATCTGCTTTTTGTACAAGTTTGTCAAGATTATACAACTTTGAGTACGATCGAATATGTAGACAGTTTGTTGCATCAATTTCCTCAAGTAAAAAGTCCTCACAGAATGTTTTCAAGTGAGGAATCTCCATGTAATTAGCTGCTTCTATGAAGTTATACACATTCTCACTTGTGATTGTGATGTCACAAGTGTAAATGAAGTTTAAAACAGCTTCAAGTGTTTCTTCAGTCACTCCTTGGACATTTCCTTTTCCTTCATACTTTTCCTTCATTTCAACAGAAAACATTTTCGAGAAAAATGTTGAGAACACTCCAATGATACATTTGTGTCCAGCAAAGTCATTAGATCCAGCAGTTAAAGTGACATCACAATAGTTTTTCATTTTGATTCTGTCATTGTTTAACATTGACAAAATTTCTAAAGCGTGATTACTTTTATAGTTTTTAGACTTCATTACTAAAAGGTTAATAATTCTTTATAATCCTGCAAATATACAACCATGCAGTTACACAAAAGTTGCATTTGAACACAACAAGCTTTCATATGCCAGTCACTGCAAATATAACGCAACGATATGGTCACATCACTCCATTATAACATATAGACAGAAAGCAGAAAGAATTATAATATTTACACCGTGTCAAGCCATTTCAAGCTTTACGTTTTCAGTTAGATTTTGATATTAATGCAACGAGGACCAAGTTGGTTTCCACTAATGATACGACACTGGTAGTGTAGACGGTTCTCGCCCCAATCCATGGCATGCCAGCAGCATTAATGTTGCGGCTGAGTGAAAACACAAGATCGCTAATGGGGCGCAAAATGGAAGCGATTATGACGTCATGACGGAGAGAACGATGCAATCATAAGACAAACTAACCAAAACGCAACTATGATGAGCCACGGGAGATGAAATTTAAAGTATATACATTATACACACAATTTCTACTCTGATGACAAAACTCCAGTAATGGCAAAAAAGATTTCTATCCAAGAGAAAAAAATTGGGACACCGAAAAAGACATCAGTGTAAGTGATAATATGGATAGCATCACCCCCAACAACCGGGAAGCAACTTTCCAAAAGGTACCATAAAAAATCCCTTATGTTGAAACTTTGAAAGAACAAAGGAAAAACGCAAATCGTAGGTAAATTAAGTCATCGCTTTGGCATCGGCTGACTTGGCGCGAGGGTTAGGGCGATAGTAGTCTTTTCATTGATGTGGGTTTGATTCCCACCACTGCTATTGCCGTTTTTTTCTTCTGTAATTATCACACAATGTTCAAAGTAATAAATGTTAAAGTGCCCTACTGATCAGCGTGACTCTGATTGGTCAAATTTTAAAGTAGGGAATTTTTTTATGGTACCTTTTGGAAAGTTGCAACCAGGAAGCATGACGGAAGGGCTGAACAGGAGGACCCCTGCTAGCGGGAACAAACGCCAAGTCTCGCCTATTTGAGAAGGGACAAATAGATGATGATGATACAAAAACGTTGACACGAAAGCGTTAACACGGTAAATGACACCATTGATTCACAAATGATAGGTTATTTCATCACAATGGCATGGCAAGCATAAGGTAGAGACACATGCAGGTAAATGTGTTGAGAGCGACATACATTGGTGACTTGATTTCTCTCAAGTTTGTGGTAGACAAACAAGCAGTGATTATACAAGCGCCATAACTGAACTATGTTCAGCACACAGGAACGTCTATAAAATATATAAACAGTAAAGAAAGTAAAAATCGATGTTATGGCATTGCAAGAAGTTAATAATTAATACTAATACTTATTAAGTAATACTTATTAATACTAATTAAGTTAATACTTTTTAATAAACCACTGGTGCAAAAAATTCTCAAATACTTCTACACTCCAGTGCACATATTACGCTCGAGGCACAGAAAGTACAAGACAATGAACACGTTTGTAAAGGACGCAAGGTCTACGGCATGACGATATAACACAATACAGTTAAACGAAGCAAAAATAAACAACGCATCAGCAACTGCGATATTGACGGAGGCAGCAGGTCTATCGAGAGATATTCAGTTAAACTTGACATTCATTAAATTTTTTATAGATTTTGGTTTTGCTAAGTTTGGGTTAAACAAACGCGTATTTACATAGTTCCACAAGACGATGAGTTTAAAAACCAGATGTAAGTGAATAAAGCAAATTAAAATTTCAAAGCAATTCATTTCAATGCAAATTCCTCTTAAAATCATTTTCACTTTCTGATTTTGTAGAGCGCATTTTAAAGTTGCAAATTTAATAAATTACAAACTTTAAGCTCTATTGACAAAATCAATTTCTTTACAGATAAGTATTGATTATTGCTTCCAAAGGCCTCAAACACCACATCTTACACTATAACTATTGCAAATACTACAGTATAATCTGTGCACCCAAGCTATGTGTACATCTAAGCGTTGCGCAGCACAAGCAGTGTTAGTGCGAACAAGTAGGCCTATATAATTTCCATCAATATTGCCTTTTTTCATGAGACGTTCGATGAAAGTTTATGGGGAATCGAACCCATACACAATAATTTTCACTTAGCCTATGCAATAAAATATGTTTACTTGAGCAGGAAAAAGATTTAAAACTTTGATGCGAGAGATAAACTATTGCCGTAATTAAAAGGAAAAGCAAGAGATGTGTAAAAATAATAGAAAACAAACAAAATCATGACATAAAACTTAAGAAACACTGCTCTGTTGCGTCAAAGCAACATTGAATTTCATGTGGCAGATTAACAAGTAAAAAAAACGTTAAAGTGCCACAGCATAGTCACTGCGGCACTTCACTAAATTGTACATCTTGTAGGAGGTCTTATGAGAGGGTGCGTACATGGAAAGGATGATGAAGACGTACATGTTCCACAACGCGTACACTCCAGTGAAGAATGCTGAGGACACTTGGATATTTAATGCAAACCACTCGTTCAATACGCCGTCGAGTTTCTGTGAGAAAATTTGTTGTCAAGAAGTTTTGACTTGTTAAAATTTTTTTCCAGCTAAGCTCAATAACGAAACGGTTGAAAATATGAAAGTAATAATAAGTTTCCAGTGGGCATAATGTTTACACCGCTACTACTTATTATCCATCCAATCACGTAGCCTAATCTGATTTTTAGTGTTTCTCGGCAGTCGAGTGTAGCAAGAACTTGCAGCGATAGACACGTGTTTCGCCCATGAGACTGGGCTCATCAGTATCGCACCACTAGTTCTTGCCACATAGTTCTCAACAGCTGCTTTTGTCATACAATTGAATTCTTACCTCTGTGGAAAGAAAACAACTAAACTAACTGTCGCCAAGGATATGCACAGTTGAGAATGAGCGATCTTCCTGGAGTCAGCAATAGCTGACTACTCACTATAACACAGGGAGCATTGTGTTTCGCTAACTATATATACCGGTGTAGCCTCCACACTAGCCATCAAGACTTTTTCCAAAAACATGTGGTATAGTGCAGACGCCAGGAAGATCGCTCCTTCTCAACACTACCATATAAAAACAGAAAAAACTTTTTCTCTGACAAAAGTTGTGATTTTGGATTAAAGAAACATTCCCTCCAACTAACCTTGATAAACTAAGAAATTAAACATATTAAAAAATGAACATTGAACAAGGTTTCCCAGACACGAACTGAACATAACAAGCACAACTTTTTAACTAAGAACAGTTTCTACACAAAAGCTTTTAAAAACAGCTGTAGATAGAAGCAAACACATCGAAATCAAACTATTCCTAGGGAAGAAGCGGTAAAAGTATAGACTTCAATTGTTGCGTCTGTGATGTAAATACGGACCTGCTCCAGGAAGAAGAAGACGACGGACAATCCAGCTGTGATGAGTGTCAGCAGCATTATCAAACAGACCACGATCGACTGGAACTGCACAGCTCGTTCGTCTGGGAGGATGAAGCGTCGTTTGTAGCGGATGGACCGAAAGACTTTGTACACCAAATAGCCCAACAAGATGAGGTACAACGCGGCAGAGATGCCTCCGACAATGAGCAAAGCATAAACAAAGACTGGGTGATTCCACACTGTCCCGAATGGATTGACGAGTTGTATTCCACGCTCTGCAAGTTCAAACCCGAGAAGAGCCAGGGAGGTGGTGAATATGCAGCCGAGGTGCCACTTGTATGCGGAAAGTTTGTTACGATGAGCTTGGTCCTGTTCATGTTAACAAAATTGTCGATCAAAACGCGTAGCCTATGCCCTGTGAGATAAAGCAAGTCAAAACACAACGTGGAAGGCTGGCTTCATGCTAATGAGCGTACTGTCCACTCAAACCGATGTAGATTAGTGAAATTATAAGTATGAGATGACGTAGCCTTCTCCTGCGCTTTTCTGTCATTCAGGTGGCTACACAAATGCTCGTCTGTGCACAAAACTCACCATGAGATGCTCGCTGGTGAATATGACCCAAAAACTGAAGAGAATCGCATAAAAGAATCCCTGCCGGATGTCGGTGAAGAGCAACATCCATGGAACATCAAACTGGATGGTAAAGAATTCCACAGGAAGATTAAGGAACACCATGGAAAGGCCAAGGACAAAGCAAACCCTAAAAAAACAAGAAAATAAGAAATATCAAGTATAACAATGTTCATTTCTAGAATGGCTTCCATTGTGTTTTAGGTTCAAAATGTAACCAACGTGAACATTCAATAAAAATTTAACATCTAACAATAAAACATCCACCAAAAATTACGGCTATTATAGAATTTGCCATTATTGACCAGTCATCAAGCTGAGCGGCCAATGAAAACTATTAGGTCATCATTGGTGGGATTTTTTTATCGATAAAATCTAAGTAACTCAAGCCTCTCGCGTCTACACGCCCATCTCATGCTCACACATTTGCTTACCATGATAAGAAAAACAATACAGTTTGCTAAATAACATGATGCGTTCTACTGTTGCAAATTAAGCTAAACTATCACACGATGTATAAAGTGACAACCTGCTTTTATTCCGATGTTTCGTCAATCAGACATGACTGACTTCTTCAGGGAGCTAGACCAGGTAGTGACTACCTGTCTAGCATGGCAAAACACATGACCATGTTGCTGAAATCAACTAAACAGTAAAAATGCAAAACGAAAATTCAACTTCTAGACAAAATTATTGTGCGCAAACTTTGAACTAGAAAAAAAGGGGAGTTTAAATGTTAACAAGTTCAACAAAAAACTTAATAAGGGCAGAGAAGAGAGTGAACGGTATGAGTCATGGTGAATCGAATTGTCTACGCACTACTGCACAGTTTACAATCAGGATGAAACCAATTTAAAAAATGTCAAATAAGCATTTACAATAGTTTTTTGTAGACAGCAGAAAAAGAGATGCCATCATTGCGATTCATTACATGAGGCTTTTGATTGATGAACCAGCTTTCAGAAAACATTCGTTTTTTGTATAATCACTTTCAACTTTTAGAATTGCTCCAAGTTATTTTATGATATGAAGTTATGGCATGCATGCAAGGAGCGAATTGTTCCGGGCGTTGATATTTGAAATCTCTTTTGTGTTGATAGCCAATAGCCATGCTAGACAGGTAGTCACTACTTGGTCTAGCTCCCTGAAGAAGTCAGTCGTGTCTGATTGATGAAATGTCGAAATAAAAGCAGATTGTCACTTTATACATCGTGTGATAGTTTAGCTTAATTTGCACCAGTAGAACGCATCATGTCATTTCACTAAATGCCTGGCGATTGGTGAGCAGTCTCATTCAATTTTCAATACAATTTTCTTATACAAATTTTTCTTGCAAATGTGATATTTTTTACCTTGCTTTTTAATATTTACCAGTTTATCATTCCCATCTGTTAGAAGAAAAAACCAACAACTAGCTGTAGGTAAAAACAAAAATCCAACTGAAATAGCTCAGTATAGTAGTATAATGTTGATGTTTAATATCTTAGCATACCAACTAAGGAGCAGTGGGGCGAAAGAGAAATCTTTAGTTATCATGATCACAAATAAAAATTGAGGCTTTTTGCATTGAAGTGTTCTGGCTAAGTAGGTCAAGTCAACTTTTATACTTACTGTTCTATCAGCAAAGAATTTCTTTTTGAAGAACGCACCCTGTTCCAAAACCACACTACTGGACATATCATGGCAATAAACAGAGCTGTCTTCATTCCCAACCACATAACAGTGAAGCCACCTGTCTGCATGATCGACTGGAAGCATCACAAAAAAATTTAACAGTTTATTCAACAGGGATTATTAAGTGAATAAAATGGCAGGTTAGGGTTTTAGCATTTCCTCTCAGAAAACTTGCTTCTGCTTCACTGTCACAAAATTCCGTAGCAGTTGATGTGGCAGATATCTCTTATCACCTGCGCAGTGACGCTGAAGCACTTTCACAAGACAAAGCTTCTCAGCAACGTATGCTCTGATTCAATACAATAACACCGCTAAACATGAACTACCCCGTACCTCACTTGGTTGTTCGCAACATAATTGAACTTTTCCATGCACCATCACAAGTGTTATTTGACAGTTGTATTAATTGTTCGATTGCATTAATATTTTCTGAGAAAGCCAATCAAGGGTTTTATAACCTCACAGACTCTTGCTGTACGGAGGTAGCACAGTATTAGTTATAACAATTTGCAGAATATTAAAAAAACTTTTTGATGTGCTTTTGTTTCGGACATTTCTGGTGCACACTGCCCAGTTTACATTCCGCCCTCCGTTGAGCATTGTAAACTGGAGTTGATTGGTTTATTGGCTGATCCGACTGGATTTTCCGTCGGTAAAACATCAAAAGCCGCAAAGAAAATGTTGCACTGACGCTAGACTCAAGTGATGGTGCCAATTAAATGCAAACCTTTAAATTGCTTCATTCATAAACACCAAACAAACGCTAAAATTACGATTCATTCCACTGGATCAAACTAACCAACAACAAACTTACAATGTATTCAATCTCAACCACTTTTCCAATGTTTCTGTTGCTTTCCGGTGCACCAGGATCGTACAAGCCAGTGGGGAGCTTCATATTGATCAAGTATCTTTTATGTGGGAGGGAACCGAGTTGGAAGATGAATATAGGGTCACAGTTGTACTCAAAACCTTCATATTCCTTTGTTTGGTCATAAGGGAAATGACATTCAAGAGTTCGCACTTCGGTTGAGTTAGCAAACTCAGTCCACATTGCAGGGTGGTGGTAGGCATCATCATCGTCAGAGTAAGCAATGCGAAGTTCTAAGGTCAACAAAGCTTCTCCGCCTTTTCCTGATGGAAGGAAAACATGTCAGAAGAACACGACAACTTCTCTTGAATTTGCCATCAAACAGCTGTGGCAATTTTATCTAACAATAATTTGTGACAAAATAAAGTATCAGAATGTGCTAGAACAGTGGCTCCAAACCTGAGGTCTGAGAGTCTTCCTTGGAAAGTTAAGGAAGATCCACACATAAACTGATTTTCAGAAAAAATACCAAAATTCAAACAGTAAAATTAGTCATATTTAGCGCCATTTTGAAAAACTTTCGCTCGGAGTCCTGACATTTAACCCTTATAAGTTCCAATCATAAGGAGTAACTCAGCTCTCATCTTTTTAAACTCAAACTGAATAGATAAATAACAATACCTGAAACTAGTGGAGACCAAAATTAACAGTTAAGAAAAGTTGTGTTGTATATATGAAACAGCAAATATGCATTCGACGTTATAGTAACTGATAGTAACTTTAATGAAAAATGATGAACAGTTTATATAATACAAACGAATTTATTTTCACATGAGTCAGTTCGAGTGAATGAACCATCATAAACAGCTAAACATCGATTTCGATCAACTAGCTGCTACCTGCTAGCTGATCAAAATCGATTTTTAGCTGTTTATGATTGAACAGTGAACACTAGTGTGAAAATAAATTCGTTTGCATTAGAAGACATGTAACCAAGCCGTTCATATTAAGCATTGTTGTGGGTTTGACACCTGTCAGAAGATATTTCATTTTCTTGACAGTTTCTATAACTTACCAACGGGATTATTTTCTTGGAAATGAATTCTTATGTTGGCAAAGCAAAGCATATATTGAAACCATCTGATAATGTGATGGTTCCTGTTGTAAGGAACAATGTTTGAAAAAATCACTCGGTCTGGTGTTACATTTGGATCGTCTGTGGAGGCGATGTTCTGCAAATGGAAAAAGCCATAGAAGATAAACAATGATGCTTTTGGAGTCAATTCTGCTTGATCAAACCACATTAATCTGTTAACTTGGAGAATGGACTTTTAGGAATTTTATACCTTTTTTACTGAAAATATTGTACCATAAAGAATGATGCTTACAGTTGAAACGCTGCTGCTTATAAACTACTTCATCCACAGAAGGATGATCTGCTCATACTACGAGTTGAATCACTGCATGCTGATGTAGAAACTCCTTAGTTAAGTTCATAAATGAGTCGTTTTATAGCAAGATGTCTATTGCATTGGTGAATTGCTTAGAACTGAAACTTGTCATTTATGCAGCTGAGTTGGAATCATGGTTCACGGCTGAGTAACTTGATGTCAAGACTACTCTGCAACAGTCATACAAGTAAATCGTCTAAGATAGTCAATGACTCTGGGGTAAAGACAATAAAATTATAAGCAATATCAAAACAATGACTTATTAACGTTTCAATTTTAATTTGCATTCATTCTACAATTTCATAAATAATAGACTATTAACTTCAAAACCAAATTGTTGTAACAATTTTGACATCATGCTGTGCCGAATTTTGACAAGAACACCAAATTATGATACATTATTTTGGTATGGTGCAAACAAGATTTTACAGGCATGTCAATGTTATCACTAAGAAATGCACTTTTCTCATTAAAACTACAAACTAAGTTTTTCAAACAAATGTTTAATTAGATATATCTGAAATAAAAATGAACCTCACCACTTTCTGACATGTACTAGGAAGAACCAGTCGCTGAGGATAATTTTTATCTTGAATACAATGATGTAGTGGAGCAGGTCCAACAACATGTGTTGGTTCTGGTGCTAAAAAGACAAGAGAATGTAATGCTTTGTCAAAGAAATTGTAAATGTTTGTGGAAGTTTGATCAAGCCAGGCAAATTGATTTTTGATTGATTACTGTTTGTGAGAATTTTTATCTCCAGACTGAGAAAGCCTCTGTGGAAAACTTCACACAGGTATTTTTGAATACTTGTAAGGTCTTTGAATAAATAACGCAGGAACATTCATTGAGATTGATAGAGCAAAGTTTGTAGTTGTTGATCTGTGCGAATTATCCTATTTACTATGTGCTGCTAAATAGAGAGCTGGCCTAGAAATTTGTTGCTCAAGCACAATCGCAGAGTCAAATCAGCACTCAGCATTGCTTGATATTACTATTTCTTTGTTCATAAACTAAACAACAGACCCAACTGAGCTATTGAGGTAGCCAATCAAAGCAAGACAAAGAAAACTGAGTGAGCTGACTGAGCTATCAAGGCAGTGCCACACATATCCAGTCCAATCAAATGTACTGTTCAGTGTTCACCCCAGTTGTCTTCTTCCAGATGAACAAATTTTTCAAAGATCAAGACAGATGGTGAGAAGCTAAGACTGGATAGCTATGTCTGGTGCAGCTGTAAGTGTTGTAACATGCCTTTTGCTGGGGGTTTTATAGATAGGACAATAGACATGATAAGAAACAAATCGCAAGATGAGCAGTATGCTTCTCCAATCTCCATGTAGATTTGACAGCCATCAAGCATGCCACTGTGTCAGGACAAACACATAATTTAGTAATTTCCATGCTTAAAGCTACACACAAACACTGTCTTTCTTCCTCTCTTGTACGCTTATATAATTCAAATCTTCAACCATCCGGAGCACAAAAAAAATAAATGTAGGCTTAACAAAAGACCAAAAGAAGTACAGGCGAAATCAGTTTATCATTTATACACTATTTGCCAGACATTTTGATAAAATTATACAATTGATGCATTCAAACAATTCACTCAATAGAAAGAAAAAAAGTTTATTGTGAATGGGCCTTAATGTTGAGAATGCATAATTGCATATAATTATACTCATTTGACTGCAAAGAATATAACAACTGTTTACAATTCTGGTTAACCCACAAAGAGTTTATTACAGTAGCACTGTGCTACATAGCACAGTGCATTGTCAGGAATCTTTCCAGAGTATGTTGCACGATAAAAGTATTTTTCCACAAACTGCAGCAATTGGACTTCTATTTATATTTAATGATTTCGGTTACATCATAGGCCTACTGTGAACTCTGACTGCCAGTAAGTGTGATCCTTTTGTTGGTTCTTTTAGCTGTAAATCCAGCCATACAAACATTGGACCTTTGCAATGCAATATCTTGCACATGAGATTAAAAGCATGGAATTTCAGTCGCATGTTTTTGTTTTGACCGCAAGCATTAGTCTTTTGGCCTGATTTCCTTCACTTTGCTTTTGAACATTATGACACTTATTGTTCCGGCGGGTCAATTGCCCTCTTGTTTAGAATTAAAATTGTGATGAAAACTTGTTTAGAATTGAAATTGTGATGAAAATTTGTTGACATTGAATTTGCGTTGTTTTTGTGTTCTGCGTGATGTGGCTTACCTGGCTGCCAAGAGATTTCACAACTGATTATTGCCTTTTGCTGCGTGCCTGGAGCCGTTGTTTCTAGACACAATTTTGCCTGCCTTTGTGTTGAGTTTCATTTCATTATCGAAAAAAGCAAGCTAGAGAAATGAATGTGTACCACGGATTTAAGTTGTCGTGTTAAAGCCAATGTAAGTTTATACAAAATCAAGTTTTTATCCCAACTCACTAACTCAATAAATAAATCAAGAAACAATTGCAATTATGATTGAGGCAGACCGAGGAGGGATTGTAGGTAGGCAGTGAGCACCTACTCTTGTAACCACTTATAAATGTGAAATTAAAGGACATGTTTCTTTTGCTCCTGGTATATGCTTGTCACACAACTCATTTTCTTTGATTCCGAACACATGACTGAAGACAACTATTTGATTGAGTGAATGAACCATGAAAGCAAGAAGCAAATTCAGATACAACTGCCTCATTTACTCCTGTAGTGATACAGTATGATATAAGATTAATCCATGCTTAGTCAACATTATATAAGGATTTGGTTTGGGATTTCAGATTTTGGTACAATAGAACAATTATGATATATAATGCATTTAAGCAGTACTGGCATTATACGCAATATAATGAATTTCTTTTGTATGACCAATATGATTACCGGTACTAGTAATATAATTATAAAAATCTTTGATAAATATTTTGTAACATGACAAAAATGTCAGAATAAAATTTGCTTCATGAAGAATATATATACTTACAATAGAAAACTCCGACTAAAATGAAAATAACTTCAGCCAAAACAATGCAAAGCAGTGCAACTGACTTCTTTTTGGATAAATGCTCCATAAAAGTATCAACCATGTTTCTTGTAAAACTAATTTGAAATTGTAAGTACAAATCCTAAAACCAAATTTAAGACACTATGATGAGATGAATACATCACAGACAAATCATTTGTTTTAATTTGGAGCTGATATACAAGTCCACCCCCAACTCATGACAAAGAGAAATTGACCAAAACATGTGGATTGAAGTGTGTGAACAGTAAAGCAAAGGAAAGTAGTTTCACCCTATATGTTTGGTTGAGTCCTGTCTTTGTTAGGAGTTACCAGGGGGGGACCTGTCTTTGTTATGAGTAAAAAAGCTTTCCCAGTCTGAGGATAAAAATTCCGGCTTGGGTGCTTAATATGTCCGCCTCTGAATCGGTAGGCATTGATTCGATAATCGATACCCTGTCAGTGTCAGGTCATACCAAAGACTTTTAAAATGGTACTGAATCTAATTCCTGCTTGGCACTGAGCATTGGAATGGATTCGAGTAATAAGTAATGTAGGCCACTCAGCTGCACCAAAAATGGTGAGGTTCATGCAGGGGCACCGGAAGCGGCGGATGCCCCCCTTGCTCTCAATTTTTTTGTGGATGGGGGGCCAGTGATGCCCTTTTAAGGTCATGTAAGCTACTGCACATTTTGCAATATTTCTGCTATTCGATTTTAGCCTAATTATAATCTTTTATTTTTGCCTTAAAATAGGCCTATTCATGACACAAAATTCTGTATCACAGTAGGTTACACCATTATAACATAGTATGATGCCCTACCGTGCCATTGTTCTTTGTATAACGAACACTTGTATCATTACTCGATAATGAGCTGCTAGATGAGAATTTATAGCTATAACTTATTTTATCTTAACTTTAAAAAATGGCCTTTCAGCAATAAAAGTGCCCTTTTTTCATAATCCTGCCACCCCCAGTCAAAAGTCGTTCCGGCGCCCCTGGACTCATGGATTTTCCTTAACTTTCTGAAAAGTTGTAGTGGACTTTTACAAACATAAACATTAAAAAAAATTGAAAATAATGACGTAACACGGTCGGTCTCGCTGAGCGTTTCTATGGTTACCAATACCCATTTTCATAAAACTTGGCATATTGTGAAACCCACTGGAGGGTCATTCCATGCCAAACGTCCTGAAATTTTGAAACTTCCCAGGTTGACCCTCTCCAAATTTGCTGAAAATCGGACAAAAGGTTGTATAACACGATTGAGCTAAAAATTGAAAATTTTAGCTCAAAATCTATTGTACTTTTCAAATTATGACATTTTTAAAATTGGTACACCCCTGCGCTGATGAGCGCTCGGTCATTTTCGGCCATTTTTTAAACAAGCATATATCTCTCATTGCAAATTTGATCTACTTCATTTCTGGCAAAATGAGACACTTGTAGGTATATTACATGAAACCAGTTTCAAAATTATATTGTCTCAAAGCATTTTGAAAATATGGAGGCCCGAAGTGTCTCCATTTGATGCGAAGACAAATTTTGGACCATATTAAAAAAGCTGTAGCTTCCAAACCAGTGGCGTATCCTGGTTGGTTGAGCAAGGGAAGCAATAAAACTGGTGGGGGAATGGAGCGTGCCGAAGGCACGTGTTTTCTAGGGGGGTCCGGGGGGCATGCTCCCCCGGAAAATTTTTGCAAAATTACACTCAAATAGTGAATTATACTACTTTCTGGAAACACTTTTAGGGTAATTTTTGTATGAAATTTATTAGCAGATAAACAGCTATTAACTTATTAAAGGTAGCTCTTTCACACGAACGAGCAAAGGGCAAAAAGTGCGACTATTAGAGAACACCAAAAACTCAGCTCCAAAGTCAAGTCTAGCTTAGACCTCACATATCCTGTCTTATTCCAAAGTCTATCCAGCCAGGATAACAGTGTAAAGCCAACATTTGGCTCAAACTTTTGCTTACAAGGCTGATATTATAACCATAACAGTGCCCTAGATTTTCTCATTACATTGCTCACTGGCACAATATCCAACAGAGCAAAGTTGCCAGATTATGAAAAAGTCTTAAAGTCAAAATAATACAAAGAAAAGGCCAAAACAACAAAAATATTAGACAAAAAAGGTCAAATGGATATATTTTCCTGTTTCTATCAAAAATAATAAAATTTACATATATATTTTATAACTTTTAGTGGATTTTAATAAATTGTAGCAAAAATAATTCTGAAAGTAGCCCAAAAAATAGCAAGTTTGCCTATAAAAGTAGCGGATGAGTTTTGATCCGCCACATTACGAGTATTAAACAAGTATAGAACATGTATTGAACAATGTTGAATATGGTTTCATCTGGTAAGGTTACAATATTAGAGAAATATTGATTATTATGCATTTTGAAGAGCTATTTGAAAAAAAAACTAATTCGCGGAATTTGGCTAATCTGGCAACCCCGCGACTGGAAGCAATTTTTAAATCGCTTCCAGCGATTAGTTAAAAGAAACGTAAAATGCGAAAACTTAGCGCTGCTTTTTTCCTTTCTTTCAAACTTGTTTCTTCTTATTGCAAAAACGAGAGCAACGGATGCAATGCGAATCTTCGCTTCCGTTGGCTTCTAACTTTTTTTAAATTAAAACCGAGTTAAACTCATATGGGGGGCATGAGTTAAAAACCGTTCTAAATCGCATTTAGGTGAAGAAATTACGAAATCGTTTTACTGAAAAATATCAGCTTCTCTTTTTTCAATTTTGACAAGGGAAGCAATGCTTCCCTTGCTTCCATTGAGGATACGCCCCTGTTCCAAACAAAACATACAGTAGCATTGCTCTCAAATTTATCCTGGAGGCTCCCCTCCTACTGGAATAACAACTAAATTGAATTTGGAAGGAAACGCTGCTTTCATTAAAAAGTTATTTCACGTCAAAATATGGACCAACAGCAAATTTTGCTAAAATACACGATCTTGTGGTGAAAAAATGACCCAAAAATTTTGTTTTTTTATTTCAAAGAAATTTTCATAAGGAACTTATCTTCTGAGTTTCAACTATTTAAGGGGTGAGATGCAGTGATGTTTAACCCTTTTAATATCCATTTCAAGCAATGAGAAAAACGTGAACATTAACTTTTAAGTTAGTCAATTGCACTTGTTGTATCGTAAATGACATAAACTACACTACTACATAAACTACAGCACATTGTACAAAGGAAGCAAAGAACATTCAATCGAAAATGACTGATTGCCTTATAGGCTACTGGAATTTGACTTTCTCGTAAATGTAAAACTTGTATATAAATGTTTTTGCATGTAAATTTTCCTCCATGTTTGGGTCTTCACAACTTTTAATCTAAAGCATTTACAAAGCTGAAATTTGGTATTCTGAGTAAGAAGCAGCCCTAGTTGTCATATCTACCATCAAAATTGCCAACTTCAAATTAGTTTTAGAGATAGAACGTTTCAAAAATTAGAAAAATTTACATTTGAAATTTTTTTAGCAATTTTTGATGTCTGCTATCTCCCAAACCAATAGTCACAGAACTACCATTTTGCATATCATTAATCTATACTAGTTGGTAATTAACCCCCATGAGACTGACACCAAACAAAAGTGAAATTATTGAAGTTTGGAGGGTGCAACGATAAAGCCGGAGCAAAAAAAACTCAAAATGCGCCATCTTCTGGTTAATATTTGACACTGTGGACAGTCATTCAGAAAGTCGAAACTTTCAGGAAAGCATCTTCTTTGCCTAAGCTATAGACAGTTCAAGTTTCAAATATGTAACCTAACTCCTTAAATAGTAAATGCAGCTGTGAAATCATGAGCTTGACCATCACATGCAAAAGTCTCGGGGGTGGGAGGTAGGGTAGTTCTTATTTGGCAACAAATGAAAATTTTGCTGAGGACACTATTTTAAATGGTGAGGTTGTCAGAAAAAATGACTCCTGCAAAAGTTTTGAATTTAAAATTTATTTAGGGATGGTCCTATTGGCCCTACCCCCCTAAAGTTCTGTGCCCTCCTCCAAAATACCATCTGCATATCTCAAAAACTGCATGAGCTAGAGATATGGTTTTTGTGTCAAAAGATGCAGAAACATGATTTCCTATCTGCTTTCTGAACAGTGATTGTGCCTATCTTGAGTAGAAAAGCAGTTATTTAATAAATAGTTATGGGTCATTTCATTATAATTCATCCAGGCCATGGAACCATAAAATTTATAATTGTCCCATTTTTTCACAGTTTAAAATGCTTGAAATTCTGAGTTATTTGGCACAAATTTTGTCAAAATTGGTCGAGCGGTTTTTGTTTTATCGCTATTTTAATGTTTAACCACCAGGTGGCGATTTTTTTAGTGAGCCGCATAAAAATGCTCATATCTTGGGACCTAGTTGCCCAATCTTCATAAAATTGGTATCTATCCCCCCAATTTCAGGGATGGGCTTTCCAAAAATGAAGGTTAAAATGAGCTAGGAGTTATACTTTTTGTGATATAAACATTTGTAGTGCTTCGATAGCATGGCCGATTTCGCCATGCGGCCACACATTTTTTTCAAAATTTTTTTGATTATTATTATTAGCATAGATGTTATATTCCAAAAATATCTTTTAAATCACTTACAATTCACAACCTCATAATAAAAATTGTGCACAAAAATGCAGAATTTTTAAAATAGTCAAAAACATTGGATTTTATTTTTTTTTTGGAATTTTGGGATAAGACTTTAGATTTCATTACCACTACTTGTATTACAACTATTTTATGAGCAGAACTGTAGTCAAGCTTTCTTCTCAATGCAAATATTGACGTAGATAACTGACTCCTATTCTAATAATTCTACTTTAATCACTAACAATTCATCAGCCCATACTGGGTGGTCCGCCCCTCCCCCCCCCCCCCTCTTACTACGCCACTGTATGTCAAGCAAAGCATAGTAGTATAATACATTATTACACAAAGTGAAGGAGATTGGAGGAGTAGTAAAAAGGAAGCTGGGTAACGAAAGTCTAGACAGACCAACTGCTAACCAAATTTTGACTGCTGCAGCTGCCTATCAATACTGCTCTGAAGCTGTAACAAGTGTAACTTTCTTCTATATAAAAGCTGAGGAACTGGTGCCAGTGAGAAATACTCAACAAAGATTCCAGCGTGGAAGCACTGTGCCTGGTCCTGAATTTCTTCAATCCAGATGATTTTGGACAGTTTCCACTATAACAGGCAGAATATACACATTTTCGGCTCCAAACATGAAAACTGTGAATCGTCGCTTCATTTGCATTCAAGAAGAGCATTGATTGGCTTCTATTTGGTTGGGTTTGATTGCCTGAAATTGCTGTCTAGGTCTTGACTAATGTTACAATAATGGCATGTTGTTCTATGGGGTCTGCTACTATTCGGTGAGTCCGATTCGGTGAGTTCGATTCGGTGAGTCTGATTCGGTGAGTTCCTAACTTCTAACCCCTAACCTTAACCCCTAACCCTAAAACGGCAATGATAATTAGGCTACGGTACCCAAAAATTAAAAAAAAAAATTGAAAAAATCCCCCGTTAAGGGATCGGACTCACCGAATCGGACTAACCGAATTGGACTCACCGAATCGGACTCACCGAAACGGGCCATTCCGTGTTCTATGTGTCCAAGTGTACAACAACCTTTGTTCATTTATGTTGTATTTATATTTTTGCTTCCTTTCACAGAGCTTAGTTACTGTACAATACATGCTAGAAACTGTGGTTTGCAGTTTATTCGCATGCATGACAACCCGTGTTCAATTGTATAGTAATTCATGCTGCTTTTCACATGTTTAGCTACATGGTAGAAACCGTGGTTGTCGGTTTATTTACATGCATGGCGGCCCTTGTTCAATTGCGTTTTTATTCATTCCGATTGTTGCCCCTCACATGTTGTAATGGCTCTGCAGTGAGCATATTTTGTCCAGTGTCACATGATGTTAAATGCAAAATGGGATGCACTATGTGAAGAAAGGGGCGTTCTTCCCGGCTATCAGCGCAAGGCTGAGCACTCACTAGTACAGCGAGCAGTTGCGATTCGCTAACCATAACGGTGTAGCTTCCACGCTAGCCATTCAGACCATCCAATCAACAATATGTTTCTCGGCAGCCGATAAACATGGGATGTACTAGTTATGCATGCAAAACTATAGGTTTATTGAATACTTTTTAATTGTATTTTATTACAGAAAGTCACTTAAAACTATCTTTAATGTTTCGTACACTTCTTGGCACTAATAATCTTACAATGATGTATGTATGTAATTTTACAATGATCAGTGCAGACAAAGCCTATATATTTCAATTCAGAAATGATAGCAGAAGTGTATAGACTTGTAGTTATATCGTCAGAATAGTGTGACTTTATTTTGCAATGTTATGTTTCGGTGGGGTGTTGTACAATGTACATACTTGCTCAGATTGTTGCATACAACTCACTTTACTATTAAGACTGTCGCTGTTCTTCAATGTAACTTCTGACAAATCAAAGTAACGCAATTGTACTATGCACACTGTCCTACCAGTAGCAGCGAGATATGTTTGGAAAATGATATAATTATTTCCCACATCGGACAAGCTCATTACATCCTGTCGATGTATTAAACTCCTTCATCTTTATGTCTTGACTCCTTCACTTTGTGTAATAATGTATTATACTACTATGCTTTGATTGACATACAGTGGCGTAGTAAGGGAGGGGCGGACCGCCCAGTATAGGCTGATGAAAAAAATTAAAATCCAATGTTTTTGACTATTTTAAAAATTCTGCATTTTTGTGCACAATTTTTATTATGAGGTAGTTAATTGTAAGTGATTAAAAAGATATTTTTGGAATATATCATCTCTGCTAATAATAATGATCATAAAAATTTTGAAAAAAATGTGTGGCCGCATGGCGAAATCGGCCATGCAATCGAAGCACTACAAATGTTTATATCACAAAAAGTATAACTCCTAGCTCATTTTAACCTTTATTTTTGGAAAGCCCACCCCTGAAAATGGGGGGATAGATACCAATTTTATGAAGATTGGGCAACTAAGTCCCAAGATATGAGCATTTTTATGCGGCTCACTAAAAAAATTGCCACCTGGTGGTCAAACATTAAAATAGCGATAAAACAAAAACTGCTCAACCAATTTTGACAAAATTTGTACCAAATTACTCAGAATTTCAAGCATTTTAAACTGTGAAAAAATAGGACAATTCTAAATTCTATGGTTCCAAAATTTCAATTTTCTGGATGAATTATAATGAAATGACCCTTATTTAAGTACGTAAATTAGTAAAGATTGCAGTTATTTAGTAAATAACTGCTTTTCTGCTCAATCATGTTATCCAACCTTTTGTCCGATTTTCAGCAAATTCGGAGAGGGTCAAACTGGAGGGTCCAGGACGTTTGGCATGGAATGACCCTGGAGATAATAAGATGACCCAGTCTTCGAAATTAGCCTTGGCAATAGACCTTTTGCATAACAAACCAACGGAGCGTGACGTTGGAGTCATGAACGACTAGCCGCTGTTTGCAATGCTGCGCGATAGAGTTAGTGGCGTGGTTTGCAGTGGTCTTTACAGGCGTGTATCATTGTTTCAGTATAATTTTCCAGAAAATAAAACTCTTTTTAAGTTGTAAACTTAGGCTACAGAAGTGTTAACCTTCGACCAGTTCTTTACTGTATTGGAAGCGATCTTGCCAGGCAGAGATAGGAAGAATTTCCTGTATTATATACAGCTTTAAAAGCTAAGCATGCAAATCAATATGTTGATGCAGAACTTGATGACGATGCTACTTTTGAAATACCTCAAAATGATACAGGAGCACTGCATCTAGGCTACATAGACTAGCGGTGAAAGATGGATTTTTTTCTTGGTGTTGATGAAGCTTCGCCTGGGTTTGTTTTATACAGACTTACGCACAAGGTTTGGTATTAGTTCTGCATTCGTACGGTACTGTACACCGTACTTTTCATTCATGAATGCATCTCATGTATTTAAGGTTGATTAGTTTGAACATATTCCGTCATCGTGATGTTATCATAGCAGCTATGAAGCCAGACTTCAAAAAGGAATACTCAAGCACCATGATCATCATCAACTGCACTGAAGTAGGCTACCGTACGTCTCGAAACACCATGCTCGATCACTTCACCGTCAGTCGCAAACGTACTCGAACCATAAAAGTACGAGCACTACAAAGGCATTAGATTAGTGGGAGTTGATCTAAGAAATAGGGGTATTATGTTTGTATCTCAGTTGTTCACTGGTAATGTGAGTGACATAAAGAAATATGTCAGAGGAGTGGATTATTCACCTTTTGAAGCAGAAAATAGCTGCAAATTAACTGCACTTCAATGATGCTGCTATGGCCGAAAAAGGGTTTCTTATAGTAAAAGACTTAGCATACATGGTATTGGTCTACATTTGAATATCTCACCCTTCCTAGGTAAGCCTCAAATGAGTGAAGACGAAGTGTTGAATACACGAAGTATTGCACGCCATTGCATTCATGTAGAGAGCGGGCCATAAAAAAAATTCGTCAATTTCACATCTTCGACAGGAAAATACCAGTGACTATGCTTGGCATCACCAATGAAGTGTGGTTGGTTTGTTGCATATGTTATGCAGAATGAAAATAAAATGTTGCAAGACAAGGTACCACTAACGTGATCCATAATTCCCGGTGAAAATGCACATGCTTCACAATGGCGTCCTAAATTGCCTTTCCTAGTCTGTTAGCCAACACGATGATTAAAACGAACAAGAACTGAAGTGTACCGATAACCTACAACAATTCACAAACACAAAAAATTTACTTGCACCTGCCAGCGCCCTCACGCTTGCTTGCAATAACAAGAAACGCCTTCATAAACCGTAGAAAACAAGCTTGTTTGTTTATCTTTATCCTGCATTGCGGGAAAGCGGACTTGAGCGCTATGCATCGGTCTACGCCTTCCGAGTTCCGACGTACACCTGACCCACGCTGCAGCCGACGGCAATGTCTGTTTCTGGTTGTCTACTTTACTTATGACTTAAATTTGGTACTACCCATTACTCGAAATCGATCACTGGGTAGAGGCAATTATCGTAAAGTTTCTTGCCCAGAGAAACAACAGCAAGTGTAGGTGGCTGGAGTCCAACAAGCGATTCTGAACTCTCAGATTCCGCGTAACTCAAACGTCACGCTCTGGTGATTTTGAATGTGCAAAAAGGTCTATTTCCGACGCAGATGCATGAATGGCGCATTAGCGTCTGCAATAAAAATGCCGAGGCCACACGAGCGTTTGTAAGGTTAGGGTTAGACCACAGTCTCTATATTACTAGTCTGGAAGGCTAACGAAAAAGGCAGTTGTCGTCGGTCGTGAAACAGCGCCCCTAGTGGCGGTACAGTATATTATGAAAGCAAAGCACCAAAGTTATGCAAATACAGGCATATTGTCTACTATCAATGGTGAAATTGTGCAAGATATTGTGGTTGTAGACTTGTTTTTAACTAATGTAGAATGTTTAGGATGTTAGTTACAGTATTTATCTAGAAAAATTCGTTTGGTTTACTTTTCTGAGGCTTGGGTTAGCATGACTACAAGTAGTTAAAAGATGATGTAAGTTCAAATTATAAGGAATTGAATTTTGGCTTCTTCAGCAGAAGACCAAAACATAGGTTGTTGAAAGGCTGGTTAGTTGATAAACTTTTCTGCCAGGAATATTAGGCACTGGTTAGTTTAAAGGAAGGCACTTGTTGCCAATGAAAATTGACCTAGACTCAAGATTAAACAGTAGGCTACTTTTGTCTATTCAAAGTCTATAAATGTACATAGATATTAATTACATTTTGTAAATCTAGATAAGGCTATATCAGACATGTGCAAATTATAATGCACTGGTCAAATCTATACTTGTCACAATCAACAATTTTGCTGTTCATTAAGAATATGTGAATTACAGTCAATAAATTGCCCATTCTTGTGGCTAGTTTTCTAGGTTAGGCCCAATAAGTTTATTCTAACTTGCCATTGAATATTTATTGTTTGTCAGTTTACACTACAGACTGCAGATATACTGGCAAAAAAAAACTTGTTTGTATACTACTGATAAAAATATAAAGTTACGTGTGTAATCTCCTTTCTTGTTCCACTTAAGATATTTTGCACCAAAATGAAGAAGTGCATAATTTGTCATGACACATTTATAGCCTATATATTATGAGTTCTTATTCACTACCGTGTCCGTAACCATGGTTGATTTTGAGCCAATTCCACTAAAAATAACAGCTAGCTTCATAGAAAAGGAAATGCAGCACTTCTATATTTCAGATATGTCACATTTAGCATGTTACTCGTGGGCCACTCATGATATAGAAAACAATTTATATGCATAATACAAATAGAGAATGTTCAAAAATACAGTATATGTTTATTACAATACAGCAATAAGTGTACAGAAAGGTTTTATATTGTTTTAAAAAGTCATTAAAATGTTGTCACAATGTTTGGAGGCTCTTCAAGACATGAGTGAAGAAGAACTTATTGTACAATATTTTTTGATGAGGTATGTTTAACTACACTTAATACTTTTGCAGCTTACTCGTTAACAATTCTCCGCAACAGCATTATCTGTTAACCGGGTTATTGTGATTATTCTTGTATTTTTTGTTTTTGTCTTTTTGCATGTATGGTAATTAATATGGACTTATTGGTCTGATGCAAATAAATAGTATATACTGTATAGATAATAATAATATTATCAATATCAAATTTGGAAATGTAGCCAATGAAATACATTACTGCAGGTTGAAAAAGTTAGCTTTCGAAAGCATACTATGCAATATGCACTATTATGATGGTGCTACTTTAGAAGTGCATTAATTCAATAATTCCGTAGCTATATTTACATTTTGAGGTACCGGTAATGAACCTTCTTTGGGTGCTATTTTTTGCATACTATATTATATATATAGCAATTGAATGTGACTTATTTTACACAAAACATATGCATTACATTACTGGTATGCTAAAGAACTATGGCATCAAATGGTCACCCTATATTTACATTTTGAGGTACCGGTAATGAACCTTCTTTGGGTGCCATTTTTTGCATACTATATTATATATAGCAATTGAACGTGACTTATTTTACACAAAACATATGCATTACATCACTGGTATGCTAAAGAACTATGGCATCAAATGGTCACCCAAGTTCGGAGAGATTAATGGCACTTAAAGATGATTATTCATAACTGAATTTATTTGTATTTTACAGTTGAATGAAGATTTGGAAGGTGGAAATTCGCCTATGACGGGGATATTCCCTTCGAAAAGTGGTGTATCACACCGACATATTGCGCGCAATAAAATTAACAACCTTAATCTGCCTAATGCATATCTCGACTATTGTGAAGAAAGCTTATTGCCGGACTTGGACTGTGTAAGGTATACAGCAATACATACAGAAACCCTCTACGAAGGCGCTTTTGAAGAACTTTTCTAGACCCTTACTATGTTGACCTGTATTGTTTTCGCTGTAATGGTCAGAAATAAAAAAAACTTAACTTAAGTGCTGTATGCATATGAGGATTGAGGAGTCATATTTTTGCCACAAGACTTCTTACATGGTAGAAACAAAACAGCTAAACAATCGCATAAGCCGAACAGTGCACTACGTAGCACTCTGATAAGTATAAGCAATTCTAAAAGCAAACATTGAAGGAGAATTCCGGGACTACAGAGAAGGGGACTTCCGACTCAAAAACGGCATGGGCCTTGAGAGGGTTACTACCGCTCAAACGAAAATCGACAAAAGATAACATCTAAACGTCTTTCTGTTTCCTATAACAACTTTTAAGGGTACTCAGCACAAAATTGAGTAAGCTCTGGCTATATTTACACTATATAGTGTAATAATTACCTCAATAGTGTTGCCAGATAAGGAATTCTGCCCTAATTTGGGAAAAGTTTAAAGCTGTTGAAAACAAAAACTTGAATTTTGTAAATTATTTTAGTCCTGGGCAAAGATGAAAACGCTAATCTTATTCCTAACTCTAACCCTTACCTTAACCCTTCCTAACTTTAATCCTAAGTCTGGCAACACCTGATTGTAACCACGGCATTAAGTGTGGAAAAATAGCCACTTCCAATTGAGTATATGGTGTGGAAAAATATGCAAACACTGATAAAACGTAACTTTAGTATTATAAACATTTCACTATATAACATTTAAAATCAAAAGGCTACATGGAATCGCCAATACTATAAGACCGTATATCCTATATTTATTTTTTTGAAAAATTAAACAAGGATGATTATAATGCTGCCGCAACGCCAACATTGTTAAGCCTATGTGTTTCCGGAGGCTCCAGGTCCCCTGCTGCCACGGGCAAGCATATTAACCCTTGAAAGGGGGGTGTCACGACTGCCAAGTCGCTCATTGTTGCCTGGTTTCGGAGGATGTTTGAAGTTCCTTGATTGGGGTAGGATCTCTACACATACAGATAGAAAATAATGTAGTGCAGTCGAGCATCTGTAGGAGCAAACGGCCTTAACTAATCCATTCATACTGATCCACCGTTGATAGTTAAGCAATATGCCTGTATTTGCATAGCCTACCTTCCAAGCAGATTCTGTGATTTGACCACAGTCTCTATATTAAAAACTTAAGACTAACTTAGTAGGATAATCTGGTAATAAGAAAAAATAGCCTAGGCCTATTTAGCGGTAATCTGCAAACAAGAATTTAACCTAACAACCTGCAGTTGACATTACTCGGCTAAGCCTGCCTAGTGCCTATAGACTTTTGGCTACAACTTGCAAAAGTACTGTACTTCCACTTGAGGCGCTGTCTCAAATGCTAGGACACACCCTTGCATAGCAACGCCATTGAGCTTCCAGACTAGTAATATAGAGACTGTGGTTAGACAATTAGACATTCCTCCCAGAAGTTATGCCACAGCCATAGATTTGTTCCATAGTCAACACCCTGATGGAGTCTGAGAAAGAGGCGTGTGGAATGTGGATGGGTATCAAAGCACGAAAGGATGGATGCAACCTAATTCGTGCCATGAACCATTAAGCAGTTTTATCACAGTCTCTATATTACTAGTCTGGAAGCTCAATGGCGTTGCTATGCAAGGGTGTGTCCTAGCATTTGAGACAGCGCCTCAAGTGGAAGTACAGTACTTTTGCAAGTTGTAGCCAAAAGTCTATAGGCACTAGGCAGGCTTAGCCGAGTAATGTCAACTGCAGGTTGTTAGGTTAAATTCTTGTTTGCAGATTACCGCTAAATAGGCCTATAAGGCTATTTTTTCTTATTACCAGATTATCCTACTAAGTTAGTCTTAAGTTTTTAATATAGAGACTGTGGTCAAATCACAGAATCTGCTTGGAAGGTAGGCTATGCAAATACAGGCATATTTTTAACTATCAACGGTGGATCAGTATGAATGGATCAGTTAAGGCCGTTTGCTCCTACAGATGCTCGACTGCACTACATTATTTTCTATCTGTATGTGTAGAGATCCTACCCCAATCAAGGAACTTCAAACATCCTCCGAAACCAGGCAACAATGAGCGACTTGGCAGTCGTGACACCCCCCTTTCAAGGGTTAATATGCTTGCCCGTGGCAGCAGGGGACCTGGAGCCTCCGGAAACACATAGGCTTAACAATGTTGGCGTTGCGGCAGCATTATAATCATCCTTGTTTAATTTAAAAAAAAAATAAATATAGGATATACGGTCTTATAGTATTGGCGATTCCATGTAGCCTTTTGATTTTAAATGTTACCGTATATAGTGAAATGTTTATAATACTAAAGTTACGTTTTATCAGTGTTTGCATATTTTTCCACACCATATACTCAATTGGAAGTGGCTATTTTTCCACACTTAATGCCGTGGTTACAATCAGGTGTTGCCAGACTTAGGATTAAAGTTAGGGGTTAAGGTAAGGGTTAGAGTTAGGAATAAGATTAGCGTTTTCATCTTTGCCCAGGACTAAAATAATTTACAAAATTCAAGTTTTTGTTTTCAACAGCTTTAAACTTTTCTCAAATTAGGGCAGAATTCCTTATCTGGCAACACTATTGAGGTAATTATTACACTATATAGTGTAAATATAGCCAGAGCTTATTCAATTTTGTGCTGAGTACCCTTAAAAGTTGTTATAGGAAACAGAAAGACGTTTAGATGTTATCTTTTGTCGATTTTCGTTTGAGCGGTAGTAACCCTCTTAAGGCCCATGCCGTTTTTGAGTCGGAAGTCCCCTTCTCTGTAGTCCCGGAATTCTCCTTCAATGTTTGCTTTTAGAATTGCTTATACTTTTCAGAGTGCTACATAGTGCACTGTTCGGCTTATGCGATTGTTTAGCTGTTTTGTTTCTACCATGTAAGAAGTCTTGTGGCAAAAATATGACTCCTCAATCCTCATACGCATACAGCACTTCAGTTAAGTTTTTTTTTTATTTCTGACCATTACAGCGAAAACAATACAGGTCAACATAGTAAGGGTCTAGAAAAGTTCTTCAAAAGCGCCTTCGTAGAGGGTTTCTGTATGTATTGCTGTATACCTTACACAGTCCAAGTCCGGCAATAAGCTTTCTTCACAATAGTCGAGATATGCATTAGGCAGATTAAGGTTGTTAATTTCATTGCGCGCAATATGTCGGTGTAATACACCACTTTTCGAAGGGAATATCCCCGTCATAGGCGAATTTCCACCTTCCAAATCTTCATTCAACTGTAAAATACAAATAAATTCAGTTATGAATAATCATCTTTTAAGTGCCATTAATCTCTCCGAACTTGGGTGACCATTTGATGCCATAGTTCTTTAGCATACCAGTAATGTAATGCATATTATATGTTTTGTGTAAAATAAGTCACGTTCAATTGCTATATATAATATAGTATGCAAAAAATGGCACCCAAAGAAGGTTCATTACCGGTACCTCAAAATGTAAATATAGCTACAGAATTATTGAATTAATGCACTTCTAAAGTAGCACCATCATAATAGTGCATATTGCATATTATGCTTTCGAAAGCTAACTTTTTCAACCTGCAGTTATGTATTTCATTGGCTACATTTCCAAATTTGATATTGATAATATTATTATTATCTTTTTATACTATTTATTTGCATCAGACCAATAAGTCCATATTAATTACCATACATGCAAAAAGACAAAAACAAAAAATACAAGAATAATCACAATAACCCGGATAACAGATAATGCTGTTGCGGAGAATTGTTAACGAGTAAGCTGCAAAAGTATTAAGTGTAGTTAAACAATAAACATACCTCATCAAAAAATATTGTACGATAAGTTCTTCTTCACTCATGTCTTGAAGAGCCTCCAAACATTGTGACAACATTTTAATGACTTTTTAAAACAATATAAAACCTTTCTGTACACTTATTGCTGTATTGTAATAAACATATACTGTATTTTTGAACATTCTCTATTTGTATTATGCATATAAATTGTTTTCTATATCATGAGTGGCCCACGAGTAACATGCTAAATGTGACATATCTGAAATATAGAAGTGCTGCATTTCCTTTTCTATAAAACTAGCTGTTATTTTTAGTGGAATTGGCTCAAAATCAACCATGGTTACGGACACGGTAGTGAATAAGAACTCATAATATATAGGCTACAAATGTGTCATGACAAATTATGCACTTCTTCATTTTGGTGCAAAATATCTTAAGTGGAACAAGAAAGGAGATTACACACGTAACTTTATATTTTTATCAGTAGTATACAAACAAGTTTTTTTTTGCCAGTATATCTGCAGTCTGTAGTGTAAACTGACAAACAATAAATATTCAATGGCAAGTTAGAATAAACTTATTGGGCCTAACCTAGAAAACTAGCCACAAGAATGGGCAATTTATTGACTGTAATTCACATATTCTTAATGAACAGCAAAATTGTTGATTGTGACAAGTATAGATTTGACCAGTGCATTATAATTTGCACATGTCTGATATAGCCTTATCTAGATTTACATAATGTAATTAATATCTATGTACATTTATAGACTTTGAATAGACAAAAGTAGCCTACTGTTTAATCTTGAGTCTAGGTCAATTTCCATTGGCAACAAGTGCCTTCCTTTAAACTAACCAGTGCCTAATATTCCTGGCAGAAAAGTTTATCAACTAACCAGCCTTTCAACAACCTATGTTTTGGTCTTCTGCTGAAGAAGCCAAAATTCAATTCCTTATAATTTGAACTTACATCATCTTTTAACTACTTGTAGTCATGCTAACCCAAGCCTCAGAAAAGTAAACCAAACGAATTTTTCTAGATAAATACTGTAACTAACATCCTAAACATTCTACATTAGTTAAAAACAAGTCTGCAACCACAATATCTTGCACAATTTCACCATTGATAGTAGACAATATGCCTGTATTTGCATAACTTTGGTGCTTTGCTTTCATAATATACTGTACCGCCACTAGGGGCGCTGTTTCACGAGCGACGACAACTGCCTTTTTCGTTAGCCTTCCAGACTAGTAATATAGAGACTGTGGTTTTATGATAATACGAATTTCAATACAAACATCCAATAAGGTCTGGCAGCACTTCTTTTAGAAATACAGGTTAGGCTACATAAAATAACTATTTAATACAAATTAAAGTTGCATTTCAATAATAATTAATTGTATCTCATTCCAGACCAGTCTACTTGTTTATATAACCACCGTCATTCTGGCAGAATAATTCTGCGCGATCCGCCTAAAAAATGATCCGTAAAAATTTGCGCGATAAACAATGCGATGAAAGTAGCAACACTCGGAAGCTGATAAAATCACTTCTCGTTACCATATTAAAGCAAATGTTATATTTTTTCCATAGGAAAATGAACAGTGAACACAGAAATTTAAATAAAAAACTCGACTTGTCAAAGATAAAGCAAGTGCAATTGCGAAAAACAAAACATAAAATCGCATATTAAGACTGCTGTATGTGATGTGGCAAGAAAAGTAACTATCACAAAATCGTCTATAAAAATACTTTCCCGAAATATTTTTCGGAATTTTCTTTTTGAATCGTGTTCAAAATTAAATTTCCTTTCCAGGGGTGTTAGTCTCGTGTTGCGGCAGACGAAGGAAACGCGAGCAGAATGGTTTAAAAATGGGGTAAATAACTTACGTATTTAAAAATAAATAGAGATTTTAACGTTTATTGACGCTTTCAATTAAGCGTTTATAAAGATACTTTCCCGAAATATTTTTCGGAATTTTATTTTTGAATCGTGTTCAGAATTAAATTTCCTTTCCAGGGGTGTCACTCTCGTGGTGCGGCAGACGAAGGAAACGCGAGAAGAATGGTTTAAAAATGGGGTAAATATCTTACGTATTTAAAAATAAATAAAGATTTCAACGTTTATAGACGCCTTCAATCAAGCGTCTATAAAAATACTTTCCCGAAATATTTTTCGGAATTTTATTTTTGAATCGTGTTCAGAATTAAATTTCCTTTCCAGGGGTGTTACTCTCGTGGTGCGGCAGACGAAAGAAACGCGAGCAGAATGGTTTAAAAATGGGGTAAATATCTTACGTATTTAAAAATAAATAGAGATTTCAACGTTTATGCCTTCAATTAAGCGTCTATAAAAATACTTTCCCGAAATATTTTTCGGAATTTTATTTTTGAATCGTGTTCAGAATTAAATTTCCTTTCCAGGGGTGTCAGTCTCGTGGTGCGGCAGACGAAGGAAACGCGAGCAGAATGGTTTAAAAATGGGGTAAATATCTTACGTATTTAAAAATAAATAAAGATTTCAACGTTTATAGACGCCTTCAATCAAGCGTCTATAAAAATACTTTCCCGAAATATTTTTTGGAATTTTATTTTTGAATCGTGTTCAGAATTAAATTTCCTTTCCAGGGGTGTCAGTCTCGTGGTGCGGCAGACGAAGGAAACGCGAGCAGAATGGTTTAAAAATGGGGTAAATATCTTACGTATTTAAAAATAAATAGAGATTTCGACGTTTATAGACGCCTTCAATCAAGCGTTTATAAAAATACTTTCCCGAAATATTTTTCGGAGTTTTATTTTTGAATCGTGTTCAGAATTAAATTTCCTTTCCAGGGGTGTCACTCTCGTAGTGCGGCAGACGAAGGAAACGCGAGTAGAATGGTTTAAAAATGGGGTAAATATCTTACGTATTTAAAAATAAATAGAGATTTTAACGTTTATAGACGCCTTCAATTAAGCGTCTATAAAAAATACTTTCCCGAAACATTTTTCGGAATTTTATTTTTGAATCGTGTTCAGAATTAAATTTCCTTTCCAGGGGTGTCACTCTCCTGGTGCGGCAGACGAAGGAAACGCGAGCAGAATGGTTTAAAAATGGGGTAAATATCTTACGTAATTTAAAATAAATAGAGATTTTGGTGCTATGAAGTCTGGTCCTGTTGTTGTGAGGTCTGCTACAAGGACAAGTGGTGCCTGTTCTGGTGCTCTGATTTCTGCTTCCGGTGCAAGTTCTGCCTGTTCTGGTGCTATGAAGTCTGATACAGGGTCGAGTGGTGGTGGTCCTGGTGTTGTGAGGTCTGGTACAGGGACGAGTGGTGCCAGTTGTAACCCTACTCGGAGCTTTGTTTCACAAAATCGGTTTTATCCACTTAAACGTTATTTCATTTTGATTTAGTTTGCCAAGAAAGCATCTTTCCGAAACGTAACAGCAAAATGTTGTCAATGAACTTTGGAGGTGCTTCTGATGACTTTGTAAGTCAAACAGAAAATGAAAATGGTAGGTATTTAGCGAAAAATAATTTGCATTCCCTGAGCAACAAATCAAACCGTGTAGAGTTTTTAACGTCTTCGAGTTTTCGTGCCAAGTGTGCTGCTTCTAAACGAGAGAAATATTTGTTGACCTTTTGTCGAAAAAATAAAAACTTAATAGATCATTTTAACACTTTGCTCCTCAAAGGGAGGCCAGATTTGGCCCCCCCCTCATATTTCCTTTAATTATTTGAAGCACAGTAACGCCATGCACTTGGTTTTTCTTGACTTTTCCTAAAATTCCCTGGCGCATCTGATGATATTAAATTTGATGCTAAAAGTTGTGTAGTTTTCTTGTAAATTCAAGATTTTGGTGAATTTTTGCTGTTTCTAGCTCACTTCCAGCAAAGCGTGAAATGGATTACATTGCGATAACAAGCCATAAGCTCATAATTGCTTCGTGCATCGATATGCGCGATCAGAGAGAAGCATCCTCTTGCTTTCCTTTGTTTGGTTTGACCTCAATAATACAAAGCGCGTAATTTCTTATGCTACAAAGAAAAGCCAGTGATCGCAAAGCTGTTAATTAGAAACAATAATAGCAAACGTTTTTTGCGTTATCAGCTCTACAAAGAAGAATAGCAATCCACGATCAAAATAGTAGGCTATGGAGGCCACAAACTATTCAAAACAGTTGTTTCAAGCAGATAATATTCATTGACGAATAAAAAACGTTACAATAAGAAATCTTCTCTTGGATAAAGACACGAAAACCTGGTTTCGAAATAAACGTTCTATGGAAATGCTCTCATTGACAAAACTTGCAATTGAGGAAATGTATCACTGCAAATGCTTTTGGGAGAAGCCGGAGAAATAGCGTTTTTGCAAACAGTAATTGTGAGATACACTCAAAATTATGAGATAGGCTCCATTTACACGTAGCAGCTAACTCGATGGCGTCCCTTCACTGCTTTATGTCGCCTACTTGTTGTTATGTCCTGTAAAAAGGAAAGAGTAAAAAGGAAAGAGTAAAACAAATATCCGACCAACGCCACCCTCTCTATGAACACAAACTTATCCCAGCAAGACTCAAGTCACGCAAAAGCTTCATCAAAGTCGGCCCATTGGAACACACAAGCGCGACAGCTGCACGACTAGAAATGTGGACCTCTGAGCCCGATAGGACACAACATCCTGCCATCCCAAGTCCTTCCGAAAGTCTACAACAAACTCCCACCCTTGAGAGAAGAGAGTGGTGCTGCCTAAACAGAGCCCGCTGCGGAGTCGGGAGAAATAAAAGCAATCTTTTCCGATGGAAGATGACTCCTGACCCAATGTGTGATTGCGGCCTAGACAATCAGACAATGAAGCACATCCTCACCAACTGCCCCCTTAGCCCTTCATGTGATGACAACGACCTCAAAAACATCACAAACAATGCTCTTACCTGGCTCCGACACTGGCGTGACAAGCTATGAATGAATGTCCTGTATTTTTGTTTCACAGTGCACTGTGTTTTGTTCCAAAGAGCGCAAAATAAAGATGAAAATGCCTCATCTACATTACAAAATATTTTGTAATGTAGGCCTACAAACAAAATGTACAATGTACATTACAAAATATTTTGTACTGTAGACGAGGCATAAATTTAGGCGTCACATAAGACAAACAACAAATCAGCTTTCTTCATCATTGATTCAACATCTGAATACGTTGCGCCAATGTATAAGAGGCCGGCTATTGTGAAGACCCGCCATTTATAAACGATCCGATTATACCAAAAGTGGGACAAACTAGTGGATCAAAGAATGAATAAATAATGCTGAGAAAACTAAATCTAAGTGACGAACAATACCGATGTCTTCATTTATCTTGGAAAAATGCTGCCTAAACTTATCAACACAAAATACAGTAAATAACGGCAAGGATCCCGACAGCAGAATTTGCTCGACTTTGGCATGAATTTAGTCAGACATCTACAGTAATAATTCCACACATACAATAACGGGCTCTCGACGGCTGTAAGATACATAATAATCAACCTGGTTCTGGGCGGTTTGTGCAGGGATACCTAGACACTAACGGGATGCGAAACTCAAAATTCGTCCGTCCAACTGAAGGGCTAACCATGTTGCCTACAATGAATTGCACAATGCGGTGTTACTACACGAGAAAATGTTTGTTTTGCACTGGCTGTTTTATTCGTCGTTTCACAAAAGTTGTATCTGTACATTATTGTCAATCTTATGTTGATGACAAAATCATTAATATTATAAGTTATAACCAATTCATTAGGCTACATGTAGAATCCACAAAAGAAAAAAAACGACTTGTTCATAAACTTGGCTACTAGGCTATGTACACAAACAAGAATAATACCTATAAATATGATATCACTGGACAATCAGATATCATAACTTTACACTGTAACCACAATCAGGCAATGAATAATAATAATGTTATGATTTTATTTATTGTAGCTCTACAACAGCTAAGGTCTTTTAGCGACAGGGCTCATTTTTCATTTATATCAGGTTTACGATGTTATCACATTATTACCCGACTCATTCTCACTGCGCTATGCAGGATAGAACACAATCGGTACCGTTTTTAAAGTCTTCGGTTTGGCCCGACCTGGAATCGATCTCAGATCTACCAGCACCAGAGCCGAAGGCGAAACCACTCAGCCACTGAGCTCGTAATCAGGCAATGACATAAATTCAAGTATTTGCAGTCTTGCGTGAACCACCACTCGTAAGCTTGCGTACTGTTCGAGCCATCTTCGCGGGTTCCTCGCGCCTGGAAGCGTTCAAACGTTTCAGTTGATTTTTGGCAAAACAATTAAACGAAGTTTTTCCAATCAACACGAAATTGCAGTGGCCTTTTGAACAAGCCACATCAGCCTGCAAACCAAATGACGTCTCTGCTGCATTTTTAACGGCTCGAATAAAAGCAAAGTGTGAGTTTGGTAGGGTGAGGATTTTCTTTTTAGCAGAAGGATTGCTGAGTACGACATCGTAATACTGAACAGCCATTGTCGTTACAGCGAAGCACAACTCTGTTGGCACTGAAGAATGTACATCAATCCCAAACTGTCATGCAAATACTGAGCAAGTTCGGGCACTGCTGTCATCGTTTGAATGTATGCCAAGAATGTTTGCTCAGTGAGACCAGCATTTCCAGATTGTTGCCACTTCACAAATATATCAACTGCAGCTGCAAGGTAGCACATGATGGGAGGTTGATCCTCTCCTTCTTTAGGAAATTTCCTTGGCATGCACATGTCATCCTTTTTTGCTACACCTTCAAAACACACAATGCAGTGAGTTAAGTGAGCATTTCACAAACAAAAAAGAAAAAATGTTATCAATAACATTGCATTAATATGTAACCGTTCATAAGAGAGTGCGACGCCTGGAAAGTAACATGTCGAACCGCTATCAGTAGCAAATGTTTCCTCATGTAGTCTACAAGTCCTAAATTTGGCTATTAATGTGTTGGAATAGTTGCTGGTGATAGTGATTCTACCACTTGCTCATGATCTAATTTGGATTGAAAAAAAAACAGAAAATTTTCACAAGTAATGTTGTGGACAGGAAGCATAATAAACTTTAGAACAGCTTTAGGGTCGTCGTATTCTCGTATGCACCAATAAGATTGATCCATATATGCTGGTTCACTGTTTTTAACTTCTTCCACTAACTTCTGTAAACTTTGCAGAAAAGCTGTTGCTGTTGGTTGTACGAAGTCTGCTTTATATATATGTAAAATTTGCGATATCAGTATAGTGACATGACATACCCTTAAATGGTGATTTAACGAACATGATTTTCCAAATTTTAGATATGAATTTCACAAATCTTGATGTTTCCAAGAACCCAGCATTGCTTTCACCATACAACTCTAAGGCATGCGCACTGCGCAGTTGATTCATAGAACACACCTGAAAATAGCAAAGGCCATCGTTGGCTTGCGAGCTTGCGGCTGGCAAAAATAGTCTTATTCAGTATTTTTTATTCTATGACTTTAATTTCGTACACAGTTTCCAGTAATAGTGCTAACCTAAATTACTAGCATATTATTACTTTCTTTTATATATGTCTTTGTGATGTCATAACCGACCAATTTCAAATGCTATTTTAAAATGTGGTTGTGCTTAATGCTCATATCATCCGGACAAAACCTTTCTGCATACAAGACAGAAACTACACCAGCTGAGCACCATTTAAGTGTATGCCTTACAAGGCAGTGAGTTCTATATTCAATTCACAGATGGGTCTGTGTCATTAATACCATATTTTACAACTTTACTTACTTAAAGCATGTTGCCAGGTGATGTACGTACGTGCTATGCTGCTGGGATTTAGCGATGCTTTCCTCAGTGCAAATGCAGCCTTCAGAGGCTTGTGTTCCTCAAGAGCATACAAGCGTTTTATATGCTCAAAATGAGCAGTGCATTTTTCACCAAAGATGTGTCTATGATCTTCACCAACAGGGGGAAAGTGCATTCTCTTTCTATTCAGAAAATTATTGAAAATATTTTTAAAACTGTGTGAAGTCAAATAATAGGTACAAATGCTTTTCTTTCCTTGTAGGATGCACAATGCAACTTGACAATTTGTTGTTCCCGCACATATCCATGAACATTTTTCTAAATAAAAGAGTATGTACATTGTTAGTTAATTTGAACTATGTGAAGCAAAGCATTACCACCAATAAAATTACACCTTTTGTCCAATAAATTTGTATATACATTCAAACTGCATAAAAGTACACCCAACTTACAAGGGTCGACGTCTTTTAGGTGCAGACAGTTAGGCGCCGGTCAAATAGGCGCGCACATGCGCAAACCATTACCCTTTAACGGCACCGGGAACTACCCTGGGTCTAGTGACAAATTAAAGCATGTCAAAAATATCATTACCCAGCTCTCATCACAACCAATTCATGCAGACATAAATACCTGTTGCAAGTTTTTTACATGATTGTCAACGGAGACAGCAACAACAAAGAAGATTTCATCTAGTGCATTCATCACTTTTTTCAAATCATTAAACGAGTCTAAATTGTTCGGTTAGTCGTTAAATCATTTTCCTTTTTCAGTCATGCAGACGCTGTAGATGTAGAAGTGGATCTTTTAGGTGGGTGTTGCTTTGTCAGATAACCAGGTAAACCAGGAAATATTCTTGGTACAGCTGACGGCTTTAGGCGAAGCTTTTTCAGTTGCAACAATTTTCTTTTTGCAACTCTTCTTTCTCGGACATCGGTAGTACTTGTTATAAAGTCTGAATCATAAAAATGTTTTGCACAAACTCTACTGGAGGAAGTGACTACATATTGTTCTCTAGGAATAGCTTTAATCCAAACTTGAATTGCATCTTGATTGCAAAGTAATCGAAAAAGTGACACTTTTGGTCTATTACTTTGAGATAAACGATAACCAGTATTACAATTAGGAACGCAACAGGTAAACCCCATATTGCTAAACAATTTGAATGACCTATAACATTCAAGCACAAGTACTTAGTTTCAGATATAAGCACAATGAGATATGAAAAAGACTTGGTAGCATTATATCATACATTGGCACGAGTAGAAATGATGTGTAATTGCGTATTGTTAGCCTACCTACCAGTGTTGGGTCCACGTCTTTTAGGCGCAGACAGTTAGGCGCCGGTCAAATAGACGCGCACGCTGTGGCGTCTGGATATTTAGGTACGGAGCACTGTGGCGCCCTTTCATTTAGGTGCTATTCCTAGTAAAGTCTGCAGATTGTATCAGCTTGGCAGGTAGGGCAATGCTTTTCACACATAATGTTATATTGAACAGAAAAATATGTTGTTTTGTTAATGCGCGTGTGAATATGAGGTGCGAGACAATGCTCTACTACTCTTGATTTTAGCTCATCTCCACAGGACATTTGCTATTTATCCTGAACACAGGTTGCAGCCAGATGGACCTTTACTTAATCTGTTATCTTTCGCAATTAGGCTACTTCTACTCAGATGGATTGGTCGTGTTGCGAGTACGTATGAGACAACGCTCTACTACATGAATACACTTCTATAGGGCATGTGAACCCTGGTTACAAGTTGCAAGCATAATGGTGCGACTTTGCTCGTTACTAAACCTAGTCAGGGTTTTGACAGAAAACTAAGTTACTCTTCACTCAAGCCTACCACCCGCTTGAATATAGGCTACGGTACGGTATATTTTTTACTGATGTTTAGTGTAGTTATTATTTGACTTAACTAAAAGTGAACTCAGTAATGTTCGAAAACTTGAATAATTTATTGATAAGATAAAACGTTCGCCGACGCAAACCTGGACTAACAACAAATAAATGCCGAACACGCGCATTAAAATACAATATATTTTTCTGTTCAATATAACATTTTGTGGGAAAAGCATTGCCGGCATAAGCAGCTTCACTCACGGAAGCCATGACATATTTTTTTGTTCAATATAACATTTTGTGTAAAAAGCATTGCCCTACCTGCCAAGCTGATACAATCTGCAGACTTTACTAGGAATAGCACCTAAATAAACGGGCGCCACAGTGCTTCGCACTTAAATATCCAGACGCCACAGTGTGCGCATCTATTTGACCGGCGCCTAACTGTCTGCGCCGAAAAGACTTGCTCCCCCAGTGTTAGCCTACTAATCTCATTGGTCATTTGCTGCTTCCAGCTGATTAGTACTAAACTCAAGTATGTTTTTATTATGAATAAACTTGGACCGTCAGTTTATAATGAAATTAACTATTTCCCTCCAACATACAGTACTGGTACCCTAAGGCCTAGAAAATGACCACTCCAGGCAATAGCAGATTGACACTTCATCCAATCAACAGAATTTTGAAAATTAATAATCTGCTCGGTTTAGCCTATCTGACAGACTGACACTAGTCACAACTTTGTCTTCCATATTCATAACCTACTCAGCTTAAACCAAACTAAAAACGAGCACGGCATGCATTTAGGCATGCCCTTCAGTTGGACGGAATAAATGAAAAAACGGATAAGCTTCGGATCCCCTAAGTCCAATATCCCTAGGTTTGTGTAACAGTTTAGGGGAAGACACTACTTGAAATGATGCACCACACAAAAGATTTTCAATGAAGACTGAGTCTAAAAACCGATGTGGATAGTGCTGCACAATAACTTCAAGTTTAGGACAGAAGAGGCACAAAATATCACGATAAAAATAAAGACCTTGTGGGAAATTTTCGAGAATCATAACACGATGCAAATACCATAAACGCTTAGTTTGCATGCTGCTCTAAGCTGGCCGGCAACCACAAAGGTAGACAATAGCCTACAGGCAGTTTATAACTCGATAACAGCGCAATAAACATTATAAATACGTAAACCGACAATTTTCTTTTACAAACGTTTTACGTCTAATAGTAAATTTTCCCCCAACAATTTTTTGTGAAGCACTTGCAAACCACGGTTTTGTAAAATAATTCATCATTATTATTTTTTACTTCTCGGATATTGTAAAACGTCATCAGCAAAATCACAAAAAAAATTTCATTACTTCAATGTAGTAGGCCTAAGAATTTTTTATAGAATTGTAGCCACGTTGTTTCAACAAAGAATCCATTTTTTAGCAATGTAAAGTTATGATATAGAAAATAATTTGCAATCATGCAAATGGTTGGAAATAATCTAGGAAGTCTTCTCACAATCTGGCACAGAATGATTATGTTTATTGTATCTCAGTAAAATGTTTTACGACAAACTTTGAAGCTTCGTTATAATCACTTTTATCTTTGAAGTCAAACGTTATTTTTTTTTTGGCCAGAAACATAATCACTGCCTTGCTGACGTTGTCGCTTTTACGCGTATTTTTAGTGCTTCAAACAATAAGGACCCAGTCAGCAATCCAGTCCTTTTACATTGATTCAACATTTGTAAACGTTAAATTTATGTAGATTTGCTGACTGTGGGTTATTTCACATTTCCTTTGTTTACGCATGTTCCTCAATTCGCTGTTGCATTATTTTGACGCTGGCTGACTAAAAATGTATTTTCAAATTGATTGACACAATCTTCAATAAAAAGTGAGCTTCGAACTTAGCTTTGTTGATGTAAATGCTGTATTTTTTGTGGATGTAATTTATGAGTCATGTTTATAAACACCCGTAAGCGAAATGACTTATGATGTGGCCTGCATGATATTTGTGATGCGACTTGACACAAATCCACAATTTCAAAAGCACCTAATTTGAACTTAGAAATTTCAGATTATTTCAACAACTTGTTCAATTGTCTTCTCTCTACTAAAAATATTCATACTACAAACTCAATTGTAGACCTAAAATACACAAACGAAGATGTAAACAGCTATTCAAGCAGGCTAAGGTGTTACTTATGAGAAATTTGGTTCCATAAATCTAGAAGCTAGCCATGAGTTTCGGAATGCATTAGTTTAGGATAAAAATGTAAGACAACAAACGCAGTTTTGTTTTTTTTCAAATTCGTGTAACACTATTACTCTGATTGTAACTATTTTAGAATCAGTGAGTAGCTTACAATAAGATTTGCTCGCAAGTCGTAAATTCTAATCAATGCAATGATTCGGCACACCGCACACACACTTCGTGCGTTCGATCGAGCTCTTTGTTATTTAGAAGTTTGCATGAAATCGGATTAGCACGGTTAATTAAAGGCGGCAAGTTAAATCAAAATTGTCGTTTTTGGGTACCGGTACCTTTGCAAAAATTAAAATATCAAGTTTAACATATAAAATTTTAAAATAATGAGTTTTCAAACTTATAGACAAATGATTTGCTTTCACACCAGTGCAACTTCTGTTGAAATAGCATCAACGGATAACACGTAACAGCTGATTGAATTTGATCCAAAAACGGCCCCCCCTTGAGCAGTTAACTTCCAAAAAAACGTTGAAAAGCAAAGGGTTAAAACAAATTATGTTTCGATATCACAAACTGTGCCCTCTCAGTTAGCTGTTAAATTAGCAAATTTTATAAGCAAGCATATAGACGACTTCCCTCGCGATGACTACCTTACTGCTTCACGTGTCGCAGCAATGCTAAAGGAAAATCATTGGCCTGCTTCCTTTTTTCGCTCTGAAATGAGAACAATTACATCTACATTCTAGATGGTGTCGTGATTCTTCTTTTAGGGAATCGGTAAAACTATTATATGTTTCTTCTAAACAAAAAGACATAGCGAAAGGCATGACATCTCAACATATCTCCTCAACGTTTGTTAGGTGCGCAAAAGTTTTGTGATGTTGATCAACAGAATAACCCAGATCTAAACTAAACAACTGTTTCTCTTGTTTATCGAAGTGATATTTCTTTACAAAATCAAAATCATGAAAACAATCCTCTCGACTGCATATGTAACAAGCCTAATGACGGATCGCTGTATGTGTAACAGATAAGCAATACTGCCTCATGCGGATTTAACACGCTTCACTGATTACTGCACTGTACCGATCAAACCATTCATTATTATTATGTGATGTTTACAGCTGTGGTAGGTCACCAGATTTTAGAGTAAATGAATCTGCCTTCATCTTGATTTACGAGGAGCCCACAAAGATCAACTTACCGTTATACGTAAGTTATGAACATTACATGGTGTCAGAGTGAGATAAGAAGTTGGTAGACGTTAATTTGGACTGAAGTTGTCCAACTGGAGTGACCAGTACGTTTTGCGCTAGTAATCCGTACATTGTAAAAAACATGTCGGAATTAAGGCAACCAAAGGAAATGAGCTTCTCTGTGACAAATATTGCAGAAGCATGGCGCAAATTCGAGCGTGCATATCGAGTGTACCATGTAGCAGCTGAACTCACCAAAAAGGCACAGGAAGTCCAGATAGCCAATTTTTTGAATGCGGCTGGGGCTGAGGCCCAGGAAATTTTTGACAATTTCGTGTTCTCCAATGAAGAGGGAGACAAGAAAGATATTCTAGAAGATGTCCTAAAAAAGTTTAAGACCTACTGTGAGCCACAAAAGAACGAAATATTTGAAACGCATCGCTTCCAGCAGCGCACACAGCGGGAAGGAGAAAGCGTTGATTCATGGATCAATGACTTAAGAACCATTGCCACAGGATGTAATTTTGAGACTGTACGCGAAAAAGAGCGAAACCTGAGAAATCAAGTAGTGTTTGGTGTGCAGGACTCGCATGTGAAAGAAAGGTTGTTGCAAATGCCTGATCTAACATTAGCTAAAGCACTGGACATATGTCATGCGGCAGAAGCCAGCAAGGATCACATGAAAGTAATGAATTCTGCAAACGGACATGCTATCAATGCTTTGAGCAAGCACAGTACTAATACTAGGCACAATAATTTTAAACGTGCAGTAGAAAAAACTGATTATAGGCCTACTAAGTGTAAATATTGTGGTGGTAAACATGCTCCTAGAAAATGCCCAGCTTACGGCAAAGCGTGCCATAAATGTGGTGGACGTAATCATTTTTCTAGTGTTTGTAGGAGATCAAATGACAGTACGGCAAGACATGTACCCGTGCATGAAATTGAAGCACAAAATGAGGATGTAGGTTTCCTGAGAATCTCATCAATTAACAGTAACGAAGAGTTTACATCCAGAATGAAAACTCATCTTACCGTTATTGATGGAGATAATCACAAATTTTCTGTCTTGTTTAAACTAGACACAGGAGCCGAAGCCAACGTGATACCGTTGAAATTGTTTAGTGCCATGACTGGTCAAGTACTAACTAAAACCAACACTAAGCTTTGTGGTTTTGGAAATCTAAATGTGAAGCCTTTAGGCACTACTGTGATTAAATGTGCAAATAAGAACGGTGATTATTTTGATTTATTGTGCTATGTTACTGATGTTGTAAACTTATCGATATTGGGTGAATCATCGTGTGCAAAACTTAATTTAGTTAAGCGAGTGGATGTATGTAGTGAACCCTTATCACGTGATAGCGTAAACACTAATTATGCAAATGTTTTCACCGGCGTTGGTACCTATGCAAAGGAGTACCACATTCAGATAAAGCCTGATGCACAACCTGTAGTTCAACCACCCCGTAGAGTCCCATATGCAATACAGCCCAAACTGAAAAGCGTCCTGGACAAGCTTGAAGAGGATGACATCATTGCGAATGTAGACATCCCAACAGAATGGGTAAGCAACTTGGTGGTAGTTGAGAAGAAAAACAAAGACTTGCGTATATGCTTAGACCCCAAACCACTTAATGCGGTTATCATGCGCGAACGCCATAACATCCCGACGCCAGGAGATGTACAAGCAAAGTTATCAGGAAAAAATGTTTTCACTGTTATTGATATGAAGAATGCGTATTGGCATGTGAAGCTGAGTGACGAATCATCCTATCTCACAACATTTCACACGCCATGGGGTCGAAAGAGATTTTTAAGAATGCCCTTCGGTATTTCATCCGCCAGTGAAGTTATGCAGAAACGAAACGAAGAAACGTTTGGCGACTTACTGGGTGTACATGTTATTGCTGACGACTTGATTATCGCAGCCACTGATGAAATACAACATGACGAAATTCTTCGAAGTGTGCTCAACAGAGCACAGGACAAGGGTGTGAAATTCAACAAGGACAAGATTCAATTTAAAGTCAGTACTGTTGAATACATGGGAAATTTCGTGTCACAAGATGGGTTGAAGCCAGACAACAAGAAAGTATCTGCCATTGCAGACATGCCTCAACCAAACGATATTGCATCTCTGCAAAGATTTTTGGGAATGACAAAATATTTATCGCAGTACATACCGAATGAGTCAACGATTACAGCACCCCTTCGTGAACTTTTGAAGAAAAACGCTGAATGGAAATGGACAGATGAACACGACAAAGCGATGACACACTTGAAAACTGTGTTAACAAGTAAGCCAGTTTTATCGTTTTATGATGTAAACAATCCGGTAACAATTCAGTGCGATGCATCACAGAGTGGTTTAGGATCTTGTTTATTGCAAAAGGGTAAGCCTATTGCATATGCGTCCAGAACAATGACAACAGCCGAAAAGAATTATGCACAAATTGAAAAGGAAATGCTTGCCATTGTGTTTGCAACCGAGAAATTCCATCAGTATGTGTATGGAAAAGAAGACGTGACTGTTGAAAGCGACCACAAACCGCTGGAAACAATCATGAAGCAACCTTTAAACAAGGCTCCACCGAGACTTCAAAGACTGATGCTGAGATTGCAACCATATGATCTTCGAGTAAAATTTGTACCAGGAAAGTACATGTATATGGCTGACACGTTATCGAGAGCATATTTACCGGAGACATCAGACAATGCATTGAATGAAGAGCTTGAGTATGTTATAGCCTACACTCACTGATTACAAATTTACCTGTTTCTTCTACGAAACTTGAAGAATTCCGAAAAGCTACAAGGGAAGACTCAACCTTACAAACCATATCCAACTACTGCTTGAATGGATGGCCAAGTCTACGGAAAAGCGTACCGGCTCAAGCAAGACGTTTTTGGGATATGCAGAACACATTGCACTTCTCTGAAGGCATTGTTTTTTCAAATGAACGTATTGTTGTTCCTTCTAAGTTACAATCTGAAATGTTGACTTTAATTCATGAAAGCCACTTAGGTGGTGAAAAATGTAAATCTAGGGCAAGAGAACTGCTTTATTGGCCTGGAATGTGTGCAGACATTGAAGATGTTGTTGCAAACTGTCAAACTTGCGGCAAGTATCAAAGATGTCATCAGAGAGAACCATTAATCTCTCATGTGATTCCGAATGGACGTTTTATTAAAGTTGGAACGGACATAATGACTCTTAATAATGTTGATTATCTTGTTGTAGTAGATTATTACTCCAAGTACCCTGAAGTAGTGAAACTAGTTGATAAAACTGCAAAAAGTGTTGTTAATGAATTGAAACAAATTTTCTCACGTCATGGCATTCCTGAGGAAATTGTATCGGATAATATGCCATTTGGTAGTAAAGAGTTTTTACAATTTGCCAGCAAATGGGGTATTAAGTCCACAACATCTAGCCCTGGTTTTAGTCAAAGTAATGGCCAGGCTGAAAGAACTGTCCAAACTGTCAAAAATTTGATGAAAAAAGCGTATGATGATGATACTGATCTGTATATTGCATTGTTAGAGTATTGTAACTCGCCTATTGCTGGATTGCAGTATTCACCTGCACAAATGTTGATGAGCAGAAGACTACGTACAAAATTGCCTATCACGACGAAGTTGCTTGTACCGCAAATTGTTGACGCTTACGATGATTTGTGTAACCGGCAAAGTCGTCAGAAACACTATTATGACCGTGGAACTAAGTCATTGCCTGTATTGAAAAAGGGAGATGAAGTACGCTATCGTAAAGACAATTATTGGGAAAAAGCTATGGTAAATAATGAAAGAGATGAGCCTCGTTCGTACGTCATAGAAAATTCTCATGGACAAATTAGACGAAACCGGCGTGATTTGTACAAAGCTTGTAATTCAACACCTGTACGTAATTATGATTATCTAGATGACATAGTTTCATCCAGCTTCCCACACAATGCTCAAGTGTCATCCACACAGAGCAACCTAGCGCCCCCCCCAAATGAAATTACTCCACATGTTGTTGAGAATACTCTTAATCGCACGACACGATCTGGCAGACATATTAAGACACCTGCAAGATATCGTGATTGAATTATTTATACCGTGCTTGTGATTTGTTATCAGTTGTGAATGTCATTAGTAATGCTTAAGAACATCCTGCAAGAAGGGAGGTGTAACAGATAAGCAATACTGCCTCATGCGGATTTAACACGCTTCACTGATTACTGCACTGTACCGATCAAACCATTCATTATTATTATGTGATGTTTACAGCTGTGGTAGGTCACCAGATTTTAGAGTAAATGAATCTGCCTTCATCTTGATTTACGAGGAGCCCACAAAGATCAACTTACCGTTATACGTAAGTTATGAACATTACAGTATGTGTGCTGCGGAACTTGCTTGAAATGGTTTCACCTTCGCTGCATATTCTCACCAAATAGTCCGGCATTAGCTATAACAGAAAAACAAATGGAATTGTGCTAATAGTCATCTTGTATGCGAATTGCGAAGCTGAACAGATAGTGTTGCATTCTTCAAATTCCGTGTTTTGTCATAAACTTGTTGGTGTAAGCAACAAACCCATTCAACATTTAAATGTCTTACCTTCAGTTTTCCAGCAGAAATCTGATTTGCTTTGTAACGTTAGTAAATCTGCCTCTCCAACTAATTCTGATGATTTACAATTGTCTGATAATAATCGATTAAATTTACTTCTATCTAACTGCGACAACAATTTAGTAAAGACCGAAACTAATCACATAAAAACCAAAATTGACAAAATAATGGAAATTGATGATCTAAAAGCAAAAGTTAATAATAATAAAAAAAATGTATTGATGTAAAAGTCAAAGTCAATGAAACCATAGGCCTAAATGAAATAGATAATCTAAAACCTGATGACAAAGCTAAAGATGATGTAAACATTGATCGCCAAAAAATATATACTGATGTAAAAAACAAAAATAATGACCCAAACGGAGTAAATGATAATGAAGGTAGTATTTTTGGATGCTCCCAAAATCAGAAACCTTGGATTTCTGATGAAACATTGAAGTTAGTTAGGGGATTTTGGGGTTAGGGGATTTTGAAGAGCCAGTATCGCAAAAGCGTGAACGACGTTGTGAATCGGTTAACATAGATATTCCTCACGTTAGATGAATGGAAAGAAATGACTCCCAGTCGCACTGCGCATAGATTTTTATCTGGTTTATATTGCGATATTATACGCGATAATCTAATGACATATCACCCTCTTCCAGTGGCGTAGCCAAGGGGGGGTTTTGGGGGTTACAACCCCCCCCCCCCTTTGGCACGCGTATGACGTCACGATATTGAGAATGATGCTTTCAGTCTAAAAAAAATTGCCTAATTTTAAACAAAACTGCATTAAAAGAACGAGTTTTGCCAATACCAAACATTTAAACATCTCAGCCAGGAATTAGCAACAAGAAAACATAGAGACTTAGCTTTATTTTCAAAAAATGCCGAAGAAAACATGATCTTATCCTTTTGCTATGCCACCGGACAGCACCATTTTACAGGAATATTCATACCCACATTTTTATTGAAAATGCTCTCAGAATGCACCAAATTCAAAATAATTTTTCAAAATTTTCTGGGGGAGGCCCCCCAGACCCCCGCCGCTGGGTCGTCAAACTCCCCCTTTCAAAATTCCTGGCTACGCTACTGCCCTCTTCCAATCTGCCTTGAGCCAGCATGGAAGCAGTACGGCTCATAAAATCACATGGAACCCTGTCAAGTAACCCATGTTGATGCGCAATCTGCTGCAAGCGGAGATAGCGAATGATTATTATTATTATATGCAAAAAAGTTAGAAAAAATTTAGAAAGCATTTTTAGGATTTGAAACAAATTTATTTAAAAGAAAAGCGAGTTGTAAGTATCGACAATTTTGTGGAACAATATGAAAATGAAATCAGAACTAGTGAAAAAATATACTCTGCACATTATATCCACCAAGGTTACAGAAAACCTCACATTTCTTCCAAAAACAAAAGCGACCAAACATTGAAAGATGAGTCAAACCATTGCACTAGTCTGGTAGTTTCTAAATTTAGAAAACCAAAAAAACGTCGTTCAACTGGGTTTTACACTAACAATGAATCAAAAAAGCATATTCGATACGTCAATGTCATAAGTGAGTCCATGTCCACATCGGCTGTTTATAAAAACACTGCTTTTGTAACCCCTATGTGTAATGACACACGGATAAATGACTTTTGGACTGCTATAAGAAAAGATTTCGATTACATGAAGGAATTTTCAACTAAGGTGTGGCACAGTTTGGCAATAAATCGTAACTGTTTATCTGATACCGCTCTCGTAATAGACAAAAACCACGAAGTGTCTTGGCTAGATTTACTCACGGCATGTAATAACCCCTGTAGGAAAATCAAGAGCGAATAGGAAAAGCCCTATACAAATCCATCGGCCATTGATTGGCTAAGCAAACCTCTGGTAGACGCTTACATTTTGCTAAAAGTCAATGAACCGAGCAACATTAACGCCATAGGGGCTTTAGACTACGATTCCACCGCCTTCCACAAGCAAGCTTCTTCAAGGGACACCCGTAAAGTCAATAACATTTTTCAAAACGGCCATGATAGAAAACGAGGACAAACTACCCCATTTTTAAACCACTCTTTTCGCGTTTCCTTCGTCTGCCGCACCACGAGACTGACACCCCTGGAAAGGAAATTTAATTCTGAACACGATTCAAAAATAAAATTCCGAAAAATATTTCGGAAAAGTATTTTTATAGACGCTTAATTGAAGGCGTCTATAAACGTTGAAATCTTTATTTATTTTTAAATACGTAAGATATTTACCCCATTTTTAAACCATTCTGCTTGCGTTTCCTTCGTCTGTCGCACCACGAGACTGACACCCCTGGAAAGGAAATATAATTCTGAACACGATTCAAATAGAAAATTCCGAAAAATATTTCGGGAAAGTACTTTTATAGACGCTTGATTGAAGGCGTCTATAAACGTTAAAATCTCTATTTATTTTTAAATACGTAAGATATTTACCCCATTTTTAAACCATTCTGCTTGCGTTTCCTTCGTCTGCCGCAACACGAGAGTGACACCCCTGGAAAGGAAATTTAATTCTGAACACGATTCAAAAATAAAATTTCGAAAAATATTTCGGGAAAGTATTTTTATAGACGATTTTGTGATAGTTACTTTTCTTGCCACATCACATACAGCAGTCTTAATAGGCCTATGCGATTTTATGTTTTACTTTTCGCAATTGCGCTTGCTTTATCTTTGACAAGTCGAGTTTTTTATATAAATTTCTGTGTTCACTGTTCATTTTCCTATGGAAAAAATATAACGTTTGCTTTAATATGGTAACGAGAAGTGATTTTATCAGCTTCCGAGTGTTGCTACTTTCATCGCATTGTTTATCGCGCAAATTTTTACGGATCATTTTTTTAGGCTGATCGCGCAGAATTATTCTGCCAGAATGACGGTGGTGTTTATATGATGCACTTTCCGCTCTTGCATGCCTACTTCTTGTCTTCACTTTATTTTCTTCTTCCTTTCTTTTTTAGGCTACTTCTTGTTTTCGCATTTTTCTGAAATTCCACTTGCTGATAGCAGAGTCACTGCTGATAGTTTGGAAAATTTGTGACGAAGATCAAACAAGATGAAACGGTGTAAATTTTTCGAATTTAATTTTATCTCCAGGTCCTAAATTAAAAAAAAAAAAAAATGAAAAAAAAAATGTACAATATAATAATTACAAATTAAAAAGGGGGGGTTTGCGACACTTTTTAACCTTGAATGGGCGTAAAGTCCACAAGGGATCCACGTAAAGCAGATACTTAAAGCATCTAAATACAGTGAAAAAAATACTTGAATCAGTTTTAAGATATTAACTATACCCTTTAAAGTACGTGTTAATTTGAAGAGAAGGAGACATTATTTATGGTCTCTGTTAAAGAAGGACCTTTAGTGCAAACTAGCACACGTTAAAATTATTTGGATTTGAACAGTCAATTCATAGAACTCACGACGTGATACATCTTCTTGTCCACCATATTATACTTCCAAGTTTGATCAACTAATGAATTGATAGATTTACAAGTCTTTCTAGTATTATTTACTTGTTTCTGTTTCTTGCTTTAGCCATCATAAAGTAACACACTGTTCACTTCAAACTCTGTTATTTATAATGATTATAAATAACAGAGTTTGAAGTGAACAGTGTGTTACTTTATGATGGCTAAAGCAAGAAACAGAAACAAGTAAATAATACTAGAAAGACTGTGAAGAAAGGCGTTCTTCCCGGCTATCAGCACAAGGCTGATTACTCACTAGCACAGCGAGCTGCAGTGACGCTTCGCTAACCAGAACGGTGTAGCTTCCACGCCAGCCATTGAGACCTCCAATTAAACGTTTAAGTTATTTTGGCAGCCGATTGTAGCATCGAATAGACAGCGATAGACACGTGTTTCGCCCATGAGGCTGGGCTCATCAGTATCGCACCGTATTCTTGCCACTTGAGTAATCGACCGCCGCTTGAGTAATCGACCTAATCGAGCGTCACTGCAGCTCGCTGTGCTAGTGAGTAATCAGCCTTGTGCTGATAGCCGGGAAGAACGCCTTTCTTCACATTGACCTACCCCTGGCACCTGCTGGTTTTGTTGGCTCTTTCTTTCCACAAAGATAAGAGTTAAACTGACTGGTAAAGCGGCGGTCGATTACTCAAGTGGCAAGAATACGGTGCGATACTGATGAGCCCAGCCTCATGGGCGAAACACGTGTCTATCGCTGTCTATTCGATGCTACAATCGGCTGCCAAAATAACTTAAACGTTTAATTGGAGGTCTCAATGGCTGGCGTGGAAGCTACACCGTTCTGGTTAGCGAAGCGTCACTGCAGCTCGCTGTGCTAGTGAGTAATCAGCCTTGTGCTGATAGCCGGGAAGAACGCCTTTCTTCACATTGACCTACCCCTGGCACCTGCTGGTTTTGTTGGCTCTTTCTTTCCACAAAGATAAGAGTTAAACTGACTGGTAAAGCGGCGGTCGATTACTCAAGTGGCAAGAATACGGTGCGATACTGATGAGCCCAGCCTCATGGGCGAAACACGTGTCTATCGCTGTCTATTCGATGCTACAATCGGCTGCCAAAATAACTTAAACGTTTAATTGGAGGTCTCAATGGCTGGCGTGGAAGCTACACCGTTCTGGTTAGCGAAGCGTCACTGCAGCTCGCTGTGCTAGTGAGTAATCAGCCTTGTGCTGATAGCCGGGAAGAACGCCTTTCTTCACATTGACCTACCCCTGGCACCTGCTGGTTTTGTTGGCTCTTTCTTTCCACAAAGATAAGAGTTAAACTGACTGGTAAAGCGGCGGTCGATTACTCAAGTGGCAAGAATACGGTGCGATACTGATGAGCCCAGCCTCATGGGCGAAACACGTGTCTATCGCTGTCTATTCGATGCTACAATCGGCTGCCAAAATAACTTAAACTAGAAAGACTTGTAAATCTATCAATTCATTAGTTGATCAAACTTGGAAGTATAATATGGTGGACAAGAAGATGTATCACGTCGTGAGTTCTATGAATTGACTGTTCAAATCCAAATAATTTTAACGTGTGCTAGTTTGCACTAAAGGTCCTTCTTTAACAGAGACCATAAATAATGTCTCCTTCTCTTCAAATTAACACGTACTTTAAAGGGTATAGTTAATATCTTAAAACTGATTCAAGTATTTTTTTCATAATAATTACATATTGCAATATAATATTACAAGTACAATATAATTTCTTGAAAGTTTACGTTTACGAAAGTTTAATTTATTGAAAGGTTACGCGGCAAGCGGCGCGGCTTTGTCATTTCAACCTTCCACGCGGCGAAAAAGTCAGAAGCGGCCGCGTACGCGGCGCGGCTTGCATCATTAATATTCACTATCGGCAGCAGTGTCCGAGTGGTTAGCGCGTTGGGCTCGCAGTCGAGAGCCTGCATGTTCGACTCCAGCCACCCGCACTTGCTGTTGTTTCTCTGGGCAAGAAACTTTACGATAATTGCCTCTACCCAGTGATCGATTTCGAGTAATGGGTAGTACCAAATTTAAGTCATAGGTAGAACAGACAACCGGAAACAGACATTGCAGTCGGCTGCAGCGTGGGTCAGGTGTACGTCGGAAGACGTACGTCGGAAGACGTACACCGATGCATAGCGCTCAAGTCCGCTTTCCCGCAATGCAGGATAAAGATAATAAAAAAAACAAACAAACATTATTCACTTGCTTGTTTTTAAAAAAATACCTGGCAACGCTGTCGTTGTGTGAAGATGGAAAGGTTGCCAGGTTGGCATATTTTATGCCAAATTCCACAAATTTGGCCTTATTTAAAGTGGTTTGGCATCGAAAATTGCTGTTTGGCATATACGTCATAGTTTGAGCTTTGTTGCAGTTTTATCCATTTTCACGGCCCATTTTTTACCGAATCCATTACTTATTAATGAAAAAACCTTTGATTTTTCAGCGTTTTTCCTATTTGGCATTTTTTTAGATCATTTGGCATTTTTTGACCAGTTGTTTGGCGTTTTTTCCGTAAGTGGACCTGGCAACTCTGGAAAATGGTGAAGTTCTGTAAGGGACGAGGGAGCTTGAATTTGAAAAGTTGAAATGGTAATAATATTCTCATTCTATTCAATTCAATTTATTTTTCTTTGTCGGAAAACAACAGCACTGGTAAAGTTAGTAATAGTTTACAGGAATAAAACCAACAAAAGGAAACGGCGGCAAAACCAAAGAAGTTTAAAACGTGCATGCGATGTAAATTTAAAGGTTACGTTGATGAAAGTAAATTTAAGCACGGCCAGCGGCCACCAAACCTAACAGTTTAAAATAGATGAATTAGTTGAAAGAATCAGTTGGCTCCACTCCACATACCCAAAGCAACTAGAGGTCTGACAGTTGATGAAACCATGCGGGGACGACTGAACCTTACAACCAATACAAAAAAGGCTGTGGCTATATTTACACTATATAGTGTAATAATAGCCTGAATAGTGTTGCCAGATAAGGAATTCTGCCCTAATTTGAGAAAAGTTTAAAGCTGTTGAAAACAAAAACTTGTATTTTGGAAATTTTTTTTAGTCCTGGGAAGATCAAAATCCTAACCTTATTCCTAACTCTAACCCTTACCTTAGCCCTTCCTAACTGTAATTCTAACTCTGGCAACACCTGTTTGTGGAAAAATAGCCACTTCCTGCAAAAAAAGAAAAATCAAAAACACGAGCATTTAAGAATAAACGTACGGTGAGCTTATTATACAAAAAACTATGTACCGGTACACTGTACAAGTGTACAGTGCTTCGTTTTTAAATAAATTAAAGTGTTTGCAGCAACGACAGTGGTGCAGTTTTAAAAGAGCAATCGATAACTGATGTGTTCAGGAATATACACTAAGTTAATTATTATTTGAACATGATATTATAATGATGATCAATGAAACATGTAGTGAAGAAGATATGAAAATTGTCTTGATGGCATGCGAGTGACTTTGGTATCGGAGAGAGATGGAGTTTATTGGCGTTTTTCGAATGAATTTCCAACCAAACTGCTAGAGAGTGATGCAGCTTCATTGTTGTAGTACCGTGCTCTTGACAAACAAATCTACACAACAAAGTAACAGAGAGTCAAAAGGTTCTTTGAACAAGTACAATATATGGAATGCCACCGATGTCGTCCCCTGGACATGTCGTCCCCCCGATCTCGTCCCACGACGATGTCGTCCCTGTTGCCAGATGTTCAACTTTTTTGTCCATTTAAATGTAGGTAAAAATTATGGTTGTTCGAAACGAACTTATTCAAATCCAAACGAAATTTTTGCTACCTTTTTCTTTTGTTGGTTTTGTTCCTGTACTCTCTTGTTAAATTTATCATTACTGTTTTACTCGTTACAATATTGTTCAACTCATCATGACTTATACAAAGAAAAATAAAACTGAATTGAAAACAAAAAAATCTTTCTTGCCCTGTTCTGATTCCTCATGAATTTCGCATTGCTTTTTTGTCTGAGGAACATGGATTTCATGTTCTTGCAATCAACACAGTGGCGTAGCTAAGGGGGGGGGACAGACTGCCCCGGGCGGCACGTCTGGGGGTGTCACTTTCAGACTACGATTTTTGATTTTCATTATAATCTGATAAAAAAACGCATTTCATTTTCACATACTTTTTCTTGAAGGGGTGGCAAAATCCGAATCCACCCCGGGCGGCACATTCCCAAGCTACGCCACTGAATCAACACTCAATTTCTTTTCATGAACATTTATTTTCACATTGCTAACGTAGCCCACTGCAAATTGGTTCGTTGGTTTTGAATCTTTATCCTCGGACTGACAAAGCCTTGATTGGTTATTCCTGGTACCGTAGTTACGCGTACTTGCAGTGGCTCTTGACGCAGGGCCGGTCACCGAGATTGGCAGAGTGAAGTTTTCCGATTGTTGATGTGTTGTTGCCGAGAAATTATTCCATTCACTACGTGCCGCTGAATGGAGAGCAGTCCTGAAATGCGTTGCTCAAGCCCACATCCCGAGCGTCGAGCTTGCGCCGCTTGATCTTGAGCCGGCGCATAACCACTGAGCTAACGGGGCGGACAATAAATAAACGCAATAAATGGCGAAAGTAAACATATCTAACCTACGACAAAAAACACAGAAACAGCTAGAAAAAACATTAACTAAGTTATGACATGCAACAAGTGTGGTCCTACGTTATCTGGTAATGTAGATTAGAGATGTGCTTAACTGTTACTTTTTAATAAGTAGCCTACTTTGAAAATCTGAACTGCTACTTTGAAAGCTAAAACAATGAAAACAGAAAAAAGCTAGACTAGAGTAAACCTCAGTTAACGTGTGACTAAAAAAAACAATTGTGTAAACCAGGGTGGTCCAAGACTGCAAACATGAAGGGCCACATTAGGGTCTGAGAAAAACTCCACGGGCCGCATAGTGAGAAATGATAACGCGTTGTTGAAAGTAGAAACGTTGTTAAATAAAAGCTTAACTAGGTTGCGATTTTGAAATTATTTTCTATAGATTTCGATCTGTTTTAGCTATATTCTTACTGTTAGGCTTGACTGGGCTATTTTATGTCTTGATCATCATTCATAGCATTACTTTTTTGCATCTGGCCTATTGCACGATAGCGAATCCAAGCAAAGAACATAGCGCTTCTGCTTAACAATAATGTTATAAAAAGGTGCCACGTTACTGCACTGCATCGATGGTTCGCATTTGTTTTCTATATAGTCTATGCTGCTTTCTATATAGTCCGCCTTGTTCGCAAGCCAACATAGGCCTAGGACTATAGCCTACTTAGAAAACAAAGCTAATTGTTGTAAGCGGACAGGTATTAGCTTAAAATTTATGCTATAGGCTAGGTCAAGATATAAACACATAATGACTGCAAACTAACTTTAGAATTTGCTCTTCTTCATTTCTGTGATGGTAATTTTCCATTGATAACGTATTTTCAGACACACAGTTAAACGGAAGTGAGCAGAATTACAAGCCACATTTTTACGACTTCGTTCCCCTAGAGGCCGTAGCACTGCAGTGGTGTAGCCTACCTAGGGTATGGCAGGCATGGCTCGAGCCTTGGGCGCAAAAATCGGTTGGTAAAAAATAAAATTTGTGAGTTATACTTTCTTCAAAATCTAATTTGCGCCCAACAAACATCAAAAAGGGTCACTCTTTACTGTAGCCATTGTTAAACAATGAACGTTGAAAAAGCAACATTGTGCCTCTCCCGGCTCACTTTGCGTTCAGTCAGCAATAATTGGAATCAATCAATCAACGGTTTATTTGTTAGGAACATAGTACAGTAGGCATACATGTTTGAAATATGCAAGTAATATACACAATGCAAAAGTTACACAAGTTCCCATACCGACAGGGAGACAACGAGACGACCTAGTTATTTGCCACCCTACGGAAATGACGATTTTGCCATTTAAAAATTGGAAGTTTAGTAAAGTCGCTAAGCAGCGATTAGTTGAAGCTTAGAAGTAGCTCCAGAAATTACTTATTCATTTTTATAAAAATTTATAAATCTAATCTGTTGTATGACTTCAATTTGTCCTGACCAGACCACTGAGTCTGTTCTAGGAAGAAATTAGCATTGAAGTATTATTGAGCCTATAAGCATCATTATGTGAAATTTTGAGACCAAGAATTATGCTAGGTATGATTTCTTTTACGTGCTGTGCTGGCGCTGCCTAGCACTAAGCAGTTTGAAGTTTTGAGGTTCATTGACAACTTCACAAGCTGTGCTTTATAAATATACGGTACCGTACTTTTACCTAACTTCCACAAGTTGTCAAACGGATAAAATGAACGCAATTCTTAGTAGTAGCCTACACACCAATGTTGGGATTGATTCGCTATCAGTTTCTTCAATCTCTAGTTAGCATAGGCTATAACCCAACGGTTACAAAACCCGCCGACATGCCAACAAATGTCGGCGACAAATTAAATTAATTAATATTAGTTTTTGAAAAAATCTGCCGGACTTGGGTCGTTTTATTTTTATCCACAGTTATCAGACAAAAATACGCCTATCTACAGGTCGGTCACCGCCGGTTGCATCAACACAGTGCTCTATTGAGATGAATTTTAAGTTGGCTAGGCCTACGTAAAGAACTACGAAAACATTTTGCGTATGCCTAGGCTATATATTGTAATTATCGACCAAGGATTTTTTTAATTTAACTTTTACTTGCCCTTTTAGACTCTGAAACAAACCAACCTACAAAGAAAAAGGAAAGTGGGGCTAAAGAGACGAGACTTGCAAGCAGCAAAAGCTGAAAAGTCAAGCAGACAGACTTATGTTCGATTTTGTCCAGTTATTCACTTGTTTGTAGGCTACAGTATACACAGCGTCAGATGAAAAAGTAATAAGCCGCGTTGGCTAGTTTTTATGTTAGAAATAACTTGGAAAGGCGCAATAGCGCAGCATTCTATCAAATTGATTAGCTCTGCAGAGCGAACAAAATTTGCATGACGAAACAATCTCTCGTAACTGCCTTTGAACATTATTAAACGACAATAATACATTGATTTATTTTCTTCACGATTTGTTCATGAAAGAATTGTATGCAATATTTAACTTAAATTGTTAAAAAGGGCGCACATTTAAACTTTGCCATGGGCGCCATTTTGCATAGATTCGCCACTCGTAGCAGTGGGCTACCGTGTTCGTAGGTTATGTTATTTTAAAGAAATAATAATAAATAAACAAACTGTTTACTCGTCAGCAACAAAATAATTAACCCTGGCTAGCGGACATTTGAAAAAAAATCAGCCTAGAAATTAATTTTTATTTTTGAAATTAAAATAATTTGTTTGGTTCATCTGAACAAAAAAAAATTGTTTGTTCATCAACTAATCCCACAAGTTGTACCAAACTGAAAGAATAACGTAGCCTACCAAACTGAAAGAATAACGTGAGCATTGACGCTCGAGCTGAAATGCAACAGCCCGCCGCATTTTGAAGTCTGTTCGGCAGCGTGATTCATGATCACTCACCGGAGACGACATGGGCATTGACGCTCGAGCTGAAATCCAACAGCGCGCCGCACATGAAGCTTTTTTTGCCGGCGTAAATTATTGCGCGTCCCGATGTATGAGGGTACGACATCGGGGGGACGACATCGGCAGGGGACGACATCGTCGCCACCCCAATATATGTAGTTCGGCTAATTAAAAGCGTATTGCGTTGGTAACATATTAGCATCCAATAGCAGCCTATTGAAATTGAATAATTTTAGGGTGGTGGTGGCAGACGCACGACAGTGACTGTCGAAATAAACTAAGCAGATACTTGGTGTCTAACAGTAGTACGGTACTTCATAGATTAAATATATATACAAAAGTTGACTCATGCTAATCAGCTTAAATTTCAGTTCGCAGATGGGTTTTCAGTTTTCTGCAGAATAATGAAAAGGTTTCGATTTCAAAATGTTTTTTGTGGAGATCGTTCCAGACTTTAACTCCACTGAATTGGATGGATTGTTGGGTTAACTTTTTGGAGTAATAGGAAAGAAAAAATCGATTGCTGTTTCTGATTGATATGCAGAGATGTACGTATATGCCGCAAATTTTACGCCGCATACTTGCGGCGTAAACTTTTTGTTTATGCTAACGCTTGCAGCCACATTTTTTTGGATAGTTTGCGCTTGAGGCTACGCCGTAAAGTTTTCGTGGTTTTTTAGCGCATAGCGTCAACGCATACTTTTTAATGGGCAACACTAAAAGGCGGAAACGCGGAAATAAGTTGAAATAACTTTAGAATTAAAACAGTCATAGTATTTAATGATCTCACAATTGCTTCTAAATAATATCTTTCAATGATATTTCAACATAAGAAAATGTTTGGTATTGAGTTGTTGTTAAAAATCGCATTTCCGCCTTTTTCCTGCTTAAATAAATTCCTTTCAATTTTCGAAATTTACTCCAATAACTGTGGAATTAAAACAGTCAAAGTATTTAATGACCTCACAATTGCTTCTAAACAATATCTTTCAATGATATTTCAACATAAAAGTAGGTTCGGTAGTGAGTTGTTGTTGAAAATCGCATTTCCGCCTTTTTCCATGTTGCAACATTTCATTCTTTCATGATGAAGTTATCGCTATGTTAAACAATATGGACGCCAAGATCGTATTTCCACGTTTTCTACATCGGCATTAAATCGCTACTTTTGCGGACAATACGCCATTTCACGCCCGGCTTATTTCCGCGCTTCCGCATTTCCACCTTTTAGTGTTGCCCCTTTTTAATGTCTTTTTTTTTTCGCTACAACACGCCAATTAGTTTGAATAAGGTTAAGGATTGTTTATTTGAATAAGTACGGTAGTTATTTGAATAAGATTTCAAATTGGTTCTGTAATTGAATCATTGAAATTGTCTAAGTGTTTGAATAAAGAAAATGAATAAAGAAAAAGAAAGTTGCCCGAAATGCAGTAAAAAAGTTACAGTGGATGGAATTGCTTGTGACATTTGTGACTGTTGGTTTCATGCTAAATGTGTGAGCTTGACAAAAAATGCATTGCAAATTTTGTCAAGTCACAGCAGCAGTGCAACTGGTAGCAATGGGGTCATACAATGGTTATGTCCTGGATGCCAGAGAGGTTCAAAAAAGATTATGGATCATATAACCATGCTTATGAACATTCAACAGGAGCAGAGACAAAAAATAGAATTGCTAGAATGTGAAGTAACCAAGCTATATTCGCTGATAGAAACTGTTGAAGAAAAACCCTGTGAAAAAAACTCTCAAGTTGTTGAATTGCATGATGAAATGCAAAAGCTAAAGCTGGATGTTCAGGAAGATATGGACAAGCAAAGAAGGCAACTCAATGTAGTGGTTTTTGGGGTCGGTGAATCAACATATGAAACTGAATCACAGCGGCGTGAGTCTGAAGGAGACAACCTTTCTGCTGCGGTGGAAGAGGTTATCTCACACAAGATTTGTATGGTTAACAACAAAAGGTTGGGGAAAAAAAAGGAGGGAGAGACACGTCCAATACTAGTCACACTGCAATCACTGGATGACAAACATAAGTTACTAAAAAATGGATATAAAATCAGTCAATCAAAAAAGTTTCAATTCAATGTGGATCGGACAAAACAAGAGAGGATGCTTTGGAAAAAACTGATACAAGAAAGAAATACCAAAAGAGATGCTTGCACAAGCGACGAGGAAAAACTATCTTGGAAAATAAGGGGAATGAAAGTGGTAAAAGTAGGAAAATAAAGTTTATGGATAAAAAACACTCCATTGTCCTGTACACTAATATGGACACTTTGACAAATAAGAAAGATGAACTCCTTGCTAGAATTATCACCTCCAAAGCTGATATAATTGCTCTGGTAGAAATAAAACCAAAAAATTTTCAATTCTGTCTTACACAACAAGAACTGGAAATACCAGGATTTGATATCTTTTGCAAACTTGATGACACTGGTAGAGGAGTATGCATCTATACACATAAAAGTTTAAAAGCAGCTGAATGGCGAGATCCTTGCTGGCATCTTCCTGATGCATTGTTCATTGAAATAAAAGATAATTTTGGAGTAAATGTAGTGATTGGAATTGTCTATAGAAGTCCAAATAGTAGTGATGCTCACAATCAGAACTTAAACAACTTATTGTATAACCTAGGATCAAAAAACAATGATATTTTACTTGTTGGAGATTGGAATTTTCCTGAGATTGACTGGTCTGTGCCAATCTGTACCAAAGCTGTGACCCACCCAGCCAATTTATTTTTGGAAGCCTCTAGGAATGCATACCTTGATCAACATGTAGAACAACCAACACGGATACGAGTCGGAACTACACCAAGTTTAATTGACCTGGTTATGACAAATCAAATTGGCCTAATTTCAAATGTTACTGTAGGTTCCCCAATAGCTAAAAGTGATCATGCCACAATAATGTTTGACTTGCATTTGCAGAAAACCACCACCACAATGTCTAACTGGTTCTACAATTATTCCAAGGGAGACTTTAATGGTTTAAGGGAAAGCTTAGAAAAGGTGGACTGGGATCAAATACTGAGTGATACTTTAGACATACCGGTACCAGAGATGTGGGAAAAATTCAAGAATAAAATATTTGAGGCTCGTAACAAATTTGTACCTCATGTCAAGATATCTGAAAAACGACAAAGGCCAAAATGGTACTGCAATCAAGCCCGAACTGCAATACAAGCAAAACATAAGACATACAGAAAATGGCTAAAATCAAGAACAAATGAAGATTACAGATTTTACTGCAAAAAGAGAAATGCCTGTACAAAAGTCATACGTAATGCAGTTAAAAATTATGAAAAAACTCTAGCAGCCAATATATCTTGTAATCCCAAAGGTTTCTGGAACTATGTAAAATCTAAAACAAGGTATCAAGAAGGTGTTGCAGACATCGACACTGCTTATGGAAGAACAGATTCTGATGGTCTCAAAGCTGCTGAACTGAATAGTGCCTTTTGTGGTGTATTTGTAAATGAAGAGGACAATAGGAATGAAAGAGATTTTCCTTCATTCAGCACTAAATCACTCACTCATGAGATGGAAACAATCCATATAACTATTGAGCAAGTAAGAGCTGAACTCAAAGCACTTAATGTTAACAAAGCGATGGGACCTGACGCAGTGCATCCCAGACTGTTAAAGGAAGCTTGGTGTCAAATCACCTATCCCTTACAAAAAATATTTAATCAATCATTGAAAACAGGACAACTTCCAGATGAATGGAAACAAGCTAACGTAACAGCCATCTTCAAGGGGGGTGACAGGCATTGTCCATTAAATTACAGACCAATTAGTCTCACTTCAGTAGTTGGTAAAATTCTGGAATCACTTGTGAGAAATCAAATTACACTGCACATGACAAAAAATGGATTTTTCTCTCAACACCAACATGGTTTCATGCTTGGTAGGTCATGTATGACTCAACAAGTTGAAGCACTAGACAACTGGACTGAAATTTTGGGCCAAGGTGGTAATGTAGATGTTGCTTTTATGGACATAAAGAAAGCATTTGACACTGTGCCTCATAAAAGGTTGTTGACAAAGCTTGAGGCATATGGCATAGAAAAGTTTGCACTGCAGTGGATAAAATCTTTTCTCACATCAAGAAAGCAAAGAGTTGTTGTGAATGGACACTACTCAGATTGGAGAAGTGTTAAAAGTGGTGTGCCGCAGGGAAGTGTATTGGGACCAACATTATTTGCATGTTATATAAATGACATGACCGAAAGTGTAAAATGTAATATTAAGTTATTTGCAGACGACACAAAAATATATCAAAAAATAACAAACAGAAGTGACTGTTTAAAACTGCAGAATGATCTTGATGCACTGAATGAGTGGTCCAGAAAATGGAAATTGAAATTCCACCCAGAAAAGTCCTGTATTTTAAGAATGGGAAAAAACCCACCAACATTCAAGTATACCATGATTCAAGACTATACTGACAACTCAAGAAAGGAATTGACATTTGTGAGTGACTACAAGGACCTTGGTGTAGTTATTGATCAGGACTTATCATTCAGAAAACACATAGAAAAAATGGTTTCTAGAGCTAACAGTATGGTAGGACTGATTCGACGTTCTATATCTAATTTTGATACCACAGTATTTGTCACTCTTTTTAATGCATTAGTTCGTCCAATTTTGGAATACAATAATTTGATCTGGTTCCCAACATATAAGTACTCTGTAGCTGTAGTAGAAAATGTTCAAAGGCGTGCAACCAAATTGGTTCCTGGATTAAGGCATTTGTCATATTCTGAAAGATTAGAAAAATTAAACTTGCCTACTCTAGCATTCCGACGTCTTCGCCATGATATTATTCAAGTGTATAAATATTTAAATGGTTTTTATGATGTAAATTATACTGTATTATTTCAAATGAATCCAAATACCCATGATACAAGAGGCCATAACTTATTAAAATTGTATAAGCCACAAACTATGTCAAGGCTGAGAAGCAACTTTTTCACAGTGCGTGTAGTAAATGCCTGGAATAATTTACCACCAACAGTCATAAGTGCACTTAGCTTGAATGCATTCAAGGCAAGGCTTGACAAGCACTGGAGCAGCGATACATTGAAATTTACCTTGAAATCATCTTATGATGTTATGTATTAAGCGACAGTACTATTGTGTATGTATTTTTCATGTAGTATATATCACCGTATTATTTTCTGGTCCCACTAATATGTCTTCTAAAAGTTTATATATGTTATCAGATGTTATTGACGGTTAGAGTTATTAGTTATTAACTAGCTGTTAACCTAATTAACAGCAAATGCGTTATGTATATCAGAATGATGAAAAAGCACCTCGGTGCTTACAACATCAAATATTTATTATATTATTATATATATTATATTATAATTAGTGATGCAAGCCGCGCCGCGCCGCGCCGCGTACGCGGCCGCTTTTGACTTTTTCGCCGCGTGCCGCGCCGCGCCGCGTGGAAGGTTGAAATGACAAAGCCGCGCCGCGCCGCTTGCCGCGTAAACTTTCAAGAAATTAATTTTTCGTAAACGTAAACTTTCAAGAAATTAAACTTTCGTAAACGTAAACTTTCAACTTTTCAAGAATCAGCTATGAAACTTCAAATTTAAATTGGAAACACGGATCAGTTATTTTTCCCTTCGGAAACCCTAAGATGGAAAGCTATGCAAATGCAAATTGCAAATGGCTTGCAGTTGACAGGGTTTTAGGGCTTGCTTGTCAGGGAAGCTGTACGAATGTTTTTGGTTAGTAGCCTAGCTGATAAGCTCAGTTACCAGGCTATAGGCCTAGCGCAACTACCGCATTATTTACTATATCAGTTAGCCCAGTGAGTTCAGGCTATAAGTTTTACTCTTGTGTGTGTAGTTCATATAGCCACTGGCATTATAATTGCATTATTGCTTACAAAAAGTGTTCAAAAGTCCTGATACTGGATCCAGGAACATTCTATTTGTCTTAGTTTGTATTATGTCTTAGAACTTAGATGCATTGCTGATAAGAGAATATGATCTGGTTAGCCTGGCCAATTAGTGCACAACTGTATTGGTACTAGGTTACCAGTTACCGTATATGCCATGGATGCTTTTTCCTACAATTGACTTTCTAAACAATAACTCGTTAAAATATTTTTTTTTAATTTTGTAATTTGCGGTGTGCGGTGCGGTGCAGTGTCAAAGTTCCAGATAAATTGCGGTGTGCGGTGCGGTGCGCGGATAGATGAGTCAGTTGCGGTGCGGTGTGCGGATAAAAATTTTGGGTTCGCTGCATCTCTAAGTCGCCAATACCTTCCAGCACTGCAGTTGAAAGAATGTTTTCAATGGGCAAAGACATATTGGAACCAAAACATAGCAAAATGTCAGATGAACACTTTCAGATGCTTGTGTCTCTTCCGGCAACACTAAAAGGCAGAAACGCGGAAATAAGTGCGGAAAACTGGCAACAGCTCAAGAGAAGACATTTTGTAAAGTTGAAACGGTATTAAAGCACAAGTATAATATAATGGAAGTTAAACAACGACTTTAATTTATTATGAGAAGCAACACTTTCAAATGCGTCACATTAGGTTAACTTTTGAGTAAGCAAAAAACGCAACCAAATAAAAATATATACGGTATGTAGGCTATACAATTACGAAATCTCATATATTTGCTTTTTGTCATAAAGTATACCAGAATTGTCATTTAGGACTGCATTCTTATTTTTTAGAAGCAAAATGCAAATGTTGCAACATTTCATTCTTTCATGATGGAGGTATCGCTATGTTAAACAATATGGACGCCGAGATCGTATTTCCACATTTTCTGCATCGGTGTTAAAGCGCTACTTCTGCGGACAATGACAAAAAAAAATTGATTTTGTAAATCTTTTTGAACTGATGCATTCATCTCAATCACCCACATTCATTGTTATTCAGAAATGGAAACTGTAATGCAGTGAGCATTTGACTATGGTGAAGAAATAGTTGAGAATAAGTACTGAAGCCTTTCTAGTATTAGTGAGTGATCACTGGTAACACAATCACCTGCTGGTGTGTTAACTATGGCATTTTCAACTTGTGTAGCACCATTCTCGGCAGTTTTGCATACGTACTTGTAGAAACTTTCAACCACTTACACAATACACACTTGTTGTCATTAGCAGATTACTATCAGTACCGGTACGGTAAGCTATGCCAAGTAACAGTCTTTTTATTTTAATCATGTTGCTAAAAGCCAAACTCAGTCTATTGCATAATATTTTTTTTGTTAGTCATCATGGTTGGTAAATATTTGTTTTCAGAGTTTGTGATCTTATTACTGTAGTTTTAAGAAACATGGCTGGTGCTGTAATTGAAAATTTATCTACAAAAAAGTTGGTTGCAATAATTCTTTGCCTTTTTCTTGTGGAAGTGATTTTCATATTAGTCGGAGGTTTCTATTGTAAGTACCGTACTTCATAAAAAAATAAATTATTTGAGGTTTTTGTCATATTAGGCTATAGATATAAGTTATTTGTCAAGATTCCTCTCAATTTTCCCATAAGTTGCATTAGATTACTCACAAGTCCGGCCGAACTACCTATTAGTCCCATCGAATTTCAGATACGACAATTGTAAGTCACGTCAAATCACTGATAATTTGTGTTGAATTAGGCTACCAATAGGTTATTAATTACAGTTACATAAGTGCAGTTGTTTTCCGTCGGGTTTATGGGTACTTTTGTGGTTAATCGACATGACTTAAGTATGGTCATTGGTCATGGGTGATTCAACACAACTCATTGGTAATTCAACCAGACTTAAAGGTAAATTGACATAACATACAGGTAGTTCATTGAACCCTAGAGAGATAAGAAGTTAAATTTATGTACGGTATTTGCTTTCATGTATGTTGTGGAGTGCTGTGTCTGGACAGTGGACACAGTGACATGCTTTAGACAGCAGTAAATTTAACATACAACAACAAACCGCTGACCACATTATTTTATATTATCCAACAGTGTCTATGAAACACCAAATAGAAGGCATGTTGCTGCAGCATCGCACTAAGCTACCCAGTCTTTGCTTCTCGCAAGTTGTCCTGACTTTGGAAAAGCATTTTACTACACATACGCAGTATATTTTTTTTGACTAGACATATGGGTTTTTGCCTTAATTTTGAAATATCACTTTCTCAAATTTTGCAATGCATCTGGCAATGGCAATCTATCACAGTATTTTATTGTTTTTTTAGCACCACAACCAACACATGTTGTTGGACCTGCTCCACTACATCATTGTCTTCAAGATAAAAATTATCCTCATCAACTGGCTCTTCCTAGTACATGTCAGAAAGTGGTAAGGTTTTTTTACAATTGAATGAAATTTATATTTTAGAGATGTTCTGGTAGATATTTATTAGCTTAACATTCTGGTATTTTAAAGTTTTGTTTGTAGTTTTAATGAGCAAAGTGTTCGAAATACCACTTTGGACATACAGTAGTATGATTTGTCAAGATTGTTAATTAATGAAAGATTGTTGCATTGATTTTGATTTTAAAGCCATAAGGCTTCATTAGTAAAGTCATAAAATTAATGCAAATTAACATTGAGATGTTAAGTCGTATGTTTACCTCAGAATCATTGACTATCTTACACAATTTACTTGTATGGCCGTAGCAGAGTAGTCTTGACATCAAGTTACTCAGCCATGAATTATGATTCCAACTCAGCTGCATAAATGACAAGTTTCAGTTCTAAGCAATTCATCAATGCAGTGGACATCTGCTATAAAACGACTCATTTAGGAGCATAACTGTAAGGAGTTTCTACATCAGCATGCATTGATTCAACTCGTAGTATGAACAGATCATCCTTCTGTGGATGAAGTAGTTTATAAGCAGCAGCGTTTCAACTGTAAGCATCATTCTTTATGGTACAATATTTTCAGTGAAAAAGGTACAAACTACAAAATTCCTAAAAGTCCATTCTCCAAGTTAACGGACTAATGTGGTTTGATCAAGCAGAATTGACTCTAAAAGCATCATTGTTTATCTTCTATGGCTTTTTCCATTTGCAGGACATCGCCTCCACAGACGATCCAAATGTAACACCAGACCGAGTGATTTTTTCAAACATTGTTCCTTACAACAAGAACCATCACATTATCAGATGGTTTCAATACATGCTTTGCTTTGCCAACATAAGAATTCATTTCCAAGAAAATAATCCCGTTGGTAAGTTATATATATAAACAAACTTTCTATCATTTTTTATTAACTACCGTAACTGTTACTGTAATGTCAAATGCTTATCTGCAGTTTCAGGTGTTGTCTCACATTTATCTATTCAGTTTGAGTTTAAAAAGACTAGAGCTGAATTAATCCTCATGATGGTTACATGTTAGCTGAATTACTCCTTATGATTGGAACTTATAAGGGTTAAATGTCAGGTTTCAGAGTGAAAGTTTTCCATAATGGCTCTAAATATCACTACTTTTACTGTTTGAATTTTGGTATTTTTTCTGAAAATCAGTTTATGTGTGGATGTTAACTTTCCAAGGCAGACTCTTAGACCTCAGGTTTGGAACCACTGTTCTAGCACATTCTGATACTTTATTTTGTCACAAATTATTGTTAAGATAAAATTGCCACAGCTGTTTGATTTGTTGGCAAGTTGGAGTCAAGTTGTAGTGTTCTTCTGACATGTTTTCCTTTCATCAGGGAAAGGGGGAGAAGCTTTGTTGACCTTAGAACTTCGCATTGCTTACTCTGACTATGATGATGCCTACCAGCATCCTGAAATGTGGACTGAGTTTGCTAACTCAACCGAAGTGCGAACTCTTGAATGTCATTTCCCTTATGATCAAACAAAGGAATTTGAAGGTTTTGAATACAACTGTGACCCTATATTCATCTTCCAACTCGGTTCCCTCCCACATAAAAGATACTTGATCAATATGAAGCTCCCCACTGGCTTGTACGATCCTGGTGCACCAGAAAGCAACAGAAACATTGGAAAAGTGGTTGAGATTGAATACATTGTAAGTTTGTTGGTTATAATAATGGACTGAAATATTATATACACTACAGTAAGTTAAACCATTATAAGTGACATCACTTCTGGCAATGCAGCGTTTTATTGTTATTTCTTGACGCTTTACTGGCGAAAACGGGTGATCAGCTGTTTGTTGCATCGATTAAACTCCAGACCAAATCAGGGTTGATCGGTTTAAACCGCCCGGTTAAAACCTGGTTTAAACTGGGCAGTTTTGACCACCTATTACTGGTCAAAACCCCTTTAGTGTATGAATCAAGTTGATTTTCAATTGAATTAAAAATATTACCCTCCATGTTTAGTAATGATGTTCAACTATATTTTGTTTTGATCAACAATAACCTAAATGCTGGATTTGGAACAAAAATATTCAATTTCTCTGTTTATTTTTGATATTTCAATCAGTTGGTTACCGTATTTTACGGACCATAAAGCTCATCCGATTATGAGGCGCACTGTCAATAAATTGCATTGATTAGTTTTTTGTTCAGACATAAGGCACACAGGGCTATAGAACGCAACGTATTTTAAGGAGTATGGGTTACCATATAAAGCTCATTAAACAAAAATGCGTAAGAAATGTAAGCAAGTCACAATATTACAATGAGCAAAAGAAAAAAATGGGCCTAGTGAATATTACAGTTGCTAGTTGCTTTTACCGTAATTTGTTGTGTAAGACGGTGTTTTATTTATATAATAATGGTATCGGTACTGGTTTTGAGTGTAGGCAATAATGCACTATATACTTGATCCATACATTAGAGATGCAGCGAACCCAAAATTTTTATCCGCACACCGCACCGCAACTGACTCATCTATCCGCGCACCGCACCGCACACCGCAATTTATCTGGAACTTTGACACTGCACCGCACCGCACACCGCAAATTACAAAATTAAAAAAAAATATTTTAACGAGTTATTGTTTAGAAAGTCAATTGTAGGAAAAAGCATCCATGGCATATAACTGGTAACCTAGTACCAATACAGTTGTGCACTAATTGGCCAGGCTAACCAGATCATATTCTCTTATCAGCAATGCATCTAAGTTCTAAGACATAATACAAACTAAGACAAATAGAATGTTCCTGGATCCAGTATCAGGACTTTTGAACACTTTTTGTAAGCAATAATGCAATTATAATGCCAGTGGCTATATGAACTACACACACAAGAGTAAAACTTATAGCCTGAACTCACTGGGCTAACTGATATAGTAAATAATGCGGTAGTTGCGCTAGGCCTATAGCCTGGTAACTGAGCTTATCAGCTAGGCTACTAACCAAAAACATTCGTACAGCTTCCCTGACAAGCAAGCCCTAAAACCCTGTCAACTGCAAGCCATTTGCAATTTGCATAGCTTTCCATCTTAGGGTTTCCGAAGGGAAAAATAACTGATCCGTGTTTCCAATTTAAATTTGAAGTTTCATAGCTGATTCTTGAAAAGTTGAAAGTTTACGTTTACGAAAGTTTAATTTCTTGAAAGTTTACGTTTACGAAAAATTAATTTCTTGAAAGTTTACGCGGCAAGCGGCGCGGCGCGGCTTTGTCATTTCAACCTTCCACGCGGCGCGGCACGCGGCGAAAAAGTCAAAAGCGGCCGCGTACGCGGCGCGGCGCGGCTTGCATCACTACCATACATTAGGCGCACCGGCTTATAAGCCGCACAATCAATTTATGAGGAAAAAAAGGATTTAAATTGCGCCTTATGGTCCGTAAAATATGGTTATTTTAGTTATTGAGAAAATTCAAATTTTAAAAATAAGTTTCTGATGAACCAAAAAATGCTTGGTAGAACGATGAACAATTTGCACAGCCAACTGAAGTACAAGAATTTATTCCAACAATTTTTTTTTATGAAGAACATTTGCCATCAAATTTTGCCTGACAGGTCGGTATTGGCGGCCATTAATGAAAGTTCAGGCGGGCCGGCCATGGCCACCAGCTATTTCGAGGCCTGCATATCAAAATGGTCACAACTCACAACTGCTTTTATATTATATATATATACATATTTCCTAAATAGCCCATAGCCCAGGTAGCCGACCATTCACTACATAAAAATATTTTTCTGGGTTTTGACCGGTTTAAACCTAGTTTTAACCTAGTTTAAAACTAGGTTCAACCTGGTTTAACCGGTTTAACCTGGTTCAATCCTGGACCAAATGCAGATGGTGTACACTGTACAGTAGAGTGGTTCAAAAAATATGTATATACTTACTGTAGTGTTTGAAACAAGAATACATCAGAAAGTTTTTTGTTTTGTCTAAATTGTTATTTCGAATTTCACACTGCAAAGTGTTTGCAAGCCTGCAGGATTGCTACCACTCTTTGTGGCTTAGTAGAATGTTAACGTAATAATGCAATGAAAGAATTAATACAACTGTAAGGCAGAGCTCGTGATGATGTGAGGGAAAGTTGAATTATATTGTGAAAAGATCAGGGGTGGCTCGTTTTGAATGATTTCTTTAGATGAAATTAAGAAAATGCATCGCTGAGAGCTTTGTCATGTTGAAGTGCTTCAGTGTCACTGCACACTGCACAGGTGACAAGAGATGTCTGCTTTAACTAAGGAATGTTGTGTAGACGAAGCAGATGCATCGCATTTAAAATTACTGAGGATAAATGCAAAAAGGCTGCTATTTCACGTCACATTCACGTAATGTCAGTTGAACTAAATGTTAACATTGTTTTTTGTGATGCTTCCAGTCGATCATGCAGACGGGTGGCTTCACTGCGATGTGGTTGGGAATGAAGACAGCTCTGTTTATTGCCATGATATGTCCAGTGGCGTGGTTTTGGAACAGGGTGCGTTCTTTGGCAAGAAAGTCTTTGCTAATAGAAAAGTAAGTGTGGAGAAGGCCTAGCCTAATTAGTTGGCATGATATAGTTCAATACGAAATAAGTTCTAACAACTTTTAATCATACCTTGACCGAATGATTTCAATAGTATATAATGTAATTGTTTGTAATTAAATACTACGATTTGCACATGCGAAGAGGTGTAAGGATGCGTTGATTGCATTGGAAATAAATAATTTAATTGATGAAACAATGAGAGGTGTAGCCAGGCTTGTCATACTCCCTTATTTCTACGATTTGTCCTTATATTTGACTTGAGTCCTTGTTTTCAACAATTGCAATACTTCTATATTTTTTGGAAGTCTATGTCAATGGCAACCCTGGAAGCTGTCGAGGGCCGTTCAGCTCGGTATAATGGTCAATAATGTTTTTTTTCATAAATTGTATAATAGCCGCAATCGTTGGTGAATCATTCAGTTGGTTACATTCTGAAGTTTAATGCAATGGAAACCAGTCTAGAAATCATGGCTGTGAAGTAGAAAGAATTTAGGTGTGTCTGGAGTCGAAATCAGCCAGTAAAAATGCGAGGAATTGGAGTAAATTTGCGCCCGACTCCACAAGTCTGCTAGAAATTTTGCTATTCTTCTTGATGTTCCCGACTTTTTTGTTTTTGTAGGGCTTGCTTTGTCCTTGGCCTTTCCATGGTGTTCCTTAATCTTCCTGTGGAATTCTTTACAATCCAGTTTGATGTTCCATGGATGTTGCTCTTCACCGACATCCGGCAGGGATTCTTTTATGCGATTCTCTTCAGCTTTTGGGTCATATTCACCGGCGAGCATCTCATGGTGGGTTTTGTGCACAGACGAGCATTTGTGTAGCCACCTGAGTGACAGAAAAGGGTAGGCACTTTAACATTACCCACTGGTCGAAGAGGTACGCAATCATGCGTGACATGTTCATTCGCGATTCAGCTGATTTCAGTCATGTGACTCGTGACGTGATATTCTGATCAAAAATTTTGATACAAAGAAATTTAACTGAATGCTTTACCACAACCACCGTTGCCTAATGGTTAGGGCAGAGGAGTATAGTAATTTCGATTTCGTGGTTTCGATTCCCACCCTCTGCTAATACTATTTTTTCTTCTGCAACTGAACTGAGTGCAAGAAGGATCTTAATGGTAGCCACTTTAACAAGTCGAAATTGTGACTAAAACACAAATATTGATTGAACATGTCACGCATGATTGCGTACCTCTTCGACCAGTGGGTAATGTTAAAGTGCCTAACACAGAAAAGCGCCGGAGAAGGTCACGTCATCTCATACTTATAATTTCACAAATCTCAATCGGTTTGAGTGGACAGTGCGCTCACGCTCATTGGCATGAAACCAGCCTTCTACTTTATGTTTTGACTCGCTTTATCTCACAGGGCATAGGCTACGCTTTTTAATCGACAATTTTGTTAACTTGAACAGGACCAAGCTCGTCGCAACAAGCTTTCCGCATACAAGTGGCACCTCGGCTGCATATTCACCACCTCCCTGGCTCTTCTCGGGTTTGAACTTGCAGAGCGTGGAATACAACTCGTCAATCCATTTGGGACAGTGTGGAAGCACCCAGCCTTTGGTTATGCTTTGCTCATCGTCGGAGGCATCTCTGCCGCGTTGTACCTCATCCTATTGGGCTATTTGGTGTACAAAGTCTTTCGGTCCATTCGCTACAAACGACGCTTCATCCTCCCAGACGAACGAGCTGTGCAGTTTCAGTCGATCGTTGGACGCTTGAAGCGGCTGATGCTCCTGACACTCGCTACAGCTGGATTGTCCGTCGTCTTTTTCTTTCTGGAGCAGGTCCGTATCACATGACATTGTGTACCAATTTCTTTTGTTGGAAACCGACAAATTCATGCTTTTGTCCTTTCCTAGTAATTTTTCTATTTGAAAGTATAGTAATTTTTCTATATTCACGGCTGTTTTTAAAAGATTTTGTGCAGTAGCAATTGTTACTTGAAAAGGTGGTGGTAATTACTTTGACCTATGTTTGTAAAAACTTGTTAATTTCTAGTAATTTAGACTTTCGAGGTTAGCTGGAGGGGAACTTCTTGTAACGTCACAGCTTCTTAACTCGAATACGTTTTCTCGCTGAAACTACAGTAGATTGTATGTTGAAATACGGCATACAGTTAACACATGTATTATGTTTCGTGTACTAGTAGTGGTGTTAACAAGGTTATGCCCATTGGAAACTTGTTGGTAATATTTTGATAATTTTTCAACTGCCTTATTTATTGAGCTTAGCTGGAGGGAAAAAAATTCTTAATTCAAAGTTTGATTGAGCAAACTTTCTCACAGAAACTCGACGGCGTGTTAAACGAGTGGTTTGCATTGAATGTCCAAGTGGCGTCAGCATTCTTCACTGGAGTGTACGCGTTGTGGAACATCTACGTCTTCACCATCCTTTCCATGTACGCACCCTCTCATAAGGTGTACGAGTTTACTACAGGTCAGATGATGTAGTAACTGTTACTTTAAATAACATATTTTTTTAAGTGTTATAGATTCTATTTGAATAAGGACCTTCTAATGATCCTCCTTTTGGTGAATCAGGCTGTCAAGGGCTTAGAGACTAATAACTATATTTGATTTATTTTTTTAATTGTTAAGTTTTAATATAAAACCCGGACAGCAAAATGTCCTTGTAAAATTCCGTCATTATTACATTGATTCAACGTCTACAATCTGCATTTAATTCAATGTAAAAATGACTTTTTTGCAGTCTGGAAAGTTAAACGAAACAACAGAACTGTGTTTAAATTGCTATGTCAAAATATCATTTCGTTCTCTTTTAGTATTTTTGCATATATCTTGCTCTTCTCTTATTTTTCTTTGAGGTGGAAATCCTATTGAATCAGAAATGATAAATTTATAAATACTAATTGAAATAGCAACCATGGCCACCTGGAGATGCGGCCTGATTTGTCACATTTTGCAGATTTTGATTACAGCTACTGCTAGTGCTTGACTGACATTTTTTGAGATGTTTTTACTTTTTGCGGTTTCCTAATGACAAAAAAACTTTTTTGTTGCCTTGGGGAAGCAGTAGCAAATGAGAAAAGTAAGTTGAAAAACGCAAAATCAGACTGTTATTGAAAATTAACAGTCTGACTAAAATTTACAAAATCAAATTTTCTTTGTTTTTCAACATGTGAGGATGTTAAAGCCTATTGTGTCATCTGGGGAAAAGAATAAAGAAAGCGTAAAAATCTAATTTTTAGAAAAGTTTGTTTAAACGTTCGCCCAAAGTTAGAAAAACTTTGAAATTTCTGCAAAATGTGACAAATCAGGCCGTATCTTTAGGTGGCCATGTAGCAACTAACAACTTGTGGTACACGGCAATGTTGATCGGTGCATCTATGTTTGCTTGCTTCTATTAGCTCTGTTAAGACATTGATAGTTATGTGTGAAACCTCTGCTTTCTTATTCCAGCGGATGATAATTCCGAAGAAGTCCATGAACTGGCTCCTTTGCAAAACGACTCTGAGCCGACACAAATCCTCAACATCGCGCAGCAAAAGGAACGCGAAGATTAGCATCTCATCTGCGCTTCTGTTTTATTTATCCTGCACGACGGAGCTAGGTGGCTACAACGATTGCATCGGCCTTTGGATCGTGCTCGTACTTTTGTATTTGTAGAACTTTGATTGAATCGTGAAAGAACACAAAGACTAAGATTGCTCTTCAGCTGCGCTTGGTTACGAACTCGCAGTATTTCTTTGTTTTGGCTTTAGTACATGGCGTCTAAATGCGCTTGTGCAGAGTTGAGCTTTCACATCAACATTTTAAATCTTTTGATCAAGTGGATCGAATCCTCAGCTTTGGGCCGATGTGTGTGTGTTCTATTCCCCCTTGACTCTCACCGAACATGTCGTAAAAATAGCGCAGTATTAGTAGAAATAATGTACTTGTTTGCACTGACACTGCCTTTGCTGCACAACGCTTAGATGCATACATAACGTGGGTACACAACTTATAGTACAGTAGGGGTGCAAGACCTGTCTTCTGGGATACATAGATGCTCAATCATCTGGTTGGTTATAAGAAATTATTCCTTCTTACCAGGACTTCAACCACCGTTATAACTAGCTGACTATAAGTTTTTAGCGATTTTAGGAAGGGTTGCGAGAACTGGTATGTAGTTTTGAAATGGTCCTAACAGAGCAAAAGCATAAAAACCAATGGTCAAAGGCAACACATAACTGAAACAGCAACAGTCGCTATAATGGAAGTTGTGGTTTATTTCCCGAGACACAGGCAACGCACTGAAGCTGTATCGGTACTCAAAACGTAACTGTGAAGATTTTGTCAAGCAGAGCGTAAAGTTGGTAGTTTCTTGAACTTATGTTGCGCTGTGCAAAATTGCAAAGGGAAATTAGTTAAAACAAATGTTTTCTTAGTCAACGAAACATTATAAAAAAAATGATGTTTTTTACAGTTTCAAAGTTGGTTTTTGCTTTATTGATTGGGTTATTGTTAATCTAGTTTTAGAAACTCATCATCATGTGAAATTTTGCGCTGTAAAAACTCGTTTGTTTCAACCAAACTTAGCAACACTAAAGACAATAAAAATTTAATGAAGGTAAAGTTTAGCTAATTCCTCTCGACAAACGTGATGCCACCGCCAGTCGTGCGGTTGCTGACACGTGTTTTGTTTGTGTTTCGAAAAGGGAACTCTTTGGCCCGATAATTATCGTTTGCCAACTGATCGCTTGGTGAACACGCACTCATCAACTGAACATGATAATCATTCAGTGACCTTCAAACGCTTTCAAGGACTCCAGTCTCACGGCATGACAGTTGCCCACACAACCCGTTGAACTGGTTGATTCGATCAGATTTATCTGAGGCCAAAATCGTGCCCAGACGAACTGCGTGCTAGACCGTTCTGCTGTAAAACTATAAACGTTCCATAAGCGTTCTCTAACGTACGTAGATGAGTTAACGTAGATGAGTTAGTCGTAACGTAGATGAGTACGTAGAACGTACTCATCTACGTAGATGAGTTAGTCACCTATCCGAGACTTCCTGAAGTTTCGAATCAAATCTACAGAGTTTTATGTTCCCTTGTATTACTGCTTTCAATGATTTTCTACATGTTTGCTTTAGTTTGAATCAAATTTGTTTAAATAAAAAAATCTGATTTCAAGCAATTCAGTATTGACAACCTTGCCGACATCCAGTCCCAGGATGCTGCATAGCAAAGTCTTGGAATAATTTTATTTTCTGGACTTTGGATGGAATTATAGGTTGATGGTGGTCCAATAGTTTTTTATGTCTTACGTTTCAATCTACACATGTTTCTGATGCGTTATCATGTTGGTCAGTGAGCTGAAATGGTTTTCGATTTCACTATCAAGACAGGGTAATCACCTCATTGTCTACAGTACCTCTGAGCATAATTGATGCTGGTATTGAGATGTTAAGGACGTTTGCACTAGTGTTTCACTGAAAAGAGTGTAACTTCTTACAACGCTATAAATATATATTTTTTCATTGCTGAGTGCATCCCATATAGACTGTGTATAGACTTTCTGTGTGCTGTTGAACGTGTTCAATTGTGGTGCTTGAATAACCATTACTTGTACGTCTCCCGTAAACTTGAGCGAAATCAAGTCACCGACCTATGGCGCTCTAGCGCATTTACCTGCTTCATGCGTCTCTACCTTGTGTTCTCCATGTCATTGTGATGAAACAACCTGCCATTTGTGAGCTCATGGTGCTATTTATCGTGTCAAAGCTTTCATGTCAACGTTTGTAGGTGCTTCTGTTTAATCGTAAACATGATTTGTTGAAATTCTCTGCTTCTGTTGCTTTGGAAGTCTTGGTTCTCTAAAAGTAAACAAAATAGAATCGTCTCCACACAATACTGGGATTGCCCAATCAGTTCCCAACGTACAATAAACCAACTTGGTTCTTGTTGCATTGATGTCTAAATATAGCTGAAAATAATGCTCCGACACCTAATATAGGAGAGAGATGTTTTTTATTTGTCTTTCATATACGAGCCGAGAAAGAATGGTATGCAACACAACGAACATAAATTGAAAGCAATTGATTGAGTTTCGCTTTTAGCAGCATGATCGTTGCTTACTTCACAAGGCAGATTTAAACGATCTGTCTTTGCCTGATGCTGCGAGTTTGCTGTGGCAATAGTAAGTTGCGCTAGCTTTCGGAACACAGTTCCCTAGTCATGTACTATGATGAATGTTCTATGTACTATGATGAATGTTCATCATAGTACATGACTAGGGAACTGTGTTCCGAAAGCTAGCGCAACTTACTATTGCCACAGCAAACTCGCAGCATCAGGCTAAGAAAGATCGTTTAAATCTACCTTGTGAAATAAATTGAAAGGCCTGGCAGCACTGAACAACTTTTCGGTTTTCTGGTCTAGATACGTGTTGTCTCTTTTGACCACCCCTAGATGTAGAAACTTTAATTCCATCATCGCTTCTTGCCTGTATTGCAGTGACGCGGCCAAATCGTATTTTTTGTTATTTTCCAACTTTAATGTAGCATCTTATAACGTTGTTTTGATGTTCACTAACCTCTGTCACGCTTTTCCTCGTGCTTTCATTGCCAGTGTTTCTTTCGCCGTATTCATTTTTCTTTCAATACCCATCGCTTCACATCTGCACTGACGTTATGAGGAACTGAAGTGCCAGTCACAGTACACGATGTGCTTGTTATTTCAATACATAGGTCGCCAATAATGCTCAAGATTTGGGTGTTCATGGGTTGCATGTGGCCAACAGTTAGTATGTAACTTGATATACTGTGTATATCTTTCTGTATATCTGCAGCCAGACCGCTATATCCGAGAGTCTGTAATGTAAATCATTAACGCCATCTTGCCGCAGTGGGACGGATGTGAAATGTTGGGTTTTGTCAGCCTGCTGTCCGCGAAGCATCGTTTTGTACAATTCATATCTGTCCACCATCACATGCCGTAGTTGTTTGTACTTTGTAGTGAGGTCATAAAGCTGATTTGTTGCATCGCAGCGTCATCTTTTGGGATATAAGAATTCATATTATGTGTCTGTCTGATTGAGACGTTGATAATCATCGTCTTCCAGGCGCTTTGCCGTCTGAAACAAGTGTAAACTCATTGGTTTTGACGCTTGTGCTTGTGGCCCATTTATTCAGACTGCTTAAACATATTAATCTTTGTCAACTATTGATTTGCTTTCGAAGTTGCTTTCAAGAAAACTGAAATAAATCGTGTCCAAGACTTCCTTGTTGCAAAGCGAGTTTCGACCTCGATACTTGAAGAAGTGAGAATTTCTATGAATTTTTTGTCATGGCTGAATAGAAGTACACAATAGGTTGTAAGGGCTTTGGATCATGGGGATGCGAAACTACATCCGTCGTTGGCTTATCCGCAATACTAGAAGCGTTACGTTATTGCTGGTAGAATACCTAACTTATTGTTTGTGTTGCATTGAGAAGCAATCGACAAAGACCAAATGATTGTTTTGCTGTCTCCTTGGCAGATGAGCTAAGGTTGTCACATTCTAAAATTTAAATTATTTTTTGTATAGAGTGTTAATTGAGATGAGACAAAAAAAAACACTTAATTTGCTACCTTATTGGTAGAGGAGGTCACAATTATTGCAACAAAATTAGGTGTACTGAGATTGATATTCATGAGTTTGCTTTTACGGGCGTTGCTTTGTCTGCGCCTTTGATAAATGTAAATGTTGCAGCAAAAGCCATTATATTCCTTCCACATTAAACTCGCTTAGCGAACTATTCATTTTTGTTTCTAGTAAAACAGCGATGTGTAGCCATAATTCAACATCTGCAAATGTTGAATCAATGACATAAGAAGAATTGATTTGTTGCCTGGGTTGCAACACAAAGTGAACAATCGTATAATTGTTTGAATATTTACTTATCTTTACTTTATCCTTGCACTGTGCCGTTCGTAAGGTAGACAGGCAGTTGATGCTGTAGCTACTTGAAACTGTCATTTGCAGTGACTGGAATATGAAAGTTTGTTGTGTTCAAATGCAACTTTTGTGTAACTGCATGTTCACGTGTTCACAGGATTATAGAGGAAAATAAACCAGTTAATATTGAAAGCAGAATTTGTTTTTGTTTGTTTTGTTTGTTTATCTTTATCCTGCATTGCGGGAAAGCGGACTTGAGCGCTACAGAATGAAGTCTAAACTTTATAAAAGCAATCACGCTTTAGAAATGTTGTCAATGTTGAATAACGACAGAATCAAAATGAAAAACTATTGTGATATCACTTTAACTGCTGGATCTAATGACTTTGCTGGACACAAATGTATCCTTGGAGTGTTCTCAACATTTTTCTCAAAAATGTTTTCCATTGAAATGCGGGAAAAGTATGAAGGAAAAGGAAATATCCAAGGAGTGACTGAAGAAACATTTGAAGCTGTTTTAAACTTCATTTACACTTGTGACATCACAATCACAAGTGAGAATGTGTACAACTTAATAGAAGCAGCTAATTACATGGGGATTCCCCACTTGAAGGAATTCTGTGTAGAGTTTTTATTGGAGGAAATTGATGTAACAAACTGTCTACATATTCGTTCATATGCAAAGTTGTACAATCTTGATAAAGTTGTAACAAAAGCAAATTTTGTGATTGCACAAAACTTTGAAAGTCTAATCAAAGAAAATGTGTTCAACAAACTAAAATTGGAAGACTTCAAAGAATTATTTGAATTAGAAGATAAACATGTGACGTCTGAGGAAATTGTTTTCTATGGAATGATTGAGTGGATCAAACATGACGTCGATACACGTAAGCAACACTTGACTGAGTTTTTCAGTTTATTGAAACTTGAAACATTATCTTTGAGTTTCTTGCAAGATGTTGTCAGCCAAGAAGAATTGATCGTAAATTCCAATGAATGCCTTAAAATGTGTTTTCAATTAACACTTTCCAGAATTCGAGTTCAACAAAACAATCAAGCTATTGTTGAGCAACAAGGACCAGATGAATATTTTATCGTGTTTAATAAAAAGCAAGTATTGAAATATGATTTTATCAAAAAACGATCAAACAGGCTCCCAAACACATTGTTTGATCATACTAATGGATCAGCTGTGTCTCACAAAAGAAAAATTTACTTCTTAAGTGGAAGCAACACCAATGCAGTGGAAACATTAGACTTGGACAACCATGGGTCAGGTTGGAAGGAATTAGTTTCTACAAATGTGAATAGATGTAGTGGTACTTCTGTTGTTTTCGATGGTTGCATTTACAACTGTGGTGGACAAAATGGATATGGTGCTTTACGATCTGGAGAATGTTATAACATTGCCGAGAACAAATGGAACAGCATTGATGACATGAATGAAGGACGTTGTCACTTTTCTATGGTTTCCACCAATGGAAGAATATATGCAATCGGTGGTCGAAATAATTTTGGTTACCGGTACTTAAACTCAGTTGAACATCACGATCCTCGTCAAGGTGGTTGGAATATTGTTCCTTCAATGACAGTTGCAAGATCTGGTCTTGCAGGTGTTGTTCTCAATGATCAAATATATGCAATAGGAGGGTACAATAATACCAATGGAAAACTGAAGTCGATCGAACGATTTGATCCACGAAACCAAATCTGGTGCAATGTTGCAAAGATGAATCATGCAAGATCCCACCATGGAGCTTGTGTTTTTAATGGGAAAATATACGTTGCTGGAGGAGGATCAGATGCTGTGGAAGTTTATGATCCAAAAAAGAATGTTTGAAAAATTGAGATAAAAATCTCTGACTTTAAAAATGTTCAATTTGTTGTTGGCATTTAGTTTTGTTTCATGCCTAATATTCTTTTCTCACAGTATATTGTTTGTTTTATTGAGAGTTATTTTTTGTGAATTTTTTGACTCATCCTTAGCCTACTTACTAAAATCAACATGTCGAATTATCAAATAGCTACATTTTTTTGAATTGTGAATAGTTCAGGCTGAAAAACTTGCAGTTATGAAGTGTTGTTTTAGTTTCATTTTTACGAGGATGAAAATGATTTTAACAGATGGTTGTTGAAGCAAATCATTTACTAATTTCTTTCAAACTAAACATTGGCAAGAACCTGCATGACGGTTTGATGGAACTAGTAACTACTGGAAGAAATTGCCAAACACCAAATCTACAGAAACATTACTGATTACTCTTCACTTAATTTACTGTAGGGCTAGTTTTAGCTAATGCTCTTGTCTATTAATATAAAAAATATTCATTATTACAAATGATTCCAATTAGTTTGCGATGTTTTATATGGTTTTGTCACAGTTTAGTCGCATGTATCTCAACCTTGATTCCAATTACCTTAACACCAATAACAGTAAAACCAGGAAATTTCCCAAGTATGAAACGTCCTTGTTCTTACAACCACCGAATATTCCAAAATGCAATCAAGTTTTTGAAAACCTAGACAGAATGGATGACAGCTTGGTCGGATTGAATTGCATAATTCAAAAATAAACATTACATAAAATAATAACTAGTGTAGATTATAATTAATTTTCAGTCATTTATTATTAACTTTTCACGAATAGGCTATCTGTTGTTTTTGTTTTGATGAGTTTTTATTTTCCTAACGAGGGCAGAAAGTTTTGCCTAAAACGATTGAATTTATTTTGTTGTTATTTTATGTAATTTTTATTTTTGAATTATGCAATTCCATCCGATCAAGCTGTAATGTATTACCTGTCTATGGTTTTCAAGAACTATCTCTCTACTAAAGCTATACAAACAAGTTTTCAACTACGAGTGTATCACTAACTAGATAGTTCAGACTAATTCAATAAATTACAGTCACTTTTGATTACAAAAGGTTTCATGTTGGGGATTAGTAGATCTTGATGTTTAGAAAAGGTAATTCTCAAGTTTTTCTAACGATTCGTTGAGGAGAAAAACAAAAACCTATTTGTTCTCATCTGGTTGCCAGATCAAAATATCTAAAATAAACAATTTTGTTCAATTGTTTTATTTGCATCAACAAGGTTTGGATACAAAACATTGACACGGTGAGAAGAGCACAACAAACATAGCCAGGTCAAAAACTTCCTTAACGTAGGCTATAAATGTTTGCTGCAATACTTTTAATAAACAATTATGCACTTTTATTGTGGATATTAACACAGATATTTTTGGAGGTAACATTAAAGGCAGCCAAAAAATGTTTTCAAAGTTTTGCGATAGGCTATCCAACAAAACGAATAAAGCAAAAGATCTTAAAAAGTGTTAAGGCAACTCCAAATTTTTACATCTAGAACAACTGAAAACTGCTATTTGATTTAGTGTTAGGCTGAAAATAATTCTTATTTTAACAAGATCAAATTTTATTTTACTTTCACATATAGCTCAATTGTTTAAGAGCCTGACTTTGTGCATGAGAAATCTTTCAAATCAAACGATGCTTGTTCGGCTCTCAGGGTGCGCGCTTGACCAACTCATTATAATAACTGTTCTCAAAATCAGCGGCATCTGGTGGATGCAATAGTTTACAACAAATATATTATGATAGGCTAACAAGCAAAAAATATACAGCTTCTGCCTTTTTTTTGGTGCACAATTTATGAAGTGCTTTAAATCGACGTTCCGTCTAAGTAGGGCAGTAATGTCGATGTTGTTGCGACAAGGTTCTCTGGCCACAAGAGCAGTTCTAAGAGCAAGTCTGTTGGAGTTTGGGTTGTCGAGCAATGTTTGGACGTTCCATGAAGCTATTTTTAGACTAAAGTATTTGCTTTTGTTTTTTCGATCGCTTGTAGGGATCCCCACCGGCTGCGATAGACTGACCAGTGACCAGGGTATGATAGAGCAGGCTATTTTAGGCCACCCTTTCTAGTCCTATCCTCTGAGTACGGAGGCAAACAGAGCATTCATAGAGAGGGCTGCTCGGTCGCTCAAGGGGATGCTGGACTCCATTGCTGCTCTGGATTCAATAAAGAACGACTATATGGCCTGAGTCGCCGGTGTGTAGAATCATGGCTACAGCTTTGATGTATCCGCACCAGTAGCGTAGCGTCTAAGGGGCACGTGCCCCCCAATCATTTTGAAGTTGCAGTAAAATTTTATACTTTTATTTAAAAAAAAAAGATACACACATAGCTTGGTTGCACAGATTATAGCTTTGAATTGAATTGATTTGTTTATTTTGTTGTGAAATATCATAATAGCAAAATCATTATATGATGCAGCACGCTTAACGAACGAAATTAAAACAAAAGAAAAAAAACAAAAAAACAAACAAATGTACACTGCATCGTTGAAGTAAGTAAATCACAACAGGAAGCTGCGAAGTGACCATGGCGGTCTTCGAGTCAAGCAGCCACCCTCAGTCAAGTCGATAAATATTTAATATACATTACACTAAAATATCTACACTAGCAACAGAGAGTCAAAACAGAATCAAACTTGCATCCATGATATGTCAAAATTACAAGTTCCGCGCCGGGCTCAAGATCACGCGGCGCTGGTTCGACTCTCGGGGTGTGCGTTTGAGCAACGCATTTCAGGACTGCTCTCCATTCAGCGGCATCTAGTGAATGGAATAATTTCTCGGCAACAAGACTTCAACAATCGGAAAACTTCACTCTGCCAATCTCGGTAACCTGCCCTGCGTCAAGAGCCTCTACAAGTATGCGAACAAGTACCAGGAATAACCTATCAAGGCTTTGTCAGTCCGAGGATAAAGATTCAAAACCAAACCAAACCAATATTAGGTGTTCATAGTCAACAATTAAAGCCTAAAGAGTATCGGTCCACATTAGTAAAATAACCTACACTGCAATCAACTTTAATATTCTGCAATTAGATAGTTTTTGTAAAGTTTTTTAAATGAATCAAAGGGTGTTTTTTTTTAATATCTAGTGGGATTGAGTACTATATTTTTACTCTACTATACTTGATGCTTCGTTGAAGTTTTGTAGTAGCATACAGAGGAACATAGTAATTATCATTTTCGACTGAACATCTAGTTGAGCGATTATGAACGTTTGATGTTTTTTTGAAGTAATTCGAAAAAGTAGGCTACAGGGTAAAGAATTATGGTTATATTTAATCATTAATTTAGAAATTTCTAGTTTGTAAATGTCTTTTATTTTTAGAACTTTTACCTGCTTGAAGTAAGGTGTAACGTGTTCTGACCACAACCCTCCAGCAACTATTTTTATTGCTTTGTTTTGCAACTTTTGTAGCTTCTCGACATAGGCTTTGTATGTAGAGCCCCAATGGCTATTGCATTCATACTATGTGGGTGTATGAGCGAATAATATAACTGCAGTCTAGCATTGAAAGGAAGATAGTGTTTAAGTTTCGACAAAATACCAACAGATCTAGCAAGTTTAGATCTAAGAGCATCAATGTGAGGTTCGAATGAGAGCTGTTTATCAATTATTATTCCAAGATACTTAGCGTGGTCGACGGTTTCTAGCTCAACAGCTCTATTGAAAACATGAAACTCATCGAGTTTGTTGTAACCTTTTTTAGGAGGAATTACTAATAGATTGGATTTAGAGGCATTAATGGTCAATTTGTTGGCATTAATCCAACCTTCTACAGCAGCTAATTCAGCACTAAGTTTGGTTTGCAATAAATTTAAGTTATCAGCTTTAACTATGAGACATGTATCGTCCGCAAACAACCTTGGCATTGTCGACATGCTGTTTGGTAGGTCATTTATGAAAATTAGAAACATGAGCGGACATAGAGTTGAACCTTGAGGAACACCATACTGGATAGATTGCTGTGTGGAAGTATCTTGATCAATCACAACATATTGTTTACGGCCATTCAAGTAAGATGAGAGAAGATCGTTTGCAACTCCACGGACGCCATAGTGGTCAAGCTTCCGCAAGAGCCGTTTATGGCATACAGTATCAAATGCTTTTTTTAATTTGAGGAAGGCAAGTCCTGTGAAATCATTGTTCTTTATTTGTTCGTAGGTAATGCTTATTATGTCAAGGGCAGCATGTGTACTTGAGTGGTTGGTTGGGACAAAATCCATATTGTGTGGGTAGGAGTGAAGAGTTTTTATTAAGAAAGCTGGAAATCCTTTTGTAGATTAGTTTTTCTATTATTTTTGAAAAACACGATAATAGCGAAATAGGTTGGCAGTTGGAAATTTCTTGTTTACTGCCACACTTATAGACAGGTATCACCTTGGCAATCTTTAGTTTTTCAGGAAATATTCCATATATGAATAAATAATTAACCAAAGCTGCAAGTTGGGGGCAACAATACTAGAAACAGGCCGAAGAAAATACGGGGAAATGTTATCACAACCAAAAGCTTTGTTAAGATTTAAAGCATGTAGTTCATTGATAACTTCGTTAATATGGGCTGGTTCCAGGTAGATCGAGATAGGGACACGGTTCCTTAAGTAACTGAGATAACCGTTCTCGTACCCAGGTTCAACACTTTCAGCTAGCTTTTTACCAATATTACAAAAAAAGTTGTTAAAATTATTGGCAACAAGCTTTGGCTGGGATATTTGCACTCCGTTAACATTAACACTATCGATAACTTGTGTTGACTTGTTTTTGTTGGATAACAGTGAATTTATGATTTTCCAAGTTTGTCTGGCATCGCTCTTGTTTGTGCTAAGTTTGCGTTCAAAATACTGGTTTTAGCTAAAAATTTCAGTTTAGTTAATTTGTTAGAATATTTCTTATATATAAGCTTACGGTAATTGCTTCCTTGCCTATTAAGAAGTGGGTTTTATACATTTTTTGTTTATTTTTTATTGACACGTAAAGTCTTCTAGTTATCCAAGGTTTTTTTTGTAATTTAAGTTATTATTTTTACGAGAAAGTTTTTTTAGTGGAGCGTGGTTATCAATTACATTTTTTATTGTATCAATCAGTTCCGAAAATTTGTCATTTAAACCTTCGGAGGACACATTCGAAAGAGAAGACATGAATTTGTGCATGCTTCCAGTTAATTCCTCACAATAAGCAGCTAAGTCGAGATTCCGTTTATCACTGTAGTAGCATGTTGAATACTTTGTTGGTACCCTAAAGTCAGAAACAAGGCAAAATATTGATCTGTGATGTCACAATTAAGAACACCTGGGGTTATGGGGTGGGTAATACTGTTAGTAAGGATGTGATCAATCGTGGTTGAAGAGTTTTCCGTAACTCTTGTGGGTTTGGTTATTAGCGAGTGAACACCATTACTTTCAAGCATGGTAAGATAACTTTTAGAGAGGGTAGAAAGGTCAGAAACGTTGATATTAAGATCATCTAGAATGAAATATGTTTTCCTTTCATTGTTGAGTTTAGTCAGAGTAGTGTCAAGAGCTTCAACAAAACCAGATTGATTTGATCGGGGATGTCGATAAACTGCACCTATTATTAGTTTATATTTAGAATTGTTAAGATCAATGGATATCCATAAGCTTTCACAGTCGACACTATCGATTTGAAAATTATTTATGACTTTGAATTTGTACTCCTTTGAAATATATATTAAAACACCGCCTGCAGAAGTACAAAAATTTTCATACACATATTCATAGCCCTGTAGCGATATATTAACAAGAGGTTTTCCTTAATGCGTGTTTCGGTAACACAAATAATATCAGGAGCATTTTCAAAAGTTTTAAGGAATTCATGCAGAGTATCAATATTTTTTTGAATAGACCTAATATTTATATGCAGTGCGAATAGCAGGTTATTGTGATTATCTCTAAACACAGACGAACTGGGATCGTAATAATCACACAATCTTATATTTGAAGATAAACAAGATGCAAGCGATTCATTCAAATCGAATTCATTTTCAGGATTAAGGGTGACGGCCTGACTCGTTCGCTTAGAATGTAGAACGCTATTACTATTACAATGAGACAAAATACGCCGCTTGTAAATTTGCGCCTTAGAACAGACAAGAGGTAACGCGGTAATAATAATGAGGGTCTGACACAGATTTCTATCACAGCTCGATTAAGGTCAATAAATTCAATAAGCGTCAGTTTGTTGAGGAAGCGAAAATCTACCAGACATCTGGGATGTTCGATTATTTACAGTGTAACCTCGATTAGGTTGACCTCGTTCAACGTTGAAATAGCAACAATTAGCAACCTCACACCAATCCATCATCAGCAGGTGTTGGATACATGCACTAAGAAACCAACCCCGCCAACCGGGTTTTTAAGTAGATATAGACGTCATAAGATTAGGCGTAGACAAAAGACAAACATTTCAGCTTAGCTCAGGCTAGTAAAAATAGAAAAGTAGTTGATCACAAATCAATTCGTCTGCCGCCCGCCGACTGCAATTGCCAATTAGCAACCGCAACCGCCAACTGCCAACCGCCAAACGCCAAACGCCAAACTGCCAAATCGCCAAAGTGCCAATTGCCAGCCGCGACCATCCAATTGCCAACGGTTTGGTTGCGAAGTTTCGGTCTTTTGGGTGTTCATATATTTTAGAAAGTTTTAAAACAAATGAATACATGAATTCAACAAGGGCCCAATTACCAGAAATGTGATTTTGAGATAAACGCGTTTTATTTTTTACTGCGATTTATCTTAGTGCTGGAACTTCAATATTGGTTATATGTTTAGATATACTGGTAAGTAGTAATAAGCATGAAAATTTCATCAGGGAAAGGTTCTGCTACGAAACTATGGGGAAGTTAATCTACCAAAATTGGGCCCTTTTACAAATCAACAAGATTGTATGTGTTACCAACTCTTTTTTGACTATTTTATTAATAAAAAAATGGGCACAGAATATAATAAGATTGATTCAACTACACAGAGAAAGGCAAACTATCATGCAGCAATGTTTACAACATTTCAAAGTCGTGGTTACTCTTCATAATCGGAGTTTTCTTCGGGTTCACTGTGAGGCATGTGCGCATTCAAGGTCTTTATGTATTCTCTTCCCTCTTCTCCCAGATAGCCTATGGCTCCAGTGACTGCACATCTTTTTCTTTCTTAGGATTAACTGAACATGGACCACTGTGTAGGGGTTCAGTGGGGTATTCCACCCGGGTGAATGCTGGCTTTAAAAGGCGAAACTTTTGTTCCATCGTCCCATTCATGTCTGTAGAGGTTACGATTTGTAGCTTGTTAAGAGCATCAGAGTTAAAAACTTTGAACTGTGTTATTTTCCAGTCCTTCACGTTGGTTTTGTAGCATTTACCAAGCGCAGCTTTGAAATCTTTCATTTGATTTCCTTTCATGAAGGTTAGCTGGAAACGCTCGCGTATCATTTCGTTCCATCCGGAGTACAACTCCACATGGTCTCGTCTTCTCTGCATCCTCTCGATAATGCCGAACTGTCGGTCACATGGTTGGTAACTGTGACCGCGCATGGGCAGACGGTGTGTTACAGAGTCAAATCTGCCATTCAATTCACTACTAAAGTATGCAAGTATTGCACCATGGAATTGTTGTGGTTTTGGCCACGACACCCATCGGTAAATACATGCAATTTGCGTGCATTTGCATCAAGGTGATTAGTGATGTAGTCGTGAAGGCAGCTCAAGACCTCATTTACACCCCTTCTAGACTTTGTTTCAGGCCAGGTATATATCCTACTTTTACCAGTTTTTGCAGAATGTATACCAAAAACAAATAACCACAGCTGCCGGCTATTAAACACATCCCCTGTTGCAATGTGTGGATATGGCATATTTTGCTTAAAATCAAAACACAGACACTCTGTGTCCTCTTGGTCTTTCGCCAGTGCAGTTTTTTCTTTCAGTGCCGTATAGAATACTTCGGCTTTTCGCTTGGTTATATCACGATTGACTTTCAGTGCTCTCTTAGCCGCACCGTTTGATTCAGACTGTATGACAAACTAAACTAGTGTTGCCAATTCTAGTATTAATAATCTTTATTCAAAGGAAAGTAATCTAAAAATGCAAAAATAATGTTCAATACATAAATAGTAAGCTGCTGCTATATTTAGCTACAGCTGTAAAAGTCCCACGAGCAAAGTCCCACAGACTACACAAAGCCAGCACTGTTTTCGCTTTAGCTGACTGAATGCAACAAGGGCCCAATTCCACCAGTTGGGCGTTTGTTGCATTCAGTAGAAATATTGACCGAGCATTTTTCACGTTTTAGTTATAGTAAATCGGCCGTTTTGGCACGCATCATTTAGCGGACACCAAGAAGAGGAGAAAAACACAAAAAAGTGAAAATTGGCAAAATGTGGAATTGGGCCCTTTTTGAATTCACGTAGGCTATTCAAATGCTTTATTTGCGCAAAAACTCTTTATATCATATCACATCAGTTTATCTTGATATGATGTGAACAGCCATTGAGTAAACTGCAAACCTAGTGTATGTTTAAAGCCTGCTGAAGTTGACCGAGATCAGTGATCTTGTGACCTGTGAGGAGTTGAGAGTGAAAGTCCTTGAAGGGGTGAAGAAACGATTCATCAAGTGCTACAACGACATGAAATGCGTTGTGGCATCATGTCTTCATCCCTCCTTCAAGACGTCGTGGCTACAATTTCTGCACTACGTTTCCACGGATGATGCTGACGCACTGCGAGAAAAAGTCAAGACAGATGTAATTCGACTGTTGCGGGAGACATCAAGCCAGGTTGATACTGAGAAGAGTGACGCCAACACCACTCCGAAGATGTATTTTTTGATATGTTGGCGCCATCCCGTGAAACGTCGGTGCAGAAGGAAACAGTAATTGTGGACGCCTTTTTTTCGGACAGGAGCAAGTCCTTGAGCTTTTCAAAAACCGAGTTAAAACATCTGTTCATGAAATACAACTCCCCAAATCCTTCCAGTGCAGCGGTGGAGAGACTTTTCTCTGTTGGAAAAGATGTGCTTAAGCCAAAGCGGGCAGGACTTAGTGACTCTCATTTTGAAATGTTCGTGTTTTTGAAAGATGCCTAACAATAAATTTCCCTTAGAATGTGTTTTCTATAACGACGTTAAAATGACAGTGTAAACGAATGATAACATTCGTTTTCAAGGTCATTTTTACGTCACTAGGGACTTGAAGAGTGTTTCCTAGTGTCATTTTAGACAAAAGTAGCGGTAGCGCGCGCTACTTTCGTCCGAGTAGCGGTAGAAATGTTAAAATTTTTCATAGATTTTAATGATTTAAATATCATTTCCTTCTGCAGCATGGTTCCAACTTTAAATATAATCGGGCGTGTTTTACTTACACTAGTTGCACGTCCTTTCGTTGTTGATCCCAGACGATGACAATCAACAATGTCTATGTCGTCACATTTCAGTGTATTATTCAATAAATTCTTAACTTTTTCCACAGTTTTAGCTTTCGTTTCCCATGCTTCTTTATTAATTTCGTGAATGAGTATATTCATTCTTTTACTGTATTGATCTTTTTTTAGATTTACCTTTTCGATTTCTTGTTTGAAGTTCTTTAGCTCCTCACGAACGTCATCATACTTTTGTTCAAGATAGCAAGGGATGCGATATCTGCCTATCTGGAATGCGCGTAGCCTATGCTTGACCGTGAGAACAGTTATAAAAAACTATACTTGTTTACCAGAATTCTAATCATCATTCTAAGTTGTAGCTATAGCTGAGCATTACTTTTCAGCGATTTTAGGAAGGGTTGCGAGAACTGGTATGTGGTTTTAAAAGAATCCCAACAGGGAAAATGCTTAACATTTTGCTTTTCAACTTTTTTTTAAGTCAACTGCTCAAGGAGGAGGGGGGGGGGGGGGCGTTTTGGATCAAATTCAATCAGCTGTCACGTGTGATCCGCTGGTGCTATTTTAACAGAACTTGCACTGCTGGTGTGTAAAAATTTAGTTGTTTATAAGTTTTGAAAAGTCAATATTCTAAAATTTTCCAACGAGTTGCTTCTTGCTATTCTCTCCATTTTGTAAATCACATTTTTTTCACTTTTCACTTTTCAAAAGTGATCTAATTTTAAACTAATTATACAAACAGCCTTTTATACTCCAATTCAAGGGATTCTTAGCCATGCCTGCGCGCACCACTAAGAGGTGTGATACCTGTTCTTTGGGAGTGCGGAGATGCGGAATCCTTAGTGTTAGTTAGAAAATTACGTTGAAACTATGTTCTTGTATACTATAGCGGGTTGTTGCGCAATATAATGTTCAGCCGTTTTAGAAAGAGCGAGATGTCTGGATCGTGATTGCAAGGTGGTGCCAATAGATAAAATAGGTTAAGAATTACTGCTCTAAGTGAAAGAAAATTAAGCCACAGTTACGGTACTTCATAGGGTTTGGGAGCAAGGCTGTTACAAATCTGGCTGTGACCAACTGACCAACACGTTTAGCTGGACATGATTGGATAGATACTTCTAAGTTCTACCGAACGGACAATCTATGTTTAGTGTTACGATATTTTTGTAATGTGTTGTTAATTTGACTTGCTAGAAAATGTGATTTCATTCTACAGTAAATTATTATTTTTTGTGCATTAATTTACTTAAAGACCACGAAACCGTTTTTCTGTTTCCTTGACAGTAGAGGTAATTGATTGCAACAAACGCAAACCTACTGAAATAACTATTCATAAGTTGGTTTGACGCGGGTTGCTTTGTCTGTGACTTTGATGAATGCGAATGGATGAATGCCAAAGCAATCAATTAAGGATTGGTCTTCAAATGAAATACAACAAAGCTTAACTTTGAACAAAACTATGACTTAAACCTAACCCCACAAAAAGAATTAAAGTATTATAACCTTTCAACAAAAACTCTTTTGTTTGGGATAAGTAACCAATTTATTTTTAAAGGCTTGCAAATCATCCATAGGTTACATTGATACAACGTTTGCGAAGGTCTGCACATGTTGAATCAATAACATATGGAGAACTGCTTTGCTACCTGGGTTATAACTCAATGTGAACAATCGTCTTGTTTGATTAACTATCTTTTCTTTGCCATTTCCTTGCATTGCGTCAATTTGTAAGCTAGACAGACTAAGGTAAGCTGTTGGTGCTGTAGTTACTCGCAATGATCATTTACACTGACTGCCATATTATGAAAGTTGTTGTGTTTAAATGCAATTTTGTGTAACTTCATGTTTACATATTTGCAGGATTATAGATTATTATTAACCAGTTAACATTGGAAGCAGAATGAAGTGGAAAAACTATAAAAGTAATCACGCTTTAGAAATTTTGTCAATATTGAACAATGACAGAATCAAAATGAAAAACTATTGTGATGTCACTTTAACTGCTGGATCTAATGACTTCGCTGGACACAAATGTATCCTTGGAGTGTTTTCAACATTTTTCTCGAAAATGTTTTCTGTTGAAATGCGAGAAAAGTATGAAGGAAAAGGAAAAGTCCAAGGAGTGACTGAAGAAACACTTGAAGCTGTTTTAAGCTTCATTTACACTTGTGACATCACAATCACAACTGAGAATGTGTATGACCTAATAGAAGCAGCAAATTACTTGGAGATTCCCTACTTGAAGGAATTCTGTGAGGAGTTTTTATTTGAGGAAATTGATGCAATAAACTGTCTACATATTCGATCATATGCAAAGTTGTATGATCTTGACAAACTTGTAGAAAAAGCAGATTTTGTGATTTCATACAATTTTGAAAGTTTAATCAAGGAAAACGGTTTCAACGAATTGAAAATTGAAGACATTAAAGAAATACTTGAAATGGAAAATAAACATGTGACGTCTGAGGAAATTGTCTTCCATGGAATGATTGAATGGATCAAACATGACGTCGATGCACGTAAGCAACACTTGATTGGGCTTTTCAGTTTATTGAAACTTGAAAAGTTGTCTTTGGATTTCTTGCAAGATGTTGTCAGCCAAGAAGAACTGATCGTGAATTCCAATGAATGCCTCAAAATGTGTTTTCAATCAACACTTTCTAGAGTTCGAGTTCAACAAAACAATCAATTTGTTGTTAAGCAACAAACTGTAGATAAATTCTTCATTGCATTTGATGTGAAGCAATTGTTGAAATATGATCTCATAAAAAAAGAATCAAAGACGCTTCCAAACCCATTATTTGATCATAGTAAGGGATCAGTGGTACTTCATAAAATCAAAGTTTACGTCATAAGTGGAAAGTATACCAACACAATGGAAAGATTAGACTTGGACGACCAGGAGTCAGGTTGGAAGGAATTAGCTTCTACAAATGTAAGGAGAGAAGGTGGTGCTTCTGTTGTTTTCGATGATCGAATTTACAATTGTGGTGGAGTATTTTCAACGCAATCTGGAGAATGTTATAACATTGTCGAGAACAGATGGAACAGAATTGACGACTTGACTGAACCACGTTATCACTTTGCCTTGGCTGCTAACAGCGGAGGAATATATGCAATTGGTGGTTTCAACAATAATTACATCAGCTCTGTTGAACGTCACGATCCTCGCCAAGGTGGTTGGAATATTGTTTGTTCAATAAAAATAGGTAGATATGGTCTAGCAGGTGTTGTTCTCAATGATCAATTATACGCAATAGGAGGATACAACAAAAACAATCTCAAATCAGTCGAACGGTTAGATTTACGGAATCAAGTTTGGTGCAATGTTGCAGAGATGAATCATGCAAGATGCTATCATGGAGCTTGTGTTTTAAATGGGGAAATATTAGTCGCTGGAGGAGGATTAGATATCGTTGAAGTTTATGATCCAAAGAACAATGTTTGGAAAATTGAAAAAAGAATTTCTGAATTTAACCCAGCAAGACCCACTGCGACATATATCTAACATAACCTTTGATAAGTGATTATTTGTGAATTTTGCTTTTTTTTTATTCAATTCTACCATTAATATCCAGTGTGACACCAGTGTAACATTTCCTATCCAATTTTGATTGGTTGCTTGCAGTCATATGACTTCAGTGCTTTTTCAAAGACAGCTACTTTCAGGCTTTCTGTTGTAGCTCTGAGGTAGTGAAAGTTGGCCATCCATCTACTGCTTTAAAAGTAATTTTGTCAGTTTTTACTTTGATATAACTGTTCCACAACTATCAGTGTTTTGTTACTTAACATGCTTGACTTGTTGTTGGCATGTAGATTCGCTTGCTATGCTTATGCATACCAAGCTTCATGCATGTTCCTGAAATGCATATTGTCTTTTTGAATTTTATTTTTTATAAAATTGTTGTCATATCTTCACTGTTCAAAATCAAACGTTTTTGTTCAAACAATTTAAATACATTATGTTTGTTGTTGTACATAGTTTAACCTGACAAACTTGCAGTTAAAAGTACTGTCTTCAATTTTGTTTATGACGAAAATAAGAGTGATTTTTATTGTTGTTGCTGCCACGGCTGACTCAAGAATACGGCCTGATTTGTCACATTGAACAGGCCAGTTCTCACAGGCCGACTGCATTCAAATTGCATGTGGCCAAATGTACTGTTGGAACTTAACTATGGCTCAACAAAACCCTGGGATAGTCAAAATGTTTGTTTTGGAACCATAACACTTCATATATAATACAATATATTAGATATAACAACTTGAATATTGTTTAAGACAAGATAAAGTTCAGCAATACTGGATGATAAATGTTCAAATATCGTAAGTTGAGACCAGTCTTTTATTCCCTTTAGTTTGTCATAACAGAGTCAAAATTACACCGCTTTTTAAAGTAATATATTTGTTCTAGTTTATCGAAAGCCCTTGCTAGGAAAGCCAGTCTTCCGTATTATGATATTCAAGATACCAAATTGGGTGCTGAATGCAGAGCCTGAGATAGACATTGGATACTTTTGCATTGGCATCCTCTGTCACTGTGATAGTTTGTTTACATAGATAAGTTTTTCCAAGACATCATACCGTTTGGAAACTCAGGTCCAGTGACTCCAGTCATGATAGCAGAATACAGCACTAAGCAGTAACAAACAGAAATTTGCGATTTCTTTAAAGTTTCTCAGCTTGCGAAGACAAATTTCTCTTCACTGGTGATTGTTGAACCAGTCTTGATTATATTTATCCATTTACACTTACAGTAACATTGAACAGGTAAAGGTCTAATCAGTACTCAATCCTGTGTTTCTGAAAAACAAAAACACTTATTTACAAAGACCTGTATTAATGCTACACTTCTAACTACTAGAGTTTGCAAATTGGGTAATTTGGTAAGCTAACTGCTAAATGGTAGTATTATCAGGTTGTTTTTGTATATCACTTTCAACAAAACTTAGATAGTATTGCATAAACACATATTTTAACCACGGCGTTGCAACACAATAATAATACTTAATGCACTAACTAGAGTATGGCAGCAGCTGCCGGGAGCATCGTCCAAGTCTTAAATTTACATCAATGTTGCTGCAGATACAATTTAAAAATAAAACACCTTGCAAAATACACTACTATGTGAAAACTTTTTAACACTAAAAATTGTTGCAATCTCATGGCAGTAATGTTCTAATCTGAAAGGTCCGAAAAGAACTGCGCCTGCGCGGTCCTGCATTGCTTGCTCAGACAATCATGTGATTGCGATTTGTAGGACGAAGTGATTAACTGCTGCATTAGACTGCCGCATTAGTCGATGCAGGGGAAATAAATCCGGCGTGTTACTTGCTTTGCAGAAAATGTAGCATATCTCGCCGTATTCTTTAGTGCGCCGTGTTGCAGCAAATTATTCGATAAATTATTCCACGTTAAACATTGATAATAAGTTATAACTTGCAAGGCAGCTTAATAGAATTTGTAATTACTTGTAGAAGTTGGAAAACACCAAATCTACACTACATGGTTGATACCTTTTAATTAAATAACTCATAATGTAATGAAATTAATTTACTTGTCTTTTGACAAAGGGAACTTTCATTATTAAAATAATTTGGCTGTGATTTAAGCAACGAAATCAAAGGGCAAGTTTTGATCAAGTTATTTTACAATTGTTTTATGTCTTAAAACCGTGCTAGAAAGTTTATGATGGAATTGGGATGGAATGATGGAAGATTGTCTTCATTCCATCATCCAAATCTTCCATTCCTTTCCATCTTGGACATTTTCCAACTATCCCAAAATTTGCTTCTATTCCATCCCATCCTATGCCCTGCTTGTAGTAACCTACATTCGGAAATTGATATGTAAATAAGATAGGCAAGGCACAACAATACAACAGGGTTGAGCATTATAACAATATATGTTACGTAATAAAATTAGTTTGCGTTCTTCTGGTGACTATATACTAGGTTACCTCGTGATGTTAAAGATGATAACTAGCTTTTGTATTTCCGACGTTTCGTCAGTCAGGAAATACAAAAGCTAGTTATCATCTTTAACATCACGAGGTAACCTAGTATATAGTCACCAGAAGAACGCAAACTAATTTTATTACCAAATGCCTGGTGAACAGTCTCTCTCTGTTTTTAATATGTTACGTATTTACAAATTGTTTTAACAATCTCACGTTTTCGACTTAACTTAAGCCTTCTCAGGAAATACGATTTTAAACGCTGCGTATTTCTTGATGCTTGTAGTCAGTTAGCTAGTTACCTTCAAGAAGTTGAAATTTGTTGCATTTTTATAAATATTTTCAGATTTTTGATGAGGGCTTAAGTTAAGCCGAAAACGTTTGATTGTTAAAACTATTTGTTAATATGTAAAATATATTGTTATAATGCTCAACCCTGTTGTAGTGTTGTGCCTTGCCTGTCTTTGGTACAAGAAAGCAAACTCTCTCCCGAAACTATGGTATGTAAATATTTTGGAAACTCTGGTAACTTTACGGCCACGATAACCAGGGTTGGAAGTAACGACTAGTTGTCACTATTCGATAGCGTTACTCGTTGCTTTCTGAATATCGAATACTTATGCGTACCCATTCCTTTTCAAAATAAATATCGAACGCGTTATTCACTGCTTTTTTATGCAAGCAACGAAATTATTATTCGTTTTTCACTAATCGATATTTAGGAGAACTGCTGAGTCATTTTTTGTTGTTCACTTACTTCGTCGTCAAAACGAATATACGAGATTTAGTTTTCGGATTACTATCCGACCTAACCCCCTTCCGGTTTTCGAACTTTAAAGGATTAACGAAACTTTTGTGGCAACACAGTTCAGAAAAACCATGCCAGTGAGAGCCGTTAACAGTGTTGCCAACCTTGCAGTTTTTCCGCAAGTTTGGGCTTGTTTTTTTCGAGTTTGCGTATTTTTTTTGAGTTTGCGGGTTGCTTGTTATTTTTTAAAATTACTTTAAGCAATTGCTATTCATTGCTTTTTTTAAGTATCGATAGCGGAAAGTCATTGCTTTATTGGGCACTATCGAATAGTGAAATAATAATTGCTTTTTGACTAACAACTTCCAACCTTGACGATAACTTATGGAACGTTACATTGGACAGACATATTCTGTATGCCTTCATTTTGAGACGACGATTATTACACTGTTAAAAAATTTCGTAATTTTACTGTCAAAAGAGCAGTAGAATATTACTATCTTGTTACAGTACTTGAAATTACTGGCCATTTTGTGGTATATTTACTAGACAAAGACGTTTTTTTACTCCAAATATAGTAGAATCACTGATTGAGCAGTTTTAAATTTTACTTCTTTTCGTAGTAGATGATTTCACTTCTTTTTTGGAAGTGAATTTACTGGTCTGTGAAAGTGCTTTGCAATTTTACTGACAAAAATAGTAAAATTTCACTGACTTTTTATAGTTTTTTTTTTTAACTTGCATTGGCAGTAATTGTAAGCTACTATAGGTACGGTAGGCAGTAGGCTACATGGGCAGTAACATTTTATTAACACCGTTGTTTTAGTCCGATTAGGCTACTATACTCCTGTGCAGCAATATATTTAGCACTTCTACGAAACGTCAACCTTTTTTCCGGTCAACATATTTATGGTCACACCAGCACATTCTCGAAACAGTGGGCTGCTACGTTATGTCATGCCTTTCTGTTTTGATATCTGATATAGGCTACCTTGGGCGGCAATATAGAGTTCATGGGTTAATTGAAACAATCATGACTGGAAGGGAAGTTTGCTAGAGATCCGAACTCACGGGCCTCCAACAAAAATGTTTGAATTGTTTGTAATATTGGTTCCTTAAAAATGCACTGAAAGTACCAGAGAGTCGAACCGAACCCGAGTTTTATAGTCAAACGGTTCGACTCTCTGACCAAAACCCGAGAATTATTATCACTTATCAGTCGTCAGCCAATGGGCTGGCGAATGTTATCCTGGTCCGCGCTCAATTTCCCGCCTTACGGCTCAGAATTTGCAGAGTCTGATTAGCGTTGCCAGATGGGGAAATAAGATACCAAATTTAAAAAAATTCTGGTGAAACTCAATTTTAGAGGCCTTTGATGCCAAATTTTTTGAATTTGGGACCAGAAAACTTTTTGGTGAAATCTAGTGAAATTTTCCCCCAATCAATTTTTTTCAAGAAAGTTTTTTTCAATTTTTTTAAACTTTTAAGCGAAAAATCCCCGCTCGCATAGAAAACGTATTGTCAGAGGTTTGCGCATGCGTGACGGCAGTGTCTTATGTCTTAAAAACTATTTGTATTTTTAGGCGAAATTGTTTTATTTAGGGTGTTTTACGTATCTGGTGAAGTTGTATGCAATCTGGTGAAATTTTATTTACTTTTTGGTGCTAAGCATCTGGCAACACTGAGTCTGACAACTGAGACTGAGCATGTGCAAGGCTGCAAGCATCAAGATTCAAGCATGGTTGCAGGAATAGTGCAGTAACTTTGTTACAGCTGGTTTTGTTGCAGTCATAGGTTTCAGATAGATAGAGGAAGCGTGTCAATAGCAAAAGTAGCATCGTTAAACCTGTACAGTATCACTGAACAGGTAACAAGTTTAATCCTACAAATGCTATCTTAGCTGATTTTTTTACGTTTACCATGGACAAATGAGAACAATAGCGTACGGTACCATTGAAATTAATTTATTTCGATGCTTTTAGTTAGTTAACTGCATTAAACTGCTACGAAATTACATAGTTAAGCTATATGCACTGAACAACAATGACTTAGATCAGGCAGGTCGGTCTGTCAATCAATGCAGTGAGGCTCTGCCCCTTCCCTACAATTTTCTAAGGCAGTGGCTATTTGACCGGCGCCGGTCTTTGAATCTGAAACACTATTTGACCGTTCATGACGTCACTATACAGGCACCTTTTTCTCTTTTAAACCAAAAGATGAGAAGCGCGTATATAAGTTCTAAGTTCGACAATTTTATTCAACTCGATCCGTGGCGCGTAAGATACCGTACTTCGTTGGCTTCTATCCTAGAGGGAATGAGTTCGATACTACCCGGAATCATTCTTTTTTCTTTTTCTTTAGGCAGTGGCTATTTGACCGGCTCCGGTCTTTGAATCTGAAACACTATTTGACCGGTCATGACGTCACTACATAAGCGCTTTTTTCTTTTTCTCTTTCAAAGCAACAGACGAGAAGCGCCGATATAAGTTCTAACTTCAACACGTATTCTCCAACTCAGACCGTGGCGCGTGCGATACGTCTCTGGCTGCCAATTTAGAGGGGATGAGTTCGATACCATCCGGAAGCATTCTTTTTTTTTCTTTTTTTTTTGGCAGTGGCTATTTGACCGGCGCCGGTCTTTGAATCTGAAACACTATTTGACCGGTCATGACGTCACTCTATAGGCACTTCTTTCTTTTTCTCTTTCAAAGCAAAAGACGAGAAGAGTGCGTATATAACTTGTAAATTCGACGATTATCTTCAACTGATTGGATGGCGCGTGGGTTACGTCTTTGGTTGGTGTTCCAGAGGGAATGAGTTCGATACTTCGCGGAGGCGTTTTTTTTTTAATTTTTAACTAAATTTTGACCTGAAGTGACTCAATCGTTAGGCTGCTGCATTTTTGTAGTCAATTTTTATTTTCGGAAGCCTACAGCCCAATTTTTTATGTCTTTTCAACTATGAGTAATAAAGTCAGAGTTTTTTAATTTTCTTGAATTTGAGAATTTCTCTGGATAATTTTCCGTTCGTCATAAGAGGATGTGACCGTGTTTGCCGAACGACGCAAAAATGTAATGCGTCGTTCGGCAAACATGGTCACATCGCAAAAACGTAATGGGTCATTCGGAAAACACGGTCACGGAAAATTATCCAGAGAAATTCTCAAATTCAAGAAAATTAAAAAACTCTGACTTTATTACTCATAGTTGAAGACATAAAAAATTGGGCTGTAGGCTTCCGAAAATAAAAATTGACTACAAAAATGCAGCAGCCTAACGATTGAGTCACTTCGGGTCAAAATTTAGTTAAAAATTAAAAAAAGAACGCTTCCGCGAAGTATCGAACTCATTCCCTCTGGAACACCAACCAAAGACGTAACCCACACGCCATCCAATCAGTTGAAGATAATCGTCGAATTTACAAGTTATATATTATACGCACTCTTCTCGTCTTTTGCTTTGAAAGAGAAAAAGAAAGAAGTGCCTATAGAGTGACGTCATGACCGGTCAAATAGTGTTTCAGATTCAAAGACCGGCGCCGGTCAAATAGCCACTGCCTTTTTTTTTTATATCTAAATTTTGACCCGAAGCGCATTTTTGTGGTCAATTTTTAATTTGAGTAGCCTACAGCCCATTTTTTATGACTTTTCAAATGTGAGTAATACTGTTAGAGTTTTTTTAATTTGCTGGAATTTGAGAATTTCTCTTGGTAATTTTCCGATCGTCATAAGTGAACGTGTGCTGCCGAACGACCCTACATTTTTCTCTCAAGTTAGTTATATATAATACAATACTTCTTTAAAAAATGGTTTTACCATTATCATTTCTTTTAAAAGAAGTATTGTATATAACTAACTTGAGAACTATACTTGAGAACTATTAACCAACTTGGACTGTAGGCTACTCAAATTAAAAATTGACCACATAAATGCGCTTCGGGTCAAAATTTTGATAAAAAAAAAAATGAAAAAAAGAATGCTTCCGGATGGTATCGAACTCATCCCCTCTAGATTGGCAGCCGGAGACGTATCGCACGCGCCACGGTCTGAGTTGAAGAATACGTGTTGAAGTTAGAACTTATATCGGCGCATCTCGTCTGTTGCTTTGAAAGAGAAAAAGAAAAAAGTGCTTATGCAGTGACGTCATGACCGGTCAAATAGTGTTTCAGATTCAAAGACCGGACCCGGTCAAATAGCCACTGCCTTTTCTTTAACTAAATTTTGACCCGAAGTGCATTTTTGTAGTCAATTTTTAATTTCAGTTGCCTACAGCCCAATTTCTTATGTCTTTTCAAATGTGAGTAATGGTAATGGTATGTAAATGTAATGCAACTCAAATTAAAAATTGACTACAAAAATGCACTTCAGGTCAAAATTTAGTTACAAAAAAAAAAGAACGCTTCCGGGTAGTATCGAACTCATTCCCTCTAGAATAAGAGTCGGCGAAGTATCGCACGCGCCACGGATCGATTTGAATAAAATTGTCGAATTTAGAACTTATATACGCGCTTCTCGTCTTTTACTTTGTAAGAGAAAAAGAAAAAGGTGCCTGTATAGTGACGTCATGACCGGTCAAATAGTGTTTCAGATTCAAACACCGGCGCCGGTCAAATAGCCACTGCCAAAAAATTACTAGGCATGGCTGCTGCGACTGTCTTCAAAATGAGAAAATATTAGGTAGCCTACACAGATTTAAAAAAACAAGCTGTGACCCTAGCTAGAGAGTATATCTGCCTTATCTGGTGCTACGCCTTGCCCATGAGTAGCCAGGGAGTAACGACATTTGAGATGCAACTCCATTTTACCTCAGAGTGAAACCTCTGCCGTCAGTTGCAGTTTATAGGCCTAGTCAATGCCCAGGACTGTTAAAAAGTGAGAACTAAATAATTGAGTGGTTTATCCAGCTGTGGTGATAAAACTAGTGGTAGGCTGATCTTTCGTGTGTGACCAGCGTGAATAATTTGAGCAGCAGGTCCAGGGTGGTAAACGATAGACCCTCAGCCCTGGCCAAAGATCGAGAAGGAAAAATCCCCATTAGGCTACAGGAAGATGACCGGTACTTATTACCGGTATTATTCGTGACAATGTCTTATAATACATGTTTTAAACCAATTTAGGTTTTTTCATGCTTTCCTGAGCATGTGTTGTATTTCATTTCATTGAATAACTTGATACTTGGATATTATCCTTGTGCATTTATGATGTGCCGGGAGACAACTGGCGGCTGGGAGACAACTTGCCCATCTCAGTGGGATTAGTGGAACTGATTACAACATATTTTAAAGAAGATTGCTCAGCGATTTATCAATGCTTTGAGGTAACGTACATTTATTATCATTTACCTGCAAACACAGATTTTTTAATACCCAACCTTCCCATTCCCGGAAAAACATCCGACACATACTTTGCAAATTTATATATAGCTTATATATATAACTTGTGTGATATGAACACCATGCTACTACTGCTAATAAATTCTATTTCATTGCCTTCTTAGCGATAAGAGTGCGGCTATATGAATGTTTGACAATGTTTGTATTATTTTCAATATCTTAAAAATGTTGAATTCAATTTGTAGGATTCAGCTATCTCCCAGTTTGAAGAAACTCGTTTACCAGCATCCAATAATTGTGTGTTTTGGTAAGTTGTGAATGAGCGTTTGTACAATTTTGACTGATGTACAAGTGAACTTTTGAATTGTTCACCTAAATATGAAGTTGGTAAATGTAAATATGCACTAATTTCAGTGGTCGTAGTTTTATTTGTGCCTCATTGCATCTGCAGGGCCCACTCTTGCCAGTGCAGTGAAGTTTCTCGTATTCATCAAAGGCAACCTTGCAATGGAAACCAAGTTGTTTTTTTGTAGCGCTGGCTTACTTCTTCTGCTCATATTACGTCTTTGCAATGTCATATCCAGATAGTGCAGCTGCAAGTCTGGAGTTTATACAGAGGTATGTAAACCTGTAATGTGTTTAATTGTTTATGTATGAGCTAAGGAAAACAATAATGGAACTTCCTCCTTCACAAAGTCATTCATACCAGTGACAAGCTGGTCTGGAGTGGGATTCAAATCCACGAAGTTCTTGACAGTGTCTCTGTACTGCAGCTAGTAAGAACTGCACCCATTACCGGAGGGATTGCGTCTTAGACCACTCGGCCATCCAGACTGATTATTAGCAGAGGTGGGCACCCGCTACTTTTAAAGTAGCGCGCTACCCGCTACCGCTACTTGAGTCAAAGTAGCGCGCGCTACCGCTACCCGCTACCAATTTACAAAAGTAGCGCGCTACCCGCTACCGCTACTCGGGCCAAAGTAGCGCGCGCTACCGCTACTTCTTCCGCTACTTTTGTCTAAAATGACACTAGGAAACACTCAAGTCCCTAGTGACGCAAAAATGACCTTGAAACGAATGTTATCATTCGTTTACGTTGTCATTTTAACGTCGTTATAGAAAACACATTCTAAGGGAAATTTATTGTTATGCATCTTTCAAAAACACAAGCATTTCATAATGAGAGTCACTAAGTCTTGCCCGCTTTCGCTTAAGCACATCTTTTCCAACAGAGAAAAGTCTCTCCACTCCAGCACTGGAAGGAATGGGGGTGTTGTATTTAATGAACAGATGTTTTAACTAGGTATTCGAAAAGCTCAAGGACTTGCTCTTGTCCGAAAAAAAGGCGTCCACAATTGTTGCTTCCTTCTGCACCAACGTTTCACAGGATGGCGCAAATACTCCGAACAATACATCTTCGGAGTCATGACTGGTGTTGGTGTCACTCTTCTCGGTATCAACCTTGTTTGTTTGTTTATCTTTATCCTGCATTGCGGGAAAGCGGACTTGAGCGCTATGCATCGGTGTACGCCTTCCGACATACACCTGACCTACGCTGCAGCCGACGGCAATGTCTGTTTTCCGGTTGTCTACTCTACTTATGACTTAAATTTGGTACTACCCATTACTCGAAATCGATCACTAGGTAGAGGCAATTATCGTTAAGTTTCTTGCCTAGAGAAACAACAGCAAGTGCGGGTGGCTGGAGTCGAACATGCAGGCTCTCGACTGCGAGCCAAACGCGCTAACCACTCGGCCACGGCTGCCGACTTGCTTGATGTCTCCCGCAACAGTCGAATTACATCTGTCTTGACTTTTTCTCGCAGTGCGTCAGCGTCATCTGTGGAAACGTAGTTCAGAAATTGTAGCCACGACGTTTTGAAGGAGGGATGAAGACCTGATGCCATAACGCATTTCATGTTGTTGAAGCACTTGTTGAATCGTTTCTTCACCCCTTCAAGGACTTTCACTTTCAACTCTTCACAGGTCACAAGATCACTAATCTCGGTAAACTTCTTCCCGCAAATTGTGATGGTTGGAAGCAAGACTCCGTAATATGCCTTGGACTCGCCCTGGAGAATGTCTAAAGCCTGGCAAATAGGCTTCATCACACGGAGATATTCGTCGAAGAAGTTGACGTCAGCTAGAAAAGACCGAAACTTTGCAACCAAGCCAATTATATAGCTGCTTGACCACGCCAGTACTGCAAAAAAACAAGCATTTTTTTCAATTTAAATTGAAAAGTAGCGGGTAGCGGGAATGCGACTGAAAAAAAGTAGCGCCTCTCCCGCTACCGCTACTTTGCCATAAAAATAGCGCCGCTACTGCAGCCGCTACTCCAACTAAACAGTAGCGCCGCTACCGCTACTTTTACCAAAAAAGTAGCGCCGTTAGTAGCGCCGCTACAAAAGTAGCGCGCTACTGCCCACCTCTGATTATTAGAGGTGTTGAACTGTTAATACTAGTTATGTACGCAAGTTCCAAGCCACAACTCCAGAGGATGACGATTATTCTAAGGTTTGTGGAAGTGACAACGCATTCTGATCAATTTGAAGGTTTCACCACACGATGGTATTGTGGTGTAGTTACAAACATTGCTAAATATCACGGTCAAATTTGAAAACATCCACTGATATAACTTGTGTTGTTTCCTCAGATACTTTGCTCGCATTGGGGTCATCCGTCATGACAAGAAAAAGTGGGATGTGCACCCTAAAGTACTCCGACTGTGCAACGAGGTCATGCTTCGGCAGGGATGTTTGTTATGAAGATTGAAGCAAGTCAAGAAATTCACTGTTCAGTTGCTGCTGCTTCATGCTTCGCCGAAATATAGCCTCGGCTGAACTCTGCAGTTAAAAAAGCGAATCCACGTGTTCGTGAAACATCAAACAAAAAGCTACACTTGTATCATCTTGAGAAATATATTGTGAAAGATTGTCGCCAGTGAGGTCTGCTGTACACAATAAAAATTTATATCTGCAAATGCACGTGTGTAATATTTACTTGTAGAGAAAGTCATTTTACTCTCATAATGCCGTTTGTCACAAAAACTATTCGGGAAGTTATTTTGCTGCCTGTCCAGAGCATTAATTTTACTGATCAGAAACATTTAAAAAATGACTATCCAGAGCAGTAATTCTACTGATCAGAAACATTTAAAAAATGACTATCCAGACCAGTAATTTTACTGATCAGAAACATTTAAAAAATGACTATCCAGAGCAGTAATTTTACTGATCAGAAACATTTAAAAAATGACTATCCAGAGCAGTAATTTTACTGATCAGAAACAGTAAAAATATGACTGTCAACGGAAGTAAAAATACTTCCATTACAGTAAATAAAATTACTACTTAGGAAGTTATTTTGCTGCCTGTCCAAAGGACAGTAAAATTTTTTAACAGTGTATTAAAAATTTAAAAGGTAGCAAGATCAGTTTGAAGTGTAAACCTTTAGTGCTTTCTCATCCCGAGATATGTGTGCAATTTGTTTCATATGTAAAATGAAGTAAAATTGCTTGAACTTCTAAACGAATCGAAATTCTTCCTTAAATGTTTTTTTTTTCCGAAACGAAAACAGCATAAGATATTGCAACTTGAAACTAAATGTTTCGAAACTTTTGATCAAAGTTACGACATTTTTGTGTTATGTTGTTAATTTGATTTATTGTGAAATGTTGTTTAATTTAATCATTTTTTTGTGGACTGAGTGGCAATCAAATTGAAAATCGTGTAATCGTTCTGCATTCTCCTTGACAGTGCAAGTAAAATTTCTAGCAATAAAATTAGGCTCGGTGAAATACCCATGCATGAGTTCACTCTGACGTGCGTTGCTTTTCTGCATCTTTGTGAAACGATGCATGTTACAGTAAAGAGGCGTCACATTCTTTCAACCACAAAATGTCTTGTATGCGATTGGTGAACCACTCATTTTACATTCCAGCAAATCAGTCATATGTTACATTGACTTACTGTAGTTTGACTCGCACTGACTCTGGTACCAGCATGGCAAAGGCAAAAAAGAAGGATTGAAGTGAAAAGCAACAAACCGAACGCTCTTTTTCTACTTTTTAAACGAGGAAACTTTCAACTAAATAGGCAAACAGTTTGACGCTTTAGGTTATTTTTGCTTCTCTGTATAAACCTTAGGATAGTTTTAGAGAATAGGGAAAAAATGTTATTTATCTTTAAAAGTAAATTTCAGAACGTGTTTTCCATAACAAAGTTGAAATGATAGTGCAAGCAAATGTGATACTGACACGTGACGTCATTTGTTTTCAAGGTAGTTGTGACTTCACAAGATACTTGAATAGAGCTTCTGATTGTCAGTTTAAGACAAAAGTAGCGCGTAGATGTAACGGTAACGCGCTTTACTTTTGGCATATTGTAGCAATAGCTAGCTAGTAGCTGACAGAGCAGTTGTTTTTTGTGTTAGAGTTCATTCTTAAATATCAAACCATCACCATAATACAATAATATACATTTTTGCTAATGGTTTGGTGGGCTCGTAATCTGGCTATTAAGAAGATATTTCAACAAAAATACTTTTGCTTGCAATCACTGAACAATTCATTTTATTAGCCAGCAAATCAGTGACATGTGACATTGATTCAATGTTTGCAAACTTTGAATCAACGTCATCTGGAGAACTGATTTGCTGCCGGGTTACAACTCAAGTGAACGATTGTCCAGTTTCATCTGTTTGCTTCTCTTCGCCACATCTCTGCAGTGTGCCATTTCTAAGGTAGACAGGCAGTGAGTGCTGTAGTTCCTTGAAAGGGTCATTTGCTGTGACTGGAATATGGCAAGGTGCTCTCCTAGTTTTGGACTGTCTAAAGTTTTCATATGTAATTAATACAAAGATTAACAGATTAACGATAACTTTCATGTAAGCGATTAATTACAAAAATACTTTTCATCAAGAGCCGGTAAAATACCAAACTAAAGTTTAAACATTTTGTGTTGCATTGATGAAGACCAAATAATCCTTTAGTAGTTCTCTTTGACAGAAGAGCTAAAATTGATTGCAACAAAAGTAGGTGTAATAATATGCCAATGTACGACTTCACTTTGACGTTCGTTGGTTTGTTGACGTCATTGATAAAGGTGGATGGGTGAATGCAGCATCATTGCAAAGCATCAACCATTCAGCATTTCATCAGCCAGGAAAAATGCTACATGTTACATTGATTCAATGTCTGCAGACGCTGAATCAGTGTCATATGAAGAACTGATTTTCTGCCTGCGTGACAACACAAAGTGAACAATAATTGTATAGTTTAAATATTTACAATTGCTCACTTTTGCGAACGCAAGGCCTGGATTAAGTAACCCATTGTTTAAATATTTACTCATCTTCGCCTTATCCCTGCATTGTGCTGTTCGCAAGGCAGGCAGGCAGTTAGTGCTGTAGCTACTTGAAAGGATCATTTGCAGTGACTAGATTATGAAAGTTTGTTGTGTTCAAATGCAACTTTTGTGTAACTGCATGTTTACGTGTTCACAGAATTATAGAGGAAAATAGACTGGTTAATATTGGAAGCAGAATGAAGTCTAAACTCTATAAAAGTAATCACGCTTTAGAAATTTTGTCAATGTTGAACAATGACAGAATCAAAATGAAAAACTATTGTGATGTCACTTTAACTGCTGAATCGAACGACTTTGCTGGACACAAATGTATCCTTGGAGTGTTCTCAACATTTTTCTCAAAAATGTTTTCTGTGGAAATGAAAGAAAAGTATGAAAGAAAAGGAAATGTCCAAGGGGTGACTGAAGAAACACTTGAAGCTATTTTAAACTTCATTTACACTTGTGACATCACAATCACAAGTGAGAATGTGTACAACTTAATAGAAGCAGCTAATTACATGGGGATTCCCTACTTGAAGGAATTCTGTGAGAATTTTTTACTTGAGAAAATTGATGTAATAAACTGTCTACATATTCGATCATATGCAAAGATGTATAATCTTGACAAACTTGTAGAAAAAGCAGATTGTGTGATTGCAAAAAAACATTGAAAGTCTAATTAAGGAAAAAGTGTTCAACAAACTGAAATTCGAAGACTTTAAAGAAATACTTGAAATGGAAAATAAACAAGTGACGTCTGAGGAAATTGTTTTCCATGGAATGATTGAATGGATCAAACATGACGTCGATGCACGTAAGCAACTCTCGACTGAGCTTTTCAGTTTATTGGAACTTGGAAATTTAACTTTCGATTTCATGCAAGATCTCAAAATGTGTTTTCAATCCACACTTTCTAGAATTCGAGTTCAACAAAACAATCAAGCTATTGTTGAGCAACATAAAGCAGATAAACTTTTTATTATGTTTTATAAAAAGCAAGTATTGAAATACGATCTCATTAAAAAAGAATCAAACAAGCTCCAAAACACATTGTTTGGTCATACTGGTGGATCAGCTGTAAGTCACAAAAGGAAAATTTACCTCATAAGTGGAGAGAACGCCAATGCAATGGAAACATTAGACTTGGACGACAAGACGTCAGGGTGGAAGGAATTAGCTTCCACAAATGTTAACAGATGTTATGGTGCTTCTGTTATTTTCGATGATTGTATTTACAATTGTGGTGGACAAAAGGAGTGTCGTTCTCTACGATCTGGAGAATGTTATAACATTGACAAGAACAGATGGAACAGGATTGATGACATGAATGAAGCACGTTCCAACCTTGACTTGGTTTCAACCAGCGGAGGAATATATGCAATTGGTGGTTGCAATAATAGTGACTTAAACTCAGTTGAATATCACGATCCTCGCCAAGGTGGTTGGAATATTGTTCCTTCAATGAAAGTTGCAAGGCAAGGTTTTGCAGGTGTTGTTATCAATGATCTATTATACGCACTAGGAGGGTTCAACAACAAGAAGGGAAGCCTCAATTCAGTCGAACGGTTTGATCCATGGAACTACACCTGGTGCAATGTTGCGGAGATGAATCATGCAAGAATCTATCCTAAAGCTTTTGTTTTAAATGGGAAGATATACGTAGCTGGAGGAGGATCAGATGCTGTAGAGGTTTATACTCCAGAGAAGAATGTTTGAAAAATTGAGATAGAAATCCCTGGCCTTAAAAATGCCCAGTTTGTTGTTGGCATTTAGTTTTGTTTTTGGCCTACCATATGCCTTTCTCAATGTATATTATTTGTTTTATTGAGAGATAATTTTTTTAAATTTGTTGACTTCTCCTTACAAACTTAACATGTCGAATTATCAAATATGTTTTTTTTGGGTTGTGTATAGTCCAAGCTGAAATAATCAATAATGGTGACTTAAACTCAGTTGAATATCACGATCCTCGCCAAGATGGTTGGAATATTGTTCTATCAATGAAAGTTGCAAGGCAAAGTCTTGCAGTTGTTGTTATCAATGATCAATTATACGCACTAGGAGGGTTCAACAATAAGAAGGGAAGCCTCAATTCAGTAGAACGGTTTAATCCACGAAACCACACCTGGTGCAATGTTGCGGAGATGAATCACGCAAGAATCTATCCTAAAGCTTGTGTTTTAAATGGAAAGATATACGTCGCTGGAGGAAGATCAGATGCTGTAGAGGTTTATAATCCAGAGAAGAATGTTTGGAAAATTGAGATAAAAATCCCTGGCCTTAAAGGCATACTAAATGAAATTTTACTTATTTCTTTAGAACAGACCAGTGCACCTTCACTTTCTGTATTTGATCTTATTGTCTCTGAGACACGGAGATTTCCTGTTACCTTTTCTAAAAAGAGAATGATGAAATCATTGAAAATGTCGTCAGGGATTTGTTCCTCAACACCACTAACAGCAAGAAGACACCACTTCTCGTATTGGCGAACTACAGCATGCATGAAGCAGGACGCAAAACGATTTCCTCACGTTTCTATTTGCTTAAATTTAATCTTTAACTATAGGACATTAGCGTGGAAACGGTAAGCTACGAAACTAAATTTGTCCAAAATTTTAAATTCCTCTTCTAAAACAGTTCAAATACCACCAGAGAAAAAAATATGAAGAAAGTTCTGTGAAAAGAGATGTATGCTAAACAGAATATTTTAGAATCAACCAGAAACAAATATTATTATTACGCAAACTATTCGTAACCATTTTGCAAGCACTATCTTAAAACTACTATGTCTCAGTTTAATTTTATCTTGGACAACTTTTTAACACCTCTGTCTAGATAAGATGCTTCATACATATTTTTCCTTATTTTTTTATGTAGCCTCCATTAAAATTATGAAAACCCTTTTTTAAAGTAATCCCCATAGCCTAATACGTTACTCAAATGTAACCTGCTACTAGAGCTGGATTCAAATAAGTAAGTACTTAATTACTGTACTGACTTGAAAACCTTTACTTGTTAATTACTTAAGTAATTCTCAATTACTTGAAATTTTGAACTCCAGTAATTTAATTAATAAAAGCAAAAAATTACCAGATCTCCCTTGCACCTATTTTGATTCGCTTATCCCTTTTGTGTAGTTTTTGCCTCAAGTCAAAGTTAAATAAATTAAAGTTGTTAAAATTGTTAAATATCCTACTCGTGGGATTTGTGAAAGTGGCGCAGGATATTTAACAAGCTAAACTGCCCTTTGCATACACTCCAAGAAAACGTTTTGGTTCACATAAAAAGAGATGACATAAAAGGTTACAAAGCTAAAAGGAGTGTCTCAAAGCGCTTGAAAACCTAAAATCCTGCTTTGCCTCTTTCCTACCTTCAGTTGAGGCTGCAAGATGCTTCAGTGCAGCTGGACTATTTGTCTCTTAACTTAGGCTTTTTGTCTCTTAACTTTCTTTTTGTGATAGTGTGACTGATTCTCTGCGCTTTCTGAAAAGTCTCAAAGTCTCCTCTGGGACCAGAAAGTGCAATTTCTAATTTCTAACTAGGCGACTGTAATGATTTCATTTTTTATTAAATATTTTCATTAAACTATGACTCTTTGATGCCCTCCTTTTCCTTTGACTGATTGCTTTTGTTTAAACGTCATCGTTACCAAGTGAACGTGATATTGCAACTGCCCATTTTGCCAATACAATGTCTGCATAAAAGTATCAAGACATGAACATTACAAATATGCAATGCGTAATAGTCTTCTGTGACACCACATTTCAAAATTTCTTAACTTTTTAATGTCACGTTATTTGCATGTCCAAATTTCGCATCCATATGTGGCAATTTGGAAAACGAGAGTTTGCAGCAATCTTACTTTTGTATTTTTACCAATTGACCTCTGTTTCCACACCCTTCTAAGTGGTGTGACAGCTGTTTTTGCCATAGCAATTCGCCTTCTAATTTCCGTGATATCATCATAACTGTCAGTTACAACTAACTAGATAGTCCAAATCAATTCCATATATTACACTTTTGAAAAAAGGTTTCATGTTGGAGATTAGTAGATCTTGGTGTTCAGAAAAGGTAATTTTTAAGTTTTTCTGACGATTCGTTTAAGAGAAAAATAAAAACCTATTTGTTTTCATCTAGAGTTGCCATATAAAAATATTAAAATAAACAATTTTGTTCAATTGTTTTATTCGCACCAACAACGCTCGGTTGCAAAAGATTGACACGGCGAGAAGAGCACAATAAACATATCCAGGTCGAAGACTTCCTTAACGCATTAGTATTTGATGCAATATTTTCAATAAAAAATTAAGCACTCTTATTGTGGATATTAACACAGATATTTTTAGAGATAATATTGAGGGCAGATTAACGTTTTCAAAGTTTTGCGATAGACTACTTACAAAAAGAATAAAGCAAAATATCTTAAGACATTGTTAAGCAACGCTCAATTTTTACATCTAGAACAACTGCAAACTGCTATTTGATTTAGTGTTTTGCTGAAAATAATTTTTATTTTAACAAAAGCAAATTGTATTTTACTTTCAAATTTAAAATATTGTCCATCCTATAGTTCAACTGATTAAGAGCCTGACTTTGTGCATGAGAAATCTTCAAAATTAAACAATGCTGGTTCCGCTCTCGGGGTGCGCGCTTGACAAATTCATTATGATGACTGCTCTCAAATCAGCGGTATGGATATAGTTTACAACAAAAATTATATGATTGTTCTTGTACAAAAGAGTGATACGTCGAGAAGAGCACAATAAACATAGCCAAGTCGAAGACTTCCTTAACGCATAAGTATTTGCTCAATATTTTTAATAAACAATTATGCACTCTTATTGTGGATATTAACACAGATATTTTTAGAGATAATATTGAGGGCAGCTTAGAAAACGTTTTCAAAGTTTTGCGAATAGGCTACCAACAAAAACAATAAAGTAAAATATCTTAAAATATTGTTAAGGCAACTCCAAATTTTTACATCTAGAGCAACTGCAAACTGCTATTTGATTTAGTGCTTTGCTGAAAATAATTTTTATTTTAACAAGATCAAATTGTATTTTACTTTCACATTTAAAATATTGTCCACTCGATAGCTCAATTGATCAAGAGCTTGACTTTGTGCATGAGAAATCGTCAAAATCAAACAATGCTGGTTCGGCTCTCAGGGTGCGCGTTTGACCAACTCGTTATAAGGACTGCTATCCCATTCAACGGCATCTGGAGACTGAAATAGTCTACATACAACAACAACAACATGATAGGCTAATAAGCAAAAATACGCAGCGTTTGCCTTTTTGGGTGGAAATATCATGTGGTGGTTTAAGTCGACGTTCCGTCTAACTAGATGGTTTTTCAATTCCCCCTGCAGGCAGTGGCGTACGCAGGATTTTCTCAAGGGGAGGGGGAATTTTTCGATTTTTTGTTTAATGTGAACGAAAACGAATTGAAAAAACGCCTATTTGCTGATAATAACCAGAAGGCTAAGTCAAATTGTGTAAAATTAAGCAATCATACCCAGCTTGCATTGACGATAAGTTTTTAGCTTGCAGCAACCAGTTTACCTTTTTAAATAGATTTTGGCCACCAAGTCCAAGTCTTCCCCATCGATCTGTCACTGCAAATATAAGCTTCAGGCTTTCTCCTCAACCGTGCATTCATTGGAAGTGTTGTCTTTTTTCTACAAAACTGACATTGAGATACAAATCTCAGACCATATTTTCAACAATATGTTTTCACAGTAAACGAAACCGATGATCCGTGCGACTAAGACAATCGGGAAGACAGTAAAAAAGATGTTAAAATATAATCTTTAGGAAATTTGATTCAGACAGTTATCAAAACTTGGTTAAATCTGAAAACCTCTGCAGAATGAGACAAACCAGGCAGTATCTTTAGATAGCCATGTAAGGATTAACAAATGTACAACAGAACATTGGCGTTTGTAATTGTTTGTATTGTTTTTGATATGATGGTCAGAAATAAAAAACAACTGAACTGAACAGAGCACTGATTGAGAGAATGATGCAGTGTTTGGCGAATACGCATATGTAGGGTAGTGCGGGGCAAGACTAGTCACATTTTGGTATTATTGTGTATATCTTCACATAAAGTTAAAAATGTTTCAATTTTTAGTGTTAAACAGTTATACTAAGGCTTCCTTAAACAAGATAGCAAAAAAAAAGTGAAATTTATTTTTAAGTTATGTTAATAAAACATCATTTTTACGACCGAGTCAAATGACTGGTTTTGCCCCTAAGTAAGGGTAAAACAGGTCAGTGTCTTTTGATGAGAGAAAGAGTATATTTACACATACAAAGTTCAGTTTCACATACAAAGTACACCACTGCAGCACATTCGTTCAGAACAGACATCAGCAAACATGCTGGATTCCATTTTATGACATTATTTGTTCAATTGTTGTGCCGAATATCCATGGTTCTTCTGGACGACAAAACAAACTGAGCAAGGAAGATTATGACAAAATTTGCCATTTTGTTCACTAACAATGAGGTATACATGGTACATTACAGTTGCCAAATGTTAGAAGAATTGCTTTTGTAAACAATTGATAGAAACACAATCAAAAATACACTTCAAACGTTTTCTAGTAGGCTATAGTTCAATATTGTTACATTTTTTTTAAATCTTTTATTTGTGGTTTTTTGCGTTTTTGTCCAAACTTTGACGCACACTTTCTATAAGAAAACATTGAGAACCATAAATAAATTTTGCGTGGTAAACTTATCATATCTTAGTGAATAAGTGGACAACATTTCAGTGCAAATTTTCACTGGAGTCAGGGGTAACCAAGATATTAAAAGGACCCCACCTTTTTGCTTTTTTTCATTTCGACCCACGTTTCACATTAAATAACTCCCAAATCCTTTAATTTTTTGTACTGATATTTTCTCAGTGGATAGAGAATTTTATATACAACATTTCTACCAAATTTCAGCCAAAACCAATTACAAATGAGGTCTTGGCGAGGTTTTAAATTTTTAGAAAATCTTAGCCGAGAGCTGGAAACGGCCATCTTTGGATGTCTATGACCTTTGACCTTTTAGAGTTACAATGTGAACGATGTTGTTTTTTCAATATTTGGCAAAAGTACTATCACCTGTAAAAAATTTGGGTTGTTACCTAATTTGGTTTAGCAGTGATAGGGCCTCAAACATGGCCAAAAATCAAAAAAAATTGTGCCCCCTTGGTAGACCCCCCCAAACTAAATGCTTCGCTCACACTAGGATAAGCTGATTTTTGATGTAATAGGCAACTAATACCCTATGAACCAGGTAGCCTAAGCCTACATGACAGTTTGGTTAAAGAATTTAGTATTTTCACCAAAAGTTTGGCACAGCACTTCATGACTGACTTGTGTTGCCCCAACCAAAATAGCCATGACTGAACAAAAATAAATACCCAATAAAACTAATTTCCAAGGAAGAACTACAAGATGAGTTGTTTTGAGACAAATTACAATAATTGTAATTTTGTTTAAACTAGAAAGTCTTGGTTTAATTAACAATTTTCATAGTGTAATGCTCTGTTTAGTCTAAACCACAAAAAAAAAGTTAGTCCAAAATATGAAGGTAAAATTTTACACCAACTTACGTTTCGCAGCCTAGACCAAGATAGCAAGCAAAAACTGCATAGCAGTTGCTGTTATCGCATCACAAAAGAACCACTAAGTGCGCTAAAGCATTTTTTTGAGTGTATTATTTCCAAAAAAAAAGTTATGCTTGATTAAAATCAAACTGACCGGTTTTACCCGACGACTTGTTTTGCCCTGAACTACCCTATAAATGGAAAAGATCTGCGACTTATTGCTAATCTATATTGGACGCAAAAAGCGTGTATTCACAAGGAAGGTGATTTATCTGGTGCACTTGACATAAAACAGAGTTCGTCAGGGATGTATGCTATCTCCACGTCTCCAACCTGTATACCGAGATGATCTTTAGACAGATTGATGGAATGGAGGGTATCAGCATAGGAGGTATGAACATTATCCAACCTACGGCATGCAGACGATACTGTTTTGTTGGCTGAATCAGCAAAAGCTCTTCAAACAATTATAGAAAAAGCAAACAATGCAAGAAAAGAATATAACATGAAAAAAAACACAAAAAAGACGAGGACGATGATTATTACAAGAAAAGAAAATGCACCAAATTCAAATATCACTATTGATGGAATGCTGGTCGAACAAGTCAAAAGCTTTACCTATCTGGGACACACAATAACTGAAAATGGCAGATGCGATACAGAAATATTGAGAAGAATAGAAATAGAAAGAAAAAACTTTATGAAAATGAAAGAGACATTAATTACACGCAAAATTAACATCAACACTCGAAAACAAATTGTGAAATGCTACATCTGGACTACGTTACTTTGCAATGCAGAAACATGGACATTATCATCACAAATGGTAAAAAGCCTTGAGGTATTTGAAATGTGGATCTATAGAAAATTGCTTAATATTTTATGGAAGGATAAAATCACAAACGAAGATGTACTACTTAGACTGCAAACTGACACGGAAATTCTACCAACAATTAAAACAAGAAAATTGAAGTAATTGAAAATTGAAGACCACCAAGAATTTGGACTAATAATATTAACCTTCGTCCGACTGCATAGGTAGCCTACAATTGTAGCTTTACCAATTTTAAATTAAGACAGTATTTGTTTAGATACCTGGGAGACCTGAAATTTCCTGACATCTCTACATTTTAGTGTGAGATTATGCAGATTAATTTTTGGCAAAATTTTTTACACGTTACCGAGATTAAAGATCGAGTTGTTTTTACACCCTTTAAAGGCGGCATGGGTATAATTGTAACCTTACACATTTTGGAAATTGGAAATTATCTTATAACAATTGATTGAAATTATCTTATTTTAAAACTGATTGAAATTATTAAAACTATCTTATTTTAAAACAATTGGAAATTATCTTACAAACTACAAAAATCTATCAAAAAAATCCAATCTTCTGTTCTACAAAGAGGTCATTTTGCCCCTTGCGGTCGCTGTGCGTTGTGTGGTAACCATGGTCATCATCGCTTGTCAATGGTTTCACGTACAACGACTTTGAGCACTCCACAAAGACTTTTTAGGTTAAAGCAGGAACTCAATTGCAGCAATTATGGGATTTATGTAGCAACATGTTTACTTTGCCATGAACAATATGTTGGATAAACTGTTAATACATTTTCGGTTCGCTGGTCAGGCCATCGTGCAACTTGGAACACTTTCGATTTTTCTTCTAATAATGACAGGGCCGCGTTATTAAAACATTTTGCTGTATTTTATGATCTAAGAACTGAACCACAACTTCCCCAATGTTACAATGTTACTTTGTTGAACAACCCAATATTGATAATCTTGATGCTTGTAAAGATAAATGGATACATAGGATACATGCCAAATAAATATCCAAAAATATATTCTGCCACAAGTTTAATTTTTTGACGCTCCACTAAAATTTTGGTATTTTTTCAATATTTTACTGCCTTATTATTCACTGCCGTCTTTTGCCTACTCTTTTTTCCACAACGCTACATTTTGTGTTTGCCATGACGCTACAGTTAATTATTTATCGCTGTGCTTAGTTAGTTTGTTTATCACTGCCTTTGACTGCCGTGTTTCGCATATAATTTATTTTCTTAGTCGTAATTTGCCACGACGCTACATTTGCAGGCTTTGCTCACCCCTCTTTTATCAATTCTCGTTTATGTATTTGATACGTAGCCTACTTCACTTTACTGCCGGCTTGGTTTAGGTTTCATTCAGCATTTTTTCAATATTTACGCTCATGTTTTGACATTATTGCGTCACTGTATTGTTATTTTAAAACATTACTCGTAGGCTTTTAACTGCCCTTTATCGGAACTGACGATGCACTAGCAAGTGCGAAATATATTTTCTGTTACATCTGCTGACTACTGATCCCTGTTACCTTAGCAATTGAGGTTTTAGCTTTCTAGATATGGAACATGGATCGTTTCAGAACAAGACTAGGTCAGAAAGAGAGGCAGACTCCGACTCAGCTCAGCAGCAGCCTAGAGCAGTTAGCTACTTACACATTTTGTATCGATATAACGCCAGAATATATTACACAAAGAAAATGCGTCAAATGTTGAGTGAATCAGATTACAGAAATGATTTGTTTGATACAGAAATACGAAAGAAAACTTAGTCGAAGTGGTTTTAGTCTGTTTCGCAAGTAAAACACTTTGTTTTTGCTACTGAATGTTCGTCGCAGGCAGACTGAATGCAAGCCACACAGTTTTTCCTGGTTACGTCGTTTTCATTTCTGGTCTCTGCAGACATAACCGCTGCCAACAATCGGTGTAGCTCCACGACTTCAATGGGATTATTTGGTACCCGGTCAATTGGTCGAAAGACATTTGGTCGACAGTCATTTGGTCGACAGACATTTGGTCGACAGGACGTTTGGTCGACAGACAATTGGTCGACAAGACATTTGGTCGACAGGACATTTGGTCGACAGACATTTGGTCGACAGGACATTTGGTCGACAGACATTTGGTCGACAGGACGTTTGGTCGACAGACATTTGGTCGACAGGACATTTGGTCGACAAGACATTTGGTCGACAGGACATTTGGTCGACAAGAACGATTCATTTTAGGGTTAACTAAACCTAACCCTAATCCTAACCCTAACCCTAACATTAACCCTAACCTAACCCTAACTCTAACCCAAATGTCCTGTCGACCAAATGTCTTGTCGACCAAATGTCTGTCGACCAAATGTCTTGTCGACCAAATGTCTGTCGACCAAATGTCTTGTCGACCAAATGTCTTGTCGACCAAATGTCCTGTCGACCAAATGTCTGTCGACCAATTGTCTGTCGACCAAACGTCCTGTCGACCAAATGTCTGTCGACCAATTGACTGTCGACCAAATGTCTTTCGACCAATCGACCGGCCACCGGTTTAAATCACACTTTTGTTCAAAATTAAGTTTTGTTGTATTTCATTGAAGACTAGGCTTGCAAAGGGCTATAATATAGCCCTTACATATTATGTATAGTTGAAAACTTTCGCTTTACTTTATTTTTGTGCTACAATGTAAAATGTCGTTTTGCTGTTGAGCTATGCTGTTTTATGGTTATTCTATTTACGAACAACACATTTGGTTTTCAATAAAGATTATTCAACTGTTTTACATAAAGTAACACTAAAATAAAATAAAATGCATGTAAAAGAAACCATATCAAGAAATTTTAACAATGAATCGAACGTTTTCGAAATCAAGAACTTTTGTCTGCATTTTAACGATGATGATGCGACGTGCCGACGTATCATCGTCAAAGCAGTGGTCTGACTTGTCTAGCAGTGGCATCGGATGCATCGGATAAACGAAAAGTGTAGCGAAAGAACGTGACGTAAAGAACGTGAAATTTTGATGCTGCTACATTCATCCATCCACCTTTATCAATGACGCCAACAAAGCAAGGAACGTCAAAGTGAAGTTGTAAAACGTCAAGTAGAAGTTGTTGGGGACTTGGGTACTTTGGACTACGTTTTTTGTACTGGCCTTTACCTTTATCTGGCCTTTGGCCTCTGGCCTCTGGCTATCTGGCCTCTAACATTTATCAATGACGTCAACAAAGCAATGAACGTCAAAGTGAAGTTGTACATTGGCATATTATTACACCTATTTTTGTTGAAATCAATCTTAGCTCTTCTGTCAAGGAGACAACAAAACGATTACTTGGTCTTCGTCAATGCAACACTAAATGTTTTTAGTTTGGTATTTTACCGGCTCTTGATGAAAAGTATTTTTGTAGTTTAATCGCTTACGTGAAAGTTACTGTTAATCTGTTAATCTTTATATTACTTACTTGATGATGATGGCGTATGAGCGATCTTTCCAGGCTAGATTGGAGGGCAGGAAATCTTCAGCCACTCAGCAGTCTCGTCGTCCAGGACCCTCAGACCATGCGCACCGTGAGGAGGCCGGTGGGTTAGGCAGTGGGAGATGACATGGTCTGCGGTCTGTTCCGTGGTACCACACTCGCATTCTGATGAAGAAGCCAGGCCCCACTTGTGCATGTCCGACCGAAAGCGGCCGACGCCAGTTCGCAGGCGGTTAAGCCTGACCCACGCAAGCCTTGCGAGGGACATCCCTGGTGGACGGGGATCGGCGTCGGGTATGAAGTCACGGAGCGTGGAGGTGTGATTTTGCCACTCCGTGTTCCACATGTGGTTCGTCCAGTGTGCCGCACTTAAACCAAGTTCCTCTGCGTTCTTAAGGAGTTGTTGTGCGGCAGGCACAAAGGGGCGTCTTGATTTCAGCCGCTGCTTTATAGGTGGTGGTCTCTTGAATGTTGCATGGAGGAGATGGTCGGGGTCCAAAGCGCGGCAAGCGAGAGAAATCGTGGCTCCTTTACGGCGTAGCTCAGCGGGTTGGATGCCTGCTAGGATGGGTAGGCAGTCCGTTGGAGTGGGACGCAGGCATCCAGTCACAGTACGCAGTGCGTCGTTGATGGCGGTATCAATCTGGTGGGTGTGAGAACTACGACACCAGACCAGCGCGCAGTACTCAGCGGTGGAATGAACAAGGCTAGGGTAGCTGTACGAAAAGTTGTAGCACCAGCTCCCCAGCCGGAACCCGCCAATCGCCTCAAAAGTGTGACGCGTGTAGATAATTTTTTGCGCAGTGATTTCAAGTGCCGGCGGTATGTGAGTGACCTGTCCAGGGTTATGCTAAAGTATGTAGGTTCGGCACAGTAGGGCAGGTGTTCCCATCAATCTTGATGTTTATCTCACGCTGTGCTTCCCGGTTGTTAAGGTGGAAGGCCGCCGACACTGTCTTTGACTTGCTGAGCTGTAGCTTCCATTTCTAGAGGTATGCTGATAGTGTTTGCATGTCTTGGCTGAGGTTCCTCTCCACTGACTGCCAGTTTCCTGCTGAGTGCAGGAGTGCCAGGTCGTCTGCGTAAGCATATTTCCTGGAGATGGTAGGGGGCAAGTCGTAGGTGTATATATTGAACAGGAGAGGAGCCAAGACTGAGCCCTGTGGGACGCCGTTTTTAAGCCGGCGTAGTCTGCTTCGACGACCGCTACCGGTTGTGAGGGTAAAACTGCGGTTTTGCACAAGTTCCATCATCATATGGACCATGTGTCTGTCAGGGAGCAGACGGAGTAACTTGCAGGTAAGGCCGCTATGCCATACGGTATCATAGGCAGCCGTGAGATCAACAAACACGCGCCAGCCTTCTTCTTAGCCGAGAAGCTGTCCTCAATGTCTTGGGTCATAAGTGTGACCTGATCTACGGTTGATCGTCCGTGTCGGAAACCAGCTTGTTCACGGGGGAGCTGCGGATCTATTGGTTCGACACGGGCGTAGATGAGTCTCTCGAAGATCTTGAAGGAGATGCAGAGCAGTGAGATTGGACGGTAACTTTTCGGGTCCCCTAGGGGCTTCTTCGGCTTGGGAACTGCAACCACAAGGGCTCTTCTCCAGATTCTGGGAATTTTCAGGTGGCGCAAACAGCAGGAAAGGAAGTCTTTTAACCAGGACTTTAAGGAGACAGAAGCATGGAGTATCAACTCCGGGCATAGGTGGTCAGGGCCCGGGGCTTTACCTGGCTTTATGTGCTGGAGGGCGGCGGAAAATTCTTCCGGGGTGAACTCACCCGAGATGTTGTCCCCGTCTGGGGTTGTTACCCTCCAGAGGTCCGTCATTTCTTGCAAGACGGATCTATTTGATTCACGGTCTCTCGATTTGTATTTCCCGTTCTCCACAAGTTGTGAGGCGATGGAATTTGATGAAACGGGACATTGTTGACGAGAGGCACGTGATCTGCCAGTTAGGTTGTTCAGTGTACTCCATGCCATGCGGCTGGAGTGCGTGAAGTCAATTGATTCAACGGCTTCTGTCCAGCGCTCCTTCCTCTTTAAGTCCAGCCTTGCCAGCAGAGCTGTGGCTGAGCTGTTGGTGTCATTGCCCTGAGGGGTGTGGAGGAAATCGGAGTAGAGGCTTTCGCACTCCTTGTCCCAGCACGGTATGTAGGTCTTTCGTAGGCCTCGGGGGGATGGATTGTTTTGCCGCTAATGTTATTGCATCACAAAAGTCCTGGTAGGCTTCTTCCACGTTGTTGGTGTGAGGGGATGGGAGATACTGTGTGGCTTCATTGGTGAGGAGGCTATAGTACTCCCAGTTAGCCATTCTGAAGTTCCATCGCCTAACAGGCTTGCTCGGGACAGGCATTATGAGCGTTAGAGCCGTGATAATCGAGGGTCGATGTTGGGACCTGGGAAACTTCTCTAGCACACGTCTGTCCGGTTGGCAATTATCGGGGTCATCACTTGCGAAAGCCAGATCGGGGTTTGTACCAGTGTTCCAGCGTCCGGAGAAGAAGCTCACTGCACCCTTGGGATCGTGCAGTAAGGTGAAGGTATTATTGGCTGACCATGAGGCCAGGCTTTCTCCATCGGTGTTGGTGGTGTTGTATCCCCAGTCAACGTGGTGGCAATTAAAATCACCAACATAGAGGCTGGGTTGGGGGAACACTGGGATGGCTGTTGGTGTTAAGCGTGAGGGTGGTGGCTTATAGACATTGATGATGTGATAGCCTGATATGTCTATCCATAACCACTCTATCTCCGATTGGGCACTGGACTGGTCTATTGGCGTCCAGCTCAGTTGCTCATGGACAAACGTGGCGAGGCCGTGTTTCCTGCTGATGGTTGCGCCTGCGAGTGTGAAGTTGGGTAATACCAACTTATCCACAGATGTGCAGTGGGTCTCCTGGAGGAGAATAACGAGGGCCTGATGTTTTGTGGCCAGATACTCGATGATGCTGAGCTTGCTGGCCGTAATGCCCTCGGTGTTCAGCTGCAGTACGGTGGGTCGTCGGTACTTTTCGACAGAGGAGCTGCCGCGCCCTGAGAAGGGCGTTTCCCTATCCACCCTGCGCTGAACCTGGGCCTGTTTTGCTCGAGTGTGACAAGCTTCGCTTCGCATATCTTTTTTCTTAAAGATATGGTACTGACGGGAGGGACCACGAGAAGGTGCTTGTTCTTCATTTGCGTTGATTACTTACTTGAAAACATTACACAGTCTAAAAAAGTCCCCTTACTTACCATATTCTAGTCACAGCAAATGATCCTTTCAAGGAACTACAGCACTCACTGGTTGTCTACCTTAGTAATAGCACAATGCAGGGATATCTTGACACTGCGGATGCGAAACTCGGAATCTACCCGTCCATTGGCGTCCAACTGAAGGGCTAACCATGCTGTCTACATCGTATTGCACAATGCCGTGTTACTGCTTGAGAATGTATTTTGCACTGGCTGTTTTCACTTGATCGTTTCATTAAAGTGGTATTTGTTATGTTTTTTACAAAAGTATTAATATTTCATATGTTTATTGCCTATTGCATAATAAAGTTACATGGAAAACGGATAAAATAAGAAAAACAATGACTATTGCTGTATTGTGCATTATACTTTGGCTAGCATGTACACAAAACAAAAATAATGCACATCAATATCATTGGACAATTAGATATTATAACTACAAACTGTAGCCACAATCAAGTAATGACATAAATTCAAATATTCGCAGTCTTGCGTGAACTAGGCTACCACTCGTAAGCTTGCAAACTTTCCAAGCCATCTTAGCGGGTTTCTCGCGCCCGGGAGCGTTCAAACGTTTATTCTATGAAAATGTTCACCTTATAAAACCCACGCTCTACTTTTGTTCGAGCTGTTAAGAATGCCGCAGAGACGTCGTTCGGCTTGCGTGCTGATGAAGCTTGTCCCATAGGCCACTAGCCTACAACTTTAAATTGATTGTAACAACTTCGTATTGTTCGCCAAAAATTAACTAAAACGTTTGGACACTCCCAGGCCGCGAGGAACTCGCGAACATGGCTCGAACAGCACTTGCTCGCAAGCTTACGAGTGTGGTTGACAATAAACTTATGAAATATTAATACTTTTGTAAAAAAACATAACAAATAGGCACTTTAATGAAACGATCAAGTGAAAACAGCCAGTGCAAAACAAACATTCTCATGCAGTAACAAGCAGTGGCGGCTCGTGTAATGGTGCTGTGGCGCTGCAGCACCACCAAATTTTTCCCTCGTTCTTCACGTTATAAGAAATGTAGCAAACGTTGTGATTTTTCATTTTTTTTATTAATCCCTTTAGATTTGTAGACCTTTCCAACTTTATCGCTCTGTTAACTGGAAACGCTTTCTAAGATAAGGGAAGTACCTCATTGTCACATGACTGCTTTTTGATGATGACGCTTTGGCTGGCGCAAAGACTAAAACAGCTCCAGGACCCCGACGTCATCAAAGCAAACAAACCAAATAAGTCATGTGACAATGACGTAGTTTGGCTACCTTAGAATGATGGTAGCCACTTTAACAAGTCGAAATTCTGCCACTGAAATTGACTACAATGCAACCGCCAACCAATCAGAACGTGTTATAAGAGGCTACCGTCCAATTGTGACCCTTCTGGCACTCATCCAGAGAGTTATGCTTGTTTTGAACTTTATTTGGTAATTACAGAAGAAAAAGAGCAATAGCAGTGGTGAGAATCGAACACGCGTCAATGAAATGACTATTTTCAAGCCCTAACCCCTAAGCCAACCAGCTGATAAAACATCCATCACTTAATTTGCTTTCTATGATCTTCTTTTCGCCATTTTTTACGTCACTTAAACCGTAGCTTATGATTGGTTGGCGGTTGCATTCTAGTCAATTTCAGTGGCAGAATTTCGACTTGTTAAAGTGGCTACCTAGAATGATAAGATGGGATGATCTTGGAGCTGTGTCAGGACAGCTCCAAGAGTTGCCAGTTCTGCGGTTTTCCGGTTTTCCCGCGGAATTGGATTATATTTGTGTTAGAGTCGCGGGAAAATTTTAGCAGTTTTGGTTTTTTTTGTTTGGTTTCGTTATATTTTTACCAATGTCTTTTTGATTTTGACTACATTTTGCGCGAATTTGTCATAGTTAGGGCTACTTTTGGGCTTGTTTCATCTCCTGTGAGGGCTACTTTTCAGAGTCGAGGTTGTGACAAATTGGTGGCAGGTTCCACTGCCGCGGCACCTGCCACTGTTTTTGTGGCAGGTGCCACCGATTTTGGTGGCAGGTGCCACTGCTTTTGTGGCAGGTGCCACCGATTTTGGTGGCAGCTAGTACGGTACTTACTTTGTGTTTGTGTTTAATCGATTCGGGTAGATATATAATTGTACTTTCCAACGATGGCAAAATTGTTAAAATCCGACCACAAATGAGAAAGCTACAGCACTTTTAGTGGAAGGACTATTTATCGATTACAGCAAACAGGGGGTGGCTTATGAGAATTAGTACAAGTTGGTGAAGTTTATGTCATCACAAGATAAAAATAGTACTTGTTTTGGATTTGTAGCCAATTGATTCAGGTAGATGTATGATCGTGCTTTCCAACGATGGTAAAATTATTAAAATCCGAGCAGTATGAGAAAGCTACAGCACATTAGTGGCAAGGGTTTCATATTTTTGATGTTAAACTTTAATTAGATAAATTTTTAGTTGAATTTATGCAAATTGATAAGTTTTATGCCATCCTAGGGCCTTGTATCGAACTCTCGACGGTGGTGTAATGTTTTTATTGTAAAAACATACTGTATTAAAATTGTCAAAAAAGCCATATCCATTCCACCTTATCACCTCCATTCCGCCGCTTTTTACTTTCCTTTTTTCACCCTCCCAGTAATAGTTGCGTCCGTTTTGTGACGTCATATTGACCAGGGTGGCGGATTCAGGATTCTACAAAAGCACCGTATTTTGTACATCACTGATTCACTGAATCCATTTGAGCTATTGAGCCAAACAGATTTTTCTTGCCTTTTTTCCTGCAAAAACTTTAATAACTTTGTCAAAGTGAACTTGCCTAGCTAACTTTGATTCTATGCTGAGCCTTGCTACACTATGCCCCCCCCCCCCCCCCCCCCGGACAGAAGCATACGGTATAACCAACTTTTATGATTTAATTTAGGGTGCTTTTAACAGAAAATTTTTGCACGTAAAGCATTAAATCACCACTTTGGGCCCCTAGTTTGTGCACAATGCACTCAATTACCTTTCCGGACCCTTTTGCTGCATTACGTCCCCCCCCCCCCAGGGACTAAAGAATAGCAACTTTTATGCTTGAATTTAGTCGTTTATGGTGGTCTTAACCAAACATTTCTGCGCGTAGACTGAAAAATCACAATTTCGGGCCCCCCAACAATCACAGGCCTGGGCCCTCAAGGGTACGCCATACCCCCTCTCATGGGCCTTGAATCCATGTACATCTCTGGTGGCCGGCAGTCGCGCAAAGTGGTGGTGGCAGTTGGGCAAATGGGTGGCAGGTGTCGCACGAACTAGGGGCAGGTGTCGCCCAAACTGGTGGCAGGTGTCGCATAAATTGTGGCAGGTGCCGCGCAAACTGTGGCAGGTGCCACGCAAACTGGTGGCAGGTGCCACGCAAACTAGTGGCAGGTGCCGCGCAAACTTGTGGCAGGTGCCACGCAAACTGGTGGCAGGTGCCGTGGCAGGTGCCACTGCCACAAATTTGTCACAACCCCTATTGACTTTTCAGTAGCAACTGGACTGGGAATTTTAAAAACATCTGGCAACCTTGATTCAGCACCAAACCAAACCAACACTTCGAAGCAGGGTTACCAGGTTGGCTTTTTTCAAGCCAAATTTCTCAAATCTGGCTCTTTTTTAAGGTCTTTGGCTGGAAGATTTACGGTTTGGCTTTTTAACCAGTTAAGTTATAGATTTTTTTAACTTTTTAAGTACTGAACATATAGGCTACCGTACATCTGCAATTTTTCTCGTTGGTAATTCCGTAAAATCCTGACTAAGTGTGAACATCCCAGACAGCAAAATCCGCCATCTTTATGTTGACTTAACATCTGCAGACGTTAAATTGATGTCAAAATGAAAGATTTTGCTGTTTGTGATGTACGGTACCCTAGGGTGACTACTGACCAGTCTTGTTTAACTCTCGATTGTCTGAAAAAGAAAAAGCTAATGACGGCAAACATGTTAGATGAAACAGCAGAACGTCCATCAAGGAGATGAAGCGTCAAAATAGATGCGTTTCTTGGCAATAATAAAGGTCTAGAACAGTTTTGCAACTCTAAATTCAAAACGGCTTTTTCAGCTGTTGGGTGTAGATGAAGCAATACTTTCGAAGGATCCTGCTCATTGGACTGAATATGGTGCATTTATTCAAGCTTTACACATAGCAAAGGGACTTTCAGTAGTCAATGTCAGAGCAGAGAGAGGAGTTGCTGTAATCTAGGATTTTAAAGGGGTATTAAAGGAAAAACCTGACTTCGCGACTTTCCATGTTCTTTGTGTTTAATAGGCTACCATAAAACGATTTTCAATAAAATTTTGCCCCATTGCGGTCTGACCACCATTGCGCGCGTGGTTTTGTCTGAGCTGTCAAAACGGGAATTTGCGTGAGCAGCGAAGCGTGCGACTGTACAGCCTACGTCATAAAAGCTGATCGAGCAATATTTCTTACTGCGGGCGATTTAACTGTATGGTATTCTCTCATTAACCTGAGGTTCTATGATTACAAGCGGTGGTTTTTATACTTGGACAATGAAATAATGTTTTGTCTAGTTCAAATACTGCATTCAAAGAAATGGCATACACATGATTTTACACAACCAACCAAATCTACATAGGCTGCTGTGTAAATTCACGCTCGTCTGATCACATAGGCTACATTTCTTGGACCAACAAAATGAGCGATTTTATGTAGATTTAACAGGACAGTGAATTGCTTTTCATAGTTTAGTGCATTTTTCACTAGGTGCAGACTTACATATTACTAAGGCCATTTTAATTTAACCTAAAAAAAACTTTTTTACTTTATTTTTAATGAACGGAATTGATAACTTGGAAACAAATAAGGCAATAGCAAGTCAAGTCAATTTATTTTGTTTCAACAGCGCCATATATTAACAAACAAGCAGAGTAAATGTAATCATGCATGTCCAATTGTCCATCTAGCATGTCTTTCATCCGTGCTGTATCTATCTCACAGTAGCACAAAGCTTGATGTTGCTCATCCATTGCCACACAGTGACAACATGAACACCTGTTGATATAAAATTGGTAATAATTAGGGTGATTACTTTTTCACTTGTCAAAAAAGTTCATCAAAATTGTAGCGTTAGATCAAAAATTGTTCACAAAGTCAAAATTATTTACAAACTGCATTGTCGTGGTGTCGTAGAGGTTGCACTGTCAGTGAATTTTTTTCATTTTACACCTTGTATGCTACTTTGGCGCAGAGGGATGGTGTAACGGATAAGAATTGGACTCACCGAATAGTAGCAGACCCTCCACATGTACAAGTATGCGAAACTACCAGGAATAACCTATCAAGGCTTTGTTAGTCCGAGGATAAAGATTCAAAACCAACCAAACCTGGTTTGACTCCCGGCTTAAGCTGGTTGTTGAAAGCATCTAGCTAGGGTGTAATAAATTGGGTAGGCATAATTGCTGCAGGAAAGGCGGCCGAGAGAAAGGAACTGGCCACCTTACTTTCCTTAGTGCCAAAGGCTTAGTACAATGAGTACCTATCTTCTCATACCCAACACTTGAATCAAGTATGGGATCACATTTGCCTTTTTAGCTTACTTTATACTGGTGTAAATGGCCCATTGTCTACTTATTGTGAATCATAAGCCATTAGGTGAAATAATTAGGTGAATAAATTTTTGATAGGTCGTTTTGCGGCAGCTGTGTTGTACAGCATTTTGTACAATGATGCGTAATTTAACTACTCGAGTTCTTCATACGTCAAAATTTGTCAAAACAAATTTTAATGTCAAAAGTTTCAATTTTTAAGCCAAAGAATAATTGCCCTAGTATATAATAATTCATTGCATAGGCTACCGGGACGGGAAAATTCAACTTTGCAATATAATTAGTATTAGGCAAGGTAAACTTAAGAGCGTTAAGATTTCATTTTCTTATAATTTCAGTTGCATTTGTGAAGTTGTTTTCAACGTGTTGTAGGTTCAAGGCCTTACAAACCCATAGGGAAATGCAATGCAAAGCTGAGCACTTATCCTGGTACGGTCGGTGATTTAATTATTTTATGTTAAGTAAAGCTAAACGAATGCAGTATATGATGTCAAATATCTAAATTTGCTTACCAATCAGTGTTTCCCACTCGATCCTCCTGCTGAGAAACGTCAGTCACATCAGCAAGGTAAAGCTGATTGATCTCTGCCTCTGTGTACTCAGGCCATAGCCGTACGAGACCAAACCATTTTGGGGGGGCAGAACGTAAATTTGCCCAAATGTGTACGCTTTTATAGAAATTGCCCAAATAGGCCTATAATGTATGCGCTGCATGATAACAGTGAAAAACTAACATAACAAGATCACCAGCAGTGGCGTAGCTAGTAATTTTGAAAGGGGGGGTTTTGACGGCGTGTTCGCCTATGGCGACACCCAGCAGCGGGAGGTCTGGGGGGGTTCCCCTAGAACATTTTGAAAAATTTCTTTGAATTTGGTGCATTCTGAGAGTATTTTCAACAAAAATGTGGTTATGAATATTCTTGTAAAATGGTGCTGTCTGGTGGCATAGCAAAAGGATAAGATAATGTTTTCTTCAGCATTTTTTGGAGATAAAGCTACAATTCTCTTTGTTTTCTTGCTGCTAATTCCTGGCTGAGATATTTGAATGTTTGGTAATGGCAAAACTGGCTCTTTGCAATACCCAACCCCCCCCCCCCCCCTGGCTACGCCACTGATCACCAGCTAGGTAGAATTTCTTACCAAAGTAATCAAGATAGAAATACTGAATTCATCATTGAAGATACCTTGTTTGTGCATTGCTCGATGCTTCTGCACTTTGGTATGGTAAGTAGGAGTAACAAATATTGTTTTACACACCACAAATAGTAAACAACGCCACTTAAATATTCAGTTGTGATGTCATAAAAAACTCAGAAGAATAAACATTGCAGGAAACCGGCTCAGGGTGACCATGCAGATTCTGAAAAAAGTTCATACCAATAAAGAAGTTATAATTAAATGTAATAAAACACAGACATTACTACTTCTGTTAAAATAAACTTTGTTCAATCAAATAAAGTAGTTTTGATGATACGAATTTTAGTACAAAAAATAAAAAGGTCTGGCAGCACTACTTCTAAAAATTGTTGAATTTATATAAGTTATATAGGCACTTTTTTCTTCTCGTCTTTTGCTTTGAAAGAGAAAAAGAATACGCCATGACCGGTCAAATAGTGTTTCAGATTCAAAGACCGGAGCCGGTCAAATAGCCACTGCCTATATTCTAAGTTTGCATACAGACGGTGACGTAGGATTCAAAGAACCCAATTAGCCTAGCAGTACGTATTTACATTGATTCAATGTCTGAATATTGAATAATATTCAATCATCGGATTTGCAGAAGGTGTCGTTGGATTTTTAAAAAATCGCCGAATAGGGTACTCGCCGAATAGTAGCAGAACCTTTTATAAAAGTAACCAAACAAAGCTAACCAACACCTTAACATTACTTTTAACAAGTATAACATGTTTTTGTTAAATGTTGTGGTGTTGCTTAGCTATGTCCGTTTATGGTTGAAAAAGTACTGTGACCTCCCTACCCGAATTGTTTTATAAAAGTATTCATCAGATTTATATAAATTCATATTTTGTAGTTGCCCAAATCAAGATGATGCATTTATGGATATTATGAAAAAAATTAAAGACTTTGTAAATTTTGATGCGAGGCAACTGCGTCATGCCAATTTGGGCAGTTTTATAAATAGACTATATATGATCAGATAATTTCATATTTTTTTGTTGCCCAAATCTAAACGATATAGTTATGTAAATCGGAAAAATTAATGTATTTGTTCATTTTGGGGAAACTGCCTCACGCTAATTTGGGCAGTTGCATAAACAGACTAACCAGTTAAAAAAAATTATTTCATGTTTTCAGCTGCCCAAATCAACACGATGCATTTGTGAAAATTAATTAAATTAGCTATATAGCAAATTTTGCGTTTTGATTTGGGCAGTTTCACAAAAGTATTATAGAGACATATTTTGGTGGCTGCCCAAATTGGCATAATGCAGTTGGTTAAATGCATTTCGTACTACAGTTTGATCACCATGCAATACAATACATCAATACGGGTGTGCCAAATGAAAATTTTTGCGGCACATTTCTTGTGCAAATAAGAGGTTGTACTTAGTTTGATAGGTAAAAGATATTAATTTATAGCTTTTCTTAATTCATGCAATTTTGTAGCTTTATATCTAGCAATTTTTGCCCTAATAATTGCAAGATTTTGCCCGAATTCACGACGTTTTGAAACAATAGGGGGGGCGGCTGCCCCCCCCTGCCCCCCTGGCTCGTACGGCTATGCTTCCAGTAGTTACAAGTACTATTAAGCCGCCATGCAGGTTTTTGTCAATGTTTAGTTTGAAAAAAATTAGTAAATGATTTGTTTCAACAACGATTTGTCAAAATCATTTTCATCTTCGTCAAAAACGAAACTAAAACAACACTTTATAACTGCAAGTTTTTCAGCTTGGACTATTTACAATGCAAAAAAAACATGCCAATTGGATAATTCGACATGTTGATTTTAGTAAGTAAGAATAAATTAAAAAATTTACAAAAAATAACTCTCAATAACACAAACACAACAACAAAAAAACATAGTTAACTTATTTGATAATTCGACATGTTGATTTTAGTAAGTTATGATAAGTCAATAGAACAAACAATATACTGTACAGTGGCGAAGGCATGTGCAACAAAACTAAACGCCAACAACAAATTGAGTGTTTTTAAAATCAGGGATTTTTGTCTCAATTTTCCAAACATTCCTCTCTGGATCATAAACCTCCACAGCATCTGATCCTCCTCCAGCGACGTATATTTTCCCATTCAAAACACAAGCTCCATGATTGGATCTTGCATAATTCATCTCAGCAACATTGCACCAAGTTTGGTTCCGTGGATCAAACCGTTCGACTGATTCGAGGTTTCCATTGTTGTAGTTGGACCCTCCTGTTGCGTATAATCGATCATTGAGAAAAACACCTCCTAGACCAGACCTTGCAACTTTTATTGAAGGAACAATATTCCAACCACCTTGGCGAGGATCGTGATGTTCAACTGAGTTTAAGTGATCTTTGTACAAACCACCAATTGCATATATTCCTCCTCTGGTGGCAACCAAGGCAAAGTTGCAACGCCCTTTATTCATGTCATCAATCCTGTTCCAGTTGTTCTCGTCAATGTAGTAACATTCTCCAGATCGTGAAGCACCCCATCCCCTTTGTCCACCACAATTGTAAATACAATCATCGAAAACAACAGAAGCACCACTTTCTCTCCTTACATTTGTAGAAGTTAATGCCTTCCAACCTGACGCCTGGTCGTCCAAGTCTAATCTTTCCACTGCATTGGTATTTGCTCCACCTATGGCGTAAACTTTACTTTTGTGACACACAACTGATCCTTAATTTGGTGTGATCAAAAAATGTGTTTGAAAGCCTGTCTGATTCTTTTTTGATGAGATCATATTTCAATACTTGCTTTTTATTAAACGTGATAAAAAGTTTATCTTCCTTTTGTTTCTCAACAATAGCTTGATTGTTTTGTTGAACTTGAATTCTAGAAAGTGTTGCATGAAAACAAATTTTGAGGCATTCGTTAGAAATCATGATCAGTTCTTCTTGGCTGACAACATCTTTCAAGTAATCCAAAGATAATTTTTCAAGCTTCAATAAACTGAAAAGTTCAGTCAAGTGTTGCTTACGTGCATCGACGTCATGTTTGATCCATTCAATCATTCCATGGAAAATATCTTCCTCAGATGTAACCTGCTTATGTTCCATTTCAAATAATTCTTTGAAGTCCTTGAATTCCAATTCGTTGAATTTTTTTTCCCTAATTAGACTTTCAAAGTTGTTTGCAATCACAAAATTTGCTTTTTCTACAAGTTTGTCAAGATCATACAACTTTGAGTATGATCGAATATGTAAACAGTTTGTTGCATCAATTTCCTCAAGTAAAAACTCCACACAGAATTTCTTCAAGTGGGGAATCCCCATGTAATTAGCTGCTTCTATCAAGTTGTACACATTCTCACTTGTGATTGTGATGTCACAAGTGTAAATAAAGTTTAAAACAGCTTCAAGTGTTTCTTCAGTCACTCCTTGGACATTTCCTTTTCCTTCATACTTTTCCCGCATTTCAATGGAAAACATTTTAGATAAAAATGTTGAGAACACTCCAAGGATACATTTGTGTCCAGCGAAGTCATGAGATCCAGCAGTTAAAGTGACATCACAATAGTTTTTCATTTTGATTCTGTCATTGTTCAACATTGACAAGATTTCTAAAGCGTGATTACTTTTATAAAGTTTAGACTTCATTCTGCTTTCAATATTAACTGGTTTATTTTCCTCTATAATCCTGCGAATATGTAAACATGCAGTTATACAAAAGTTGCATTTGAACACAACAAACTTTCATAATCGAGTCACTGCAAATGACCCTTCCAAGTAGCTACAGCACTGCCTGCATATGTACCTTACAAACTGCACAATGCAGGGATAAGGCGAAGATAAGTAAATATTTAAACAATACAATTGTTCACTTTGCGTTGTCACGCAGGCAGAAAATCAGTTATTCATATGACATTGATTCAGCGTCTACAGACATTGAATCAATTTAGCATGTAGCAGTTTTGTAGCATGTAGCAACAGTTGCAAAGATGTGGCGAAGAGAAGTAAACAGATGGCACCGTAGGACAATTGTTCACTTCAGTTGTAACCCGGCAACAAAGCAGTTCTCCAGATGACGTTGATACAAAGTTTGCAAACATTGAATCAATGTCAAATGTGGCTGATTTGCTCGCTTATGAAATGAATTGTTCACGGGTTTCAAGCAAAAGTATTTTTATTGAATAAATACAACGCTTGAATTTTTTTTGTGGGGTTAGGTTTAAATCATATTTTTATTTAAAAGTAAGATTTGTTGTATTACATTGAAGACAGATTGCTGAAGCATTCTTCCATTCGTATTCAGTCAAAGCAACGCTCATCATGGTAAACTCATGCGTAGGAATTTCAATGGGCTTACGTTTGCTGCAATCGATTACTTCTCCTGTTAAGGAGAGATTAATTGTAAAATTAAATCACCTTTTTTTAGCAACACATCGCAACAAAGTCGTAACACGAAACATAGATTGTCAGTTTAGTAGAAGTATCTATCCAATCATATCCAGCTAAACGTTTAGGCCACAGACAGATTTGTAACTGCCTTGCTCCCAAACCCCATGAAGTGACTGTAGCTTAATTTGCTTTCACTTAGAGCAGTGATTACTAAATTTTTATTTTGCCTATTGGCACCACCTTGCAATCACGATTCAGACATCTCACCCTTTCCAAAACGGCTGAACAGTAGTAGTCGCTTACCATTCAGAATATTGTGCAAAAACCCGCTAAACAAGAGCATAGTTTCAACGTCGTTTTCTAACTAACACTAATGAATCAGCATCTTCACACCCTCCAGGAACAGGTATCATACCCCTTAGTGTTGCGGCAACTCCTAGTTAAGAACCCTTGGATTGGAGTAAAAAAAGGTGTTTGTATAATTAGTTTAAAGTTAGGTCACTTTTGCAGTGACACAAATTCATAAACAGCTGGATTATTATTTCCAGCGATGCCAAATTGGATTTTTTTTTCTCACTTTTGTTATGGTTTAACGTGTAAAACATACGGTAACCTAAATTTATCATATTACTGTGACATGCCACTACTACATCCCAGCTGGCGATGCCTGTCGTTTTTGCATTAATTCAACGTTTGCTAACGTTGGATTAGTGTGGAGTGGACGAGTTTAGCTGACTGGGGTCTAAAACTATCGCTTTATCAACGCAACTTTTATCAAAGCACGCTTGATATCTTCAAGATATAACTTCCCTGGGTATAATGGAATTTCCGCAAGATGATGATGTTGTTTTTGCTAGTTTGTTTTTGTCGTTGTTTTCATGTCGTCAAGTTATAGCCTATCTATTTTGTGATTCGTGCAAGGCCTGGTGCGTTGCGCTTGAAATGGCTTTGCCTGTGGTAGGATTTCTTTGTGGGGTTTTCTTTGTCTGCCTTGCTCTTCTTTGCTATGAGCTAAACGCATCAAGACGTGTTCCTCTTACGACCATCAGCACTCTTGATAACGCACCATGGCCGATCTTCATAGCAACTGTCCATACAAATCTTAAATATACCAGCTAAAGCTATTTGGGCTAATAAAGCTATAGCCTAAATATATGTTGTTTATTTTATTTTTTTGTAACAGTTTCTTTTTTTTATTTTCCCTTTATATCTTAAATTTTTCTGAAGGTGTTGCGACCTAGGGACGGTATTGCGACCGTGCCAAATTTCTCAACTGAATAACTTACTTTGGTCACAAGCACGTTTTAACGTTCGCGTTTTGTCGCTTCTACCTTTTTCTCGACCTTTGCTATGTTGACGTGTGTTGTTTTTTTGATATGATGGTCAGAAATAAAAAACAACTGAACTGAACTGAAACCAAAATGTCAGATGAACACTTTCAGATGCTTGTGTTTCTTCGTGGAAATTCAAAATAAAACTTGTTTGTTTCGAGTGGTTTATACCGTGTGAATGTTTGGCACTACGCAAACAAAATGAGTTTACGCTAGTGTATGCGCTGACGCTGACGCTGCCAACTTTTTTTACAAGTTACGTTGACGCATACGGCGTATAGTTTTTCGAATGTTTACGCTGACGGCGTCAATACTTTTTGTATAGCCTACGCGTACATCACTGCCTAGCATATACTCTTAACTGCGGATCCGCAAAATAAAGACGCCAAACAACAATGGCAGCAAGTTTCGACGAAGCGCTCGAACATAAAATGAATAACAATTAATTTTTGAATAAGAACTGAACAAGAGTTTTAACACTGGTCTACAAAAAAATATACTGATTTAGAGTAGGATTCAGCGATCCCGGTTCTTCACCTTGTATTCTCAAACTTCTTTAATTGTTGTTGTAACTATAAGAATGCGGTAATGTTCATTCCTAATTTTGGAGTGCTGAATTCGAATCTGACCTCAGATTTATCCTATCACGTCAGGTTTGTGAGATGTGATAACAACAAATTGTTACTTTTTTCAAAAGTAGAAGATTTAGCGTTGCGCTTACCACCAAAATATGCAGTGCTATAACGAAAGGTTACTGTTAGACAGGCCAAAACAGCCTAAATAAGGTTACTGGACAGCATTGCCATAGGCCTGCTATCTTTGTGGTTTCATGCAAAACATTGACGGGGAAGGAGTCAGTTGTACTCTCAATCTCCATTTTAGCTTGTTATTACTGCCTCGTTAATAATGTTGCTTAGAAAACAAATCGGTATCAAAATTATAGTTGGTGGGTGTATTTCAGCTACTTATGCACCACATGGCCTGGATTTCTGGACACAGCACAATGTGCAATAAACGCAACGTCAAATCTTCCACTTTTGACAAAGGTAACAATTTTCTGCTATCATATCTTACAAATCTGACGTGATAGGATAAATCTGAGGTCAGATTCGGACTTAGCACCCCAAAATTACTCTAAATCAGCAAAAATCGTGTAGACCGGTGTAACCCACAATATTGAAGTTTCTGTTCGCATAACATATGCAATGCAGATGTTGGTTGGTTGTCAGAGTAGCTATGTTAAGAAGGAGCGATCTTCCTGGCGTTGGCACTACCTGACTACTCACTATAGAACAGCGAGCATTGTGTTTCGTTAACCATACCGGTGTAGCCTCCACACACAACATATCATAAAAATGTTCTAACTTCTGCTGTTTGATAGAAAAATATTACAAAAAAAATTTACTTCAACTCGATATTCCTTATATTATTTTCGTTTCATTTTGAAATAGTTTTTTATGAAGAATTCCGATTTGTTTTTGTCGAATTCCAAGCTATTTTGTTTCGTTTTTCCTTTGCTTGAAAGGAAATGCGAAGAAAAGAATCTCGGAATGAGAACGTACCAAAAGTTTACACTTCGAATTGATCTTGATTCGTGTTCTTGAAAAGTTTAATAATGACCGGCACTTCAAACTGAGCGCACACAGAATATGTCCATGGTCTAGAAGTTATCCCGACCAAGACGTTAGGGGAGTTGCAAAATCATTCACTTATATTTTCGAATGTTTTTCAAATGTTCTGAAATGTGAAAAGAAAATTGAAGCTAGTTAAGACATTTCAATACATTGCAATAGCATGCAATACACTGAAAATTTAGGCTTTTTTACTATTTGATTGTGGATGCAAGCGTTGGACATCTTGCGCTTGGGTATACGTGCTATACCAAAAGTGTTCGATGCTTGAGTTGAAAGTAAAACAACAAAAGTTGTTCAAACTTTGGTTAGACATAACTTTAGTCTGGGTATTCTATCGGTTCCTAATGCAAAGTATTTTTTGCAATAAATTGTTTAAACAAAATTTATTGTTAATCTGACAGTTCCTTGCAATTCACAAAATTTAATGAAAAAAAAATTGTACGAAATGTTCACAATTTCTAATCGACAGTAACTCCAGGGCCGATTCATCGGTCTTACTTTCTTCCATTATTACACTCTTACTCACCAAAGTTTCAAAAGAAAAAAGAAAAAGCACTATAAATGGTAAAATGTCAAAAGTTCCGAAAGCCGAAATGAAGTCAATTGCGAAGCCCGTGAGCCGGAAGCATCCGTGGGCCCGTAATCAATCTATATAGTCACGTGTAGTTCGTTATCCAAATGTCAAATCGCCAAGCAAGCTTTCTGTTAGCTGTTCCAGCAACTTCTATTACAAGTGAATGTTGGTGGTCGATCTCAGAAAGGGCTGCAAGAGGATAATCTAGGCCCATTAAAATGTAACCTCCTATTGCACTAAAAGTTACATTTCTTGTTGCCATCTACAATAATAGCTTAACTGTTCATTGAAAATATTCGAGCAAATACTTGTGATATTTTAATTCGGCAACTCTAGATTTTAGAACAATCTTAAGTGCCTTTTTTTCTCCTAAACGCACCGTCAGTAAACGAATTGCCTCCTGATTAAAACACGAACAGATGTCAAGTATTAAACCTTTTGTATTCAAAAGTGCAATTGAACAGGTCAGGGCTCTGCAATTACTGAGATAATCGAAGTTGAGCTTATTCGCATTTTGCGATATTGGGAGGTTTGACGTAATAATGGATGGCTACCGTACTGTAGAAATGGGTTCGTTGTTAAATTGGTAAGATTTTTAGGCTTACCATTGCAGGGTGATTGGAATGTTATGTGAGACAGATACGGCTTATTGTGACAAACAATATATAAAAATATCGCAAACTAATTGTTTGTAATAATGAATACTGTATTAGGTTTATTAAAAGATAAATCAATTAGTGTAAAAGTTGGTCTACAATACAGTAAATTCTGTGTAAAGTTATCAGTTATGTACCGTAGGCCTACTGTAGATTTGGTGTTGTTTGCCAATTTCTATCTGAAAACAGCAAGACACCTTCTGAAAACGACCCTATTGATACCGTGTATATTCATGTTTGTGAAGAAATGAAACATGACTACCTTTTTGCAGTTATGTTGCTTCGACAAAGCACATCATGGCTAATACATCTTTTCCTTGACATCAATAAAAAACTTTTAAAGATTAGAAAACATAACTTTTATAACAGACTAAATTCTAAAAGTTACAAATTTTATTAAGCTACCTTGCAAATTCTTGTCAATGTTGAGCTTCAAAGAATGATTGAAAATTTAGTTCAACGATTATCAAAATTATTTTCATCCTAACCAAAATCGAAACTAAAACTCTACATCGTAAGTGCACGTTTGTCAGATATTTACACCAGTGACGTTCGGTGGCTTAAACCGTTGGGAAAGCAACTTGTAAATATGCTGCAGCAAGGTAGTAGGCCTAGGCACGAAGGGCGTAACCGTCGGGCGAAGCCCGAAGGCGTGTTGCCAAAGGCAACACTTTCAGCGGGGGGTCTGGGGGGCCTCCCCCAGAAATTTTTAAAAAACACTTCCAATTTGGTGCGCTCTGAGAGCATTTTCAAAACAAATCAAACATAAAAATCTGTCAAATTGTGCTTCGCCTATGTCGTGATCATACATCCATTTAATGTTTAGAAGTCATGAACAATCTTAATTTTAACGTTGCAGGACCAAAATCCAGTGTTAGACATGGAATAATAGTTGTCTAAATATTTAATTCGTCATGAATGTTCATTCTCAGATATTCAGTTAGGCCTACATTACAAAAACTAACACTTAGGTCTAAACATTACAACCGCAAGCAATTTGTACAAAAAGCTGGATAAGTTTGCCTCCTGCGTATAGAAGCTTAACAAACTAAATATTGCATCCGCACCTGAACGTTCATTGGCGAAGTAACGTTACATCAACGCTGTAAAAAGGGCAAAGGCATGACTATGAAAGCTAGTAGGCTAAAGTACAGTACATGGCGAGGGCCGAGGAGACATCAAAAAACAGCAACAATTATTTCGGCATTATGATGCTTATGCTGTGTACCGTGACGAGCACCATTCTGACGAGTTAGTCTAGCCGCTCTAGCGAATGTATGCATTGACGTCACTGGGAAAGCAAAACTCACCTGGTCTCACCAAAACACATCTGATTGGCTAAGCCAGTGGTTCCCAAACTTTTTTACTCCGTGGCCTAAATTTTGATTCAAAAAAAGTTCGTGGCCCACCCAAAATATTTTATAGGCTACACTTGTAATGTATATGGGCGAGCACTATAGGCTCTAGCAATTTTCTAAGTAGCGGCGCTGTGCCTGATTTGACTGGCCCGAGGATCGAAGCCCAGACCTCCAGCACAGATAGCGATGTTTCTTACCACTACGCTAATCGGCCAAGTTCTACTACCTAATTACTGTACTATATGACATGTAACACAAAAACAAACAAAATGGCTTTTTGCAATTTATATTTTAATGGGAAGGGTGCTCTTGCGCTTTAGCAACAAGCTTAGAAATTCTTGGCTCAGTTGTCGAAAGAGCACAGCGAATGTCATGTTCAACTTCAAGGCGGTTGCGTTGCTTGGACTTCATACATACTAGCGCTGAAAAGGCAGATTCACATAACCATGTAGAAGTGAAAGGCAATAACTGTTTAAGTACAGTTTTATTTCTGGATATGATGATGCCATGCTTAGCCAGAATTCCGTGAGTGGCAAAGTTTCGAATAGATCTCGGCAACTGGAGTCGTTTTTCAATTCAATCAATTGGTCTTGCAATTCATCTTCCACATTTTCAGGGGAAAGTCGAAACGGATTTCTTGCAAGTGATAGGTCATCAGCACTAACTTCAGGAAAATATGACTTGAATTCGCTTTCCAGCTCTTTCAGCTGTTGAACAATATTGGTCTTTAGTTCATCGTTTAACTCGTAAATATCAGACAGGTTGTTAAACATGGCAAAATTGCCGTTTTGAGCTTTTCGTCTCCAGTTTACCAATTTTTCAACAAACGCATTGATCAAGTCCATGTTCTGAATAATGTTTTTTTCTTTTCCTTGCATTTTCAGGTTAAGGGTGTTTAAAGAATGAAAAATATCTACCAAGTATGCCAAACAAGCAATAAATTTTGCATTGGTAAAGTGAAATGCTAACTCAGGAATGCTAACTCAGAAATGCTAACATCAGTTAAATAGATTTCCAACTCATCGCGGAGCTCAAACACTCTGCATAAAACGTTCCCTTTAGAGAGCCACCGAACTTTTGTGTAAAACAAAAGGTTTTTATAATCAGATTCCATGTCTTCACAAAGTTTTCTGAATAGACGAGTGTGCAAAGCGCTGCTCTTCACAAAATTTACTATTTTAATAGTAACGTTAAGCACATCTTGGAGACCACTTGGTAAAGTTTTAGAAGCCAGAGCTTCACGGTGAATGAAGCAATGAGTAAACATAACGCCAGTAGCCTTTCTTTGCACAAGTGCCTTAAATCCACTTTTGGAACCAAGCATCGCAGGTGCACCGTCATAGGGATTGTAGATCATAGGGATGCGAAACTTCATCCGCTTTTGGCTTATCCGCAACACTAGAAGGGTTACATTTTTTTTGTAATTTACAAAATATTTTACTTTTTATGGGTTATATAAAAAGAGGTAAGTTGGTTTTAAAGTAATTTAAGGTTTTTAGTTGAAAGCAAGCCAGCAGTAAAGCGTAAAAAAATTGTCAAATTGGCAATTGACCCTTCTAATGTTGAAGGAACAACGGAGTTGCGCGTCCCGTAATGTACCGTCCCTAGCACCGTCAGTGCACACGCCACGCAGATTGTCCCCAGGATATTCCGTTTTCATTAAAAAAATGGTTGACTTTTTCCATTACATCTGATGCTTTTGTGCTGGTGTTCAAAGCACAGCAGAAGAGTAATTCTTCCTTTACAGAGGTGTCAACTGCATAGCGAACGAAAACCATAAGTTGAGAAACTGAAGATACATCGACAGACTCATCCAGCTGGATGGCGAATAGACCAAAAGCAGATTTATTTATTTCAGTTATTACTCCTTAATGTCTTCTGACATTGCTGCAATTCGTCTCTTTACTGTGTTATTGGATAAAGGAATAGCTTTGAGACTTTTCTCATGTTTATCACCCAGGACAATTCTCGTCATGGCCAGTGCAGACGGTTTAACAACAGTTTCAGCGATATTATGAGCTTTTTTCTGCTTAGCTATAATTTGGCTAACAACGAAAGATGCTTCTGTAAGTTTCTGATCAGTTTGTTGAAAGTTTCCAGTTTTGTCAAGTCGTTGACGTTTACAGCTAGATTCTAGTCGTTTAAAATACTCAATGCTTTTATTCTTCTACTCAGGATGATTTCTCAATTTACTCGGTCTTAATGACTCATTGCTTAAGACGCGGTAGCATACTACGCACTGTCCCTTTTCGACTCCATGATCATTTAACGAAGTAAATCCAAATTTAACGTAACTATCATCATACTTTCTTTTGTTTGCCATTCAATAATTTAGTATTTAGTAATTTTGTTTAGCATGTCTCGATTTGCAAATTTTTATTCAATCTCTCCTTCGCTCTGCACCTCACAACTATCAGTCCACGACATAAAGAACGCTTGTTTTTTAGTACGATTTCTGGCACATGCAAGCCTAAAAACTCATTGTTACGTAACAATTCTTCCCCGTGGCAGACAGTTTTAAGAATAGCAGATAAATTTTTCGATAAAAAATCTAGAAATTGTTAACAATACAGGAACAGTATAAGTTCAATTACAAATAACTCTGTGGCTCACTGAAACCGTCTTCGTGGCCCACTAGTGGGCCATGGCCCACAGTTTGGGAACCACTGGGCTAAGCAGATGGTGCCGTTTTGCAAAACGAGTGATGATTGGATAAAACGAAGGCGTTTTTTGACATTTTTGAATCTGGGTAAGCAACTTTGATAGTTGCTTACCTAGAGCCTCAGTGATTGTTTCTGACAGAAGCGTTTGCGTTAATTGGCATTTATAGGCAAGACATGCGGTTTGGTGAGGATTTAGACTACTCACAAGCGTTACGAGTAATTCTAGTCACGAATACAGTAATTTTCAAGTTAAAATAGACATGATAAAAATAATAAGAAGTTAAACCTAGAATCCAGTCATTATAGCCTACTTTGCATAGTTTTCGCTCAGGTAAGCACTGCTTTCCTTGCTTTCCCTCACCGATCGTCACTGATTTACACCAACAAAACGTAACGCATTTCATTGCAAGAACTTTACAAGAACCTTTGATTTTGGTAAATTAAGATAGGTCAACAAATATACAAAGATAAACTCTTAATAAAATGAACAATGTGCATTAATGGAAGCAGATCAAGCAAAACAAATCAATCAAATATTTTTTCTAACTTCATTTATTTCGGTCACAAGCAGGTTTTAACGTTCGCGTTTTGTCGCTTCTACCTTTTTCTCGACCTTTGCTATGTTGACGTGTAATGTTTTTGCTATGACGATCAGAAATAAAAACAACTGAAATGAACATCAAATAAAGGACAAAGAAAAAAAAAATAAAAATCAATAGCTTTTTTTCCTAAAGTCTGAACCTTAAAACATTTGTACAGGCAAACACTCACAATAGTATTTCAATAAAATTTAATTTTTAATTTATGTTGTGGAACCGGTTTTCGTTCATTAGAACTCTTCAGCACAACTGGATCGAAACAAAACTATTTGAAACAAAAATTAGCCTACAATATAAATATCAGCACAACTGTACCAAACGAACGAAAATTTACATACGGTATTAATTAGATAAAATGTTCAGGGCCTCCATGTTCTTTACTTTTTTTCTTTTCCATTTCTTCAGTATTGGCGAAAACACAACTATCGAATACTATAATTTGACCTAGCTTGAGCAAGTAACGGCAAACAGTTGAAAATTCAAATAAAATTTACTAATCAGAAAGATTACAGAAATGTTTTGTCGGTGAAAGCTAGAACAAACGCGTCTATTAAGTGTCATACTACCAGATCTCCTTTTCCAGTTAGTTTTTTCCCACTTTTGATTAAATAAAGGTCTTGGTGTTTTCATGGACTATTTTCATCGTAATTTTCCTAAATGAAACAACAAAAATAAACTTGTATTTGCCAATTAAGGGTGGGACTCTCTACTTTGCTTTCGATTTTTTTTTTTATCACACTAAGTTTTCTTTTGGATCACTGGAGAAGTTAAAGAAAGATTTTAATGAAAAGTTTATTGACGACGTTTTATTTTGAAACAAACAAAGCGTTTCCAAATTCAGGAATTTTCGTCTCAATTTTCCAAACATTCTTTTCTGGATCATAAAATTCAACGATATCTGATTCTCCTCCAGCGACATACATATTCCCATTTAAAGCACAAGCCCCATGATAAGATATTTCGTAGTTCGTCTCGGCAACACTGCACCAAGTTTGGTTCCGTAGATCAAACCGTTTGACTGATTTCAGTTGTCCCTTCTTGTTGTTGTATCCTCCTATTGCGTATATTTGATCATTGAGAACAACACCTGCTAGACCTTCCCTTGCAACTTTCATTGAAGGCACAATAGTCGAACCACCTTGTCGAGGATCGTGATGTTCAACTGAGTTTAAGCTACCTCTATTGCTCCAACCAAAATCATTTCGACCACCTATTGCATATATTCCTGCGCTAGTAGAAACCCAGGAAAAGTCACAACGTCTTTCATTCATGTCATCAATCCTGTTCCATTTGTTTTCGCTGATGTTATAACATTCTCCAGATCGTAGACAATCCCCCAATTCACCCAATTCATCCAATCCACCACAAGTGTAAATGCGACCATCGAATACAACAGAAGCTCCACCACCTCTCCTTACATATGTAGAAGCTAATGCTTCCCAACCTGATGCCTGGTCGTTGAAGTCGAATCTTTCAATTGCTTTATTGTACATTCCACTTATGACGTAAACTTATGACGTAAACTTTGACAGTCGCTATCCGGCCTGGATGCCGTTTGTGACACACAACTGATGCTCTGAAATGACAAAACAATGTGTTTGGAAGCTCCTTGTATTCTTTATTTATGAGATCATATTTCCATAACTTTTTGTTATAAAATATAGTAAAATGCTTATCTGCTTTTTGTTGCTCAACAATGGCTTGATTGTTTTGTTGAACTCGAAGTCTAGAAAGTGTTGATTGAAAACACATTTTGAGGCATTCATTGGAATTCATGATCAATTCTTCTTGGCTGACAACATCTTGCAAGAAATGCAAAGATAATTTTTCAAGTTTCAATAAACTGAAAAGCTCAATCAAGTGTTGCTTACGTGCATCGACGCCATGTTTGATCCATTCAATCATTCCAAGGAAAGACATTTCCTCAGATGTCACTTGTTTGTCTTTTATTTCAAGTATGTCCTTGAAGTCTACGAAAATTAAATTGTTGAAATCTTTTTCATTAATTAGACTTTCAATGTTGTTTGCAATCACAAAATCTGCTTTTTCGACAAGTTTGTTAAGATTATACAATTTTGCATATGATCGAATTTGTAGACAGTTTGTTGCATCAATTTCCTCAAATAAAAAGTTCTCACAGAATTCATTCAAGTGGGGAATCTCCATGTAATTAGATGCTTCTAATAAGTTATATACATTCTCACTTGTGATTGTGATGTCACAAGTGTAAATGAAGTTCAAAACAGCTTCAAGTGTCCCTTCAGTCACTCCTTGGATATTTCCTTTTCTTTCATATTTTCCCCGCATTTCCATGAAAAGCATTTTTGAAAAAAATGTTGAGAACACGCCAAGGATACATTTGTGTCCAGCGAAGTCATTAGATCCAGCAGTTAAAGTGACATCACAATAGTTTTTCATTTTAATTCTGTCATTGTTCAACATCAACAAAATTTCTAAAGCGTGATTACTTTTATATTTTTTCCACTTCATTTTGCCATAAATTAACTGGATAATAGTAATCTATAATCCTGCAAATATACAAACGGTGGTTTTCTGCAGAAGTTAGTCATGGAAGACACAATTAAAGCAAGGCTAGCCTGAATGTAGAAACAGCAGGAGCAGCTCTTATCAACGTTAAACGTTTGGTCGAATGCTGTTACGCTTGTAGGTACTGTTGATTGTAGAATAGCTACAGAAACCCACAAACGGAAAAGAATTGAAAAGAGGTCTAACACAAGTAGTCAACATTGACAAAATTTCTAAAGCGTGATTACTTTTATAGTTTTTCTACCTCACTGTGCTTTCAATGTTAACTGGTTAATAATCCTCTATAATCCTGTGAACACGTAAACATGCAGTTACACAAAAGTTGCATGTGAACACAACAAACTTTCATATGCCAGTCACTGCAAATGACCACTTGACCATTGCATGTGAATACAGCACCAACAGCTTACCTTAGTCTGTATACCTTACAAATTGACACAATGCAAGGAAATGGCAAAGAGGAGTTAGTTAATGAAACAAGACGATTGTTCACTCAAGTAACAAAGCAGTTCTCCATATGTTACTGATTCAATATGTACAGACGCCCGCTAACGTTGTATCAATGTAACATATGGATGATTTGCTGGACTTAAAAATGAATTGGTCGCTTATCCCAAACAAAAGGATTTGTTGGAAGAATATAATGCTTTAATTTTTTTGTGGGGCTAGGTTTACAAGTCATAATTTTGTTCAAATTGTTATCCATTAACACTTTGCTCCTCAAAGGGAGGCCAGATTTGGCCCCCCCCTCATATTTCCTTTAATTATTTGAAGCACAGTAACGCCATGCACTTGGTTTTTCTTGACTTTTCCTAAAATTGCCAGGCGGATCTGATGATGTTAAATTTGATGCTAAAAGTTGTGTAGTTTTCTTGTAAATTCAAGATTTTGGTGAATTTTTGCTATTTCTAGCTAACTTCCAGCAAAGCGTGAAATGGATTACATTGCGATGACAAGCCATAAGCTCATAATTGCTTCGTGCATCGATATGCGCGAGCAGAGAGAAGCATCCTCTTGCTTTCTTTTGTTTGGTTTGATCTCAATAATACAAAGCGCGTTATTTCTTATGCTACAAAGAAAAGCCAGTGATCGCAAAGCTGTTAATTAGAAACAATAATAGCAAGCTTTTTTGCGTTATCAGCTCTACAAAGAAGAATAGCAATCCACGATCAAAATAGTAGGCTATGGAGGCCACAAACTATTCAAAACAGTTGTTTCAAGCAGATAATATTCATTGACGAATAAAAAACGTTACAATAAGAAATCTTCTCTTGGATAAAGACACGAAAACCTGGTTTCGAAATAAACGTTCTATGGAAATGCTCTCATTGACAAAACTTGCAATTGAGGAAATGTATCACTGCAAATGATTTTGGGAGAAGCCGGAGAAATAGCGTTTTATGAGATAGGCTCTATTTACACGTAGCAGCTAACTCGATGGCGTCCCTTCACTGCTTTATGTCGCCTACTTGTTGTTATGTCCTGTATTATTGTTTCACAGTGCACTGTGTTTTGTTCCAAAGAGCGCAAAATAAAGATGATAATGCCTCATCTACATTACAAAATATTTTGTAATGTAGGCCTACAAACAAAATGTACAAAGTACACAATGTACATTACAAAATAATTTGTACTGTAGACGAGGCATAAATTTAGGCGTCACATAAGACAAACAAAAAATCAGCTTTCTTCATCATTGATTCAACATCTGAATACGTTGCACCAATGTATAAGAGGCCGGCTATTGTGAAGATCCGCCATTTATAAACGATCCAATTATACCAAAAGTCGGACAAACTAGTGGATCAAAGAATGAATAAATAATGTTGAGAAAACTAAATCTAAGTGACAAACAATACCGATGTCTTCATTTATCTTGGAAAAATGCTGCCTAAACTTATCAACAAAAAATACAGTAAATAACGGCAAGGATCCCGAAAGCAGAATTTGCTCGACTTTGGCATGAATTTAGTCAGACATCTACAGTAATAATTCCACACATACAATAACGGGCTCTCAACTGCTGTAAGATACATAATAATCAACCTGGTTCTGAGCGATTTGTGTAACAGTTTAGGGGAAGACACTACTTGAAATGATGCACCACACAAAAGATTTTCAATGAAGACTGAGTCTAAAAACCGATGTGGATAGTGCTGCACAATAACTTCAAGTTTAGGACAGAAGAGGCACAAAATATCACGATAAAAATAAAGACGTTGTGGGAAATTTTCGAGAATCATAACACGATGCAAATACCATAAACGCTTAGTTTGCATGCTGCTCTAAGCTGGCCGGCAACCACAAAGGTAGACAATAGCCTACAGGCAGTTTATAATTCGATAACAGCGCAATAAACATTATAAATACGTAAACCGACAATTTTCTTTTACAAACGTTTTACGTCTAATAGTAAATTTTCCCCCAACAATTTTTTGTGAAGCACTTGCAAACCACGGTTTTGTAAAATAATTCATCATTATTATTTTTTACTTCTCGGATATTGTAAAACGTCATCAGCAAAATCACAAAAAAAAATTCATTACTTCAATGTAGTAGGCCTAAGAATTTTTTATAGAATTGTAGCCACGTTGTTTCAACAAAGAAGCCATTTTTTAGCAATGTAAAGTTATAGAAAGTAATTTGCAATCATGCAAATGGTTGGAAAGAATCTAGGAAGTCTTCTCACAATCTGGCACAAAATGATTATATATGTTTATTGTATCTCAGTAAAATGTTTTACGACAAACTTTGAAGCTTCGTTATAATCATTTTTATCTTTGAAGTCAAACGTTATTTTTTTTTGGCCAGAAACATAATCACTGCCTTGCTGACGTTGTCGCTTTCACGCGTATTTTTAGTGCTTTAAACAATAAGGACCCAGTCAGCAATCCAGTCCTTTTACATTGATTCATAATTTGTAAACGTTAAATTTATGTAGAATTGCTGACTGTGGGTTATTTCACATTTCCTTTGTTTACGCATGTTCCTCAATTCGCTGTTGCATTATTTCGACGCTGGCTGACTAAAAATGTATTTTCAAATTAATTGACACAATCTTCAATAAAAAGTGAGCTTCGAACTTAGCTTTGTTGATGTAAATGCTGTATTTTTTGTGGATGTAATTTATGAGTCATGTTTATAAACACCCGTAAGCGAAATGACTTATGATGTGGCCTGCATGATATTTGTGATGCGACTTGACACAAATCCACAATTTCAAAAGCACCTAATTTGAACTTAGAAAATTCAGATTATTTCAACAACTTGTTCAATTGTCTTCTCTCTACTAAAAATATTCATACTACAAACTCAATTGTAGACCTAAAATACACAAACGAAGATGTAAACAGCTATTCAAGCAGGCTAAGGTGTTACTTATGAGAAATTTGGTTCCATAAAACTAGAAGCTAGCCATGAGTTTCGGAATGCATTAGTTTAGGATAAAAATGTAAGACAACAAACGCAGTTTTGTTTTTTTCAAATTCGTGTAACAATATTACTCTGATTGTAACTATTTTAGAATCAGTGATTAGCTTACAATAAGATTTGCTCGCAAGTCGTAAATTCTAATCAATGCAATGATTCGGCACACCGCACACACACTTCGTGCGTTCGATCGAGCTCTTTGTTATTTAGAAGTTTGCATGAAATCGGATTAGCACGGTTAATTAAAGGCGGCAAGTTAAATCAAAATTGTCGTTTTTGGGTACCTTTGCAAAAATTGAAATATCAAGTTTAACATATAAAATTTTAAAATAATGAGTTTTCAAACTTATAGACAAATGATTTGCTTTCACACCAGTGCAACTTCTGTTGAAATAGCATCAGCGGATAACACGTAACAGCTGATTGAATTTGATCCAAAAACGGCCCCCCCTTGAGCAGTTAACTTCCAAAAAAACGTTGAAAAGCAAAGGGTTAATGACCAAGCTAGCAAAGGTTTTGTTAACTGTTCCATCCCAACTGAGCGTGCATAGTTGGATTTAGGTAACATTGTTGTAGGCTACCAAAATATACAAATGAAGAGTCCAGGTGCAAAACGATCAAACTACCAAAACCAACTTTTCGAGTAAACTGAAAATTAAGTTTGAGATTGCTCGTTTTGTGGCTGAACTCTGTTATTTTAAAGCCTTAGTTTGAGAGATATTGATCGTTTTGCCTCAGAAAAAAACTGCTACATAAAATCTTCGATGTTAACAGAACGGGAGATGGTCAAATTTAAAAATCACAAATAATGGAGTTTGATCGTTATGCACCTGGACTCTTCAAATTTTAACTGTTCGAGTGTGCCTGACATACCTTTTCTTCAGAGCAGATAATAACAAACATAGGCCTATGTAGGTAGCGTGCCCAAAACTTCGGACGATGGGAGTGGGATCGAATTGTTATCTTTTTAAAATGACAGACACAATTTTATAAAATATTCGAAACACAATCTATTTTTGGAGATTACACTTTGTTCTGTCTTTTGTATCACCAGTACTTCCAGCATACTTTTCATTTCCGTAATTTGCTCATCATATTTATTGCTTATCATACAAACACTCTTTTTTTACTCCAAGTCAGGGATTCTTAACCATGCGTGGGCGCACCATTAAGGGTTGTGAGACCTGTTCCCAAGAGATGGGTACATGATGAATCATTGGTGTAAGGTAAAAAATAAAGTTAAACCCACAGGCCACAGCCTACTCTGGTTTGGCGGTTTTTGCACAATATTCTGAATGGTTAGCGACTACTAGGCTACTGTTCAGCCGTTTTTGGAATTGACACAATGCAAGGAAATGGCAAAGAGAAGTTAGTTAATCAAACAAGACGATTGTTCACTCTGAGTTATAACCCAGGTAGCACAGCAGTTCTCCATATGTTGTTGATTCAACTTGTGAAGACGCCCGCAAACGCTGTATCAATGTAACATATGACTGATTTGCTGGTCTTAAAAATAAATTGGTCACTTATCCCAAGCAAAGGAGTATTTGTTGAAAGAAAATAATGCTTTAACTTTTTGTGGGGTTAGTTTTAAGTCATAGTTTTGTTCAAAGGCTTTGTTGTGTTTCATTTGAAGACCACTCCTTAATTGATTGCTGTGGCATTCATCCATTCGCATTCATCAAAGTCACAGACAAAGCAACGCACGTCAAACCAACCCATGAATAGTTACTTCAGTAGGTTTGCGTTTGTTGCAATCAGTTACCAATCTACTGGCAAGGAGACGGAAAAACGGTCACTAGTCTTTAAGTGACTTTTTACTCTATGCACAAAAAACAATGGTTTACCGATTCCTCTCCTCTTAAGGAGAGATTTACTGTAGAAGTAAATCATATTTTTTAACAAGTCAAATTAACAACATTCACAATAATGTCGGAACATCAAACATAGATTGTCAGTTCGGTAGAAATATCTATCCAATCATGTCCAGCTAAACGTTTACATAGGTTTAACTTCATTTTTTACCTTACACCAATGATTCAGCATCTACCCATCTCCTGGGAACAAGTCTCACAACCCTTAATGGTGCGCCCACGCATGGTTAAGAATCCCTAACTTGGATTAAAAAGGGTGTTTGTATGATAAGAAATTAATATGATGAGCAAATTACGGAAACGAAAAGTATACCGGAAGTACTGGTGATACAAAGGACTCAACAAAGTGAAGTGAGTTCATAAACGAGGTCAGCGTTAAGTTTTGATCAATCTACAGCACATTAATTAAAGTGAAATGATCAAATCAATTCTACCTCCAATCAAAACCTCAAACAAGTTGGTGAAAGCAGGTCAAAGTTTTGTTGCATTTTCGAAAAGTTTCGTGAAAACACTATTTGCAGCCAAATTTGCATCGTAAGGTTTTGCTGAGCCTCTTATGATGTAATTCTTATTTTTAATGTTGTTTCATGTTTATTTCAAAAGTAGCCAACAGTCTTGTAAACGGTGAGTGATGTAGTCTTCATAATGTCTATTACTGTTCTTTTGCTGATCAATGTCCGAACGTGTTATGGAAGTGTGCCGAAACTGGAATTAGAGAATTGAAACTATTGAAAATTTCTAATAAAATATAACCATGTAATAAATTGAGACCTTTGAGGTTTATAATCCAAGTTTGATAATTTCTACCTATTTTATTGTGGATGCAACCATCGGCAACTTCCGTATGGAAACATACCAGTGGCGTATATTCAAGGTGTTCAAGGTGTGCACTGCACACCCCAAGAAATCCAGAAAAAAAGAAAATTTCCATCGGTTGTCGATGTTCTTTACTTTCATGATATTCTAACATCTTGCTGCATGCTGATTGCTGATTGCTTTCTTTACAATTGCAAAACTCTCCCCTTCTAATTTTAATACTCCAACGTTTGAGGTCATTGCCTTTAATTTTTTTCGGTCATTACCTTTAAGCTGGGTGTGCACTGACAGCTTGGCGAGTGCTATTTAAAATAAACAATTAGGAAAAATGACGTCACAAGGCAGCGAAAACAGCAATGGTTTTAGGTCAGCCAGGCTGTGCAGTGAGTGTGCACTCGCTGATCTGCACACCTTGGCGCGTCATTGGGGGAATCCCAGGCAATAGCAAGTTTTAGCTTGTTGGATTAGAGTTTGAGGTGATCAGCGTTGGAAACAACTTTTGCTAGAACTGAAGCAAAAGCAAGCTTTCTACGACGATGTAATTCAAAAATTTATTGCACAAACAAGAAGAATCGAATTATGCTATAGATGAATTTTCCTTCTGTAGTCGAGGTGTTAAACATTTTCGTTTTTACTAAGTAGTACGGCGGATAAAAGTACAGCCGACCAACATAGCAATCGACTTTCTTTTCTTGTTTATTATCGAGTTGCTTTGCTATTGTTTTTTGTTTTAACTTTCACCTGTTTGTTTTTAATTCGCTTGTACTGTACATTTCTCAAGGTGTTGCGACCGTGCCTAATCCTTGCATGAAGTAAATCATTTCCATCCCGAGCACGCTTTAACTTTCGCGTTTTTTCAGACTCTTGCTGTGTTATGGCAAGTAATATTGTTCGTTTTGATGGTCGGAAATAAAAAGTGAACTGAAGTATGTGACTTTAGAAATGCAACTTAATGTTTGATATTATTAAGTCTTTCATTCAATGCGCTGTCAAATAAATATCTACTTTGTATTCTTCTCCATTCCGACAACATTATTTTTGTCAATTCTGTTCATGTTCAGAATTTGTGCTAAAAATGCTCTCAGAACGCACCAAATTCAATGGTAATTTTAAAAACTTTCTGGGGGATGCCCCCAGACCTCCCGCTGTTGCTTTGACGTCACTGAACACCCTGTCAAAGTGGTCACGGTACGCCACTGAAACATACTGCATCAAAAACGTCCAATACTTGAGTTGAAAACCAAACAACAGAATATATCTAAACTGCTGAGTATTTTATCGGTTCTCAATGCAAATTATTGACTTTGTGCATGAGGAAGCTTCAGCGCACAGATAGGCCTCATCTGCCATCTCCGCACTCATGTAGCCTTCACTGACTAAAGCCACACCAAACAAGTTTGATCTCAGTCTCATTGGCCATCTTCGGAAACAAAGGGCGAACATCATCATCATCATCAAAACAGCTTTGAGATGTCTTTTGTCTTTAATGCATGAGCGATTGTCAAATTGTTTTGCGGGCCGCACAAAATTCTTTGACGGACCGCATGCGGACCGCTGGCCGCAGGTTCGTCACCTCTGCTCTAGATTTAAAAATTGGGAGTTGCCCTAACAATATTTGAAGATGTTTTGCTTTATTCTTTTTGATGGTAGCTTATCGCAAAACTTTGAAAACGTTTTCTAACCTGCCCTCAATATTATCTTTAAAAATATCTGTGTTAATATCCACATAATGAGTGCATAATTGTTTATTGAAAATATTGCAGCAAATGCTTATGCGTTAAGAAAGCCTTCGACATTGTTATGTTTATTGTGCTCTTTTCGCAGTGTCAATCTTTTGTAACCAAGCGTTGTTGATACGAATAAAACAATTGAACAAAATTGTTTATTTTAGATATTTTGATCTGGCAACTCTAGATGAAATCAAATAGGTTTTTGTTTTTCACCTAAACGATTCGTTAAAAAAACTTAAAAATTATCTTTTCTAAACACCAAGATCTACTAATCCCCAATATGAAACCTTTTGTAATCAAAAGTATAATTTATTGAATCGGTTTGGACTATCTAGTTAGTGATACACTCGTAGTTGAAAACTTGTTTGCATTTTGGGATATTTGGAGGTGGTAGGAACAGGGACGTTTCTTACTTGGGAAATTTTCTGGTTTTATTGTTATTGGTTTTAAGGTTTAAGTTTTAAGTTTGAAAATTTCATTTAGTATGCCTTTAACAAATCGTTAGAAAAACTTAAGAATTACCTTTTCTAAACACCAAGATCTACTACCGGTAATCCCCAACATGAAACCTTTTGTAATCAAAAGTGTAATTTATTAAATCGGTCTGGACTATCTAGTTAGTGATTCACTCGTAGTTGAAAACTTGTTTGCATTTTGGATATTTGGAGGTGAAAGTGGTGGTAGGAACAAGGACGTTTCATACTCGGAAAATATTTTGATTTTCCTGGTTTTGGTTTTAAGATAATTGGAATCAAGGTTGAGACACATACGACTAAATTGTGACAAAACGATATAAAACATCGCAAACTAATCGCAATTATTTGTAATGATATTTTTTTTTATGTTAAAAGACAAGAACATTAGCTAAAATTAGGCCTACAGTAAATTAAGTGTAATCAGTAATGATTTTGTAGATTTGGTGTTTGCCAATTTCTTCCAGTAGTTACAAGTTCTATTAAGCCGCCATGCAGATTCTTGTCAATATTTAGTTTGAAAGAAATTATTAAATAATTTGCTTCAACAACGATCTGCTAAAATCATTTTCATTCTCGTCAAAAACGAAACTAAAACAACATTTCATTACTGCAAGTTTTTCAGCTTTGGCTATTTACAACCCAAAAAGAAATACATAGCTATTTGATAATTTGATATGTTGATTTTAACAAAGGATAAGTCAACAAATTTACAAAAAATAACTCAATAAAACAAACAATATGCATTGAGAAAAGCATAATGGCCTAAAACAAAAACTAAACGCCAACAACAAATTTAGAATTGTTATATTCAGAAATATTTGTTTCAATTTTCCAAACATTCCACTCTGGATCATAAACCTCCACAAAACCTGATTCTCCTCCAGCGACGTATATTTTCCCATTTAAAACACAAGCTCCATGATAGCATCTTGCATAATTCATCTCTGCAACATTGCACCAAGTTTGGTTCCGTAAATCAAATCGTTCGACTGATTTAAGGTTTCCATTCATGTTGCTACCTCCTATTGCATATATTTGATCATTGAGAACAACACCTGCTAGACCTTCCCTTGCAACTGTTATTGAAGGAACAATATTCCAACCACCTTGACGAGGATCGTGATGTTCAATTGAGCTTAAGTCACCATTATTCCCACCAATTGCATATATTCCTCTTCTGGTGGCAACCAAGGCAAAGTTATAACGTCCTTTATTCATGTCATCAATTCTGTTCCATTTGTTCTCGGCAATGTTATAACATTCTCCAGATTGTAGACCTGGCCATCCCATCACTACATTTTGTCCACCACAATTGTAAATGCAATCATCGAAAACAACAGAAGCACCGCCACCTCTCTGTATATAGTTTGTGGAAGCTAATTCTTTCCAACCTGACGCCAGGTCGTCCAAGTCCAATCTTTCCATTGTGTTGTGATACCTTCCACCTATGGCGTAAACTTTCCTTTTGTGAGAAACAGCTGATCCGAAATTGTGATTAAATAATGTATTTGGAAGCTTGTTGGTTTCTTTTTCGATGAGATCATATTTCAATATTTGCTTTTTATTAATCATGATAAAAAGTTTATCTGCTTTTTGTTGCTCAACAATAGCTTGATTGTTTGGTTGAACTGAAATTCTAGAAAGTGTTGATTGAAAGCACATTTTGAGGCATTCGAGACAATTTATGATCAACTCTTCTTGGCTGACAACATCTTGCAAGAAATCCAAAGATAATTTTTCAAGTTTCAATGAACTGAAAAGCTCAGTCAAGTGTTGCTGACGTGCATCGACATCATGTCTGATCCATTCAATCATTCCATGGAAAACAATTTCCTCAGACGTCACTTGTTTATTTTCCAATTCAAATATTTCTTTGAAGTCTTCAAATTTCAATTTGTTGAACACTTTTTCCTTGGTTAAACTTTCAAAGTTTTGTGCAATCACAAAATTTGCTTTTTTTACAACTTTGTCAAAATTGTACAACTTTGAGTACGATCGAATATGTAGACAGTTTGTTGCATCAATTTCCTCAAGTAAAAACTCCACACAGAATTCCTTCAAATAGGGAATCCCCATGTAATTAGCTGCTTCTATTAAGTTGTACACATTCTCACTTGTGATTGTGATGTCACAAGTGTAAATGAAGTTCAAAACAGCTTCAAGTGTTTCTTTAGTCACACCTTGGATATTTCCTTTTCCTTCATACTTTTCTCGCATTTCAATGGAAAACATTTTTGAGAAAAATGTTGAGAACACTCCAAGGATACATTTGTGTCCGGTAAAGTCATTAGATCCAGCAGTTAAAGTGACATCACAATAGGTTTTCATTTTGATTCTGTCTTGGTTCAACATTGACAAAATTTCTAAAGCGTGATTGCTTTTATAAAGTTTAGACTTCATTCTGCTTTCAATATTAACTGTTTATTTTCCTCTATAGTCCTGTGAACACGTAAACATGCAGTTATACAAAAGTTGCATTTGAACACAACAAACTTTCATATTCCAGTCACTGCAAATGGCCCTTTCAAGTAGCTACAGCACTAACCGCCTGTCTACCTTACGAACGGCACAATGCAGGGATAAGGCGAAGATAAGTAAATATTTAAACAATACAATTAGTCAATTACTGTTCACTTTATGTTGTCACGCAGGCAGAAAACCAGTTCTTTATATAACATTGATTCAGCGTCTGTAGACATTGAATCAATGTAGCATGTAGCAGTTTTGCTTGCCGATAAAATGCTGAATGGTTGACCGATTGCAAACATTATGTTGCAAAGATGTGGCGAAGAGAAGTAAACAGATGAAACCAGACAATTGTTCACTTGAGTTGTAACCCTGCAACAACGCAGTTCTCCAGATGACGTTGATTTAAAGTTTGCAAACATTGAATCAATGTCACATGTGGCTGATTTGCTGGCTAATGAAATGAATTGTTCACTGATTTCAAGTAAAAATATTTTTGTTGAAAGAATATAATGCTTTAATTTTTTGTGGGGTTAGGTTTAAATCATATTTTTAGTTAAAAGTAAGCTTTGTTGTATTACATTGAAGACAGATTGCTGAAGCATTTTTTTCCATTCGATTTCATCAAAATCACAGACAAAACAACGCACGTCACAGTAAACTCATGCGCAGGAATTTCATTAGGCTTACGTTTACGTTTGCTGCAATCGATTATCCCTCCTGTTGAGGAGAAACTTATTGTAAAATTAAATCACCTTTTTTAACAAACTAAGTTAGCAACACATTACAATAATGTCGTAACACCAAACAAGGATTGTCAGTTTAGCTAAACTTAAGTAGAAGTATCTGGTTTGGTTTTGAATCTTTATCCTCGGGCTGACAAAGCCTTTGGTTATTCCTGGTAGTTTCGCATACTTGTGGAGGCTCTTAACACAGGGCCGGTTACTGAGATTGGTAGAGTGAAGTTTTCCGATTGTTGAAGTGTTGTTGCCGGGGAATTATTCATTTATTCTATTCGCTAGGTGCCGCTGAATGGAGAGCAGTCCTGAAATGCGTTGCTCAAGCGCCAGCCCAGAGAATCAAACTTGCGAATATGTACCTGTTCTTGCAAGCTTTATAAAATCGCTGAAAAGTAATGCTCAGCTATAGTTACAACTTAGAATGGTGATTAAAATTCTGATAAACAGGTATAGTTTCTGATAGTTGTTCTCATGATTAAGCATACGCGCATTCCAGAAGACAGGTCTCGCATCCTTGCTATATTCTGCGTAACCAAGTTATGTGCGTATCCAAGCGTTGTGCAGCAAAGAGCGTCAGTGCAAACATTTGTTTCTATTAATACTGCGATATTTTCATAACATGCTCGGTAAGATTCGACGGACACTTCATAACTCAGGAAAATTGTCAAATCGTGTTATGATTTTTTTTCAAATAAAAATATAAAATTTTACTGCAACTTCAAACTGATTGGGGGGCACGTGCCCCTTAGACGCTGCGCTACTGGTGCGGATACATCAAAGCTGTAGCCATGATTCTACACACAAGAAACTCTGTCCATTATGGTCGTTCTTTATTGAATCCAGAGCAACAATAGAGTCCGGCAGTAGCCCCATGAGCAATCGAGCAGCATTCTCTAGGAATGTTCTGTTTGCCTCCGTAGTCTGAGTATAGGACTAGAAAAGACTAGAAATACCTAAAATAGCCTGATCTATCATACCCTGGTCAGCCTGTCGCAGCTGGTGGAGATCCCTACAAGTGATCGAAAAAACAAAAACAAAGTCTCAAAATAGCTTTATGGAACTGAACAAATAGGAACAAATAAATGAAAACAAACAGGTTTTTGTTTTTCTCCTGAACAAATCGTTAGAAAAACTTAAGAACTATCTTTTCTAACCACCAAGATCTACTACCGGTAAACCCCAACATGAAACTTTTGTAATCAAAAGTGCAATTTATTGAATCGGTTTAGACTGTCTAGTTGGTGATACACTCGTAGTTGAAAGGTTGCTTGCATTTTGGGATATTCGGAGGTTGTAGGAACAGGGCGGTTTCATACTTGGGAAATTTTCTGGATTTACTGTTATTGGTTATACGGTAATTGGAATCAAGGTTGAGACACATGCGACGAAATTGTGACAAAACGGTATAAAACATTGCGAACTAATCGTAATTATTTGTAATAATACTTATATTTCATATCAAAAGACAAGAGCATTAGCTAAAATTAGGCCTAAAGTAAATTAAGTGTAGAGTAATCACTAATCAGTAAAGTTTCTGTAGATTTGGTGCTTGCCAATTTCTTCCTGTAGTTACACGTTTCATTAAGCCGCCATGCAAGTTAATCATTTTCATCCTCCTCAAAAACGAAACTAAAACAACACTTCATAACTGCAAGTCTTTTCAGCCTGAACTATTCACAATTCAAAAAAATGTAGCTACTTGATAATTCGACATGTTGATTTCAGTAAGTAAGGATAAGTCAGCAAATTCACAAAGAATAACTCTCAATAAAACAAACAATATACTGTACATTGAGAAAAGCATACGCAACAAAACTAAATGCCAACAACGAATTGAGCATTTTTACAATCAGGATTTCTTGTTTCAATTTCCCAAACATTCCACTCTGGATCATAAACCTCCACAGCATCTGATCCTCCTCCAGCGACGTATATTTTCCCATTTAAAACACAAGCTCTATGACGCCATCTTGCATAATTCATCTCTGCAAGATCGCACCAAGTTTGGTTTCGTAAATCAAACCGTTCGAGTGAATTAAAGTTTCTATAGTTGAAACCTCCAATTGCATATATTTGGTCATTCAGAACAACACCTGCTACACCAGACCTTGCAACTTTCATTGAACAAGCAATATTCCAACCACCTTGGCGAGGATCGTGATGTTCAATTGAGCTTAAGTGGCGACCATTGCCATAACCACCAATTGCATATACTCCTCCGCTGGTGGCAACCAAGGCAAAGTTGCAACGTTCTTCATTCATGTCATCAATCCTGTTCCATTTGTTCTCGTCAATGTTATAACATTCTCCAGATCGTAGACTACCCCATCCGCCACAATTGTAGATGCAATCATTGAAAACAACAGAAGCACTACCATGTCTATTTACATTTGTAGAAACTAATTCCTTCCAACCTGACTCCTGGTCGTCCAAGTCTATTCTTTCCATTGTATTGGTATTCTCTCCACTTATGACGTAAACTTTGCTTTTGTGAGAAACAGCTGATCCCCAAGTGTGATCAAACAATGTGCTTGGAAGCTTGTTGGATTTTTTTTTGATGAGATCGTATTTCAATACTTGCTTTTTATTAAACATGATAAAAAGTTCATCTGTTTTTTGTTGCTTAATAATAACTTGATTGTTTGGTTGAACTGAAATCCTAGAAAGTGTTGATTGAAAACACATTTTGAGGCATTCATTGGAATTCATGATCAGTTCTTCTTGGCTGACAACATCTTTCAAGAAATTCAAAGATAATTTTTTGAGTTTCAATAAACTGAAAAGCTCAGTCAAGTGTTGCTGACGTGCATCGACGTCATGTTTGATCCATTCAATCATTCCATGGAAAACAACTTCCTCAGACGTCACCTGTTTATCTTTCAATTCAAATATTTCTTTGAAGTCTTCGAATTTCAATTTATTGAACACTTTTCCCTTAACCAGACTTTCAAAGTTTTGTGCAATCACAAAATTTGCTTTTGTTACAACTTTTTCAAGATTATACAACTTTGAGTACGATCGAATATGTAGACAGTTTGTTGCATCAATTTCCTCAAGTAAAAACTCCACACAGAATTCCTTCAAGTAGGGAATCCCCATGTAATTAGCTGCTTCTAATAACTCAAACACGTTTTCACTTGTGATTGTGATGTCACAAGTGTAAATGAAGTTTAAAACAGCCTCAAATGCCTCTTCAGTTACTTCTTGGACATTTCCTTTTCCTTCATACTTTTCTCGCATTTCAATGGAAAACATTTTTGAGAAAAACGTTGAGAACACTCCAAGGATACATTTGTGTCCAGCAAAGTCATTAGATCCAGCGGTTAAAGTGACATCACAATAGTTTTTCATTTTGATTCTGTCATTGTTCAACATTGACAAAATGTCCAAAGCGTGATTACTTTTATAGAGTTTAGACTTCATGCTGCTTTCAATATTAATCGGTTTATTTTCCTCTATAATCCTGTGAACACGTAAACATGCAGTTACACAAAAGTTGCATTTGAACACAACAAACTTTCATATTCCAGTCACTGCAAATGACCCTTTCAAGTAGCTACACCACTAACTGCCTGTCTGCCTTTCCAATGGCACAATGCAGGGATAAGGCGAAGATAAGTAAATATTTAAACAATGGGTTACTTAATCCAGGCCTTGCGTTCGCAAAAGTGAGCAATTGTAAGTATTTAAACTATACAATTATTGTTCACTTTGTGTTGTCACGCAGGCAGAAAATCAGTTCTTTATATGACATTAATTCAGCGTCGGCAGACATTGAATCAATGTAACATGTAGCAGTTTTGCTGGCTAATAAAATGCTAAATGGTTGACCGATGCGAATATAATGTTCTTGTTGAAACAATTTGGCGCCTTGTTTCGACGCTGCTCATTCATCCATCCACCTTTATCAATGACGTCAACAAAGCAACAAACGTCAAAGTGAGGTCATACATTGGCATATTATTACACCTACTTTTGTTGCAATCAATCTTAGCTCTTCTGTCAAGGTGGCAACAAAATGATTACTTGGTCTTCATCAATGCAACACAAAATGTTTAAACATTTGTTAGGTATTTTACCAGCTCTTGATGAGAAGTATTTTTGTAATTAATCGCTTACATGAAAGTTATTGTTAATCTGTTAATCTTTATATTACTTACATGAAAACGTTAGAAAGTCTAAAAACAGGAGAGCACCTTGCCATATTCCAGTCACAGCAAATGACTCTTTCAAGGAACTACAGCGCTCACTGCCTGTCTACCTTAGAAGTGCACACTGCAGAGATGTGGCGAAGAGAAGTAAACAGATGAAACAAGACAATTGTTTACTTTAGTTGTAACCCGGCAACAAAGCAGTTCTCCAGCTGACGTTGATTCAAAGTTTGCAAACATTGAATCAATGTTACATGAGGCCAAGCCCGCAACCAGGGTGGGGGCATTGGAGACATTTTCCCCCCCGAAATTTTTTGAAAAAATTTTAAGCGTTCTATGCAGTATGAAATGTAGTATGAATAGACGTAGGCTACGTGGTACACGTAGCCTACAGCCATACTGTAGAGTGTAGACTATCGAAACCGAAAGTAGGCTACGCTGGTTGGAAGCCATGCTAACGATTTTGTTCGATAAATTAGGCTGGCATCCCCATTATCTGTTTCGTTAGCGTATACATAATGTCAGCATCCATCATCACCATAAAAAGCGTTTAAAAATGTTTCAGGATTGTGATTTGTAATGACCGTGTTGAGTTTATTTATATGTATCTGTTTGTTTATGTTGATGTAAATATATGTTATTGATTAATTTATGACTCCAGTCGTGCCAATGCAGTTCGTAGCCTACAGATGTTGTATTTTATTTGTAATCGACTGAACACATTACTGTATTATCGTAATTTTCTTCCTTGGGTAGTCATAGCTAAATGATAAAAGGTTACAAAGGCTAGTTTCCTTTAATGCTGTACTAAACAAAAACGTGATTGACATAAGTTATGACCACTGAACCGTAACATGGTAGTGCCACACACTCTATCAATGGGCGTGGATATTAACATAAAAATGTCACAATGCATCATTTTAATGTTTGTTCTTTGATAAAAATTAAATGCCCCCCCCCCGAAAATATTTGCTGGTTGCGGGCCTGCATGAGGCTGATTTGTTGGCTAATAAAATGAATTGTTCACTGATTGCGAGCAAAAGTATTTTTATTGAATAAATATAACGTTTTAATTTTTTTTGTTGGGTTAGGTTTAAATCATAATTTTGTTCAAAAGTAAGCTTTGTTGTATTACATTGAAGACAGATTGCTGAAGCATTCTTCCATTCGTATTCATCAAAATTACAGTGAAAGCAACGCTCATCATAGTAAACTCATGCGAAGGAATTTCAATGGGCCTACGTTTGCTGCAATCAATTCTCTCTCCTGTTAAAGCCTAGCTATTACGAATACTATGTTCTGCCATCATCACAATGTTAGTAATTGCCACGAACCACTTTGTAGGTCTACAGTGCAATTTTTAAAAAATGTCACTTCTAGTAAAGGCAACTAAATTTTAAATTGATCATTATCTTTTTGATCATCAAGATCGCACAAACAAGTCATCCTCAAGATCAAAATCACGATCACACAAACAAGTGATCCTCAAGATCAAAATCACGATCACACAAACAAGTCACCCTCAAGATCAAAATCACGATCACACAAACAAGTGATCCTCAAGATCAAGATCACGATCACGCAAACAAACGATCATCAAAATCAAAATCACGATCACACAAACAAGTGATCCTCAAGATCAAAATCACGATCACACAAACAAGTGATCCTCAAGAGTAAGATCACGATCACACAAACAAGTGATCCTCAAGATCAAAATCACAATCACACAAACAAGTGATCCTCAAGATCAAAATCACGATCACACAAACAAGTGATCCTCAAGATCAAAATCACGATCACACAAACAAGTGATCCTCAAGATCAAAATCACGATCACACAAACAAGTGATCCTCAAGAGCAAGATCACGATCACACAAACAAGTGATCCTCAAGATCAAAATCACGATCACACAAACAAGTGATCCTCAAGATCAAAATCACGATCACACAAACAAGTGATCCTCAAGATCAAAATCACGATCACACAAACAAGTCACCCTCAAGATCAAGATCGCGCCATCTCTGCTTGTTACCATTTGTTTATTTTCATCTGGAAACTACGTTTAAAGACAAATCAAAGTGCTTTTATGTTTTAAACGCATTGTCAGTAAAACGAATAACTTTTTCGTTACCAAAACATCAACTGATGCCTAGTATCAAATCGTTTGTACTCAAAAGTGCAGTTGAACAGGTCAGATAGTGCTCCAATTAATGAAATGTTCGAAGTTGAGCTTGTTTGCAAATTGTGATATTTGGATGTGGTTAGGAATGGATTCGTTTCTCACTTGGAAAGTTGTTTAGGTTTATTGTTGCAAGATGTTTGGAATCTGAAGTGAGACACATGCGAATTATTATGACAAAACAATATACAGTATAACAAATCGCAAACTAATTATCATTATCATTAGTCTGCCCCGTTAGCTCTGTGGTTATGCGCCCGGCTCAAGATCACGCGGTGGTGGTTCGGCTCTGGTGGTATGCGCTTGAGCAACGCACGCTAAAGATTGCTTTCCATTCAGCGGCATCTAATAGATGAAATAATTCCCCAACAACAAGACTTCAACAATCGGAAAACTTCACTCTGCCACACTCGGTAACCGGCCCTGTGTCAAGAGCCTCTACAAGTATGCGAAACTACCAGAAATAACCTATCAAAGTTTTGCAAGTTCGAGGATAAAGATTCAAAACTAACCAACCAAACAACCATTTGTAATAATTAATATTTAGTTTATTAAAAGATAAATAAATTGGAAGAAAATCGGTCTAAATCGAATTAAGTGTAAAGTTATTGGTTATGCACTGTAGATTTGGTGCATATCCCTGATTTGGTGTTTGCAATTTCTACCATTAGTTACAAATTCAAGTAAGTTGCCTTGCAAGTTTTTATCAATGTTCAATTTGGAAAAAAAGTAATGAATATTTTGCTGCAATAACAATAACAATTATTTGCATCCTCGTCAAAAACGAAACTAAAAATAACTTTTCTACTACAAGTTTGCCAGGTTAAACTATTTACAATAAAAACATAACGTTTTAGCACAAAAACGTTTCATAGTAAGAAAAAATAAGTCAACATTTATAGAAGAAAAAAAACACTAAAAGAATGCATTAAGGAAGTCATATCAAGCGAGGTTAAATGTCAACAACTAATTGAACGTTTTGAAATTCAAGGATTTTTGTTTCAATTTCCAAAACATCCTTTTCTGGATCATAAACTTCTACGATATCTGATCCTCCTCCTGCGACATACATGTTACTACTCGAAGTACCAGCTTCATGATGGGACCTTCCATACTTCATCTCTGCAACATTGCATCAAATTTGGTTCTGTGAATCAAACTGTTCGACTGATTTGAGTTTTCCATTGCTGTATCCTCCTATTGCGTATATTTGATCATTGAGAACAACACCTGCTAGACCATACCTTGCAACTTTCATTGAACGAACAATATTCTAATCACCTTGGCGAGGATTGTGATGTTCAACTGTATTCCCACAACCACCAATTGCATATATTCCTCCGCTGGTGGCAACCAGGGCAATGTTGAAGCGTCCTTCATTCATGTCATCAATCCTGTTCCATTTGTTCTCGGCAATGTTATAACATTCTCCAGATCGTAGACTACTCCATCCACCACAAGTGTAAGTGCGATCTTCGAAAACAACAGAAGCACCAACTCCTCTCCTTACATTTGTGGAAGCTAATTCCTTCCAACCTGACGTCTGATCTTGCAAGTCTAACGTTTCCACCGCGTTGGTGTTCCTTCCACTTATGACGCAAACCTTCCTTTTATGGCTGGTACATGCTGGCCAACCATGTTCAAATAATGTGTTTGGAAGTTTATTGGATTCTTTTCTTATGAGATCATATTTCAATGTTTGGGTATCTTGTTTTGGTTATCACGTTAAAGTGTTTATCTGCTTTTTGTTGCTCAAAAATAGCTGGATTGTTTTGCTGGTCGAATTTTAGAAAGTGTTGATTGACAGCACATTTTGAGGCATTCTTTGGAATTCATGATCAATTCTAATTCTTGGCTGACAACATCACGCAAGAAATCCAAAGATAAATTATCAATAAAAAATCAACCAGGTTTGGTAACTACAAAAATTTATTGGTAGAGCTTTCGCCGCCGTAAAGGCGGCTTCATCAGTACTCTATAAAAGCACAAATAAATTAGCATTAAAAAAAGAATATGTAAAAATTTTTTTTAATGCTTGTTTTTTTAATGCTAATTTATTTGTGCTTTTATAGAGTACTGATGAAGCCGCCTTTACGGCGGCGAAAGCTCTACCAATAAATTTTTGTAGTTACCAAACCTGGTTGATTTTTTATTGATTATTATACGTTTGGTTGAATCCTCTCACATGGATCCTACAATTATTGATGATTAACAATTCCCATAACACCGAGAAGCCAGAACTGAGGTTAAGAGTCTGCAGAAACCTTTTATTACTATAAATTATCAAGCTTCAATAAACTGAAAACCTCAATCAAGTGTTGCTTACGTGCATCGACGTCATGTTTGATCCATTCAATCATTTCATAGAAAACAATTTCCTCAGACGTCACCTGTTTATTTTCCATTTTAAGAATTTCTTTGATGTCTTCGAATATCAAATCGTTGAATTCTATTTTCCGAATCAAGGTTTTAAAGTTTTGTGCAATCACAAAATTTGCTTTTTCTACAAGTTTGTCAACATTTTAACAACGTGGAACCCGGGTAGTCACTCGGAGACAAGGGGCGGCATCAGTGATGGTGTGGGCCGCAGTCAACGAATCAGGAAGGAGTCCATTGATTTTTGTAAACCAAGGAGTGAAATTGAACCAAGAAAACCACCGAAATGGTATTCTTGAGGGTTCATTGATGCCTTGAGCAAGGAAACACTTCAAAAAACGTAAGTGGTCATTCCAACAAGATCCTGTCCCTTCACATGGAGCTTAGAGAACTCAAAATTGGGTTTCAGCCAATATGCCGTTTTTCATTTCCAAGGAAGAATGGCCTCCTTCATCCTCAGACCTGAACCCCCTAGATTTTGGCATCTAGTGTTATCAGAGAGCAAGGTTTCGACTAAACACCACCAAAGTTTGGAAGCGCTGAAGGCTAATCTCAAAAAAGAATGAGCCGAAATACCTCAAAGAGTTATTCGTGACCCTTGCAGGTCCTTTTCGGAGCGTCTCCTTGTTATCGATGCAAATAGCGGACACATTGAGTAAAACTTGTTTTTCTTAAATACTTATTTGTTTGACAATAATATTATATGTTTTTTACTCAAAAATTGTCTACCATTTGATAAATACAGTTGTTAAAGTTGTAACGTTAATTAAATTAATTATTGATGACCCTGTACATTGAGAAAGGCATATGGTAGGCCAAAAATAAAACTAAATGCCAACAACAAATTGAGCGTTCTTGAAGTCAGGGATTTTTATCTCAATTTTCCAAACATTCTTCGCTGGATCATAAACCTCCACAGCATCTGATCTTCCTCCAGCGACGTAGATTTTCCCATTCAAAACACAAGCTCCATGATGGGTTCTTGCATGATTCATTTCTGCAACATTGCACCAGGTTTGGTTCCGTGGATCAAACCGTTCGACTGATTTGAGGTCTCCCTTCCTGTTATTGTTGTTGTACCCTCCTATTGCGTATATTTGATCATTGAGAACAACACTTGCTACACCTTGCTTTGCAACTTTCATTGAAGGAACAATACTCCAACCACCTTGGCGAGGATCGTGATGTTCAATTGAGCTTAAGTCACCATTATTCCAACCACCAATTGCATATATTCCTCCGCTCGTAGAAACCAAGGAAAAATTGAAACGTCCTTTATTCAAGTCATCAATCCTGCTCCATCTGTTCTCGTCAATATTATAACATTCTCCAGATCGTAGAGCATCCCATCCTTTTTGTCCACCACAATTGTAAATACAATCATCGAAAACAACAGAAGCACCACCACATCTTTTTACATTTGTAGAAGTTAATTCCTGCCACCCTGACGCCTGGTTTTCCAAGTCGAATCTTTTTGCTATATTGGTATTTTCTCCATTTATGATGTATACTTCTCTTTTGTGAGACACAGCTGATCCGCAAGTGTGATCAAACAATGTGTTTGGAAGCTTGTTTAATTGTTTTTTGATGAGATCATATTTCATTACTTGCTTTTTAGTAAACATGATAAAAAGTTCATCTGCTTTGTGTTGCTCAACAATAGCTTGATTGCCTTGTTGAACTGAAATCCTAGAAATGGTTGATAAAAAACACATTTTGATGCATTTATTGGAATTCATGATCAGTTCTTCTCGGCTGACAACATCTTTCAAGAAATCCAAAGATAATTTTCGAGTTTCAATAAACTGAAAAGCTCAATCAAGTGTTGCATACGTGCATCGACGTCATGTTTGATCCATTCAATCATTCCATGGAAAACAACTTCCTCAGATGTCATTTGTTTATCTTCCATTTCAAATATTTCTTTGATGTCTTCTAATTTCACTTTGTTGAACAGTTTTCCCTTGGTTAATCTTTCAAAGTTTTTTGCAATCACAAAATTTGCTTTTTTTACAACTTTTTCAAGATTATACAACTTTGCATATGATCGAATATGTAGACAGTTTGTTGCATCAATTTCCTCAAATAAAAACTCCTCACAGAATTCCTTCAAGTAGGGAATCCCCATGTAATTAGCTGCTTCTATTAAGTTATACACATTCTCACTTGTGATTGTGATGTCACAAGTGTAAATGAAGTTCAAAACAGCTTTTAATGTTTCTTCAGTTACTTCTTGGACATTTCCTTTTCCTTCATACTTTTCTCGCATTTCAATGGAAAACATTTTTGAGAAAAATGTTGAGAACACTCCAAGGATACATTTGTGTCCAGCGAAGTCATTCGATCCAGCACTTAAAGTGACATCACAATAATTTTTCATTTTGATTCTGTCATTGTTCAATATTGACAAAATTTCCAAAGCGTGATTACTTTTAAAGTTTTTCCACCTCATTCTGCTTTCAATATTAATCGGTTTATTTTCCTATATAATCCTGTGAACACGTAAACATGCAGTTACACAAAAGTTGGGTTTGGACACAACAAACTTTTATATTCCAGTCACTGAAAATGACCCTTTCAAGTAGCTACAGCACTAACTGCCTGTCTACCTTACGAACGGCACAATATAGGGATAAGGCGAAGATAAGTAAATATTTAAACCATGGCTTAGCGCAGGCAGGTAGCTGGAGGCCAAGCTTGCTTTTACACTGTTTGCAGTAAAGTTTCAAATTCGATAAGATAATAAAGAGAGAAAAAAATTGCTCCTCCGCCATCTTGTAGTATTTCTCGCATGTATCGTCATAACGGCTAACTCGGAGAATATTTTACGAAAATAGCCCACTAATTAGAAAGGGGCGTTTTTCTTATTTTGGTTATGAAATAGTAATGTAGTGTTGATTTTTTTTAATTTGAACAAGATTTTATGTATTACTGTATGTGAAACTTTTAGAAGCATAATTCTTACAAAAGTATATTAAAGTAGCCATTTGTTCGAGTTGTCCGCCTCGTTAGCTCAGTGGTTACACTCTCGGCTCATGTTCACGCGATACAAGTTTGACTCTTGGCGTGTGCGCTTGAGCAACGTGTTTCAGGACTGCTCTCCATTAAGCGGCACCTAGTGAATGGAATAATTTCCCGAAAACAACACTTCAACAACCGGAAAGCTTCGGTCTTCCAATCTCGATAACCGGCCCTGTGTCAAGAGCCTGTGCAAGTATGCAAAACTACCAGCAATAACCAATCAACGCTTTGTCAGTCGGAGGATAAAGATTCAAAACCAAACAACCATTAACAACCATGTCACATGTTGAACCAGTCCTTGTGAAGATAATTGTTCACTTTGCGTTGTCACGCAGGCAGAAAATCAATTCTTCATATGACGTTAATTCAGCGTCTGCAAACACTGAATCAATGTAACATGTAGCAGATTTGCTGGCTAATAAAATGCTAAATGGTTGACCGATTGCAAACATTATGTTTTGTTGAAAGAATTTGGCGCCTTCCTTTGATGCTGCTGCATTCATCCATCCATCCACCTTTATCAATGACGTCAACAAAGCAATGAACATCAAAGTGAAGTCGTACATTGGCATATTATTACACCTACTTTTGTTGCAATCAATCTTAGCTCTTCTGTCAAGGAAACAACAAAACGATTACTTGGTCTTCGTCAATGCAACACAAAATGTTTAAACTTTAGTTAAGTATTTTACCAGCTCTTGATGGAAAGTATTTTGTAACTAATCGCTTACATGAAAGTTATTGTTAACCTGTTAATCTTTATATTACTTACATGAAAACTTTAGACAGTCTAAGAATAGGAGAGCACCTTACCGTATGCCAGTCACAGCAAATGACCCTTTCAAGGAACTACAGCACTCACTGCCTGTCTACTTAAGAAATTACACATTGCAGAGATGTGGCGAAGAGAAGTAAACAGATGACACAGGACAATTGTTCACTTGAGTTGTAACCCGGTAACAAAGCAGTTCTCCAGATGATGTTGATTCAAAATTTGCAAACATTGAATCAATGTCACATGAGGCTGATTTGTTGGCTAATAAAATGAATTGTTCACTGATTGCAAGCAAAAGTATTTTTATTGAATAAATATAACGCTTTAATTTTTTTTGGGGGGTTAAGGTTTTAATCATAATTTTGTTCAAAAGTAAGCTTTGTTGTATTACATTGAAGACAGATTTCTGAAGCATCCTTCTATTCGTATTCATCAAAATTACAGTGAAAGCAACGCTCATCATAGTAAACTCATGCGTAGGAATTTCAATGGGCTTACGTTTGCTGTGTGTCACGATTTCTTTCTATCTCTTACCAGGAAAAAGACTCGGAAAGGTTCAATGACGTAGTTTAATGGGTCAAACCGAAAAGCAGTCAATTGAATGTCGAATAATTCTACTAGTGAAATGACAATCTGACTTCTTGAAGAACTTTAACGAACGGCTTCTCAAATAACTCTAATTTCTGCATCAACTACCAATCCACAACTCATAGCACAACTCTCATAACCAACACAATAATAATCATCATAATAATAATAATTTACACAAACTACACCACTATTTATATAGTTGGTTGTTCAGTCCAGTAACTTCGAGAAGGTGACGTAGTGTTGCATCACACGAACTCATCGTCGGTCACGTAGCATTGAGATGTAAACAACAGAAGTCTCTAGAATGTCACGTAGGGCCGAAGGTTGTAGAAAACACGTTACATAATACAGATTTCGTCATCAGAGGTTACTTTAGGTCAATACCCGATAATAACACATCGCTCAAAATTCCATAATGAAAACAACACGCTCGTTGAAGATGCAAAGCAAGCCATCGCGAGGCATTGCACCTTGATTGTGACACTGTGATCGATTATCTCTCCTGTTAAGGAGAGATTTACTGTGGAATTAAATCACCTTGTTTAACAAACTAAGTTAACAACACATCACAATAATGTCGTAACACTAAATATAGATTGTCAGTTTAGTAGAAGTGTTTATCCAATCATGTCCAGCTAAACATTTTGGTCACAGACAGATTTGTAACTGCCTTGCTTCTAATCCCCATAAAGTGACTGTGGCTTAATTTGCTTTCACTTAGAGCAGCATTCTTATTTTTTTACCTAATGGCACCACCTTGCGATCGCGATCCAGACATCTCACCCTTTCCAAAACGGCTGAACATTTGTAGTTGCCTATCATTCAGGATATTGTGCAAAAACCCTCTAAACAAGAGCATAGGTTTAACTTCATTTTATCACTAACACTAATGATTCAGCATCTCCGCACCCCCTAGGAACATGTATCACACCCGTAGTGGTGCGTGAACTCATGGTTAAGAACCCTTGAATTGGAGTATAAAAAGGTGTTTGTATGATTAGTTTAAATTAGATCACTTTTGCAGTGACACAAATTCACAAATAGCTGGATTATTATTTCCAGCGCAGCTGTCCAGGAGTACGATTTGAAACAACTCCTAGCAACTACAAAGGAAAGCGTGAAAATTGTTAAAACAATGTGATTTACAAAATGGCAGCGGATCACACGTAACAGTTGATTGAATTTAATCACAAAACGCTCCCCCCCCTTCCCCCCCTTGAGCAGTTAACTTACAAAAAGAAGTTGAAAAGCAAAATGTTAAGCATTTCTCCTGTTGGACCATTTTGAAACCACATACCAGTTCTCGCAACATTTCTTAAAATCGCTGAAAAGTAAAAGTAATGCTTAGCTAGCTATAACTTAGAAGTTAGAATGGTGGTTAAAATTCCCGTAAACAAGTGTAGTTTCTTATAACTGTTCTCATGATTAAGCATCCACGTATCCTAGAAGACATGTATCGCACCCTTGCTATATTCTGCGTAGGCTAACCAAGTTTGTGCATATCTAAGCGTTGTGCAACAAAGGCAGTGTCAGTACAAACAATGATTTCTATAAATACTACGCTATTTTCATGACATGTTTGGTAAGAGTCGAGAGATACTTCTTAACTCAGGAAATTTTCACGTTATGAAAATTTTTATTTTCAAATAAAAATATAAAATTTTACCGCAACTTCAAACTGATTGAGGGGCACGTGCCCCTCCTGTGCCCCTTAGACGCTACGCTACTGGAGGGGATACATCAAAGCTGTAACCATGACTCTAGTCTACACACATGGAACTCAGGCTATATGGTTGTTCTTTATTGAATCCAGAGCAGCAGTGGAGTCTAGCAGCCTTCTGATTGACAAAGCAGCCTTGTCTAGGAATGTTCTGTTTGCCTCGATAGTCTGAGGATAGGACTAGAAAGGGGTAGCGTAAAATAGCCTGCTCTATCATACCCTGGCCAGTCTATCGCAGCTGGTAGGGATCCCTACAAGCGATCGAAAAAATAAAAGCAAACACTTTAGTCTCAAAATAATTCATGGAATGTCTGAACATTGCTCGATAACCCAAACTCCAACAGACCTGCTTGTAGTACTGCTGTTGCGGCCAGAGAACTAGCTTGCTACATCGACATTGCTGTCCTAAGTGAAACCCGCTTTGCAGATACAGGACAATTGTCTGCAATAGGAGGCGGCTACATCTTCTTTTGGAGTGGTTGCAGTATTGACGATCACGGTGAGTCTGGTGTTGGATTTGTCATCAAGTCTTTTCATGTGACTGAACTACCTAGAATACCTCGAAGGGGTTAATGACCTTCTAATGTGAATGCAGCTTTTCTTGGCCAAGAACACTTTGATTAGTGCTTACGCCAACAACCAACATTATCATGAACAACAATACTGAAGCAAGGAAAAATTCCATAAACAACGAGACTTTCATTCCCAAATCGGAAAAGTCATTTGTTCTTGCTGACGTCCATGCCGTGTTGGTTGTAAACACCAGGTCCGGAATGACGTTGTTGGAAAACATAGTATGGGAAAGTGCTATAGCAATGGTCTTCTGCTACAAGATTTCTTCTACTTATATCCTAGCTACCACTAAACATTGTTTAGTAAAGAAACTAAATTTTAAAAGGATCTTTGTCTTATTGTTTACAAATGGCGATATTTGGATGTGGTTAGGAATGGATTCGTTTCTTACTTGGAAATTTTTTTAGATTTATTAATGCAAGATGTTTGGAATATGAAGTGAGACACATGCGAATTATTATGACAAAACAATTTATAACAAATCGCAAACTAATTATTATTATTTGTAATAATTAGTATTTGGTTTATTAAAAGATAAATAAATTGGGAAAAAAATGGTCTAAATCAAATAAAATGTAAGTTATCGATTATGCAGATTTGCAGCATATTCTTGATTTGATGTTTGCTAATGTCTACCAGTAGTTACAAATTCAAGCAAGTTGCCTTGCAAGTTCTTTATCAATGTTCAATTTGGAAAAAATAATGAATATTTTGCTGCAATAGCAATAAAATTTATTTGCATTCTCGTCAAAAATGATCCTTTGCAAAACGAAACTAAAAATAATTTTTCTACTACAAGTTTGTTAAATTATTTACAACACAAACAAAACGCTTTTGATTTTTTAAACAAGAACGTTTCATCTTAAGAAAAGATAAGTCAACATTTATATAAAAAAATAACACTAAACAATGCATTGAGGAAGCCGTATCAAGCAAGGCTAAATGTCAACAATAAATAGAGCGCGTAAGTGTGACGTCACCACGCAGCAACGCCGCCATCTTGGTTCCAAACAACTTTTATCAGCCATTGCAGCAGTACACCCTACACCGGCTGATCTTCTTTCGTTTGCTATCGTCGTTAACAGAAGCATGGTTCAATGTTTTGTGCCTGATTGCAATCATCAATCCCAAAGGGATAACTGCAACAAATTTTTTCGTTTTCCAAGCAATGAAAAGGAGAAAAAACGCTGGGTGCAGCTGATAAGGCGCAAGGACAAGAGCCTACCACTTCTTCTAGGGTGTGTAGTTGCCATTTTCGTGACAATGATCGGAAAAATGGTCCTGAAATTTTTGAAAGGAATAAGAACAAGTTGTTTCCTTTGGAAATAAACCCTAGTAAGAAGATTAGATTAGTAGAAGAAGCACAAGCAGCACCCTGTAACATCACCTTGGACCCAGACAATGTTGTTCCAGGTAGGCATTACCATCTAGGTTAGACTGTTCTGTTTTTTTATGTATGCCACAAGCAAAATAAGCTAGTGAAAGAAATTATGAACAAGGTTTATTAAATGTCGTGATACAAGGCTGGGTAAAGTCATTTTTAGTATACGGTACCCTACCATATTTTATTTTTTTCTTGATTTTACACTTCAACATGTTATGCTAATTAAGATTATTTTTTCTTGTAGAATCCAGTGAAAATGTTTCCCCTCAAATAGCATCAAGCAGTGCAAGTATCGTATTACAGATCGAAAATGTACAGCTGACAAAAGAATTAAAAGAGGCTAAGAAAAATCTTGAATATAGCGAATTTCACTTCACTGTTAAGAATCTTTCACAGAAAGTGTCATGCATGGAGACAGGTCTGCCAACAAAAGAAGTTTTTGATATTGTGGTGCAATATGTAAAACGTTTTGAATGTTCGACTGTGTATTTCAGTGGATGGAAGGTTGTGTCCATAGCCGTAGGAGATGGGGGGGCAGGGGGGGCGGTCGCTCCCCCGCTGAAAAAAAAACACCGCGAATTTGGGCAAAAATCTGCACTTATTTGGGCAAATCAATCTTATCGTGATGTTTCGATATTTTATCAGTTTAGAAAGTTTATGTATTTCATCTATTTTGAAAATTATTGCATGTGGTATTGCAATTTGAGCAGAATGATAAGCTTCGATTTAACACTTGCAAAAAGTAAAGTGTAAAAGAACATATTTGGCGAGCAAAGTTAAGCTTATTACCGATATTCACCAGCATGTACATAGGCTGTATTTCTTCACAGGTGAGATTTATAAGCTTGTTGGGTAGTCTACTAATAACCTTATGCGGTTTTTACTTCATGTCCTACTAATGTAGTTATTCGGAAAATTATATTTGGGCAGAAATGTCCAGTTATTGGGAAAATCAATCTTACCATGAGTTTTCAAAATCTTTCTAGTTTAGAAATTTGTTTATAGTGTTGCATTTTGTATGAAGTATATTAACATTTTTCTTCAAATGTTAAATGTAGTGTCATCAATTTTGTAACTTTTGTATTTGGTATATTGCAATTTGGGCAGAATGTTAAGCTTCGATTCAGTATACATCTGCAGAATGTAAATGTAAAAAAATGCAATTAGCAAGCAGAGGTACCGGTAAGCTTATTACTGATGTTCATTAGGATATACACAACATTTCTTCATTGGTGGAATTTTAAAACACTGCTGGGTACTGGTAATCTTATAAGGTTTTTTGCTTCTTTATCTATGTTCTTGTGATGTATTTATTTGTAAAAATATTTGGGAAAAATTGTCCAGTTATTGGGCAAATCAATCTTACCATATGAGTTTTCAAAATCTTTCTAGTTTAGGAATTTGTTTAAAGTGTTGCATTTTGTATAAAATACATTAACATTTTTCTTTAAATGTTAAATGTAGTGTCATCAATTTCAGAACTTTTGAATTTGGTATATTGCAATTTGGGCAGAATGTTAAGCTTCGATTTAGCATATATCTGCAAAATGTAAATGTAAACTAATGCAATAAGCAAGCAAAGGTAAGCTATTACTAATATTTGATTAGGATATACAGTATACACTACATTTCTTCATTGGTAGAATTTTGAAACACTGCTGGGTACTGGTAATCTTATGAAGCTTTTTGCTTCTTTAACACTTTGCTCCTCAAAGGGAGGCCAGATTTGGCCCCCCCCTCATATTTCTTTTAATTATTTGAAGCACAGTAACGCCATGCACTTGGTTTTTCTTGACTTTTCCTAAAATTGCCAGGCGGATCTGATGATATTAAATTTGATGCTAAAAGTTGTGTAGTTTTCTTGTAAATTCAAGATTTTGGTGAATTTTTGCTATTTCTAGCTAACTTCCAGCAAAGCGTGAAATGGATTACATTGCGATGACAAGCCATAAGCTCATAATTGCTTTGTGCATCGATATGCGCGAGCAGAGAGAAGCACCCTCTTGCTTTCTTTTGTTTGGTTTGACCTCAATAATACAAAGCGCGTTATTTCTTATGCTACAAAGAAAAGCCAGTGATCGCAAAGCTGTTAATTAGAAACAATAATAGCAAGCTTTTTTGCGTTATCAGCTCTACAAAGAAGAATAGCAATCTACGATCAAAATAGTAGGCTATGGAGGCCACAAACTATTCAAAACAGTTGTTTCAAGCAGATAATATTCATTGACGAATAAAAAACGTTACAATAAGAAATCTTCTCTTGGATAAAGACACGAAAACCTGGTTTCGAAATAAACGTTCTATGGAAATGCTCTCATTGACAAAACTTGCAATTGAGGAAATGTATCACTGCAAATGCTTTTGGGAGAAGCCGGAGAAATAGCGTTTTTGCAAACAGTAATTGTGAGATACACTCAAAATTATGAGATAGGCTCCATTTACACGTAGCAGCTAACTCGATGGCGTCCCTTCACTGCTTTATCTCGCCTACTTGTTGTTATGTCCTGTATTTTTGTTTCACAGTGCACTGTGTTTTGTTCCAAAGAGCGCAAAATAAAGATGATAATGCCTCATCTACATTACAAAATATTTTGTAATGTAGGCCTACAAACAAAATGTACAATGTACACAATGTACATTACAAAATATTTTGTACTGTAGACGAGGCATAAATTTAGGCGTCACATAAGACAAACAACAAATCAGCTTTCTTCATCATTGATTCAACATCTGAATACGTTGCGCCAATGTATAAGAGGCCGGCTATTGTGAAGACCCGCCATTTATAAACGATCCGATTATACCAAAAGTGGGACAAACTAGTGGATCAAAGAATGAATAAATAATGCTGAGAAAACTAAATCTAGGTGACGAACAATACCGATGTCTTCATTTATCTTGGAAAAATGCTGTCTAAACTTATCAACAAAAAATACAGTAAATAACGGCAAGGATCCCGAAAGCAGAATTTGCTCGACTTTGGCATGAATTTAGTCAGACATCTACAGTAATAATTCCACACATACAATAACGGGCTCTCAACTGCTGTAAGATACATAATAATCAACCTGGTTCTGGGCGATTTGTGTAACAGTTTAGGGGAAGACACTACTTGAAATGATGCACCACACAAAAGATTTTCAATGAAGACTGAGTCTAAAAACCGATGTGGATAGTGCTGCACAATAACTTCAAGTTTAGGACAGAAGAGGCACAAAATATCACGATAAAAATAAAGACCTTGTGGGAAATTTTCGAGAATCATAACACGATGCAAATACCATAAACGCTTAGTTTGCATGCTGCTCTAAGCTGGCCGGCAACTACAAAGGTAGACAATAGCCTACAGGCAGTTTATAATTCGATAACAGCGCAATAAACATTATAAATACGTAAACCGACAATTTTCTTTTACAAACGTTTTACGTCTAATAGTAAATTTTCCCCAAACAATTTTTTGTGAAGCACTTGCAAACCACGGTTTTGTAAAATAATTCATCATTATTATTTTTTACTTCTCGGATATTGTAAAACGTCATCAGCAAAATCACAAAAAAAATTTCATTCCTTCAATGTAGTAGGCCTAAGAATTTTTTATAGAATTGTAGCCACGTTGTTTCAACAAAGAAGCCATTTTTAGCAATGTAAAGTTATAGAAAATAATTTGCAATCATGCAAATGGTTGGAAAGAATCTAGGAAGTCTTCTCACAATCTGGCACAAAATGATTATGTTTATTGTATCTCAGTAAAATGTTTTACGACAAACTTTGAAGCTTCGTTATAATCATTTTTATCTTTGAAGTCAAACGTTATTTTTTTTTTTGGCCAGAAACATAATCACTGCCTTGCTGACGTTGTCGCTTTTACGCGTATTTTTAGTGCTTCAAACAATAAGGACCCAGTCAGCAATCCAGTCCTTTTACATTGATTCAACATTTGTAAACGTTAAATTTATGTAGATTTGCTGACTGTGGGTTATTTCACATTTCCTTTGTTTACGCATGTTCCTCAATTAGCTGTTGCATTGTTTCGACGCTGGCTGACTAAAAATGTATTTTCAAATTGATTGACACAATCTTCAATAAAAAGTGAGCTTCGAACTTAGCTTTGTTGATGTAAATGCTGTATTTTTTGTGGATGTAATTTATGAGTCATGTTTATAAACACTCGTAAGCGAAATGACTTATGATGTGGCCTGCATGATATTTGTGATGCGACTTGACACAAATCCACAATTTCAAAAGCACCTAATTTGAACTTAGAAATTTCAGATTATTTCAACAACTTGTTCAATTGTCTTCTCTCTACTAAAAATATTCATACTACAAACTCAATTGTAGACCTAAAATACACAAACGAAGATGTAAACAGCTATTCAAGTAGGCTAAGGTGTTACTTATGAGACATTTGGTTCCATAAAACTAGAAGCTAGCCATGAGTTTCGGAATGCATTAGTTTAGGATAAAAATGTAAGACAACAAACACAGTTTTGTTTTTTTCAAATTCGTGTAACAATATTACTCTGAAAATTGAATGAGGCTGTTCACCAGGCATTAAATTAAATGATATGAGATGTTCTACTGGTGCAAATTAAGCTAAACTATCACAAGATGTATACAGTGACAATCTGCTTTTATTCCGACGTTTCGTCAATCAGACACGACTGACTTCTTCAGGGGGCTAGACCAGGTAGTGACTACCTGTCTAGCATGGCAAAACACAGGACATATTGCTGAAAACAACTAAACATGCAAAATGAAAATTCAACTTCTGGACAAAAACTTATCGCGCGCAAAGTTTGAAATAAGTTAGAAAAAAGGGGGACTTAATTGCGATCAACAAGAAACTTAAATAACAACAAGATAGGAGAGTGAACGGCATGAGTCATGAATCGAGTTTTGTACGCACTACTGCACAGTTTTACAATCAGCATGAAACCAATTTAAAAAAACGTCAAATCAGCACTTACAATAGTTTTTTGTAGATAGCGGGAAAAGAGATGCCATCATTGCGATTCATTACATGAGGCTTTTGATTGATGAACCAACTTTCAGAAAACATTCGCTTTTTATAATCACTTTCAACTTTTAGAATTTTAGAATTGCTCCAAGTTATTTTATGCCATAACTTCAGATCATAAAATAACTTGGAGCAATTCTAAAATTCTAAAAGTTGAAAGTGATTATAAAAAGCGAATGTTTTCTGAAAGTTGGTTCATCAATCAAAAGCCTCATGTAATGAATCGCAATGATGGCATCTCTTTTCCCGCTATCTACAAAAAACTATTGTAAGTGCTGATTTGACGTTTTTTTAAATTGGTTTCATGCTGATTGTAAAACTGTGCAGTAGTGCGTACAAAACTCGATTCATGACTCATGCCGTTCACTCTCCTATCTTGTTGTTATTTAAGTTTCTTGTTGATCGCAATTAAGTCCCCCTTTTTTCTAACTTATTTCAAACTTTGCGCGCGATAAGTTTTTGTCCAGAAGTTGAATTTTCATTTTGCATGTTTAGTTGTTTTCAGCAATATGTCCTGTGTTTTGCCATGCTAGACAGGTAGTCACTACCTGGTCTAGCCCCCTGAAGAAGTCAGTCGTGTCTGATTGACGAAACGTCGGAATAAAAGCAGATTGTCACTGTATACATCTTGTGATAGTTTAGCTTAATTTGCACCAGTAGAACATCTCATATCATTTAATATTACTCTGATTGTAACTATTTTAGAATCAGTGAGTAGCTTACAATAAGATTTGCTCGCAAGTCGTAAATTTTAATCAATGCAATGATTCGGCACACCGCACACACACTTCGTGCGTTCGATCGAGCTCTTTGTTATTTAGAAGTTTGCATGAAATCGGATTAGCACGGTTAATTAAAGGCGGCAAGTTAAATCAAAATTGTCGTTTTTGGGTACCTTTGCAAAAATTGAAATATCAAGTTTAACATATAAAATTTTAAAATAATGAGTTTTCAAACTTATAGACAAATGATTTGCTTTCACACCAGTGCAACTTCTGGTGAAATAGCATCAGCGGATAACTCGTAACAGCTGATTGAATTTGATCCAAAAACGGCCCCCCCTTGAGCAGTTAACTTCCAAAAAAACGTTGAAAAGCAAAGGGTTAAATAAGAACCTTCGGATGATCCGTTTAGGTGAAACAGGCTGTTACGGACTCAGATAGTAATAACTATATTTGATTTATATTCTACCGATGTATTTATTTGTAAAAATATTTGGACAAAAATATCCAGTTATTTGGCAAATCCATCTTAGGCTACCATGAGTTTTCAAAATCTTACTAGTTTAAGAACTTTGTATATTTGTTATAGTGTAATATTTTGCATAAAATATACATTAAAATTTTCCCATGAATGTAAATTGTGCCATCTTCATTCTTGGAAAATATTGTATTTAATATGTTGCAATTTGTGGAGAATGGTAAGCTTCGTTTTAGTATCTGTGAATTTTCCAGTGTTTGATTTCATGTTTTTGTGGGCTACAGTTGAACTGTTTTCTATAAAAATAAATTTTGGTCTTAACAACTGTTTGTCTTTGCCGGTCCTAGGGTTGATATGCTCAGCTATTTACCATATATGACACTGTATTATAGCAATCAATGATCAAATATATAGGCAAGTGTTATATTGCTTTTGCATCCAATTCATGCAGTTAAGATATCATGCAATGTAGACAGTATTGATGATGTTGTCTGTATTTTCTGGCAAGAATTGAATTTGAAGTTATTGCCTACGGTATATGAGTTGTTTTAGTTCAGTGCCTGCAATTTCACTAGTTGCTTCATCATGAACTTAGAATATCTTGGTAATGATGTTAATGAAAAAACATTGGCTATAACTTCACTGTAATATGAAATCAATAATCATACTAATAGCAACTTAGTTTTGTTCAAAGGTGCAAATTTGATGTGCATAGTATGATAAACTGTCGAATTCTTTTCAGGTTCTAAGGTTTTAAGTAGCATGGATTAAGTAATGTTACTAGTTTGATAAGTAAATATAGGTTGTCATTTTAGATTTTTTCAATGCAAATTTACGAATCTTGACTCTTGATTTTTTTAACTATCTTTATAATGAAAAGATTCAGCTACTTTTGGTCTGGCTTTTTATTGCAATTGAGCTAGAGATTTTGAAATGATCTGACGATATGGATATTTAGCCACTGCTGTCCAGTTATTGTTGAATTCTCAGTTTAAATTGTTGTTGAGTCCAGGTAGGCCTAATATATATACATATTTTTGTGCCACAAGAAAATTATTTCAATTTGATGGTATATTTAGTTTAAAGTTAATTCAGCCTTGTTTTGCTAAGTTGAACGTTTTGCTGCCTGTGTTTTTGTACACCGCCAAGTTGATGTCTGTGGAGTTTTTAGACTGCACAATCACAGAGGTTATGAGTAATTTTGTGTTTTTGAAAATACATACGCAAAGACACAATTTAGGCAAAATTTGGAAAATTTGGGCAAATTTTGTTCGCCCCCCCAAAATGTTTTACTCTCCTACGGCTATGGTTGTGTCTATATCTATAGAAGATCAAATTTTTATTACTTTAATGAAATTAAGACAAAACTATACCAACTTACATTTGAGCGAACTATTTAATTGCAGTAGCGCAACAATTACCAACATCACTTTAACTTTTATTCATGTTTTATATAAATTGTTGTATAAAGATGTCATGACCACAGTGCCATCAAGGATGAAAAATAAAACTTCTCTTCCAGGTGCATTCATTTTATTTGGAAACTGCAAAATGGTGATTGACTGCACTGACATTGAAATTACCAGTCCTGCATTAATGTCTGATCAGAAGCTCACATATTCTAATTACAGGGGCATGAATTCCTTTAAGGTGTTGTTAGGTGTAGCACCAAATGCCGTAATCACCTATGTCAGTGATTTGTATCCTGGGTCAACTTCAGATAAAGCAGTGGTGCAAAAATGTGGGATCCTTCATCATTTTGTTGCAGGTGACTTAATACTTGCTGACAAAGGTTTTTTTATCCAAAACATTGTACCTGATGGAGTATCTGTTAATATTCCTCCATTTCTCAAACATGGCAAGCTAACAGAAAGTGAAATTAAAATTACAAAATGTATTGCTAGATGCCGCATTCATGTTGAACGAGCAAATGCTCGTATCAAAGAATTTAAAATTTTGAAGTTCACACCAGCCCATCTTAGATGTTATGCTGACATTGTAGTTAAGCTGTGTGCTGCTATTGTCATCATCATCATAATCCATCGTCGGTTTGTTCCCCACTAGTGGGGGTGGCCGATTGTTTCCGCGCAGCAATTGTTTTAATCCCTTTTCTCCATTTCACCCTGTCCCTTGCATCTTCCTCCTTCAGTCCGACTTTTTTAAATTCATCCTTCACTTGTTGTTTCCACGTTCTTCTTGGACGACCGCGTTTCCTCTTCCCATCCACCTTTAGATCTAGTGCCTTTCTAAGAAAACTTCCTTCCTCCCTCCTTATCACATGTCCATACCATCTTACTCCATTTGCCCTTGCCAGTTGGTCTATGGTCTCTCTCATCTCTAGCATATCCAACAATTCTTCAGTCCTTTTTTCCCTTCTCGTTTTCACCCCACACATTGCTCTCACCATTGACCTCTCCGTTCTTCTCAGGATTGCCAGTTCACTCTCTCTCAATATCCATGTCTCGCTACCATATAGCATTGCAGGCCGCACACAGCTCCGATATACTTTCCCTTTCATCCTTAGTGAGAATTTTCTGCCATACAACATTTCCCCACATTCCCTGAACTTTGCCCAGCCCAATCTTGCCCTTGTTGTCACCGCTGCTTCACATCCACCACTTCCATTTATCCGATCACCCAGATAACAGAAGTCTGTCACTGTTTCGATGCCATGGCAGAACTCATCATCATGGCCTTCCACTTCATTCCTTCCTTTACTGCATTTCCCACAAACAAAACACTTCGCCAATCTTGTTGCGGCTCTCTTGACATTAGCACATCTTGCATGTATCCCACTTTCCACATTCCTTGCATTGCATTGAATTTCTCATCACTCTCTTGCCACATATTCCACAGGGATCTACTTTGCTCTCAGCAACTGTTCCTTCTGCTACACTCACCATCACTTTTGTTTTTTCAAGATTCACCTTCATACCCTTGGTTTCAAATGCTTCTTTCCATTTCTCAAACTTTCTCTCCAGTCCCTCCATACTATTATTGTCAAGACCAGGTCGTCTGCATACAAAATTTCACTCAATAAGCCCTCCCTCACTCCTTCAGTTACAACGTCAACCACAATAGCAAATATCAGAGGTGACAAAACTGATCCTTGGTGTACACCAACCTTCACAAAAAACTCGTTTGAATAATTTGATCCAACTCTCACTTTTGTTCTTGCATCCTCATACATAGACATCACAGCTCTCACTAATCCCTCCGGTATACCTCTTTTCCTCATTGCCCACTCCATCACTTTCCTTGGTACTCTGTCAAATGCCTTTTCTAAGTCGACGAAACACATATATAGTTTTCTCTGCTTCTCTCGGTATTCCTCCTGCATTCTTCTCAATATAAACAGAGCATCCACTGTACCTTTTCCTGGCATAAATCCAAACTGCATATCATTTAATTTCACCAATGTTCTCAACCTCTTTTCTAGTATTCGCTCCACAATTTTCATTCCATGCTCTAGTAGTTTTACACCTCTATATGCACTGCAACTTCTCACATCCCCTTTTCTCTTGAACAATGGAACAAGAGTACTATGCTTCCACTCCTCCGGCATTCCCTCTCCATCTAATACCCTTTGGCTAAGTTGTAGCATTACTTCAATTCCCAACTCTCCACTTGCTTTTATCATCTCTACGCTCACTTCTGATGGACCGGCTGCTTTATGCAGTTTCATTTGCCCCATTGCCTCCACCACTTCATCACGAGTAACCTTTCCCACTGGACCCTCCACCAGATCAACCTCTGTCATATGATCCCATACATTCTCCTTATTCATAACATTTTCCATATGTTCCTTCCACACTTCTCCTCTGCTTTCCGGGCTGAAATGCAACTTCCCATCTCCACTCCTTATACATCTTCCCCCTACAATATCATTCCCATCCTTTTTCATTTGCTTTATGAGTCTGAATACTTTGTTTTGGCTTTCCCCCATTTTATTAAGTTCTTCCTCAGCACCATTCTTCATAGCTCTTGCAACAACCCTCTTTGCCTTCTTTTTCATACTCTTATACTTCTTTTTATTTTCTTCTGACCCATTTTTGCGCCACTGCTTGTATGCATCTCTTTTCTGTGAAATCGCATGCTTTACCTCTTCATCCCACCACCATGTGTCTCCACGATCCCTCCTTACTTTCTTTTTCCCACATACTTCATCACATGCTGCTAGGACACCTTTCTGAAATGAAGCCCACAAGTCCTGCGCACTCATGTTTACCAGCTCTTTTGCTCTTTTCACAAACTTAATTCTCGTTTCTTTTTCCTCCAGTTTCCACACATTTCTCACAAAAACTCGTTCTTTCTTCACAATTTTCTTCACTTTTTTCATATTTAAGTCTCCTATTACTAGTCTATGCTGCAACTCCCACGGAATTACTTTCACATTCTTCAAGTACTTTCTCTGTTCCTGCCCAACCACAATAAAATCAATTTCCGACTCATGTCCTCCTGAGCTGTAAGTCACCTTCCTTTTCTCTTTCTTTTTAAACGATGTGTTGGCAATACAAAGTTTCCTTTCATCACAAAATTCAAGTAGCATTCTTCCTTCCATGTTTCTCTCCCCAAAACCATACCCTCCATGAATGCCCTCGAACCCATTTGCTTGTTTTCCAACATGTCCATTAAAATCTCCTAATCCAAACACCAACTCTTTTGAACTCCGTAAATCCCATTCCTCTGCCAAAACATCATAAAAACTTTCTTTTTCTAAGTAATCCCTACCACTTTGAGGTGCATATGCACAGATTAGCCTCACTACCTCCTCTTCAAAAGCAAGTACCATTGTCATCACTCTGTCACTCCTTCTTCTAACTTCTATTACTTTCTCACACAATTCCTCTTTTACCAAGAAACCAACACCACCGATTCGTGTGTTATTTCCTGACCACCATAACTTATATCTCCTCCCATTGACACCTAAAAACCGCGCTGACTGTCCCCTCCGTCTTACTTCCTCTAGGCAACATATATCCACCCTTCTTTTTCTTAGTTCTTCACATATTTCAGTTCCTTTACCACACAAACTTCCCACATTCCAGCATCCGATTCTAACACCATAATCTTTTTTCAATGTTTTTTTGTTTTCTCGGAACCCAGAGATTCTTCGCACCCCTTGCCCATCTAAGGGCTGCTGGGGACTAGGGGCCATTTTTAGCTTTTGCTGCATTTAAATAATATTTGGAGCAGAGATTTTCCAGCCGGATGCCCTTCCTGACGCTAACCACAGTTATTGGCGGTGGGCCTAGCCTTTACTTAAAAAAGTATTTCCTGCAAGGCAGCAGGATTTCTAACAAGTTTAAGCCAACCAATCGAGGTTGTTGCCCATGAGGTGGGACGTGGACCCACTTCTTAGTTTGGTGTGTGATCAAGACCAGTGTTCCCCGAGACCCATGGTGTAACAATCCATGGCGACTGCCCAGGGTTCAAAGGTGCTACTTGTACCACACACCTACCTCACTCATTGTAAATTTGCAATATCCCTTGATCCAAGAAGTGAAGGACTCATTGGATTTCGAGTAACCTCTGGTTTTATTGTTTAATACTTGCCTGTGTAATTCTGTGTGTGCCTCCATCCATTGAAAGTGTTTGCGTTTAAGTGTTGTAGAATAACTGTCAGTATTGTATTCCTTTCGTATTGATTACCAAGCATAGTGTTTGTAGGTTCTTACTTACAGACATAGCTGAGCAACAGGTGCTTAGCTATGTCTGTTGTTGAAAAAAGTATACACTTCCAGAGTAAACAAAAAGTTAAACAATACTATGTATTTTTGTTTAGCAACAACTTGCTAGTTTGTAGTCTTTCCCTTGTACGTGTATTTTTCTCACTTTTTTGTTTTTTTCTCATGTAATTCCATATAGATGTGTAACATGTGTGCACATCTGAAGTAAATACATCAATATTGCATCTCTCTTAACTATGTGCTGTTATCATTGACATGTTGGCCTACTGTTGTAGTCATATTATTCTAGCTTACAGGCATAGTGTATTTGCCAAACCTGCTTTTTTGCAAACTATTTCTACGTTCTGTTTGAGTTTTAACCAAAACGTTTTACAGATACTGTGATGATGTACTTTTTTATTTTCTATACTGTGTGTGTGACTGCTGTACGGCATACTTTCCTTTATGTATGGCTTGCTTAATTTGCATGATTTTGTATTACCTGGTTTCATAAATGGCCTAAATGATGTGATGTTTTTATTGCATTGATAACCCTTTATCAATTTTGCTCGTGGAAACAGCTGACTGTTTAACATTATTAATACCTTCAATTCCGCAGAACAATGCAATTTTTCAGTTAGAAATTGTAATGTGGTAACTAGGAAGTCACAGTCATGGACAAGTCTGACACCAAACATACTATATACTTCGCAAAATGTAACACGAAGCCTACCAATTGTACCATTGCTTCTTATCTCAGAGTAACACTTGCACCAAGAATAACACGCCATAAGTGTTTTATCAGTTAAAAATAATAGACAAGTTTGATGAAGTTTTTTAAGATTATAAATTCCAAACCAAAGATTTGTTACAAATCCGGTGTAACAAATGTGGCATCATATCTTTCTTCATTGACGTACCTATGACAAAATTGACAGTGCAAGCTGCAATAAAAGACTTAACCTATCACCATGTCAGTGATAAAAACTTGAAAGGTGTACATGGTAAGGTAGTAACATAGATCGCTATGTGTAGTAAGATACAAGTCTGTAGATGTCATTTAACCAAAATCAAAAAATAAACAAAAAAACACATATAATGAACAAGTATAGGTACCTAAAAATGTAATACAGTGAGTCTCAGCTGGTGCCAAGATGAATTGTCCTTTTGACCTATTGTGAGAGAGTTCACCTTGATGATATCTTCTTCTGATATTGGAAGTTGATCTAACAAGTAGTCTGTTTGACAACTACTTTCCACAAACTGCTTTGAAAGAATTATGTCTTCTATAGTTGGTATAAACAACTTTTCAACTTGGGGTTCTGGGGACATTAACCAAGGGAACGTTCAAATATTACGTAACGCCTTTGAGGGGGAGGTGGGTTTATGCAAAGCGTTACGTTAGCGTCACATCGGGGGGGAGGGGGTTCAAGCAAAACGTTACGTAACGCTTTCGAGTACGGAATTGTAGTTTTTTGTGCTGAATTCGTAGTGAAAAAGCGTTACATGGGGGAGGGGGGATTGAAAAAAGCGTTACGTTGGCGTTACATGGGGGAGGGGGGGTCAAAAATTCGGAAAAAAAAGCGTTACGTAATATTTGAACGTTCCCCAAGCTAAACCAGTGAACAGTCCATACTTTTTGAGGTTAGAAAATAGCCAATTAGTATCTTCTGCTGTTGTCTCTCTGCTTATCGCTGTGTACTCCCTTGAAGGTGGGTACATTTCCTGTACACTTTTAACCTGAAATTATATTTCAAAAAAGTGAGATTTGGCTTAAGGTAGTGACAATTATTCAAATGACAAAGGTGTTAATAGCCATTTATATATTGTCTGTTAACTACATTATTGTAATTATTTTAATGTAATGCTATCTTGTTTTGCATGTTTAGTAGTAAATATAGAGCTATTGGTCTGATGCTAATAAACAGTAATGCTACTGTTAATATCGCTATGGCTTCAAGTTCCTAAACTTAGCTCACACAATTTTACCAAGAATAGAGTTTTCATCCACCGGTACTTACATCTGTTACTGCTTTTGGCTTTTTCCAAGAACATTCTGTATCAGTGCAACTTATGTTGTGAATGGCATGTATCATTAAAGCAGCACTATGGCTGCATTTATATCCGCCCCGTGGACACTCCCGTGATGTGGATACAATTACATCTTCTGATAGTTCAACCTGCAACACAAGGATTTTCTGCTTAGACCTAATAAAATGCAGTTAGGTTTATATGTATTTGGGTATTTGCAATAAATTCTGTGTTTGTTTCAACGTGATGTAATGTCAATAAATGATACCGGTAAGTCAAGTACTTACCGAAGCTTTATAAACCTTGTCTTTCATGCTGGCATGTACACTTCCTCTGAGACAACCTTCAAAAAAGTCTATAGACTGGACATGATTTGATTTATAGTGATTTTCTCCACGGTTTATAGATTTAGGTTCATCAGAAAAATACGTTACAAGAGAAGTAATAGAAAACTTAACCATTTTAATCGAGTAACTAGCAAACGAAACCTCAACTAGTAGCGAGTTCTGTAGCGTTGTTAAGGCAAGAATTTATAGTTTGGAACTAGCAAGCGCGTTGCTAGGGATGTGTGACGTCACAGCTTTCGCTCTCTATTGAATGTTTTCAAATTCAGGGATTTTTGTTTCAATTTTCCAAAGATCCTTTACTGGATCATAAACTTCAACGATGTCTGATCCTCCTCCTGCGATGTATATTTTACCATTCAAAGTACCCGCTCCATGATTGGATCTTGCATAATTAATCTTTGCAACATTGTACCAAGTTTGGCTCCGTGGATCAAACCGTTCGACTGATATGAGGATTGTATGATTGCTTTCCTTTAACCCTCCTATTGCATATAATTGATCATTGAGAACAACACTTGCTAGATGTGATCGTGCAGCTTTCATTGAAGGGACAATATTCCAACCACCTTGGCGAGGATCGTGATGTTTAAGTAATAACCATTGTTGAAACCACCGATTGCATATATTCCTCCGCTGGTTGCAACCAAGGCAAAGTGAGAACGTCCTACATTCATGTCATTAACCCTGTTCCATTTGTTCTCGTCAATGTTATAACATTCTCCAGATCGTAAACCAGGCCATTGACCACCACCACAAAAGTGTAAATGCAATCATTGAAAACAGTAGAAGCACCACCTTCTCTCTTTACATTTGTAGAAGCTAATGTCTTCCAACCTGACTCCATGTCGTCCAAGTCCAATCTTTCCACTGCATTGGTGTTATATCCACTTATGACGTAAACCTTCCTTTTGTGGCTTACACGTGACGGCCAAGTATGTTCAAAAACTGTGTTTGGAAGCTTGTTGGATTCTTTTCTAATGAAATCATCTTTCAATATTTGGTTATCATAAAATACGACAAACTGTTTATCTGTTTGAAGTCGAAGTCTAGAAAGTGTTGATTCAAAACACATTTTGAGGCATTCTTTGGAATACATGATCAATTCTTCTTGGCTGACAACATCTTGTAAGAAATCCAAAAATAATTTTTCGAGTTTCAATAAACTGAAAAGCTCAATCAAGTGTTGCTTACGTGCATCGACGTCATGTTTGATCCATTCAATCATTCCATGGAAAACAATTTCCTCAGATGTCACTTGTTTATTTTCCATTTCAAAAATTGTCTTGATATCTTTGAATATCAAATCGTTGAATTCCTTTTCCCGAATTAAAGTTTCAAAGTTGTTTGCAATCACAAAATCTGCTTTTTCTACAAGATTGTCAAGATTGTACAATTTTGCATATGATCGAATATGTAAACAGTTTGTTGCATCAACTTCCTCAAGCAAAAACTCCTCACAGAATTCCTTTAAATAGGGAATCCCCATGTAATTAGCTGCTTCTATTAAGTTGTACACATTCTCACTTGTGATTGTGATGTCACAAGTGTAAATGAAGTTTAAAACAGCTTCAAGTGTTTCTTCAGTCACTCCTTGGACTTTTCCTTTTCCTTCATACTTTTCCTTCATTTCCACTGAAAACATTTTTGAGAAAAATGTTGAGAACACTCCAAGGATACATTTGTGTCCAGCGAAGTCATTAGATCCAGCACTTAAAGTGACATCACAATAGTTTTTCATTTTGATTCTGTCATCATTCAACATTGTTAAAATGTCCAAAGCGTGATTACTTTTGTAGTTTTTCCACCTCATTCTACTTTCAATGTTAACTGATTTATAATTCTCTATAATCCTGCAAATATACAAACATGCAGTTACACAAAAGTTGCATTTAAACACAAGCTTTCATATGCCAATCACTGCCTCACACGTAACTACAGCACAAACTGTCTGTCCACCTTGCGAATGGCACAATGCAGGAATATGGAGAAGATGAACAAACAGATTTTAAACAATACAATTGTTCATTTTGAGTTGTAACCTAGGCAACAAATTAGTTCTCCATATTACATTGATTGAATGTGTGTAAATGTTGAATCAATGTAATTTATGACTGATTTACAGGCCGCTGAAATGACTTGTGAGCTGACTCCAAACAAAAGAGAGTCTTTGCTGAAATCGATACTTTGTTATGATGTTGTAACATTCATTCATTGATGTTTATAAAAGACACGACAAAGCGTACGTCAAATGGATTTTGACCAGCCGTGTAAAAAGATGAAGCTGCACCAATGCCAGATATTTGGCTCATGCTGAATAGAAATTTGGAGAGAGCCTACCAACCACATGAATGCATCACCATAGACAAACAATTGTTTCCATATCTAAGACATACTAAATTTACACAGTACCTATATACCATCTAAACCGGCTAAATATGGCATTCAGGTTTTCTGGGCTTGTGATGCATCAAACTCCTGTCCGCTACATGGTCAGCTTTATACTGGAAAACCAATAGATGGTCCCAGACAGGTGAATGTTGGTAAGCAAACAGTTCTGGACCTGGTCTGTTTGTATAAAGGCTCTAAAAGAAATGTCACCACCGATATGTGTTTGACAGGTATGCTGTTAGCTAAAGTGTTGAACACATGGGACATGACTTTAGTTGGGACAGTCAGAAAAAGCAAAAAAATAGCAAAAGGTTCTTGCCTAGCAACATGCAGCCTGCCAAGGAAAGGGCTGTTTAATGTTTACTCGACCAACCAATCTCGCCTGTTTACTCGACCAACCAATCTACAAGATGCAACAGTCTGTTCATATGTGTCAAAAAAAATCAATTGTGCTTCTATCATCCATGCACATGTTTTGTTTCTGTTATCTAGCCAAGCTTGACTGAAAATGAAAATAGCAATCGGAGGAAATGTAATAAAAGTAATAATAACATCGCAAAAGACGTTTTTGGTTTCAGAAGTTTACATTGAAACAACAAAACTAAACATAACTGGATGTCGACAGGAATCAAATTTGGTTAAATTTTGCATTAAATTTGCTTTTGTTGAATACTTTTATGGGAGGTCGCGAGACTACTTTGATTGTTCTGAGGGGGTCGCAGTAGAAAAAAAAAGTTGAACACCCTTGAGCTACAGGAAACACAACCCAGAATTCAAGAAAAAGGACCAACGGAGAAAGATTCTGAAGGATCTTGCAAAAAATTATGTATATCTTCAGTGGAAGCTCACTCTTCCGACCGGATGGTAATAAAAAACCGTTTCCTTCGAGCTGTAGTCGAAATGGTTCTAGAACGGCACATTGCGACACCGCCAGAAGGGACTGCAACTAACCCCAAATAATCGGTGGCCGGTCGATTGGTCGAAAGACATTTGGTCGACAGTCAATTGGTCGACAGACATTTGGTCGACAGGACGTTTGGTCGACAGACAATTGGTCGACAGACATTTGGTCGACAGGACATTTGGTCGACAAGACATTTGGTCGACAAGACATTTGGTCGACAGACATTTGGTCGACAAGACATTTGGTCGACAGACATTTGGTCGACAAGACATTTGGTCGACAGGACATTTGGGTTAGAGTTAGGGTTAGGTTAGGGTTAATGTTAGGGTTAGGGTTAGGATTAGGGTTAGGTTTAGTTAACCCTAAAATGAATCGTTCTTGTCGACCAAATGTCCTGTCGACCAAATGTCTTGTCGACCAAATGTCCTGTCGACCAAATGTCTGTCGACCAAACGTCCTGTCGACCAAATGTCTGTCGACCAAATGTCCTGTCGACCAAATGTCTGTCGACCAAATGTCCTGTCGACCAAATGTCTTGTCGACCAATTGTCTGTCGACCAAACGTCCTGTCGACCAAATGTCTGTCGACCAAATGACTGTCGACCAAATGTCTTTCGACCAATTGACCGGGTACCTTTAAACCTAACCCCAGAAAAAGAATTAAAGCATTATATTCTTTCAACAAAAATACATTTGCTTGCAATCACTGAACACTTCATTTTATTGGCCAGCAAATCAGCCACATGTGACATAGATTCAATGTTTGCAAACTTTGAATCAACGTCATGTAGAGAATTGATTTGTTGCCGGGTTACAACTAAAGTAAACAGTTGTCTGGTTTCATCTGTTTACTTCTCTTCGCCACATCTCTGCATTGTGTCATTTCTAAGGTAGACGGGCAACGAGTGCTGTAGTTCCTTGAAAGGTTCATTTGCTGTGACTGGAATACGGCAAGGTGCTCTCTTAGTTTCATACTACCTAAAGTTTTCATGTAAGTAAGATAAAGATTAACAGATTAACAATAACGTTCATGTAAGCTATTAATTACAAAAGTACTTTTTATCAAGAGCCGGTAAAATACCAAGCTAAAGTTTAAACATTTACTGTTGCATTGAGGAAGACCAAGTAATCGTTTTGTTGTCTCCTTGACAGAAGAGCTAAGATTGATTGCAACAAAAGTAGGTGTAATAATACGCCGATGTACGGAGCCAAATGCTTTCAACAAAAACATAATGATTGCAATCGAACTATAATTCAGCTGTTTATTGGCAGCAAAACTGCTACATGTTACATTGATTCAATGTTTGCAGACTCTGATTCCAGGGATATCTAGAGAAGGGGATATGAAGGTTCGCAGCGATTGCCTTATTCTCATGACACTACCAGGGCGGTAGTTTGTAGTGCTTTAAACATGTGGTTCTTTTTTAAATGGTAGAATGTTTTGTAGTGCAGCTGGTACAATGAGCTACAGAAAACAGTTAGCAAATGTTACGTAGAGCACATTTAAAGAATAGCCTACTTCTTTGGAAAGACAGTTGAAAAGTTACTAGTAAGCTGTTTTTTTAACAAAACCTTTGCAGTAGGCTAGATGTAAAACAAGTATATGGGCAGCGATGGGCGTGATCTTGATCTTGAAGATCACAAGTGATCTTGATCTTCAAGATCACTTTTTTTTTGGTGATCTTGATCTAAGATCACTTTTTTTTGTGTGATCTTGATCTTGAAAAACAATAAGATCAAGATCACTTTAAAATTGAAGTTTACTTGCTGGAATAAGGCATTTTTTTAGAACTCGTACTGTACAAAGTAATTAGTGGCAACTACTAACATTAAGCCACTGTTAATACGATATGTGTCTAACAAAAGACGATTTAAAGTCCATCTAATCTGGTCAGTGTTGCCATTTCAAATAGAAAAAAGTTTTCTGTGTTGGTCATAATAAAGAAGTCAACTTCCATGTAGCCTACTTTATGTTGACTTATAATAAAAATGATTTAACTTTGTTCACAATTTCCATGTGTGAATTTTAAAGAAATGTTTGCTTTCTTTGGCTCAATTTTAGATGTTTCAAAAGTCTAGAATGGCGGTGTTAAAAAATCTGGACTCTAGCCGACTTTGGTCATGTAAAGTGGTTTATTGCAGAAAATCAACCAGACCAAGACTTGTTTGCAATGTTTAGGGTCTGAGTATGGAGCGGTTTGTCTGACCGAAAACCTCTGAACTTTTTTGATTACAGACAACAGTATCAAGGTTGCCAGATGGGTAAATGGTGCAATAAACATTGACATAATACAATGAAAGTTAAAACTACTTAGTAACACGAATAAAACTCCCACATGAACCAGACAAAAATTTGGTAAAAAATGATGCAGTTCAGAGTTTATTTTTATTTATTTATTATAAATAAAAAGCATAACACTAATTTGGCGACTTTTTCAGTACTAGTGTGTGTAACCTCGGCCTTGGGTGTGACGTTGCGATTATACGCAAACTACGTCAACAATTGATAGGCCTAAATAGCAACAGTCACTAACTTATTACAATTCTTAGGCCAGCGATCGAGTAGTTAAAAGTTAGCAATACCAACTATATACCTTTACCCAGGTTGCTTATAGTAATTATTTTATGGAACATCATTGATCAAAAACTTGATTTTTTTTTCAAGTACGGTACACAAAAAGTGATCTTGAAAGTGATCTTGATCTTCAAGATCACGATCTTGATCTTCAAGATCACATAGTTTGGTGATCTTGATCTTCAAGATCACCAATACTGGTGATCTTGCCCATCTCTGTATATGGGTAGTTGACAAGCAACCACGAGCATGCTGTGAATATCCAGGCCTGATGCTAATAGCGCAATGCAAGTTATCATAACAAGATTTATTAAACCACTATTGGTGCCATTTGTCATTTCACGATAAACACAGATTAATTATTTATGATAAACAAAAGCCCTTCTATTGTCAGACGTAATAAAAGTCTTCGTATCCCCTTCTTTCGATATCCCTGTCTGATTCAATGTCATATGAATAACTGATTTTCTGCCTGTGTGCCAACGCAAAGTGAACAATTGTATTGTTTATATATTTACTTATCTTCCCCTTATCCCTGCGTTGTGCCGTTCGTAAGGTAGACAGGCAGTTAGTGGTGTAGCTACTTGAAAGCTGGTCATTTGCAGTGACTGGAATATGAATGCCGGGACTACAGAGAAGGGGACATCCGACTCAAAAATCGACAAAAGATAATATCTAAACGTCTTTCTGTTTCATGTAACAACATTTAAGGGTACTCAGCACAAAATTGAGTAAGCTGTGGCTATATTTACACTATATAGTGTAATAATTACCTCAATAGTGTTGCCAGATAAGGAATTCTTCCCTAATTTGAGAAAAGTTTAAAGCTGTTGAAAACAAAAACTTGAATTTTGTAAATTTTTTTAGTCCCGGGCAAAGATGAAAACGCTAATCTTATTCCTAACTCTAACCCTTACCTTAACCCTTCCTAACTTTAATCCTAACTCTGGCAACACCTGATTGTAATCATGGCATTAAGTATGGAAAAATAGCCACTTCCAATTGAGTATATGGTGAGGAAAAATATGCAAACACTGATAAAACGTAACTTTAGTAGTAGTAGCCCAGTTTTAATCCGGTGATGTCCCCGTTACCGAGGGTGGCCGGATTCACCTCCAAGTGCCGCAATCGTCTTCACACCCTGCCTCCACATCGATCTGTCTAGCGCGTCCTCTCTTGTCAAGCCCACCTTGCTGCTTTTTTCCTCAACTTGCTTTTTCCATGTTTTCTTTGGTCTTCCTTGTTTTCTACGACTCTCCACTCGCAACTCCAGCGCTCTTCTCAAAACATCATCTTCATCCCTTCTCAAAACATGCCCATACCACCTCACTCCATTCGCTTTTGCCAACTTATCAACACTCTCATTCAACCCAAGCAAGCTCATAAGTTTTTCGGTATTCCTTTTGTCCATCAGCTTTACACCACACATTGCTCTCACCATCGCTCTCTCAGTTCTTCTTAAAATCGCCAATTCGTTTTCCCGTAAGCACCATGTCTCACTTCCGTACAGCATTGCAGATCTCACACAACTAGTATAAATTCTTCCTCTCATTTTCAACGGAAATCTTCTACCACATAACAACTCTCGACACTCTCTAAATTTCACCCAACCAAACCTTCCTCTTGCAGTCACTGCCGCTTCACAACCACCACTGGCATTCAATCTATCTCCTAGATAGCAAAAGGCATTTACTGATTCAACTTCGTCATTCAGCTTTTCAACAGGACCAATCATTCCTTCCTCAATCTTCTTGCATCTTTCACATTCAAAACCATCTCCAGATCTGCATGTCACTCTCTTCATCTTTGCACATCTTCCATTTCGTACATGTAACAGAATTTGCCATCACTCTTCTTCCGCAGACGCCACATGGGTCAATTTTGCTCATTGTGATTTCCCCTTCCGTTTCGCTTATTACGACCTTTGTCTTTTTGATGTTCACACGCATACCTTTACATTCAAACGACTCCTTCCACTTCTCAAATTTCCCTCTCAGATCTTCCATTGTGTCACTCAACAAAACCAAATCATCGGCGTACAGTATCTCCATTAATGAATCTTCTCTTACACATTCGGTAATCACATCAATCACAATGGCAAAGATTAGAGGAGAGAGGACAGAACCCTGGTGTACATCGACCTTCACCGAAAACTCGTCTGAGAGGGCAGATCCAACGCGAACTCTCGTCCTTGCACCGTCGTAAAGACCCATTACGGCTTGCACGAGAGCTTCTGGCATTAATTTTTTTCTCATTGCCCATTCCATCACTCTTCTTGGAACTCTATCAAACGCCTTTTCCATGTCCACGAAACACATGTACAAGTTCTTACCCTTGTCCCGATATTCCTCTTGCAACCTTCTCAAAATAACAATAGCATCTGTCGTTCCCTTCCCAGGCATAAATCCACACCGCATCTTGTCCAGCTTCACCACAGATCTTATTCTATTCTCCAACACCCTTTCCACTACCTTCATTGCATGCTCCAACAGTTTTATTCCCCTATATGACCCACAATCCATGACATCACCCTTTCCCTTGAAGATGGGTATCACCACACTCATCTTCCATTCATTTGGCATTCCTTTTCCATCTAACACACGTTGACTGATTTCCTGCATTGCTTTCAGTCCTGTCTCTCCACTTGCGCGTATCATTCCCACAGTGACTTCAGATAGTCCAGAAGCCTTCCCCGATTTCATTTTCTTCATTGCTTGCGTCACCTCCTCTCGAGTAACTCTCTTTAATGGACCTGCTACCACGTCGGCTTCCACATTTTGATCCCAATCGTTTTCCTCGTTCATTATCATCTCCATATGTTCTTTCCAAATTCTTCCACGATCTTTCTCACTGAAACCAAGTTTTCCATCCCTTCCTTTAATACATCGTCCACCATCTACATCTTTCCCATCCCGCTTCATAACCCTCATAAACTTATATACTTCGTTAGGACTGTTTTTTAATTTGGTCAATTCCTGCTCACTGCTCAGCTTCTTTCTTCATAGCTTTTGCAACTATTCTCTTTGTCCGATTTTTCAATTGCTTGTACTTGAGCTTAGTTTCTTCTGATCTATTTCTGCACCAAGCTTTGTATGCGACTTTTTTCTCCCCAATTACTCCCCTCACATCTTCATTCCACCACCACGTATCTCCTCGATCCATCCTGCTTTTTGTTTTCCCACAAACTTCATCGCAAGCTTGCAGAACTCCATTCTTGAAGGATCCCCATACATCATTCACATCGTTGTGAACAAGACCGATTAGTGAACGTTGTGACAGACCGTTGTGTCACAACTTTGTTGTTGTGTGTCAGACCGTTGTGAACAAGAAACTTTAGTATTATAAACATTTCACTATAACATTTAAAATCATAAGGCTACATGGAATCGCCAATACTATAAGACCGTATAGCCTATATTCATTTTTTTGAAAAATTAAACAAGGATGATTATAATACTGCCGCAACGCCAAGTCGCCAACATTGTTATGCCTATGTGTTTCCGGAGGCTCCAGGTCCCCTGCTGCCATGGGCAAGCATATTAACCCTTGAAAGGGGGGTGTCACGACTGCCAAGTCGCTCATTGTTGCCTGGTTTCGGAGGATGTTTGAAGTTCCTTGATTGGGGTAGGATCTCTACACAAACAGATAGAAAGTAATGTAGTGCAGTCGAGCATCTGTAGGAGCAGACAAACCTCCACGATCAGCTAACTCAAACAACTGGGCATATTCCTCTGGTGCACAGTCTTGGATTTTATGTACATTTATAATCTTGCACAAGCAATTCTTTGCAAGCAGAGCACTTTCTTCAGTTAGATACACTACATCCAATGTATCCACTAACAAAGCACGTAACATTAGCACCAACAATTCAACATCAGATAAATCATCTATGCTAACTACAACAACGAAATCATCAAGCCATTTGAAAAAGGAAGCGTCTGAAATTTCCGGGGGAGATTGGTCAGAGGATACCAGGCAAGATGCTGATACCAAAGCTTGCTGTTGTAACAAACTTAAACAACAAACTTTTTTTTCTGACTCGAGCAGCTGCTTTCCTGATATGAAGAAGTTACCTCCATTGGTTTGACGATACCAACCAAAGCGTGATTCAATAGGATCAGACATAAATTTTCTACTCAGGACATAATCAAATCCATGCTTCTCCTGGAGGTATTCAGCAAGTTTCGGAACTGCACCCATGCTCTGAATACAAGCCGTAAACGTTTCAGTGGTAAGTCTGTTATTGCTGGAATTTTTCCACTTTATAAATATATCCATTGCTTTCCAAAATGCAAGTTTTGTTTTCAACAGCTTTAAACTTTTCTCAAATTAGGGCAGAGTTCCTTATCGGGCAACACTATTGAGGCTATTATTACACTATATAGTGTAAATATAGCCCCAGCCTATTTATAAAGTCATTTCACTGTACCGTAATGGTTCTTACTTGGATGAGATTTCTTGGATTCTTACTTGGATGAGTAAGAAAGCCTACCTGTTGCATACATGGTTGTCAAATTCACATGCAGTAGCCTATTCTGAATAATGCAAGTGAACACTTTCATCTTTTAACAACTTTTAAGTATCCTTCAGGCAAGATTGCGTCTTGCAGCTAAAGCAAAAAAGAATTAAAATCACACAGAGCATCAAGTTGAAACAACGCAAGTTTTTGCTTTTCTATTTGTTCGTATTCTTTGTCATGCCAAGAAGCAGTACCGGTACCAAATGTTGTTGGTCGAGACATAGAGAGTGTTTTTTGACGAATGCCTTGGCAGGTGAGGAAAAATAGATCTGGAACAGCATTTTCCTTTAGTCGCAAACGTTGATACCCTTGGCGCCCAAGTAGCCTACTTCACGCCGGATGCAACCTAATTCGTACCATGAAAAGATCAAGAGAAAAAATAGCACAAAACCGAAGTCGCTAATCGGAGTTTCCACAAACATTTTAAAGTTAGAGTTAGTGTTAAAAAAAATTAGGGTTAGGTTAGGGTTAATAAGGCAGTGGCTATTCGACCGGCGCCGGTCTTTGAATCTGAAACACTATTTGACCGTCATTACGTCATTATACAATCACTTTGTTCTTTTTCTCTTTCAAAGCAAAAGACGAGAAGCGTGTATGTATATAGGTTCTAAATCCGACTATTGTGTTCAACTCGTTACGTGGCGCGTGCGATACGTCGCCGACTCCTAGACTAGAGGAACTGAGTTCGATACTACCCGGAAGCGTTCTTTTTTCTTTTTTTTAATTAATTTTGACCCGAAGTGCATTTTTGTAAATTTTTAATTTGAGTTGCATTACATTTACATACCATTTTTTTAAAAGAAGCATTGTATATGACTAACTTGTTGAGTACAAAAATGTAATGCTTCGCTCGGCAAACACGGGGTCACATCAATCAATCATTTTATTTTTCGTCATTAACGCGTCCAGGAAGAAAAAGATACTAACTATAAAAGTCGATATAGACCTACCAGCACGTTAATGAACAGGAAAAGGTGGCAAAACCTTGAAAGGTTTAAAACGTGCCTGAATGAAAAATTATGTAGTAGACTATATATCAGTAGTTAGCACGGCCACAAACGGAAAATTACCCTTTATTTATTACTGACATTTGAAAAGACATAAAAAATTGGGCTGTAGGCAACTCAAATTAAAAATTGACTACAAAAATGGGTGCAAGTATAGAATCCGCCACCCTAGTCAACATGACGTCACAAAACGGACGCAACTACTACAAAAAGGGTGAAAAAAAGGATGCTGAAAAGCGGCGGAATGAAGGTGATAAAGCGGAATGGATATGGATTTTTTGACAATTTTACTGTGTTTTTACAATAAAAACATTAAACCAACGTCGAGTGTTGAATATAACTACCTAGAATGACATAAAATTTACCAAATTGCATCAATTCAGCTAAAAATTTACCCAATTAAACTTTAAAAATAAAAATATGAAACGTTTGCAACTAAATGTGTTGTAGCTATCTAATTTCAGCTCGCTTTTTAATTTTTACAATAAAAGTACCAATCTAACGCAACTGCAAAGAGTATGTCTTGCTTTATGCACCTGGAAAGTTTCAGGTTTATATCTTATCTACAAAACGGGCAATCGTCGTTCAAACGTAGCCGCTCGGCGACACTTTTTTCCAATGCATTGTAAAGGCGAATCGATCCTTATTCAGTATACGCCACCCCCTGTTTGCTGTGATCGGTAAATAGTGCTTCCACTAAACTTGCTGTAGTTTTCTCGTTTCCGCTCGGATTTTAACAATTTTGCCATCGTTGGAAAGCACGATCATACATCTACACGAATCAACTAAACAATAGCACAAAATAGGTACTAGCTTTATCTTGTGATAACTTAAACCTCACCAACTTGTAACGATTCTCAGCAATTTAATTTTTGCAATAAAATCATTAAACTTTAGCATATTGAAAGGATATGTCTTGCTTTATTCACATGAAAAGTTTCAGGTTTATATCTTATCCACAAAACTGGCAATCGTCGTTCAAACGTAGCCGCTCGGCGACACTTTTTTCCAATGCATTGTAAAGGCAAATCGATCTTTATTCAGTAGGCCCTATACGCCACCCCCTGTTTGCAGTGATCGGTAAATAGTGCTTCCACTAAACTTGCTGTAGTTTTCTCGTTTCTGCTCGGATTTGAACAATTTTGCCATCGTTGGAAAGCACAACCATACATCTACCCGAATCAATTGGCTACAAATCCAAAACAAATACTATCTTTATCTTGTAATAACTTAAACTTCACCAACTTGTACCGATTCTCAGCAATTTAATTTTTACAATAAAATCATTAATATTTTACAAATGGAAAGAGTATGTCTTGCTTTATTCACCTTAAAAGTTTCAGGTTCATATCTCATCTACCAAACGAGCAATCGTCGTTCAAACTTAACCGCCCAGCAAAGCTTTTTTTCAATGCATTGTAAAGGCGAATCGATCCTTATTCAGTATACGCCACCCCCTGTTTGCAGTGATCGGTAAATAGTGCTTCCACTAAACTCGCTGTAGTTTTCTCGTTTCTGCTCGGATTTTAACAATTTTACCACCGTTGGAAAGTACAATTATATATCTACCCGAATCAATTAAACACAAGCACAAAGCAAGTACTAACTTTATCTTGTAATAACTTAAACTTCACCAAATTGTACCGATTTTCAGCAATTTAATTTTTACCATAAAATCATTAATATTTTGCAAATTGAAAGAGTATGTCTTGCTTTATGCATCTGAAAAGTTTCAGATTGATATCTCATCTACCAAACGAGCAATCGTCGTTCAAACTTAACCGCCCAGCGAAGCTTTTTTTCAATGCATTGTAAAGGCGAATCGATCCTTATTCAGTATACGCCACCCCCTGTTTGCTGGGATCGGTAAATAGTGCTTCCACTAAACTTGCTGTAGTTTTCTCATTTCTGCTCGGATTTTAACAATTTTGCCTTCGTTGGAAAGTACAATTATATATCTACTTGAATCAATTAAACACAAGCACAAAGTACGTACTAATTTTATGTTGTGATAACTTAAACTTCACCAACTTTTACCGATTCTCAGCAGTTTAATTTTTACAATAAAATCATGAATATTTTGCAAATGGAAAGAGTATGTCTTGTTTTATGCACCTGAAAAGTTTCAGGTTTATATCTCATCTACCAAACGAGCAATCGTTGTTCAAACTTAACCGCCCAGCAAAGCTTTTTTTCAATGCACTGTAAAGGCGAATCGATCCTTATTCAGTATACGCCACCCCCTGTTTGCAGTGATCGATAAATAGTGCTTCCACTAAACTCGCTGTAGTTTTCTCATTTCTGCTCGGATTTTAACAATTTTACCACCGTTGGAAAGTACAATTATATATCTACCCAAATCAATTAAACACAAGCACAAAGTAAGTACTAACTTTATCTTGTAATAACTTAAACTTCACCAATTTGTACCGATTTTCAGCAATTTAATTTTTACAATAAAATCATTAATATTTTGCAAATTGAAAGAGTATGTCTTGCTTTATGCATCTGAAGAGTTTCAGCTTGATATCTCATCTACCAAACGAGCAATCGTCGTTCAAACTTAACCGCCCAGCGAAGCTTTTTTTCAATGCATTGTAAAGGCGAATCGATCCTTATTCAGTATACGCCACCCCCTGTTTGCTGGGATCGGTAAATAGTGCTTCCACTAAACTTGCTGTAGTTTTCTCATTTCTGCTTGGATTTTAACAATTTTGCCTTCGTTGGAAAGTACAATTATATATCTACTTGAATCAATTAAACACAAGCACAAAGTACGTACTAATTTTATGTTGTGATAACTTAAACTTCACCAACTTTTACCGATTCTCAGCAGTTTAATTTTTACAATAAAATCATTAATATTTTGCAAATGGAAAGAGTATGTCTTGTTTTATGCACCTGAAAAGTTTCAGGTTTATATCTCATCTACCAAACGAGCAATCGTCGTTCAAACTTAACCGCCCAGCAAAGCTTTTTTTCAATGCACTGTAAAGGCGAATCGATCCTTATTCAGTATACGCCACCCCCTGTTTGCAGTGATCGGTAAATAGTGCTTCCACTAAACTCGCTGTAGTTTTCTCATTTCTGCTCGGATTTTAACAATTTTACCACCGTTGGAAAGTACAATTATATATCTACCCGAATCAATTAAACACAAGCACAAAGTAAGTACTAACTTTATCTTGTAATAACTTAAACTTCACCAACTTGTACCGATTTTCAGCAATTTAATTTTTACAATAAAATCATTAATATTTTGCAAATTAAAAGAGTATGTCTTGCTTTATGCATCTGAAGAGTTTCAGATTGATATCTCATCTACCAAACGAGCAATCGTCGTTCAAACTTAACCGCCCAGCGAAGCTTTTTTTCAATGCATTGTAAAGGCGAATCGATCCTTATTCAGTATACGCCAACCCTGTTTGCTGTGATCGGTAAATAGTGCTTCCACTAAACTTGCTGTAGTTTTTTCATTTCTGCTCGGATTTTAACAATTTTGCCATCGTTGGAAAGTACAATTATATATCTACCCGAATCAATTAAACACAAGCACAAAGTACGTACTAATTTTATCTTGTGATAACTTAAACTTTACCAAATTTTACCGATTCTCAGCAGTTTAATTTTTACAAGAAAATCATTAATCTTTTGCAAATGGAAAGAGTATGTCTTGCTTGATGCACCTGTAAAGTTTCAGATTTATATCTCATCTACCAAACGAGCAATCGTCGTTCAAACTTAACCGCCCAGCAAAGCTTTTTTTCAATGCATTGTAAAGGCGAATCGATCCTTATTCAGTATACGCCACCCCCTGTTTGCAGTGATCGGTAAATAGTCCTTCCACTAAACTCGCTGTAGTTTTCTCGTTTCTGCTCGGATTTTAACAATTTTACCACCGTTAGAAAGTACAATTATATATCTACCCGAATCAATTAAACACAAGCACAAAGCAAGTACTAACTTTATCTTGTAATAACTTAAACTTCACCAACTTGTACCGATTTTCAGCAATTTAATTTTTACCATAAAATTATTAATATTTTGCAAATTGAAAGAGTATGTCTTGCTTTATGCATCTGAAAAGTTTCAGATTGATATCTCATCTACCAAACGAGCAATCGTCGTTCAAACTTAACCGCCCAGCGAAGCTTTTTTTCAATGCATTGTAAAGGCGAATCGATCCTTATTCAGTATACGCCACCCCCTGTTTGCTGTGATCGGTAAATAGTGCTTCCACTAAACTTGCTGTAGTTTTCTCATTTCTGCTCGGATTTTAACAATTTTGCCATCGTTGGAAAGTACAATTATATATCTACCCGAATCAATTAAACACAAGCACAAAGTACGTACTAATTTTATCTTGTGATAACTTAAACTTTACCAACTTTTACCGATTCTCAGCAGTTTAATTTTTACAAGAAAATCATTAATCTTTTGCAAATGGAAAGAGTATGTCTTGCTTGATGCACCTGTAAAGTACCAGATTAATATCTCATCTACCAAACGAGCAATCGTCGTTCAAACTTAACCGCCCAGCAAAGCTTTTTTTCAATGCATTGTAAAGGCGAATCGATCCTTATTCAGTATACGCCACCCCCTGTTTGCAGTGATCGGTAAATAGTGCTTCCACTAAACTCGCTGTAGTTTTCTCGTTTCTGCTCGGATTTTAACAATTTTACCACCGTTGGAAAGTACAATTATATATCTACCCGAATCAATTAAACACAAGCACAAAGCAAGTACTAACTTTATCTTGTAATAACTTAAACTTCACCAAATTGTACCGATTTTCAGCAATTTAATTTTTACCATAAAATTATTAATATTTTGCAAATTAAAAGAGTATGTCTTGCTTTATGCATCTGAAAAGTTTCAGATTGATATCTCATCTTCCAAACGAGCAATCGTCGTTCAAACTTAACCGCCCAGCGAAGCTTTTTTTCAATGCATTGTAAAGGCGAATCGATCCTTATTCAGTATACGCCACCCCCTGTTTGCTGGGATCGGTAAATAGTGCTTCCACTAAACTTGCTGTAGTTTTCTCATTTCTGCTTGGATTTTAACAATTTTGCCTTCGTTGGAAAGTACAATTATATATCTACTTGAATCAATTAAACACAAGCACAAAGTACGTACTAATTTTATGTTGTGATAACTTAAACTTCACCAAATTTTACCGATTCTCAGCAGTTTAACTTTTACAATAAAATCATTAATCTTCTGCAAATGGAAAGAGTATGTCTTGTTTTATGCACCTGAAAAGTTTCAGGTTTATATCTCATCTACCAAACGAGCAATCGTCGTTCAAACTTAACCGCCCAGCGAAGCTTTTTTTCAATGCATTGTAAAGGCGAATCGATCCTTATTCAGTATACGCCAACCCTGTTTGCTGTGATCGGTAAATAGTGCTTCCACTAAACTTGCTGTAGTTTTTTCATTTCTGCTCGGATTTTAACAATTTTGCCATCGTTGGAAAGTACAATTATATATCTACCCGAATCAATTAAACACAAGCACAAAGTACGTACTAATTTTATCTTGTGATAACTTAAACTTTACCAACTTTTACCGATTCTCAGCAGTTTAATTTTTACAAGAAAATCATTAATCTTTTGCAAATGGAAAGAGTATGTCTTGCTTGATGCACCTGTAAAGTACCAGATTTATATCTCATCTACCAAACGAGCAATCGTCGTTCAAACTTAACCGCCCAGCAAAGCTTTTTTTCAATGCATTGTAAAGGCGAATCGATCCTTATTCAGTATACGCCACCCCCTGTTTGCAGTGATCGGTAAATAGTGCTTCCACTAAACTCGCTGTAGTTTTCTCGTTTCTGCTCGGATTTTAACAATTTTACCACCGTTGGAAAGTACAATTATATATCTACCCGAATCAATTAAACACAAGCACAAAGCAAGTACTAACTTTATCTTGTAATAACTTAAACTTCACCAAATTGTACCGATTTTCAGCAATTTAATTTTTACCATAAAATTATTAATATTTTGCAAATTAAAAGAGTATGTCTTGCTTTATGCATCTGAAAAGTTTCAGATTGATATCTCATCTTCCAAACGAGCAATCGTCGTTCAAACTTAACCGCCCAGCGAAGCTTTTTTTCAATGCATTGTAAAGGCGAATCGATCCTTATTCAGTATACGCCACCCCCTGTTTGCTGTGATCGGTAAATAGTGCTTCCACTAAACTTGCTGTAGTTTTCTCATTTCTGCTCGGATTTTAACAATTTTGCCATCGTTGGAAAGTACAATTATATATCTACCCGAATCAATTAAACACAAGCACAAAGTAAGTATTAGCTTTATCTTGTGACAACTTAAACTTTACCAACTTTTACCGATTCTCAGCAGTTTAATTTTTACAAGAAAATCATTAATCTTTTGCAAATGGAAAGAGTATGTCTTGCTTGATGCACCTGTAAAGTTTCAGATTTATATCTCATCTACCAAACGAGCAATCGTCGTTCAAACTTAACCGCCCAGCAAAGCTTTTTTCCAATGCATTGTAAAGGCGAATCGATCCTTATTCAGTATACGCCACCCCCTGTTTGCAGTGATCGGTAAATAGTCCTTCCACTGAAAGTGCTGTAGTTTTCTCATTTCTGCTCGGATTTTAACAATTTTGCCATCGTTGGAAAGTACAATTATATATCTACCCGAATCAATTAAACACAAGCACAAATTAAGTATTAGCTTTATCTTGTGACAACTTAAACTTCACCAAATTGTACCAATTCTCAGCAATTTACTTTATACAATAAAATTATTAATATTTTGCAAATTGAAAGGGTATGTCTTGCTTTATGCACCTAGAAAGTTTCAAGTTTATATCTTATCTACAAAACTGGCAATCGTCGTTCAAACGTAGCCGCTCGGCGACACTTTTTTCCAATGCATTGTAAAGGCAAATCGATCCTTATTCAGTATACGCCACCCCCTGTTTGCTGTGATCGGTAAATAGTGCTTCTACTAAACTTGCTGTAGTTTTCTCGTTTCTGCTCGGATTTTAACAATTTTGCCATCGTTGGAAAGTAAAATTATATACATACCCGAATCAATTAAATGCAATCACAAATTAAGTACCAGATTAATCTTGTGATAACTTAAACCTCACCAATTTGTACCGATTCTCAGCAATTTAATTTTCACAAGAAAATCATTAATTTTTTACAAATTGAAAGAGTATGTCTTGCTTTATGCACCTGAAAAGTTTCATGTGCATAAACCTCTTAACCTGAAAAGTTTCAGGTTTATGTCTCATCTACCAAACGAGCAATCGTTGTTCAAACTTAACCGCCCAGCGAAGCTTTTTTCAATGCATTGTAAAGGCGAATCGATCCTTATTCAGTATACGCCACCCCCTGTTTGCTGTGATCGATAAATAGTGCTTCCACTAAACTTGCTGTAGTTTTCTTGTTTCTGCTCGGATTTGAACAATTTTGCCATCGTTGGAAAGCACAATCATACATCTACACGAATCATTTGGCTACAAATCCAAAACAAGTACTATCATTATCTTGTAATAACTTAAACTTCACCAACTTTTACCGATTCTCAGCAATTTAATTTTTACAATAAAATCATTAAACTTTTGCAAATGGAAAGAGTATGTCTTGCTTGATGCACCTGAAAAGTTTCAGATTGATATCTTATCTACCAAACGAGCAATCGTCGTTCAAACTTAACCGCCCAGCGAAGCTTTTTTTCAATGCATTGTAAAGGCGAATCAGTCCTTATTCAGTATACGCCACCCCCTGTTTGCAGTGATCGGTAAATAGTGCTTCCACTAAACTTGCTGTAGTTTTCTAGTTTCTCCTCGGATTTTAACAATTTTGCCATCGTTGGAAAGTACGATCATACATCTACACGATTCAATTTGCTACGAAACTTTATCTTGTAATAACTTAAACTTCACCAATTTGTACCGATTCTCAGCAATTTAATTTTTACAATAAAATCATTAAACCTTAGCAAATTGAAAGGGTATGTCTTGCTTCATGCAACTGAAAAGTTCAGGTTTATGTCTTATCTATAAAGCGAGCAATCGTCCTTCGTATTTGGACAACACTGATACATCTCACATCTAGGAAAAGTGCAAGTTGCTAGCCGTTTTTGTCATTCGTCCAGTTCAAAGAACACGCAACACAATTTAAACCCTTTGAATTGGGATTGTTTGGAGGGTAGATCATAGCCTTCCTACCAGTTCTGTAGCCATGGGGGGGGGGGGGGGGGGTGGGGGTTGGGGGTTACAACCCCCCTTTAGCACGTGTGTGACGTCACGATATTGAAAATGATGCTTTCAGTCTTTACGTCTCTAAAACAAAGTTTGCCTAATTTTAAACGAAACTGCATTAAAAGATCGAGTTTTGCCAATACCAAACATTCAAATATCTCAACCAGGAATACGCAACAAGAAAACATAGCGACTTAGCTCTATTACCAAAAAATGTTACGTTTGAACGACGATTGCCAGTTTTGTAGATAAGATATAAACTTGAAACTTTTCATGTGAATAAAGTAAGACATACTCTTTCAATTTGCAAAAGTTTAATAATTTTATTGTATAAAGTAAATATCTGAGAATCGGTACAAGTTAGTGAAGTTTAAGTTATCACAAGAAAAAGATGGTACTTGTTTTGGATTTGTAGCCAATTGATTCGTGTAGATCAGGGGTGCACAACCTTTTTGCTATTGCCGGCCGCATTCCGATTAATTCTATAAAGCACGGCCGCCAGTGAGTTTTAAATGATTTTTTTTTTTCAATTTGCGTTATCTAAGAGAAGAATTTATTCGTTAATATTTACTAAACTTATCATACTTAGGCTATACCTAATAGTACCATGAAATATCAAACATTTTGAAATGAATTTATTCAATAAAAGTCTGCGACATTGCAACTCCCTTGATTTTGCATACGAGCACCGGTTAAGACACCAGTCTCAGTTAGCCTGATTTGTTCGGTACTCGTTTTTGTAGGTACTTCATTCGTGAAAAGGCAGACTCACACTTTTCTTCAAATTTTCGACACAGATTTTCCTCGACTCGCCTTCCAATTTTGCATAATGGTGTGACATATGACGACAAAAATGCTGTTTTGCATTATTTCCTTTAACAGTTTTAACCACTTGACTGCATATTAGACACATCATAGTATGCGCTGCCGTCTCCATCATGAAATAACCCAACTCCCATTTGGAATTGAATATCCTTTTCTCCTCTGCTAGTGTTCTTTTTCTTTTTAAGGACATAATGCAATGTAGGCAGTGCCGGTCTTAGGGTATTTCGGGCCCTGTGCGGAATATGCTTTGCGGGCCCTAATTACAATGATCCAATTCAGTAGCGTAGCTAGGTATTTGAAAGGGGAGGGGGTTTTGACGGCGTGTTCGCCGAAGGCGACACCCAGCGTCTGGACTGGAATGCCTCAGAAACTTTTGAAAAATTACTTTGAATTTAGTGCATTCTGAGAGCATGTTCAACAAAAATTTGGGCATGAATATTACTGTAAAATGGTGCTTGCCTCACCCTCACCCTCAGCACTTGCCTCACCCTAAAGCCGCAACTATGACTTCAAGGAATGGGCTACCGGTACTTGCTTGTGAATCGAATTGAATTTTTTTCCATTGGAAATGACAAAAATTACTGCATTTTTTGAGTAGCCTAAATTGCGGGGCCCCCTAATTTTCGGGCACTGTGCGATCGCACGATTTGCACACCCCAAAGACCGGCACTGAATGTAGGCTACCGTTACAATGAAATTAGGTTGAGGAAAAAGTTTTGTCTCAAAACGATTTTAACAATATAGCCTAGCCTACAAAAACTTATGATGACAATGTTTTTCAAGTTTTAAAATTTGAAATATTATATATAATTACAAGCTACAAGGGTATCCAGTGGTTCTAGATATCCCTGTATAATATTTAAAATACATTTCATTTTTATTAATGAAATAATTTTTTTATTTCAAAAACAGGGCACGGCCACCAACACATGCTTATTAAATTACGTGTTAACGGCCGCAGGTTGAACACCGTTGGTGTAGATGTATGCTCTTGCTTTCCAACGATGGCAAAATTGTTAAAATCCGAGCAGAAACGAGAAAACTGCCGCACGTTCAGTGGAAGCACTATTTACCGATCACTGCAAACAGGGGGTGGCGTATACTGAATAAAGATCGATTTGCCTTTACAATGCATTAAAAAAGCTTCGCTGGGCGGTTAAGTTTGAACAACGATTGCTCGTTTTGTAGATAAGATATAAACTTGAAACTCTTCATGTGAATAAAGTAAGACATACTCTTTCCATTTGCAAAAGTTTAATAATTTTATTGTATAAAGTAAATTGCTGAGAATTAGTAAAAGTTGGTAAAGTTTAAAATATTACAAGAAAAAGATGGTACTTGTTTTGGATTTGTAGCCAATTGATTCGTGTAGATGTATGAACGTGCTTTCCAACGATGGCAAAATTGTTAAAATCCGAGCAGAAACGAGAAAAATACAGCAAGTTTAGTGGAAGCACTATTTATCGATCACAGCAAACAGGGGGTGGCGTATACTGAATAAGGATCGATTCGCCTTTACAATGCATTGAAAAAAAGCTTTGCTGGGCGGTTAAGTTTGAACGACGATTGCTCGTTTGGTAGATGAGATATAAATCTGAAACTTTTCAGGTGCATAAAGCAAGACATACTCTTTCCATTTGCAAAAGATTAATGATTTTATTGTAAAAATTAAACTGCTGAGAATCGGTAAAAGTTAGTGAAGTTATCACAAGATAAAATTAGTACGTACTTTGTGCTTGTATTTAATTGATTCAACTAGATATATAATTGTACTTTCCAACGATGGCAAAATTGTTAAAATCCAAGCAGAAATGAGAAAACTACAGCAAGTTTAGTGGAAGCACTATTTATCGATCACTGCAAACAGGGGGTGGCGTATACTGAATAAGGATCGATTCGCCTTTACAATGCATTGGAAAAAAGTGTCGCCGAGCGGCTACGTTTGAACAACGATTGCCAGTTTTGTAGATAAGATATAAACTTGAAACTTTCTAGGTGCATAAAGCAAGACATATCCTTTCAATATGCTAAAGTTTAATGATTTTATTGAATAAAGTAAATTACTGAGAATCGGTACAATTTGGTGAAGTTTAAGTTATCACAAGATGAAGCTAATACTTAGTTTGTGCTACTGTTTAATTGATTCGTGTAGATGTATGATCGTGCTTTCCAACGATGGCAAAATTGTTAAAATCCGAGCGGAAACGAGAAAACTACAGCAAGTTTAGTGGAAACACTATTTACCGATCACTGCAAACAGGGAGTGGCGTATACTGAATAAGGATCGATTCGCCTTTACAATGCATTGAAAAAAAGCTTTGCTGGGTGGTTAAGTTTGAACGACGATTGCCAGTTTTGTAGATGAGATATAAACCTGAAACTTTTCAGGTGAATAAAGCAAGACATACTCTTTCAATTTGTGAAAGATTAATGATTTTATTGTAAAAATTAAATTGCTGAGAATCGGTACAATTTGGTGAAGTTTAAGTTATCACAAGATAAAGATGGTACTTGTTTTGGATTTGTAGCCAATTGATTCGGGTAGATGTATGATTGCACTTTCCAACGATGGCAAAATTGTTGAAATCCGAGCAGAAATGAGAAAACTACAGCAAGTTTAGTGGAAGCACTATTTACCGATCACAGCAAACAGGGGGTGGCGTATACTGAATAAGGATCTATTCGCCTTTACAATGCATTGAAAAAAAGCTTTGCTGGGCGGTTAAGTTTGAACGACGATTGCTCGTTTGGTAGATGAGATATGAACGTGAAACTTTCTAGGTGAATAAAGCAAGACATACTCTTTTAATTTGTAAAAAATTAATGATTTTATGGTAAAAATTAAACTGCTGAGAATCGGTACAAGTTGGTAAAGTTTAAGTTATCACAAGATAAAGATAGTACTTGTTTTGGATTTTTAGCCAATTGATTCGGGTAGATGTATGATTGTGCTTTCCAACGATGGCAAAATTGTTCAAATCCGAGCAGAAATGAGAAAACTACAGCAAGTTTAGTGGAAGCACTATTTACCGATCACTGCAAACAGGGGGTGGCGTATACTGAATAAGGGTCGATTTGCCTTTACAATGCATTGGAAAAAAGTGTCGCTGAGCGGCTACGTTTGAACGACGATTGCCAGTTTTGTGGATAAGATATAAACCTGAAAGTTTTCATGTGCATAAAGCAAGACATATTCTTTTAGTTTGCAAAGATTTAATGATTTTATTGCAAAAATTAAATTACTGAGAATCGTTACAAGTTGGTGAAGTTTAAGTTATCACAAGATAAAGCTAGTACCTATTTTGTGCTACTGTTTAATTGATTCGTGTAGATGTATGATCGTGCTTTCCAACGATGGCAAAATTGTTAAAATCCGAGGAGAAACTAGAAAACTACAGCAAGTTTAGTGGAAGCACTATTTACCGATCACAGCAAACAGGGGGTGGCTTATACTGAATAAGGATCGATTCGCCTTTACAATGCATTGGAAAAAGCTTCGCCGAGCGGCTACGTTTGAACGACGATTGCTCGTTTTGTAGATAAGATATAAACCTGAAACTTTCCAGGTGCATAAAGCAAGACATACTCTTTGCAGTTGCGTTAGATTGGTACTTTTATTTTAAAAATTAAAATGCGAGCTGAAATTAGATAGCTACAACACATTTAGTTGCAAACGTTTCATATTTTTATTTTTAAAGTTTAATTGGGTAAATTTTTAGCTGAATTGATGCAATTTGGTAAATTTTATGTCATTCTAGGTAGTTATATTCAACACTCGACGTTGGTTTAATGTTTTTATTGTAAAAACACAGTAAAATTGTCAAAAAATCCATATCCATTCCGCTTTATCACCTTCATTCCGCCGCTTTTCAGCATCCTTTTGTTCACCCCTTATGTAGTAGTTGCGTCCGTTTTGTGACGTCATGTTGACTAGGGTGGCGGATTCTATACTTGCACCCAAAAATGCACTTCGTGTCAAAATTTAGTTTAAAAAAAATAAATAAAAAAAGAACGCTTCCGGGTAGTATCGAACTCAGTCCTTTTAGAGTAGGAGCCGGCGACGTATCGCACGCGCCACGTACCGAGTTGAACAAACTGGTTGGATTTAGAACTTATATGCGCGCTTCTCGTCTTTTGCTTTGAAAGAGAAAAAGAAAAAAAGTGACTGCATAGTGACGTCATGACCGGTCAAATAGTGTTTCAAATTCAAAGACCGGCGCCGGTCAAATAGCCACTGCCTAAAAATAATTAAAAAAAGCCAAAATAACACACGGATCGGAGTTTCCGCTTAACCCTAACTTTAAAATGTTTGCGAAAACTCCGATTAGAGACTTCGGCTTTGTAGCGATCAAGGCTTTGTGCTATCTTTTCATGGTCTTCATCATCATAATCCATCGTCGGTTTGTTCCCCACTAGTGGGGGTGGCCGATTGTTTCTGCGCAGCAATTGTTTTAATCCCTTTTCTCCATTTCACCCTGTCCCTTGCATCTTCCTCCTTCAGTCCGACTTTTTTAAATTCATCCTTCACTTGTTGTTTCCACGTTCCGGTACGAATTAGGTTGCACCCCTTCACGCCGACTCTCTTTATGTATTCTTCTCGAAAATGCTTCATGCACACTCTGTGTGAGTTACTTAATGTCCAATCTTTACGCAGAATTGCTATAAACCATTTTCTTTTCAACTCTTCATTCTTTGGAAAGACAAACATTGAAATTTTGGCATATGTCGGTTAGATTTGTGACCTGACTGGCATTGGGGTACCGGTACACAAAATGTATTACGGTAACCAACTAACCATATAGCTGATAATTGTGACAAAAAATGTACAAATATACAATAAACCCTGAAAAACATATATGTTTGCAGGTAATTTATATAATACATCAGCCAAAATTGTTAAAAACATGTTCTGTCAATAGCCTCACAGCAATTGGGTGCTGGTTAAGCATCGGCCGCCTTATTCAGTGACGTCATGGAAATGTGTGACGTCATGCAAAAAAACGCAACTACTTTTAGGAAGGGTGCAAAAACGCGGAATAGAAGTAAAAGTGGAAAGGCTATTGATTTTTAAATATTTGTAGTGAATAGTGCCTCCTAGCTTTCTCATTTCTGCTCGGATTTTAACAATTTTTCTATCGTTGGAAAGCATGATGCCTCATCTACCCGAATGGATTAATTGCCAGTCTAAAGTAGGCATTACATTTATGTAGCGCTAACTTAAACTTTACTATTTTGTACCAATTCTTAGCAATTCATTTTTTACAAAAAAAAATACCAAACCAACACAAATTAAAAGAGTATGTCTTGGTTTATTCATATGTTAACTTTCACATATATATCTAACCACAAAACGAGCAATCGTTGTTCAAACGTAACCGCTCGACGAAGCTTTTTTCCAATGCATTTTTCAAGGCGATTCGATCGTGGTTCAGTATAAGCCGCCCACAGTTTGCAGTGATCGATGAATACTGCCTCCATCAAATGTGTTGTGGCTTTCTCATTTCTGCGCGGATTTTAGCAATTTTACCATCGTTGGAAAGCACAATGCATCTATCCAATTTAATTGGTTGCAAGTTTAAAGTATGTATTATATTGATCTAGCACTAACTTAAACTTTACTATTTTGTACCAATTCTCAGCAATTCAATTTTTTAAATAAAAGTACCAAACCAACACAAATTAAAAGAGTATGTCTTGGTTTATTCATATGGTAACTTTCACATTTATATCTAATCAACAAAACGAGAAATCGTTGTTCAAACGTAACCGCTCGACGAAGCTTTTTTCCAATGCATTTTTCAAGGCGATTCGATCGTGGTTAGTTTGAGCCGCCCACAGTATGCTGTGATCGATGAATACTGCCTCCACCAAATATGCTGTAGCTTTCTCATTTCTGCTCAGATTCTAACAATTTTACTATCGTTGGATGGCATTACGCTTCATCTACCCGAATGGATTAATTGACAATCTAAAGTAGGCATTATATTTATGTAGCGTTAACTTAAACTTTACTATTTTGTACCAATTCTCCGCAATTTAGTTTTTATAATAAAAATACCAAACCAACACAAATTTAAAGAGTATGTCTTGGTTTATTCATATGTTAAGTTTCACATTTATATCTAATGCACAAAACGAGCAATCGTTGTTCAAACGTAACCGCTCGACGAAGCTTTTTTCCAATGCATTTTTCAAGGCGATTCGATCGTGGTTCAGTATAAGCCGCCCACAGTTTGCTGTGATCGATGAATACTGCCTCCACCAAATGTGTTGTAGCTTTCTCATTTCTGCGCGGATTTTAGAAATTTTACCATCGTTGGAAAGCACGATACTGCATCTATCGGAATTAATTCGTTGCAAGTTTAAAGTAGGCATTATATTGATCTAGCGCTAACTTAAACTTTACTATTTTGTACCAATTCTCAGCAATTCAATTTTTACAACAAAAATACCAAACCATTACAAATTAAAAGAGTGTGTCTTGCTTTATTAACCTAACAACTTTCACGTTTATATGTTATCTACAAAACGAGAAATCGTTGTTCAAACCTAACCGCTTGACGAAGCTTTTTTCCAATGCATTTTTCAAGGCGATTCGATCGTGGTTCAGTATGAGCCGCCCACAGTTTGATGTGATCGATGAATACTGCCTCCACCAAATATGCTGTAGCTTTTTCATTTCTGCTCGGATTTTAACAATTTTACTATCGTTGGAAAGCACGATACTGTATCTATCCGAATTAATTGGTTGCAAGTTTAAAGTACGCTATGCATTATATTGATCTAGCGCTATCTTTAACTTTGCTATTTTGTACCAATTCTCAGCAATTCAATTTTTACAATAAAAATACCAAACCAACACAAATTAAAAGAGTATGTCTTGGTTTAATTATATGTTAACTTTCACATTTATATCTAATCAACAAAACGAGCAATCGTTGTTCAAACGTAACCGCTCGACGAAGATTTTTTTCCAATGCATTTTTCAAGGCGATTCGATCGTGGTTAAATATGCTGTAGCTTTCTCATTTCTGCTCGGATTTTAGCAATTTCACTATCGTTGGATGGCATTATGCTTCGTCTATTCAAATGGATTAATTGCCAATCTAAAGTAGGCATTATATTTATGTAGCGCTAACTTAAACTTTACTATTTTTCACCAATTCTCAGCAATTCAATTTTTTACAATAAAAATACCAAACCATCACAAATTAAAAGAGTGTGTCTTGCTTTATTAACCTAACAACTTTCACGTTTATATGTTATCTACAAAAGAAGAAATCGTTGTTCAAACGTAACCGCTCGACGAAGCTTTTTTCCAATGCATTTTTCAAGGCGATTCGATCGTGGTTCAGTATGAGCCGCCCACAGTTTGATGTGATCGATGAATACTGCCTCCACCAAATATGCTGTAGCTTTTTCATTTCTGCTCGGATTTTAACAATTTTACTATCGTTGGAAAGCACGATACTGTATCTATCCGAATTAATTGGTTGCAAGTTTAAAGTACGTTATGCATTATATTGATCTAGCGCTAACTTAAACTTTGCTATTTTGTACCAATTCTCAGCAATTCAATTTTTACAATAAAAATACCAAACCAACACAAATTAAAAGAGTATGTCTTGGTTTAATCATATGTTAACTTTCACATTTATATCTAATCAACAAAACGAGCAATCGTTGTTCAAACGTAACCGCTCGACGAAGCTTTTTTCCAATGCATTTTTCAAGGCGATTCGATCGTGGTTCAGTATGAGCCGCCCACAGTTTGCAGTGATCGATGAATACTGCCTCCACCAAATATGCTGTAGCTTTCTCATTTCTGCTAAGATTTTAGCAATTTTACTATCGTTGGATGGCATTATGCTTCATCTACTCAAATGGATTAAATGCCAATCTAAAGTAGGCATTATATTTATGTAGCGTTAACTTAAACTTTACTATTTTGCACCAATTCTCAGCAATTCAATTTTTGAATAAAAATACCAAACCAACGCAAATTAAAAGAGTATGTCTTGGTTTATTTATATGTTAACTTTCACATTTATATCTAATGCACAAAACGAGCAATCGTTGTTCAAACGTAACCGCTCGACGAAGCTTTTCTCCAATGCATTTTTCAAGGCGATTCGATCGTGGTTCAGTATAAGCCGCCCACAGTTTGCTGTGATCGATGAATACTGCCTCCACCAAATGTGTTGTAGCTTTCTCATTTTTGCGCGGATTTTAGAAATTTTACCATGGTTGAAGAGCACGATACTGCATCTATCCGATTTAATTGGTTGCAAGTTTAAAGTAGGCATTATATTGATCTAGCGCTAACTTAAACTTTACTATTTTGTACCAATTCTCAGCAATTCAATTTTTTAAATAAAAATACTAAACCAACACAAATTAAAAGAGTATGTCTTGCTTTATTAACCTAACAACTTTCACGTTTATATGTTATCCACAAAACAAGAAATCGTTGTTCAAACGTAACCGCTCGACGAAGCTTTTTTCCAATGCATTTTTCAAGGCGATTCGATCGTGGTTCAGTATGAGCCGCCCACAGTTTGATGTGATCGATGAATACTGCCTCCACCAAATATGCTGAAGCTTTCTCATTTCTGCTCAGATTTTAACAATTTTACTATCGTTGGAAAACACGATACTGTATCTATCCGAATTAATTGGTTGCAAGTTTATATAATAATAATTTATTTGCATCAGACAAAGCTGTCCATATCCAAAACAAAACAACAAAATAATACACAAACTGCAAATGCACAAATAACGAACAACAACAACGAAATAACATCAAAAAATAACAAAATAATACACAAACTGCAAATGCACAAAATCTCAATAAATAGGTTATCTACTGTTACAAGTTTACAGACAATGGTACGGTAGCGTTACAAGTTAGAAGAACTGAAAGTATTGAGAACGATAAAAACAATCAGATGACATGGCAGCCATCAAAACTAGTTAATAGCATACATAGAATTAATATAATGAAGACGGTAATTTGATATACGATGGCAATCAGACCTCATCAGGGAGGCAACAATAGAGTTAGACGATACTTCGCATCTTCCAACAAAAGAAAAAACATATTTACGAAGTAATGCATCAAATGTTATGATGTTACACAAGACTTGATGTTCACGTACGCTATAGTGTTTAGGCAAATTATGTATAATTCTAAACGCATTATTGAAGGCAACACGCAGACGATTAATGTCACGTTGATGATAATTTTCCCACAGATGACATGCATACATTGGAGTACAATAAGAACGGAATAGAACATTTTTAATATCACTGGAGCACTTGTAAAATTTGGATTTTAAGTAAAGTTTAAAGTACGGTTTAAAGTACGGTATGCATTATATTGATCTAGCGCTAACTTAAACTTTACTATTTTGTACCAATTCTCAGCAATTCAATTTTTACAATAAAAATACCAAACCAACACAAATTAAAAGAGTATGTCTTGGTTTAGTTATATGTTAACTTTCACATTTATATCTAATCAACAAAACGAGCAATCGTTGTTCAAACGTAACCGCTCGACGAAGCTTTTTTCCAATGCATTTTTCAAGGCGATTCGATCGTGGTTAAATATGCCGTAGCTTTCTCATTTCTGCTCGGATTTTAGCAATTTTACTATTGTTGGATGGCATTATGCTTCGTCTACTCAAATGGATTAATTGCCAATCTAAAGTAGGCATTATATTTATGTAGCGCTAACTTAAACTTTACTTTTTTTCACCATTTTTCAGCAATTCAATTTTTTACAATAAAAATACCAAACCATCACAAATTAAAAGAGTGTGTCTTGCTTTATTAACCTAACAACTTTCACGTTTATATGTTATCTACAAAAGAAGAAATCGTTGTTCAAACGTAACCGCTCGACGAAGCTTTTTTCCAATGCATTTTTCAAGGCGATTCGATCGTGGTTCAGTATGAGCCGCCCACAGTTTGCTGTGATCGATGAATACTGCCTCCACCAAATATGCTGTAGCTTTCTCATTTCTGCTCGGATTTTAACAATTTTACCGTCGTTGGAAAGCACGATACTGCATCTATCGGAATCAATTGATTGCATGTCTAAGGTATACAATACATTTATCTAACGGTAATGTAAACTTTACTATTTTAACATCAATTACTCCAAAAGTGATATGACATTTGGACAACACCATGAATTCCAAACAGACTTAAGCAATGATAGGCTATCCATAAGCAGACAATAGGCAAAAAGTGTTTACTAATTCCCTTTAATTGTGTCTTGTTTGAACATTTTTAATTATTCCAGACATGTTGGATCAATGTGCTTGGCCTACGCAGTTTTTGAACTCAAGATTCAGTTGGTCAAGCGAAAATAGTAGGCTACACATTTAGCCAAACGCAGCAGCACCACTTTTCAAGATTAAACAATAGAAACCTTTTAATGATGCAAAAATCAGTAGTCTTAACAGCATCAAATTTTACGTCTTGTAGCAGTTTAACATCGCCTATCTTAATACGAGAAGTAGAATGGGTTGACTTTGGTCCAGTTATGAGACACCGCTTACTTTAATTTTACAATGGTTCTGGGAGTCTTAGATATATTGGCAAAACTCGCTCTTTTAATGCAGTTTCGTTTAAAATAAGGCAAGCTTTGTTTTAGAGACATAGAAACTGAAAGCATTATTCTCAATCTCGTGACGTCACACGCGTGCCAAAGGGAGGGTTGTAACCTTCACCCTCCCCCCCCCCTTGGCTACGCCACTGTGTTGTACATTGCAGGTAGGTCATCTATGCCAGTGGTTCTCAGCCGGGAATCCGCGGACCCCAAGGGGTCTTAGAGCGATTTCAGAGGGTGCGTGAAAGTTTCCGAGTTTGCAGCATGATTAATAAATTACGAAATTTAAAAGTAGGATGTGCTTTATTTGTGTATTACCGTGATTCTCAAACTGTAGCCTACCTCGCGACGTTCTGGTGCGTCGTTTGAAATTTCAAACGACATCGTAAGAAGGTTTGGTTTCCTGACTATTCAAAAGCTTTTTTTAGGGCTACCAAAACAGCCCTTTTTAGGGCTACTCAACAATACAAAGAGTAGTCCATGTTGTGCGAATTTTACGCTTAAAAACGACAAAGCTTTCACAGCCATAACAGAGAAATTGTTTTGTTTGTTTGGATAGGTATGCTATAAGCTACTCTCTAAACAATTCTGAGGAGAGAGAGTTTAAACTTGAATTGTGTTGCGTGTACTTTGAAGTGAAGAAGTTACCAAAACGGCTAGCGTCTTGCTCTTGCTCTAGCTATGAGAAACATCAGTTTGTCCCATTATGACATTTATGCTGTAACACTTTTGTCTTGAACGCGTTACGACAACATAGCCCACTGTACAGACAATGATACATCACAGATGCAATACAACAAAAGCCGAGACATATAATCAGTACATTGACAAGGAGGTAGCCTATATTTTTTGGACTCGGACCCGAGATGACTTGAGGGTCCCGCAACCCTTCTGAGAGGTCCGGGAAATTGAAGAAACTAAGTCATATATTTATACAAAGTGCGTCTTTGTTAGAAGTGCCTTGATTAGGGGCCCGCGAATCTCATGGGTACCGAGCAGGGGCTCCGAGAGGGGGAGGGAAGTCGGGCAACTTTCTTCCCTAGCAAAGCACTGTAAAGGAAAAACGAGTAGTTTTTCGTTTATTTAAGTTTGAAGGGGTCCCTTTTTGCCACAAAAACAATAGTGTACCAACTTAAAAAATTAACAAATTTTTGGATGAAATAGGCAGTTTCAAACATTTTTCGATCATGGATAGATGCTACTTCAGATGTTTCTCATCAAGAACAAATTATTCTGTAAAATGGGTTGACACTGGCCACCAGAGGTGACTTTGTACCAAACAAAAAAAAGGTTACTGGTTAACTTGAGCAACTTAAAATATTTCTGCAATATTTTGGTCATTTGCATAGGTTTGTAAATATCCTCTTTTGTGTGTTTTCAGAAATTTTTAAGAAAAATGTGAATTCAGTTGTTTACTCTGGAGGATCCAATATGGCCGCCAAATAACACCAAAAAATAACTTTGCAAACTTTTACCTAGCACGCCAGTGTCTGACCACACTGGGTATGCCAAGCATTGACAGAAAGTAGGTCTTAGCTCTAGGTTCAGCATTAATTATGTAATTTGGCTGCTGGGCATTTGCTTCTTTCACCTAGGTGGCTATATAGCCACCCCTTGACATGTAGAAAATATGGTGTGACTTTGGCCACTTTTGTATGATGTTAATCCACTTTTTATCGTTTATTGCAGAATATTAGCTGTGTTAGTGATCCATTTTCTTCAATTTTGGCTTGATGGAGTGCAGATTAATATTTCAAAAATTGACATACCTATAGGAAATACAAACGGAAACCAAATAGTAACAGAACCCATATATTAGTGGTACAAATACAAACAGAACCCATATATTAGGAGTACATTTTCGTTCGATTAACTTGATATTTGATACGTAATCACGAGTGCTGATTGTTGAAAGTATTTTAAAAACTCTGAAAGAGGCCAGTGACACCCCTTTTTGGGGTTGGCAATGAGCATGTCTTGAAAAAAGATTGCTGTTTATAGTTTTTTTAAAACACTGGAGTGAAAACCACTTATATATTTTTTTTTAAACTCTACGCATGGACCAAATGACTTCAAACTTGATAACATGTAAGAGCTCTTGATAGCCCTCAATATGGGTAAATTAAAGTTTTCTCCCAGAACCATTGCAAAATTAAAGTAAGCGGTGTCTCATAACTGGACCAAAGTCACCCCATTCTACTTCTCGTAGATAGGCGATGTTAAACTGCTTCAAGACGTAAAGTTTGATGCTGTTAAGACTACTGATTTCTGCATCATTAAAGGGTTTCTATTGTTCAATCTTGAAAAGTGGTGCTGCTGCGTTTGGCTAAATGTGTAGCCTACTATTTTCGCTTGACCAACTGAATCTTGACTTCAAAAACTGCGTAGGCCAAGCACATTGATCCAACATGTCTGGAATAATTAAAAATGTTCAAGCAAGATTCAATTAAAGGGACTTAGTAAACACTTTTTGCTTACTGTCTGTTTATGGATATCATTGCTTAAGTCTGTTTGGAGTTCATGGTGTTGTTCAAATGTCATATCACTTTTGGAGTAATTGATGTTTTAATAGTAAAGTTTAAATTAGCGTTAGATAAATGTACTGTATACCTTGGACATGCAACCAATTAATTCGGGTAGATGCAGTATCGTGCTTTCCAACGACGGTAAAATTGTCAAAAAAGCTTCATCGAACGGCTACGTTTGAACAACGATTTCTCGTTTTGTAGATAATATATAAACGTGAAAGTTGTTAGGTTAATAAAGCAAGACACAGTCTTTTAATTTGTGTTGGTTTGGTATTTTTATTGTAAAAATGAATAGCTGAGAATTGGTACAAAATAGTAGTTTAAGTTAGCGCTAGATCAATATAATGCCTACATTAAACTTGCAACTAATTAATTCGGATAGACGCAGTATCGTGCTTTCCAACGATAGTAAAATTGTTAAAATCCGAGCAGAAATGAGAAAGCTACAGCATATTTGGTAGAGGCAGTATTCATCGATCACAGCAAACTGTGGGCGGCTCATACTGAACCACGATCGAATCGCCTTGAAAAATGCATTGGAAAAAAGCTTCGTCGAGCGGTTACATTTGAACAACGATTTCTTGTTTTGTAAATAACATATAAATGTGAAAGTTGTAAGGTTAATAAGGCAAGACATACTCTTTTAAGTTGTGTTGGTTTGGTATTTTTATTTAAAAAATTGAATTGCTGAGAATTGGTACAAAATAGTAAAGTTTAAGTTAGCGCTAGATCAATATAATGCCTACTTTAAACTTGCAATTAATTAATTCCGATAGATGCAGTATCGTGCTTTCCAACGATGGTAAAATTGTTAAAATCCGAGCAGAAATGAGAAAGCTACAGCATATTTGGTGGAGGCAGTATTCATCGATCACATCAAACTGTGGGCGGCTCATACTGAACCACGATCGAATCGCCTTGAAAAATGCATTGGAAAAAAGCTTCGTCGAGCGGTTACGTTTGAACAACGATTTCTTGTTTTGTGGATAACATATTAACGTGAAAGTTGTTAGGTTAATAAAGCAAGACATACTCTTTTAATTTGTGTTGGTTTGGTATTTTTATTTAAAAAATTGAATTGCTGAGAATTGGTGAAAAATAGTAAAGTTTACCTTAGGGCTACATAAATATAATGCCTACTTTAGATTGGCAATTAATCCATTTGAGTAGATGAAGCATAACGCCATCCAACGATAGTAAAATTGCTAAAATCCGAGCAGAAATGAGAAAGCTACATCATATTTAGTGGAGGCAGTATTCATCGATCACAGCAAACTGTGGGCGGCTCATACTGAACCACGATCGAATCGCCTTGAAAAATGCATTGGTAAAAAGCTTTGTCGAGCGGTTACGTTTGAACAACGATTGCTCGTTTTGTTGATTAGATATAAATGTGAAAGTTAACATATAAATAAACCAAGACATACTCTTTTAATTTGTGTTGGTTTGGTATTTTTATTGTAAAAAATGAATTGCTGAGAATTGGTACAAAATAGTAAAGTTTAAGTTAGCGCTACATAAATATAATGCCTACTTTAGATTGGCAATTAATCTATTCGGGTAGATGAAGCATAATGCCATCCAACGATAGTAAAATTGTTAGAATCCGAGCAGAAATGAGAAAGCTACAGCATATTTGGTGGAGGCAGTATTCATCGATCACAGCAAACTGTGGGCGGCTCATACTGAACCACGATCGAATCGCCTTGAAAAATGCATTGGAAAAAAGCTTCGTTGAGCGGTTAGGTTTGAACAACGATTTCTTGTTTTGTAGATAACATATAAACGTGAAAGCTGTTAGGGTAATAAAGCAAGACATACTCTTTTAATTTGTGTTGGTTTGGTATTTTTATTTAAAAAATTGAATTGCTGAGAATTGGTACAAAATAGTAAAGTTTAAGTTAGCGCTAGATCAATATAATGCCTACTTTAAACTTGTAACCAATTAAATCGGATAGATGCAGTATCGTGCTTTCCAACGATGGTAAAATTTTTTAAATTCGCGCAGAAATGAGAAAGCTACAACACATTTGGTGGAGGCAGTATTCATCGATCACAGCAAACTGTGGGCGGCTTATACTGAACCACGATCGAATCGCCTTGAAAAATGCATTGGAAAAAAGCTTCGTCGAGCGGTTACGTTTGAACAACGATTGCTCGTTTTATTGATTAGATATAAATGTGAAAGTTAACATATGAATAAACCAAGACATACTCTTTTAATTTGTGTTGGTTTGGTATTTTTTTTGTAAAAAATTGAATTGCTGAGAATTGGTACAAAATAGTAAAGTTTAAGTTAACGCTACATAAATATAATGCCTACTTTAGATTGGCAATTAATCTATTCGGGTAGATGAAGCGTAATGCCATCCAATGATAGTAAAATTGTTAGAATCCGAGCAGAAATGAGAAAGCTACAGCATATTTGGTGGAGGCAGTATTCACTGATCACAGCAAACTGTGGGCGGCTTATACTGAACCACGATCGAATCGCCTTTAAAAATGCATTGGAAAAAAGCTTCGTCGAGCGGTTACGTTTGAACAACGGTTGCTCGTTTTGTGGATTAGATATAAATGTGAAAGTTAACATATGAATAAACCAAGACATACTCTTTTAATTTGTGTTGGTTTGGTATTTTTATTGTAAAAAATGAATTGCTGAGAATTGGTACAAAATAGTAAAGTTTAAGTTAGCGCTACATAAATGTAATGCCTACTTTAGACTGGCAATTAATCCATTCGGGTAGATGAGGCATCATGCTTTCCAACGATAGGAAAATCCGAGCAGAAATGAGAAAGCTAGAAGGCACTATTCACTACAAATATTTAAAAATCAATAGCCTTTCCGGTTTTACTTCTATTTCGCGTTTTTGCACCCTTCCTAAAAGTAGTTGCGTTTTTTTGCATGACGTTACACATTTCCATGACGTCACTACCCAAGGCGGCCGATGCATAACCAGTAGGGTGGGGTGAAAAAGTACTAATTTTGGATTTGAGCATTCTCTCGCAGATATTTCTTGTGGAGGTTTGAGAAAACATCACACAAAAAATTTCAGCGATTTTTGACAACAGGAACCTACCCACTTTTTAAGTTGAAATTTCATAATATTTCAAAAAATCCCTAAAATTTCAAATTTTTTTTTCGCATTATTTAAAGTTGATATAATATTGTAATATTTCTTTTATACCTAAAACTATTAGTTTACTTATGTGTTTTTCCCAATATGGGGCCAATAGATGCAAATTAAAGTAGGGAAATGAATCACAAAAAGTGTAAAAATCTTGGATTTTTTCTAAAAATTTACCAAAGTCAAAAGTTACAGTATTTAGTTTTGTATAGGCCAATAATCCCCGCATTCAATATTTTCCGCGTTGAATAGTCGTTTACCCTTTCGTGATTGTCTGACAATTTGATTGAGGCGGTCTTCTTCTTTCGTTTGAGACTAGATCAAATTTCAGGGCATGTGGTGGAGAGCCAGGTGAGTGTAGCTTCGTCCAGCGTTGCTATACAATGCGTTCCATTTGGTGCCTTGTAGATGGGACATTCGAGAACGACATGGTCAGCAGTTTGTTCCTCCGCGCCGCATTTTTAGGCCGATGAGGGAGCCAGACCTCACTTGTGCATGTTGGAATGGAAGCGACCGACTCCGATTCGGATTCTGTTGAGCTTGACCCAAGTCGGCCGAAGCAGGTCCATACCAGGGGGGCGCGCCACCGGGTGGGGTATAAAACCATGTAGTTTGGTGTCGGTGGCGCACCACGCTGCTTTCCAAGTATCTTCCATGAAGTGTGCTGCGCTGATGGCATGATCGCTGAGTGGATGTAGTAATTCAACAGCAGCTGGCACAAAGGGATGTCTTGACTTTAGTTGCCAGGGGTATTCCTGAGGTGAGATGTTGAGTTTTGCATGGAGCAAGTGGTTAGGATCCCCCGCCCGGCGAGCCAGGTGTATAATGGCTCCCTTTCAGCGGAGCTCAGCAGGTTGGATGCCTGCAAGGATTGGTAAGTAGGCTACTCTGTTGGAGTTGGGCGCAGGCATTCAGTCTTCAGTCACAGTTCGCAATGCGTCGTTGATTGGGCTGTCGATGAAGCGGGTGTGGGTACTGCGGCACCAGGCAGGGGCGCAGTATTCAGCAGTGGAGTGAACCAGAGCCAGGGTTGCAGTGCGCAAGGTGTCTGCACTCCAAGTTTTGCCTGCCAGACATCTCAGCAGGGCGACGCGAGATGTCAGCTTTTTGCGCAGTGACTGTAAATAGTATGTGAGTGACCTGTCAAGTGTAACCCCAATGTATGTTGGTTCTGGGCAGGGCGGCAGAATTTTGCCGTTAACGGTCACTTTCAGGTCACGTTTTGCCTACCTGTTGTTGAGATGGAAGGCTGCCGTCACAGCTTTACTTTCGCTGAGTTTCAGTTTCTATTGATGAAGGTATCCAGACATGGTCGTCATGTCTTGGCTCAACGTCGCTTGTAATGATTGCCAGTCTTTCGCAGAGTACAAGATGGTCATTTGTCAGATGTTGTTGATGGTAGGTCGTGCGTATAGACGTTGAAAAGAAGGGGAGCCAAGACTGATCCCTGTGGGACACCGTTTTTGAGTCGCCACAGTCTACTTGGTTTTCCGCTTCCGGTGGTAAGGGTAAAACTTCTGTTGTGGATGAGTTCCATGATCATTTTGACCATGTGCCTGTCAGGGAGTAGGCGGAGTAGCTTGTAGACTAGGCCCACGGTTCCAAACAGTGTCATAGGCTGCTGTTAGGTCGATAAAAACAGCCCCCGCTTTTTTTTTTGCCGAGAAATTCTCCGCAATATCCTGAGTTAGTAGTGTGACTTGGTCTAAAGTTGACCTCCCGTGTCGGAAACCAGCTTGTTCTTTGGGAAGCAGTGGGTCGATTATTGGTTCGACACGGGCGTAGATCAGTCTCTCAAGAATCTTGAAAGGTATGCAGAGCTAGGAGATGGGGCGATAGCTCTTTGCATCGTCTAGTGGTTTGTTTGGCTTAGAGATTGCGACGACCAGAGATCTTCTCCATACTTTAGAAATCTTGAGGCGGCGCAGGCAGGACGACAGGAAATCGCATAACCAGGACTTTAGAACATAACCAGCCTGCATGATAAGCTCTGGACATATCCTACCTGGACCAGGGGCCTTACCAGGTTTTAGGTGCTTGAGGGCAGCATTGAATTCGCTCCGTGAGAAGGAGCTAGAAATGCTTTCCTGGTTGGGTGTGTTGATCTTCCAAAGCTTTGTCACTTCTTTGGTAACAAACCGATCGGAGGTACGGTCACACGGCTTATATCTCCCATTTTTTATTACCTGCGATGCGATCTTATTAGCAGGAATGGGACATTGTCGGGGTGATTGTCTTGATCGTCCCGTAAGGTTAGGCTATTGAGTGTGCTCCACGCTGTACGGTTTGAGTGCGAGAGATTGAATGGTCTCTGTCCAGGGTTCTTTTCTTTTTGCATCGAGTCTTTCCAGAAGAGCCTTGGCGGCTGAGGGTGTTGTTTGACCATCTGAAGAGCTAACAAAAGATTGGTAGAGGCGCTCGCACTCTGCATTCCAGCACGGAGTGTAGTTACTTCTACAACCGCAGCACACTCTGAAAATGTGATAATGGCAATGCTTGCGGATGACTCCAGAGAAGTTCGAGAAAATGCAGTCATGGCTATATTAAAAATTCGCAATGAGGCAAATATTGGTGATAGATCCGTTCGGAAGTTTGTTGTTCCAACGATAAATTATGAGGCCAACCATTATTCCGACATCACCGTATATTTATGTTATGAACCTATCTTCACAACCACAATTACATCGGATGACATCATCTCATGTCGTGAAAGCAAAATAGAATTGAAAAGCTATCCAAACCACTCGCAATCAGTAGAAAGAATTGTGAAATTGGTGACTGATGCATCGTACAAAGTGTGTGGGTTTGATAGAAGACATGGATTCATCCGTGCTGGTATAGCTTCCAAGAATCTGATTCCTGTTGCAGACACAAAGGTGCACTACAGCCAAGCACATTTGTAGATACTGTTAACACTAAAATCAAGTGCTAGTATATTTGTGTTACAATTGAATTAGTGACTGTTGAATCCAGTTGATTTTGCATGTCTATCATTTTATATTCCCAAAACTGATTTTAAAATGCAATGGTACGCAATTCAATTTTTGGAAAAAGTTGCATGTTTTTGCAAAAAAATTAAAGCAATCGAATCTCAAAACCTAAAAAAAACTTGTATTAGAAGCTAGTCCAAGTCAGTATTAGTGCAATGCAAAATAGTATATTGAAGATCTAGCCAAAAAAAGTGTCTTTAAAGTTTTATTTTCATAAGCATGTTTCGCATATTTTTCGAAAAAGGCAGAATTTTCAACCCAAAAAGTGGGTAGGTTCCCAAGGTCAAAATTTCCTCAAATTCGGTTTCTGGTCGTTTTATGTTGTTCCACAAGAAATATCAACGAGACAAAGCAAAATTTTTGGTTCACCCCACCCTAATTAACCAGCACCAGCAATTGCAGTTGAACTGTCTAAAATAAATCAAAAAAGCTTAGCCTAGCCTAAATCACCATTTTATAACGTGCTTGCTGCATTGCTTTTTGTTCAAGTGTTTCTCACCATTACTCTGCACACTTGTCTTAACTTTAAAGCAAAGTAAACTTAGACTACTACATCACTTCATAAGTTAACCTCCAGTCTTCAACTGACAAACCAATACTGAACAAGTGAACAATGAACATGCCACTAAGAAGTTCGCGCATGCGCACAACGACCCTCTTAAAGCCCAATGACAGAAGCAAAAATTTTTCAGTCGGAAGTCCCCTTCTCTGTAGTCCCGGTATGAATGTTTGTTGTGTTTAAATGTAACTTTTGTGTAACTGCATGTTTACTTGTTCACAGGATTATAGAGGAAAATAAACCAGTTAATATGGAAAGCAAAATGAAGTCTAAACTTTATAAAAGTAATCACGCTTTAGAAATCTTGTCAATGTTGAACAATGACAGAATCAAAATGAAAAACTATTGTGATGTCACTTTAACTGCTGGATCTAATGACTTTGCTGGACACAAATGTATCCTTGGTGTGTTTTCAACATTTTTATCTAATATGTTTTCTGTTGAAATGCGAGAAAAGTATAAAGGAAAAGGAAATGTCCAAGGAGTGACTGAAGAAACATTCGAAGCTGTTTTAAACTTCATTTACACTTGTGACATCACAATCACAAGTGAGAATGTTTACAACTTAATAGAAGCAGCTAATTACATGGGGATTCCCCACTTGAAGGAATTCTGTGAGGAGTTTTTACTTGAGGAAATTGTTGCAACAAACTGTCTACAAATTCGATCATATGCAAAGTTGTACTATCTTGACAAAGTTGTAAAAAAAGCAAATTTTGTGATTGCACAAAACTTTGAAAGTCTTATCAAAGAGAAAGTGTTCAACAAACTGAAATTCGAAGACATCAACAAAATCTTTGAAATAGAAGATAAACAATTGACGTCCGAGGAAGTTGTTTTCCATGGAATGATTGAATGGATCAAACATGACGTCGATGCACGTAAGCAACACTTGACTGAACTTTTCAGTGTATTGAAACTTGGAAATTTAACTTTCGATTTCTTGCAAGATGTTGTCAGCCAAGAAGAATTGATCATGAATTCCAAAGAATGCCTCAAAATGTGTTTTGAATCAACACTTTCTAGAATTCGACTTCAACAAAACAATCAAACTATTGTTGAGCAACAAAAAGCAGATAAACACTTTATCGCATTTGATGAAAAGCAAGTGTGGAAATATGATCTCATAAGAAAAGAATCCAACAACCTTCCAAACACATTATTTCAACATACTTGGCCGTCACCTACAAGCCACAAAAGGAAGGTTTACATCATAAGCGGAAATAACACAAATGCAGTTGAAAGGTTGGACTTGGACGACCAGGAGTCAGGTTGGAAGGAACTAGCTTCCACTAATGTAAAAAGAGACCGTAGTGCTTCTGTTGTTTTCGATGATCGCATTTACAATTGTGGTGGACAAAAGGGATTGGGTGGTTTACCATCTGGAGAATGTTATAGCATTGACGAGAACAAATGGAACAGGATTGCTGACATGAATGAAGGACGTTACAACTTTGCCTTAGTAGCCACCAGCGGAGGAATATATGCAATTGGTGGTTTGACTGGGTTCTTTTGCTCAAGCTCAATTGAATATCATGATCCTCGCCAAGGTGGTTGGAATATTGTTCCTTCAATGTGTGTTGCAAGGTCTGGTCTAGCAGGTGTTGTTCTCAATGATCAATTATACGCAATAGGAGGATACAGCAATGGAAGCCTCAAATCAATCGAACGGTTTGATCTACGAAACCAAACTTGGTGCAATGTTGCGGAGATGAATCATGCAAGATCCAATCATGGAGCTTGTGTTTTGAATGGTAAAATATACGTCGCTGGAGGAGGATCAGATATCGTTGAAGCTTATGATTCAGAAAAAAATATTTGGAAAATTGATGCAAAAATTCCTGAGTTTCAAAACGTTCAATTTGTTGTTGACATTTAGTCTTGCTTGATATGGCTTCCTTAATGCATTTTTTAGTGTTATTTTTGTTATAAATGGTGACTTGTTTTTTCTTAAGATAAAACTTTCTTGTTTAAACAATCCAAAACGTTTTGTTTTTGTTGTAAATAGTTTAACCTGACAAACTTGTAGTAGAAAAGTTCTCTTTAGTTTCGTTTTGAGAAGGATGCAAATAATTTTTATTGTAATTGCAGCAAAATGTTCTTTCTTTTGCAAATTGAACATTGATAAAAACTTGCAAGGCAAGTTACTTGAATTTGTAACTACTGGTAGACATTGACAAACACCAAATCAGGAATATGCACTAAATCTACAGTGCCTAACCTATAAGTATACACTTAATTTAATTTAGACTATTTTTTCCAATTTATTTATCTTTTAATAAACCAAATATTAATTATTGCAAATAAAGATAATTAGTTTGTGATTTGTTATAAATTGTTTTCTCATAATAATTCGCATGTGTCTCACTTCAGATTCCAAACATCTTGCAACAATAAACCTAAAAAGTTTTCAAGTAAGAAACGAATCCATTCCTAACCACATCCGAATATCGCAAATTGCAAACAATCTCAACTTTGAATATCACATTAATTGGAGCACGGTCTGACCTGTTCAACAGCACTTTTGAGTACAAACGATTTGATACCAGGCATCAGTTGGTGTTTTCATCACGGAAAGGTTATTCGTTTTACTGACAGTGCGTTTAAAACAAAAAAGCACTTCGATTTGTGTTTAAATAGAATTACCGGATGAAATCTCGCCGCCACGTTAGCGCAGTGGCTACGTGCCCAGCTCAAGATCACGCGGCGCTGGTTCGACTCTTGGATGTGCGCTTGAACAACGCAGTTCAGGACTGCTCTCTATTCAACGGCACCCAGTGAATGGAATAATTTCCCGGCAATAACACTTCAACAATCGGAAAAACTTCACTCTGCCAATCTCGGTAACTGGCCCTGCGACAAGAGCCTCTACAAGTTATGCGAAACTACCAGGAATAACCTATCAGAGGCTTTGTCATTCCAAGCATAAAGATTCAAAACCAAAATATTTGAAAATAAACAAATTTTTAACTCATAAGTATTTGCTACAATATCTTCAATAAACAGTTATGCAAATTTATTGCAGATAAGCAGAGATGATATAACAAGATATAAGATATAAGATTTGCCGGCTTGCGTTGCCGAGTAGTGAGAGCGTCTGCGCGACGTTCGAAAGGACATTGGTTCGACACCGCTGTAGAGCAGGCGGCTGTGTCTCGACAAGACAGTTAAAGGCCAAAATAATGGGAGCAGCTGACCCGATAACTGTGTAGTTCCTTCGCTGCTTCCAGTCGTCTGTTGTGTTGCATATGTAATCGCAGTGTAGCCTACTGTATGTTGTCGCAATGGGCGCAAAATAAAACATGTTATTATTATTAAGATGGCGCGATCTTGATCTTGAGGATGACTTGTTTCTGTGATTGTGATCGTGATCTTGAAGATGACTTGTTTGTGTGATCGTGATCTTGATCTTGAAGATGACTTGTTTGTGTGATCATGATCTGATCTTGAGGATGACTTGTTTGTGTGATCGTGATCTTGAGGATGATTTGTTTGTGTGATCGTGATCTTGAGGATGACTTGTTTGTGTGATCGTGATCTTGAGGATGACTTGTTTGTGTGATCATGATCTGATCTTGAGGATGACTTGTTTGTGTGATCGTGATCTTGAGGATGATTTGTTTGTGTGATCGTGATCTTGAGGATGACTTGTTTGTGTGATCGTGATCTTGAGGATGACTTGTTTGTGTGATCGTGATCTTGAGGATGACTTGTTTGTGTGATCGTGATCTTGAGGATGACTTGTTTGTGTGATCGTGATCTTGAAGATGACTTGTTTGTGTGATCGTGATCTTGAGGATGACTTGTTTGTGTGAACGTGATCTTGATCTTGAAGATGACTTGTTTGTGTGATCGTGATCTTGAGGATGACTTGTTTGTGTGATCGTGATCTTGAAGATGACTTGTTTGTGTGATCATGATCTGATCTTGAGGATGACTTGTTTGTGTGATCGTGATCTTGAGGATGACTTGTTTGTGTGATCGTGATCTTGAAGATGACTTGTTTGTGTGATCGTGATCTTGAGGATGACTTGTTTGTGTGAACGTGATCTTGAAGATGACTTGTTTGTGTGATCGTGATCTTGAAGATGACTTGTTTGTGTGATCGTGATCTTGAAGATGACTTGTTTGTGTGATCGTGATCTTGAAGATGACTTGTTTGTGTAATCATGATCTGATCTTGAGGATGACTTGTTTGTGTGAACGTGATCTTGAGGATGACTTGTTTGTGTGATCGTGATCTTGAGGATGACTTGTTTGTGTGATCGTGATCTTGAGGATGACTTGTTTGTGTGATCGTGATCTTGAGGATGACTTGTTTGTGTGAACGTGATCTTGATAGTTGGGTTCAACAAGATAAAAATCATTTTAAGTTTTGAGTTTATTTATTAGAAGTGACATTTTTTATAAATTGCACTGGAGGCTTACAAAGTGCTTAAGTGGCAATTACTAATATTGTGATGATGGCAGAACATAGTGTTCGTGGTAGCTAGGCTATAAGTGGCACAAGTTTTTTAGCAGAAGAAGACCATTGCTATAGCACTTTCCTATACGATGTTTTCCAGCAGCACCATTCCGGACCTGATGTTTACAACCAACACGGCATGGACGTCGACAAGAACAAATGACTTTTCCGATTTGGTAATGAAAATCTCGTTGTTTATGGAATTTTTCCTTGCTTCAGTATTGTTGGTCATAGTAGTGTTGGTTGTTGGCGTAACTACTAATCAAAATGCTCTTGCCCAAGAAAAGCTGCATTGACATTAGATGGTTATTAACCCCATCGGGCATTCTAGTTAGTTTCGTCACATGAATAGACTTGATGGCAATTCCAACACCAGACTCACCACGATCATCAATACTGAGACAACTCCAGAAGAAGGTGTAGCCGCCTCTTATTACAGACAATTGTCCTGTATCTGCAAAGCGAGTTTCATTTAGGACAGCAATGTTGACGTTGTAGCGACGAGGTTCTCTTGCCACAAGAGCGGTTCTACAAGCAGATCTGTTGGAGTTTTGCTCATATTAACATCAATGTCCTGGAGTCTTCTGAGTAAGTTAGACACGAGCTCTTTGTAATTGGATGCCTTTTTATTTGCCAAAAAATTCTTAACAACTTTCACAAAAGCATCCCAGGCACTCAGTTCTTTTTCATTCATAGAGGATAGGAAGTTTGGATCATCGATTATCATCGATTAGATGATGATGATCTAATCTTAATTAAATTCAATCAGCTGTTAAGTGTGATCCGCTGGTGCTATTTCAACCGAAGTTGCACTGGTGTGTAAAAATTTATTTGTTTATAAGTTTGAAAAAGTCAATATGCTAAAATTTTCCAACGAGTTGCTTCTTATTATTCTCTCCATTTTGTAAATCAGTTTTTTTTCTCACTTTTCACGCTTTTTTTTCATAGTTGCTAGGAGTTGTGTCAAATCGTAGCCTACCCCTGGACAGCTCTGCCGTGATTTGGCAGAACCTAATATCCGCCATTTTCAAGTTTTCGAGATAAACGACTTTTTGTGTTTTATAGCTGTAAAATTACCAAGGTAAAACACTCGAAGTTGACTTTTGTAAGGCTGGAACGGACAAACAAACAAAGTTTTTAAGATGAAATTTGAGCCAGGTTTTTGTTTGTTTATTAAAACATGGCGTATATTTGGTTTTGCCAGATAACTAGTTATGAAAAAAGTATTAGGTTTGTATGATAAAACCTAATATATATTCTCAATGTTGACTTCAACCGCCTTATTGGCTTATTTAATGTTAGGCTATAGGCTACGTTTGTATGATAAAGCCTAATATAAGCTAAATGTTGGCTTTGACCACACTATGTAGGCTTTGTAAGCCTAAATCAAACCTAAAGTAGCCCACCGGTAAGCCTCTGGATTTCTCCCAGAACTGTGTAGCCTATCATTTCGTCACTGTAATCTGTAGATAACTTTGCTGATATCGCAGAAGCTTGCTAGGTTAAAGGCTATTGCCGATTTAAAATCAGTTGCTGGTAGCCTACTTGATAACCATGCCTTTATTTATAGCTACCGATCTACATTGGCTACACAGCATCAGGTAGGCTAGGCTACGGTTGATTAGAAATGACCAAACACACTGAGCAGCGTACTCCCGAGCCTCTGCTTTAAAATATTAATAATCGTATGCAAGCTAAGTCATTTAGCGTACCGTAAAGTCAACTAAGCCATCAGTACACCAGTAGGCTACGAAAAGTCAAACTGATCGACGAAACGTAACTAATACGGCATTTAATGAAAAGAAAAGCTAGTGTGTTCGGACGGACATTTTTAGGCTAGCCTACATAATTAAGCATACTTAGTGCTTAACAACATTTTAGCCCAATCTACTTTATCAAACGGTTTTAAATCCGCTTCATGCAACTTTAAGAGATGTAAGATATGGTGAAGTAGCCTGTTGCACGGCTGCTGAAATTTTGCCTGTCACGTGACGATATCCTGTTTCGTGATTGGAGTAGATGAATATGTTAGGTTTCAGAAAATTATTCTTGCACAGATTAGAATATGTTAGGTTTTGCACACCAATTATCTCAAAAACCATACTACATTGTGGTACCAATTTTTGTCAGGAGATGCATGAAGTCTACGAAGAAAAATGCAAAAAAGTCATTTTCGGCAAAATGGCGGCAGAGCTGCGCTGGAAACAATAATCCAGCTGTTTGTGAATTTGTGTCACTGCAAAAGTGATCTAATTGTAAACTAATTCTACAAACACCTTTTTTTACTCCAATTCAAGGGTTCTTAACCATGAGTGCGCGCACCACTAAGGGGTGCGATACCTGTTCCTAGGGGGTGCTTAGATGGTGATTCATTAATGTTAGTTAGAAAATGACGTTAAATCTATGCTCTTGTTTAGCGGGTTTTTGCGCAATATTCTGAATGGTTGGCGACTACCACTGTTCACTGTTCCGCCGTTTTGGAAAGGGTGAGATGTCTGAATCGTGATCGCAAGGTGGTGCCATTAGGCAAAAAAAAATTTACTTCTCTAAGTGAAAGCAAATTAAGCCACAGTCACTTCATGTGGTTTGGGAGCAAGACAGTTGCTAATCTGTCTGTGACCAACTGACCAACAAGTTTAGCTGGACATGATTGGATAGATACTTCTACCGACCTGACAATCTATGTTTGGTGTTACGACATTGTTGTAATGAGTTGTTAACTTGACTTGCTAAAAAATGTGATTTAATTCTACAGTAAATCTCTCCTTAAGAGGAGGGGAATCGGTAAATCATTGTTTTTGTGCATAGAGTAAAAGTCACCTAAAGATCATGTGACCGTTTTTCTGTTTCCTTGACAATAGAGATAATTGATTGCAACAAACCTACTGAAATAACTATTCATGGGTTGGTTTGACGTTCGTTGCTTTGTCTGTGACTTTGATGAATGCGAATAGATGAATGCCAAAGCAATCAATTAAGGATTGGTCTTCAAATGAAATACAACAAAGCTTAGTTTTGAACAAAACTATAACTTAATTAAACCTAACCCCACGAAAAGAATTAAAGTATTATAACCTTTCAACAAAAACTTTTTTGTTTGGGATAAGTGACCAATTTATTTTTAAAGGCTAGCAAATCAGCCATATATTACATTGATACAACGTTTGCGGACGCCTGCACACGATGAATCAATAACATATGGAGAACTGCTTTGCTACCTGAGTTATAACTCAGAGTGAACAATCGTCTTGTTTGATTAACTAACTTCTATTTGCCATTTCCTCACATTGCGTCAATTTGTAAGCTAGACAGACTAAGGTAAGATGATGGTGCTGTAGTTACTTGCAATGGTCATTTACACTGACTGCCATATTATGAAAGTTGTGCTTAAATGCAATTTTGTGTAACTTCATGTTTACATATTTGCAGGATTATAGATTATTATTAACCAGTTAACATCAGAAGCAGAATGAAGTGGAAAAACTATAAAAGTAATCACGCTTTAGAAATTTTGTCAATGTTGAACAATGACAGAATCAAAATGAAAAACTATTGTGATGTCACTTTAACTGCTGGATCTAACGACTTCGCTGGACACAAATGTATCCTTGGAGTGTTCTCAATATTTTTATCAAAAATGTTTTCCATTGAAATGAAGGAAAAGTATGAAGGAAAGGAAAAGTCCAAGGAGTGACTGAAGAAACACTTGAAGCTGATTTAAACTTCATTTACACTTGTGACATCACAATCACAAGTGAGAATGTGTATAACTTAATAGAAGCAGCTAATTACATGGAGATTCCCTACTTGAAGGAATTTTGTGAGGAGTTTTTACTTGAGGAAATTGTTGCAACAAACTGTCTACATATTCGATCATATGCAAAGTTGCATGATCTTGACAAGCTTGTAGAAAAAGCAGATTTTGTGATTTCATACAATTTTAAAAGTTTAAGCAAGGAAAACGGTTTCAACGAATTGAAAATTGAAGACATTAAAGAAATATTTGAAATAGAAGATAAACAGGTGACGTCTGAGGAAATTGTTTTCCATGGAATGATTGAATGGATCAAACATGACGTCAATGCACGTAAGCAACACTTGATTGAGCTTTGCAGTGTATTGAAACTTGAAAAGTTGTCTTTGGATTTCTTGCAAGATGTTGTCAGCCAAGAAGAACTGATCATGAATTCCAAAGAATGCCTCAAAATGTGCTTTCTAGAGTTCGAGATCAACAAAACAATCAATTTGTTGTTAAGCAACAAACATTAGATAAATTCTTCATTGCATTTGATGTGGAACAAGTGTTGGAATATGATCTCATAAAAAAAGCATCAAAGAAGCTTCCATACCCATTATTTGATCATAGTAAGGGATCAGTGGTACGTCATAAAAGCAAAGTTTACGCCATAAGTGGAAAGTATACGAACACAATGGAAAGATTGGATTTGGACGACCAGGAGTCAGGTTGGAAGGAATTAGCTTCTACAAATGTAAGGAGAGAAGGTGGTGCTTCTGTTGTTTTGGATGGTCGTATTTACAATTGTGGTGGATTGGATGTATTGAGTGGTTTACGATCTGGAGAACGTTATAACATTGACGAAAACAGATGGAACAGCATTGATGACATGAATGAAGGACGTTTTAACTTTGCTTTGGCTGCTAACAGCGGAGGAATATATGCAATCGGTAGTTTCAACAATAATTACATCAGCTCTGTTGAACATCACGCTCCTCGCCAAAATGGTTATTGTTTGTTCAATAAAATTAGGTAGATATGGTCTAGCAGGTGTTGTTCTCAATGATCAATTATACGCAATAGGAGGATACATCAAAAGAAACCTCAAATCAGTCGAACGGTTAGATTTACGGAATCAAGTTTGGTGGAATGTTGCAGAGATGAATCATGCAAGATGCTATCATGGAGCTTGTGTTTTAAATGGGAAAATATTTGTCGCTGGAGGAGGATTAGATATCGTTGAAGTTTATGATCCAAAGAACAATGTTTGGACAATTGAAACAATAATTTTTGAATTTAACCCAGCTGGACCCACTGCGACATATATCTAACATATCCTTTGATAAGTGATTATTTCTGAATTTTGCTTTTTTTATTCAATTCTACCATTAATGTCCAGTGTGACACCAGTGTAACATTTTCTGGTTAATTTTGATTGGCTGTTTGCAGTCATGTGACTTCAGTACTTTTTCAAAGACAGCTACTTCCAGGCTTTCTATTGTAGCTCTGAGGTAGTGAAAGTTAGTTGGCCATCTATTTACAGCTTTAAAAGTAATTTTGTCAGTTTTTACATTTATATAAATGTTCTACAACTATCAGTGTTTTGTTACTTAACATGCTTGACTTGTTGTTGGCGTGTAGATGCGCTTGCTATGCTTATGCATACCAAGCTTCATGCATGTTTCTGAAATGCATATTGTCCTTCTGAATTTTATTTTTTATAAAATTGTTGTCATATCTTGACTCTTCAAAATCAAACGTTTTTGTTCAAACAATTCAAATACATTATGTTTTGTTGCTGCAAATAGTTTAACCTGACAAACTTGCAGTTAAAAGTACTGTCTTCATTTTCGTTTATGACGGGAATAAGAATGATCTTTATGGTTGTTGCAGCAAATTATTCGATAAATTATTCCACGTTAAACATTGATAATTTGATAACAACTTGCAAGGCAGCTTAATAAAATTGGTAATTACTTGTAGAAATTGGCAAACACTGAATCTACTGTACATGGTTGATACCTTTTAATTAAATAACTCATAATGTAATGAAATTATTTTACTTGTCTTTTGACAAAGGGAACTTTCATTATTAAAATAATTTGGCTATGATTTAGCAACGAAATCAAATGGCAAGTTTTGATCAAGTTATTTTAAAACTGTTTTATGTCTTTGTTTGTCGTATTCAGGCTTACACAGGGTGGTTAAAGATTTAGATTAAGTGGACGGGAAGGCAAGGAAGCCAATCTGGTGTCAACCTTCTGGCATGCCTTTAAGTGTCCTGCCAAAGACACAGCCGCATGCTTTTGAGCGGTGTCGAAATGACGCCTTTCGATTGCCGTTCCAGGGCTCTCACCACTCTGCTATAAAACCGTGTTAGAAAGTTAATGATGGAATTGGGATGGAATGATGGAAGATTGTCTTCCATCTCATCATCCAAATCTTCCATTCCTTTCCATCTTTGACATTTTCCATCTATCTCAAAATTTACCTTCCATTCTATTCCATCCCATCCTATTCCTTGCTTGTAGTAGCCCACATTCGAAAATTGATATGTAAATAAGACAGGCAAGGCACAACAATACAATAGGGTTGAATATTATAACAATATATTTTACAGATTTACAAATAGTTTTAACAATTAAACGTTTTCGGCTTGACTTAAGCCCTCATCAGGAAATACGATTTTAATCCCTGCGTATTTCTTGATGCTTATAGCCAGTTAGCTAGTTACTTTCCATAAGTTGAAATTTATTGTATTTTTATGAATATTTTCAGATTCTTGATGAGGGCTTAAGTTAAGCTGAAAACGTTTGATTGTTAAAACTATTTCTAAATATGTAAAATACATTGTTATAATGCTCAACCCTGTTGTAATGTTGGGTCTTGCCTGTTTTTTGTACAAGAAAGCAAACTCTCTCCCGAAACTATGATATTATGTAAATATTTTGGAAACTCTGGTAACTTTATGGCCACGACAACTTCTAGACCGTTATACATTGGACAGACATATTCTGTATGCCCTTATTTTGAGACGACGATTATTATTCAAATTTTCTAGGAGTAGCAAGGTCAGTTTGAAGTGTAGACTTTTTGTGCTTTCTCATCCCGGGATATGTGTGCCATTTGTTTCAGATGTAAAATGAAGTAAAATTGCTTGAACTTCCAAACGAATCGAAATTCTTCCTTAAAAGTTTTTTTTTTTCAAAATGAAAACAGCATAAGATATTGCAACTTGAAATTAAATGTTTCCAAACTTTTGATCAAAGTTACGACATTTTTGCGATATGTTGTTAATTTGATTTATTGTGAATTGTTATTTAATTTAATCATTTTTTGTGGATTGAGTGGCAATTAACTTGAAAATCGTGTAATCATTTTGCATTCTCCTTGACAGTGCAAGTAAAACTGCTAGCAATAAAATTAGGCTGGGTGAAATACCCATGCATGAGTTCACTCTTACGTTCGTTGCTTTTTTTGTGTCTTTGTGAATTGATGCATGTTACAGCAAGGAGGCGTCACATTCTTTCAACCACAAAATGTCTTGTTTGCGATTGGTGAACCACTCATTTTACGTTCCAGCAAATCAGCCATATGTTACATTGACTTACTGTAGTTTGACTCGCATTGACTAGGGTACCAGCATGGCAAAGGCAAAAAAGAAGGATTGAAGTGAAAAGCAACAACCGAACCCTTACGATCCCGTCGGGACATATACATCCCGTAGCATTGATTCATAGAACCAAGCTGTAATTTTTGCATTGAAAATGTGCTGGGATGGGACAAATCGGTATTTTGCTGGCTTTGTCAGTTTATACAGTATATTCATCCGCCCACGAGTCTGACATTTCAGCTGCTTGGTTTCAGACAGCTTGTGCAAGGAACAAGTAAGCAGGAAGCTAGTTGTCTGGAAATATTTTCATGTTTTAGTGCTATAGGATACAAATAGTTATGTTTATCATTATATTATGGGAAGAGGAGTTGTTAGACAGAATTAAATCATAACAAAACTTGAAAATTTTGAGTATAACGTATGTCGAAATATGAATATGGTTCTGTTGAGACAATATTGTCCCAATGGTACTGTACCTCGGAACAATTTTGTCTCAACGGTATTGTGATTGTTAATTTTGTATTTACAGCTGTTACAATATGGCTAGAAAGCTAAATAGTGAAATGTTAGGCGCCCTCTTAGACGAGCAGAGTTGCAGTTCTGAATTGGAATTTGACGATTCTGACGAGCAGAGCAGCAGCTCTGAATTGGACTTTGACGATTCTGACATGGATGTAGATTATCAGCTGCCAACTAACAAAGCATCAAAAGCTTATGAACAATCTGAAGAAAGTGAAAGTGATGACGAATGTATAATGGAGTCGAGTACTGAAGATGAAGAAATCCTTTCTGATGAAGAGACTCATGACAATAACATCAAGAAAACTGATGAGGTAGAACAGCAAAACCCGTTTTCGTGGACAACCAATTTGAATAATTTCAAACCAAAAATGAAGCTTCCTTCTGACGTTGAGCCTATTGTTCTGGTTGACGTGAATAGATCAACAAGTGAGCTGAATACATTTTTGAAGCTATTTCCAACACAGCTATTTGAAAAAATAGCACTTTACACCAATATGAGACTCCACATTCAGAAAGCTGCAACGAAAAATGATTACTACTTGAATGACACCTCTGCTGAAGAAATTATGATAGTTTTGGGCAGGGATTCATAGTATAGGGATCGCCAACTCGGCTGGAAATCCGACAATCGGAGTGTAAAAGTGTTGCCAGATATTTTTTACATTTTTAGAAAAAATGTTATTTTGGCATTTTTAAAGATTAGTGGTCGCCCAAAGCTTGTCCATTTAAAACTAACCTAACGTTTAAAATTGCACAAGATTGAGTTAAAGTAGTTTGTAGTTGTGTTACTTTGCAATAAGAATGTGCTGAATTTATGTGCAAAATTTAAATAAAACGTGCAGGTTTAAAAAAAATTATACTAACCAATTAAGAACAAAAAAAATTGAGAAACTTAAAAATACACCTCAGGAATAAAGAGCTTCATGTTTTAAGTGTTGAAGCCGGTAATTATTTTTCAAGTAGTATGTTTTATGTACAAGAGAGGTTAAATTTGCCAAAAATTTGATAATTTGATTTGTAAAGAATAAAATTACTTTAGATTAGTTTTAAAATATTTATTTACGGGCAAGTTTTGGGCAACTACTACTTTACAAAATGCCAAAATAATATTTTTTTCTAAAAATATAAAATCTATCTGGCAACACTTTTACACTCCGATTGTCGGATTTCCAGCCGAGTTGGCAATCCCTATAGTAATAGTATGAATCCCTGGTTTTGGGTTGTGCTCTTGTTATGTGCTACAACAAAGTACCAGCAATGCACATGTATTGGTCGACCAAAAAATCTCTTGGCAACTCAGCTGCGAGTGATGGAATTTCTCGAAATTGGTTTCAAACAATTTTTGCTAAACTCTATTTTGCTACCCCGAGAAGCCTCAGGATGCAACCAAAACTTATTATGTGGATGAAATTTTAGCTTGCCTCAAATCTGCATTTATGGAAGCAAGATCAGATAGTACGTATCAATCAATTGACGAATCAATGACCAAATTCAAGGGGAGATCTTCATTGAAACAATACATGCCCCTCAAACCAATCAAAAGAGGCATCAAACTTTGGACCAGATGTGATGCTCAAACAGGGTACGTTTATGATACCAACATATACTGTGGAAAAGAAACTGAGAAAGTTGAAGGAACACTTGGTGAACGAGTTGTACAAAAAATTGTTGAATCTGTTCGTAGTGAGATTGTTCTAATTTTTGACAGATTTTTTACGTCTACTCATTTATTGGATTCAATTGGATATCCTGCAGTTGGAACATATAACAAAAACAGAAGAAATGTTGCAAAATTGAATGCAAAGTTTACTCAAAAAGGTGAAAGTGAAATGGCTGTCTGTGATGAAGGGCTTTTGTGTATTTACTGGAAAGATACCAAAGACGTTTTGCTCATGTCCATCTGTCATGAGCCAGAAGAAACGGTGATCACTAGAAAGCAAAAAGATGGATCAAAGCAAGAAATTCCATGTCCTGTTCCCATTGCCTTCTACAATAAATATATGGGAGGAGTCGATCATGCTGACCAGATGATTGGCCTCTATGACTTGGATAGAAAAAGCGGCAAATGGTGGCGAAAAGTATTTTTCCGTCTGCTACTAACTTCTGCGTTCAATTCATACATAATTTTCTGTGAGATAAATCACAAAAAAATTCCATATATTCAGTATTTTGTAAATCTTGCAGAAAGCATGATTGATTTGGGAAGGAACAAGCTTGGAAAAAGAAAGAAAACGAAACGAATTGGAAGGCATTCAGCATCTTTCAAGAAAATAGACGGCATTGGTGTTGGAGAACATCTTCCACTGAAGCACAAACGCAGAAGAAGGTGCATTAGATGTAATGAAAGAAAAATTGAAAAGAGAACCAATTACTTGTATCAGAAGTGCAACGCTCCTTTGTGCATGGACTGTTTTGCAGCGTGTCATAGCTGAACTATGCATGCACCAGCTTGATGTGACAATTCTTTGAGTATATATTTCTTGGTCGAAATTGGCATGTTTTACTCGCAGACAATTCTTGAACAAACTTATTTTTACATTACACATTATAGCAATTTTTAATTGTACAATACCAATGGAACAAAATTATCCCGAGAATGAATACCGTTGGGACGCATATGCCCCACTTCAAAAACAAAGTAAAAAAATGGGGAATTACAAAAATCTATATAAAACGCTAATACGACATCTATTTAACTTGTTTTCAATAAAAATTAAACTTCTAACTGCATTATTTCAAATCGGTATTGAAAGGGTTAACAAGGGAACTTTCAACAAAATAGGCAAACAGTTTGACGCTTTAGGTTATTTTTGCTTCTCTGTATAAACCTTAGGATAGTTTTAGAAGAAAAAAATGTTATTTATCTGTAAGAGTAATTTTCAGAACGTGCTTTCCATAACAAAGTTGAAATGATAGTGCAAGCAAATGTGATACTGACATGTGACATTATTCGTTTTCAAGATCATTTTGACTTCACAAGATACTTGAATAAAGCTTGCCATTGTCAGTTTAAGACAAATAGTAGCGCGTAGATGTAACGGTAACGCGCTTTACTTTTGGCATATTGTAGCAATAGCGAGCTGACAGAGCAGTTGTTTTTTGTGTTAGAGTTCATTCTTCAATATCAAACCTTTACTATAATACAATAATATACATTTTTGCTAATGGTTTGGTGGGCTCGTAATCTGGCTATTAAGAAGATATATAATATTGTTAAGGCCACTATAATATTGTTAAGGCCACTTCCAATTTTTACATCTAGAACAACTGCAAACTGCTATTTGATTTAGTGTCTTGCTGAATGTCACGATTTCTTTCTATCTCTTACCAGGAAAAAGACTTGGAAAGATTCAATGACGTAGTTTAATGGGTCAAACCGAAAAGCAGTCAATTAAATTCACGGATAGTTCTACTGGTGAAATGATATATAAAAACGCTTGAAGGACTCCAACGAATGGTTCACCACTTCCAACAATTAATCAAAGTAATAGTAAACAGCAATAGATTCCAATGCTTGCGACTATTGATCGAGTTTAACGTGATCCACTCACAGCTTCTCATACGATTCTAATTTCAATCAGAAATTATATTAGCATCAACTTTGCTTTACAGTACTCGTATTCAATACTTCCACTCTCGATCAACAATAATCTTTGCGTCTATTAACAACTGCTACTACTACAATAATGAACTCTCATCACCAACTCATCATAATACAACTCCCATAATAATAATCTCCGAATCTCAGAATAAACATTACACAAACTACACCACTATTTATAGTTGGCTGTTCAGTCCAGTAACTTCGAGAAGGTTACATCATAAAGAACCATCGTTCGGTCACGTAGCATTTCAAAGGTAAACAACAGAAGTCTCTAGAAGGTCACGTTCGCAAGAAGATTCTTACATAATAACGATTTCGCAATCGGACATTTACTGATAAACAACCTTATGACGTCATGACAAACGACGCTCAGAAATCATGGAAAACAACAGAACCTTCTAGATTTGCATGCTTACAGATGATTCAAGAAATACGTTACATAATACAAATTTCTCAATCAGAGGTTACTTCAGGTCATAACCGATAATAACACAACGCACCAGAATTCCATAATGAAAATAGCACATTCGTTGAAGATACAAAGCAAGCCATCGCGAGGCAGTTGCACCTTGATTGTGACATACGCCCCCCCTTAGAATATTGTTGCAAACAATATAACAACACAATCAATACAAAACACACCATAAAACAATTAATTACTCAATAATCAGTTCTCATAAGTCTATCGTTGCATGATCTACCAACGATAGCTTTTCTCAAAACAATAGTCACGTTTTCTGCGAAAGTCTCCAACGTCCTCAACATCTTCAGTGCATCGGCGAGCGAGATGACCCATCTTCCTACATCGGAAACATCTCCTCTCCGGACAGTCCTTGGCGAGATGACCTTCTTTATGACAATTATAGCAAGCCTTTTCATCAGAAGGGCAGCTCCTGGCTATGTGTCCAATCTCCCCACATCGGTAGCAGTGGTTGTCACGGCAACGTCTATTTTCCGAATGTCCGCCGTCAGCAACGCACTCCCTGGCGAAGTGTCCGCGTCTACCGCATCTATAGCAAACTCCAAATGGTCGTCGCCTGCCTCTTCTCCTCGGTTCTTCGCGCTCGTAATATCCGTCATCGTGAGATCGTTGCTGATTATCTGCAGAACAATCTCGAGCAAAGTGACCATTCTTGCCACAAGAATAACAAGTAACTTCAGAATCTCTCTCAAAAACATTTCCGATTATCAGATCAACTAAAGAGTTTTGTAAACATAACGCTTTCACAGTCCCACTACAATATGGAGTTTCGATAGATATCATCGCTAACGGTCCTTGGACTGAAGTGGTATCTATTTTTGTCACATGGCCAGTTTTTCCCGTTAATTGACTGTCTTTAACCAAATCTCTCCTCACTATTATACCAGTAGAACCAGAATCACGTAAAACTTTTACCTTTTTGTCTCCAACTTTTCCATCCACTACTGGCAGGTGATCTTCAGGTATTATTTTTCCGCAAACATCTTCATCCGGATTCTCCTCGTCAAGCGTGGGTTCAGGAATCATTAACGCACAACCGCATCGATAAACGTCCGTGTCTTTATCTTTTCCAGACTGATTAGGTAAGGAAAACGACTTGTCCTTGCATTCCTTCGCTTCGTGTCCTTGCCTATTGCAACGATTGCACCACTTCCTCGATTCCTGATGATTTCTGTTAGTCTTCTTGCGGCAGTTAACAGACTTATGACCTAAGCCATTACAATTAAAACAACGTACTTCTCTTGGAACCGCACCTCCTTTAAAATCATTTGTTTGCTCCTCGTCATTTTCGCATGACAACGTTTCTTCAGTCGACAACTTCTCATCATGAGCAACTAAGTACTGTTCTGCCACACTGGCTATTTCTTCTAGATTCTTTGGACTTCTCTCCATTAGATAAACAGACAGATCTTTTGAACATGAATCTGTGAATTGTTCCTTAACTATAAGGTTTGCCAATCCGTCCAATGATTGTTCGGCCCCCGAAAGTTCAAACCATTTTAACAAAAGGTTTCTCAAACGTTCAATAAATTGACCTGGACTTTCGTGTCGTTCAGGCTTTGCCTCACGGAATCTTTGACGGTATCCATGCTCGGTAAAATTGTATCGCTTTAACAGAGCTAACTTCAATCTGTCGTAGTTCATGGCTTCTTCTTGCGAAAGTCTTGAATATACATCAAGAGCTTGTCCCGATAATAACATGCTTAGCTGGGTAGCCCACGTCGACTTCTCTAATTTGGCTATTGTAGCATATCTTTCAAATCTTAACAAATAACTATCCAACTCATCTTTTTCTTCAACAAATGATGGCAAATCTGGGCGTCTAACTTGCGCCACAATAACATCTCGAGCATTATCATTAGTAGAATTAGATCGCTCACCAATGTCCAGCTTTTGTCTTTCTAATTCAAGTTTTAACTTTTCCAATTCATATTGCGCTCTTCTTTCTTCAGCTTCTGCTTCGCGCTGCGCTTGTTTCTCTTCAGCTTCTCGTTGAGCTTGTTTCTCTTCAGCTTCTCGTTGAGCTTGTTTTTCTTCAGCTTCAGCTTCGCGCTGCGCTTGTTTCTCTTCAGCTTCTCGTTGAGCTTGTTTTTCTTCAGCTTCAGCTTCGCGCTGCGCCCGCTTCTCATCTGCTTCAAGTTCTGCTTTCCTTATTTCACGAGCAGCTCTTCTATCTTCTCTTTCGTCAGCTTCTCGCTGAGCTTTTTGGTCCATTATCTTGTGATACTCTTCCATCACAAACTGAGACTTCTCATTACCAGTCAGCCCCATTCGTTCAGCCATGCTCCCTAAGTCTTCAATCATCTCATGTTTGACAGTATCCGCCATTTTGACATTAATTTATTATTCAATAAATCTTCGGTATTCTTCGGTTTTTCGGTTAATTCCCGGACGAGCCCCCAGAATGTCACGATTTCTTTCTATCTCTTACCAGGAAAAAGACTTGGAAAGATTCAATGACGTAGTTTAATGGGTCAAACCGAAAAGCAGTCAATTAAATTCACGGATAGTTCTACTGGTGAAATGATATATAAAAACGCTTGAAGGACTCCAACGAATGGTTCACCACTTCCAACAATTAATCAAAGTAATAGTAAACAGCAATAGATTCCAATGCTTGCGACTATTGATCGAGTTTAACGTGATCCACTCACAGCTTCTCATACGATTCTAATTTCAATCAGAAATTATATTAGCATCAACTTTGCTTTACAGTACTCGTATTCAATACTTCCACTCTCGATCAACAATAATCTTTGCGTCTATTAACAACTGCTACTACTACAATAATGAACTCTCATCACCAACTCATCATAATACAACTCCCATAATAATAATCTCCGAATCTCAGAATAAACATTACACAAACTACACCACTATTTATAGTTGGCTGTTCAGTCCAGTAACTTCGAGAAGGTTACATCATAAAGAACCATCGTTCGGTCACGTAGCATTTCAAAGGTAAACAACAGAAGTCTCTAGAAGGTCACGTTCGCAAGAAGATTCTTACATAATAACGATTTCGCAATCGGACATTTACTGATAAACAACCTTATGACGTCATGACAAACGACGCTCAGAAATCATGGAAAACAACAGAACCTTCTAGATTTGCATGCTTACAGATGATTCAAGAAATACGTTACATAATACAAATTTCTCAATCAGAGGTTACTTCAGGTCATAACCGATAATAACACAACGCACCAGAATTCCATAATGAAAATAGCACATTCGTTGAAGATACAAAGCAAGCCATCGCGAGGCAGTTGCACCTTGATTGTGACACTGAAAATAATTTTTATTTTAACAAGATCAAATTTTATTTTATATTCACGTTTAAAATATTGTCCACTCGATAGCGCAATTCATTAAGAGCCTGACTTTGTGCATGAGGAATCTTCAAAATCAAACAATGCTGGTTCGGCTCTCGGAGTGCGCGTTTGAGTAACTCATTATATGTCTGCTCTCCAAATCAGCGGCATCTGATGGATGAAATAGGTTACAATAGCAACAATATGATAGGCTGATAAGCAAAAAACACGCAGCGTTTTCCTTCTTTGGGTGGACAATTCATGAAGTGCTTCAAGTCGACGTTCCGTCTAACTGAGTAATTTTTCGATTCTCCCTGCTGGCAGTGGTGTACACAGGATTTTCTCAAGGAGAGAAGGGGATTTTTCCATTTTTTTTTACTTTGAATTGAAAGGCAAACGAATCGAAAAAACTGCCTATTTGATAATAATAACCAGAAGGCCAAATTGTGTAAGATTAGCCTACCATACTCAGCTTGCATTGACAAAAATTTTTCTAGCTTGAAGCAACAAGTTTACTCATTTAAATAGATGTTGTATTGAAAACATAAAAATGTGATAGAATACTCGACGTCGACACGTCGCATACGCCTGCACGTCGCATACGCCTGCACGTCGCATACGTCGGAATGTCGCATCATCATCACGTGCTGTCTCCGATACCAAGGTTGGTTGTCAATTGCTTCCGTACGTCTCGTTCTTTCGCTACACTTTTCGCTTCTCCGATGCTAGACAAGTCAGCCTACTGTTTTACATCATCCCTTCAAGATCGCCCTCTTCTCCTGCACCGCTTTCCTTCCACCTTTTTTTTCTTCCTTTTCACTTTCAATAACTAATTGATGCAGTTGTCCTGCTAATCCTCTCAGAATATGTCCCGTGAGTTTCATCTTTGTTTGCTTAAATTATTAAATTATTAGATATGTGAATATGAAAGAATAACTTAGACAGTGTCACAAAAATAAAGAAGCTGATCGTTGCCTTCTAGTTCTGGACATCTACACACATTCTTTTATGTTTGTCCAGTGCCTGAGCAGTAAGCTAGCGAGTGAAGTATCAAACTTAAATTCATATCTATCCATTATAGTTTAAGCTTTCAATTTAAAATTTGTTTGATTAAATATTTTATTAAATAAACCCTTTCAATTTAATTCTACAAATAAAGGAAACAAACAGCTGCAAACAAACTTTGATTTGTGCGGATGGAAATTTTGCGAGATGTAAAAGTGCGTAGGCCTGCAGTTGTTTTTAGGGTTGAGAAGCACTGGTCTGGATATTAATTAACCTACTTTGCTCTAGATTTAGTAGAACCCAGATCATGTGTTAAATCATCTAATTCTTTTTTAGCTGGAAAATTAGATTATGAGCTTGTTGGTACATATACCACATCAATGTATGCATTTTTACTTGTTGCTAAATCTTCTCTGGAGTAGACTACATTTCTATTTGAAATAATAAAGAATAAGTGGCCGACACAACATACAAGAAATTGAATTCAGTGTCCAACATTTGGTGGTGGGTTTGGAACCGATGAGACTTCACAGTAAGAAACAGGTGCAATGGATGAGGGTGGACTTGGATATTTTATAGCTCTTCTTGAATTTAACACGCTGAGATAAAACGCAAACTGCTATAGAAATGAAAACGCTTCTGTGAGGTTTCAAAATCCCACATGCCAATTCAATTCCCAAGCAAATAGGACGCCGATTTAAAACATGATGAATGAATAAAGCCGACATATGAAGCTGACATACAACATGATACATGAATGCAGACCGACGCTAATCATAGCAAAACTGCATAAAAAACTAGACTTCGGAAATTTTAGGGTTTAAGGAAAATCACAAAAAATGGATTGCTTCGTGGTGCTTCTGTTGTTTTAACCCTCATTGTTTTAACGCTCTTAACCATAAAAAGGCATAGCTCAACAACAACACAACATTTAACATTGTAACACAGAGTAAAATCAAGCAAACATTTTCGACTATACATAAATTTGCAAGCCTAGTCTTCATTGAAATAGCCTACAACAAAACTTAATTTTGAACAAAAATATGATTTAAACCATGGATGTTTATACCTAACCCCATAAAAAGAATTGAAGCATTATATTCTTTCAACAAAAATACTTTTCAAAGAAAATGAAGGGGTGTACCAGCAAACATCTATAGGATTGGCCCATGATACTAGAGAAGGATCCACAGAGGATACAAACTGATATGAATGAATCAACAAGTGAATAAAAAAGTAACAGTTAACCTCTCAAGTACATGTAGCTCCACACAGAGTGAAATTTACATGCCTTTTGACTCTTTTTTATTTCTTTAAAAGTAATGTCTAAAAAGACATTATTGACCCAAAAAGAATGTCTAAAAAGACATTATGAAAAGTAACTACGGACGAAGGCCAGTGTTTCGATCTTCCGATCTCTTCAGCGTAGTAAAGTGAAAGTGGAAAGTTGTCTTGAAGCGTTGGTTGAGATAATGATTTCAAACTTGAGTGATTGTTGTGAGACAATGAGACTGGATTTAAGTTTTAATTTCGGACTCGAGCGAAACGTAATTTTACAGCCTATTAGAAGGTGTGAGTTTTTTGAGAGAATTTGTGCTAAGAGTTGACAGTAATTTGTTAAAAATAAAAACTAGAAAAAAAGAAAAATACTTTTGTTTGCAAACAGTGAACAATTCATTTTATTAGCCAGCAAATCAGTCACATGTGACATTGATTCAATGTCTATAAACTTTGAGTCAACGTCATCTGGAGAACTGATTTGTTGCCGGGTTACAACTAAAGTGAACAATTGTTTGGTTTCATCTGTTTACTTCTCTTCGCCACATCTCTGGAATGTGCCATTTCTAAGGTAGACAAGCAGTGAGTGCTGTAGTTCCTTGAAAGGGTCATTTACTGTGACTGGTATATGGCAAGGTGCTGTCCTATTTTTAGATTGTCTAAAGTTTTCATGTAAGTAATATAAAGATTAACAGATTAACAATAACTTTCACGTCAGCGATTAGTTACAAAAATACTTTTCATCAAGAGCCGGTAAAATATCGAACTGAAGTTTAAACATTTTGTGTTGCATTGATGAAAACCAAGTAATCGTTTTGTTGCCTCCTTGACAGAAGAGCTAAGATTGATTGCAACAAAAGTAGGTGTAATAATATGCCAATAAACGACTTCACTTTGATGTCATTGATAAAGGTGGTTGGATGAACGCAGCAGGATCAGAAGAAGGTGCCAAATTCTTTTAACAAAAATATAATGCAATTACAAAAACATAATGCAAAAACATAATGCAAACATAATGCAGTTGCAATCGGTCAACCAATCAACATTTTATCGGAAAGCAAAACTGCTACATGTTACATTGATTCAATGTTTGCAGACGCTGAATCAATGTCATATGAATAGGGCCCGCAAAAGTCAATAAGGTCAAAGTTTTTTAAGGACCTCGTCTGTCTACGAATCAAAGAATAAAGTTGTTTTCAGCACCTAGGGGGTTGTTTCTAAGAAGTTTATAGGTCAAAATAAAGTCAAAATTGATAATCAAGTCAAAATTTTGAATAAAGTCAAAATTTGTCAAATTATGGCTTTTGACAAACTGTTTGTGTTTCTTGAGAGTATTTTTGTCAAAATCCTCGTGGAAGCATTGTAAATCAGGAACTGCGACACAATTAAACCATAGTAACCCATAAAAGCAGGAAATATGTCACCATGCTCACTTGGATCAGAAGTAACTTTTATCGCAAATTGTAAATTGTTTATTCATTGTTACGTATTTAAATAATTTTTATAAAACACTCCCTCTTCACAAACGTGGTCTTTTCGAAGATAAACAGTTTGGATTTTAGGAATAGCTTACTGACATCCTGTAACACAAAAATGCCTAAGCAAGCTGAATAGTCTTCAGTAAAAGTGAGACAGATTTGTCGGGATTTTCCTGATGAATTCAATGCAACTCCCCGGGGTGATTTAAGGTGCAATTTTTGCGAGTTTATAGTGAAGTGCGATAAAAAGTATTTTGTTGAAAGCAACAGGAAAAGTAAAGGCCATCAAGCTGTGACAACAAGTATCGCAACTAAGGCAAACTTTTATTGAACAAGCCCTTTTTATTGAACACGTTTGGGTCTGAAATCGACAAAATATTATGTTTGGGTAACTTGTATCAATTCAAGGAAGAACTGTGACCTCTACAAATAAGCAATTTCGTTAGGTCAAAATAAAGTCAAAATTTGATAAAAATAAAGTCAAAAAAAAATTTTTTTAGGTCAAAATAAAAATGGCCCTACATATTTACTCGACATAGTCATTAAGCAAAGTGAGAACCTTGGACTTAATTTGAATGCAACGAAAACCTTCTGCATGACTATCTCATCAAAAGAAATAACTCCAGTATGCACAATCAAAATACAAAATACAACAGTCTCACAAGTATATAGTTTCAACTACCTGGGTTCTATAATCACTTCGAATGGCCGATGCTGGAGCGACGTAAAATCAAGAATTGCACAATCCAAACAAGCTTTCATCAAAATGGCCAAAATACTGAAATCTAATTCAATCTCTCTAAACACTAGAATAAGAATTTTACATGTGTACATTTGGTCAGTTCTGCTATATGGTTGTGAATCCTGGACTGTATGCCCGAAGATAGAAAAGAAGATCAACAGTGCTGAAATTTGGTTCATTCGTAGAATGTTGGGAATTAACTGGATGGATAAGATCACTAACGAAGAAGTGTGGAGACGCTCCGGGTGCACCCCTGGCGTCCTCATCACAACTATCAAAAAAAGGCAAATGACATTTATCGGGCATGTCTACCGCAAACGCAGAATTGAACACTCGGTAATGATGGGGCGACTTCCTGGTCAAAGGCACCAGGGGCGTCCACGTTTGGAAATCTTCAAAAATCTTTTAACATGGACAAACCAAAATTTTGAAAACCTAATAAGAACTATGAACAATCGATCGTTGTGGAGACTCACGGTAGCCGACGCCTTATTCAGGCATGGCCGATGATGATGATGATATGAATAACTGATTTTCTGCCTGCGTGACAACACAAAGTGAACAATAATTGTATTGTTTCACCCATGGCCACCTGGAGATGAGGCCTGATTTGTCACGTTTTGCAGATTTTGATTACAGCTACTGTTATTGTTTGACTGACATTTTCTGAGTTTTTTTTTACTTTTTGCTGTCTCTTAATCACATAAAAGCTTTTTGTTGGCTTGTGGAAGCAGTAGTGAATGAAAAAAAGTAAGTTAAAAAACGCTGAATCAGACTGTTATTGAAAAAATTAACAGTCTGACTAAAATCTTCGAACTCAAATTTCCTTTTTTTTCAACATCTAAGGACGTTAAAACCTATTGTGTCATCTGGGGAAAAATAGTAAAGAAAGCGTAAAAATGTAATTTTTAGAAAAATTTATTTAAACATTCGCCAAAAGTTAGCAAAATTTGGAAATTTCTTCAAAATGTGACAAATCAGGCCGTATCTTTAGGTAGGCATGTTTCACCCTATCTTAATACGAGCTGTTATCGTACACGGAAAGTACGTCACGGGCTATCTCAGCTCCGTGCTAATTAATTGCTAACAACAGGAGCTATGAAAATCACAGAGACAAAATATTTTACAAGATAATAGCCATGTGTATTGTGCATATAGCAATTAAATTTTTACCCAAAAAATTTATTGAAATAAATTGTTTGAGATGAAAAAATTTCAGAAAGTCGGTTTTTATTCTAATTTCCCTAAAAAAGCTTCAAAATTGAAACTTTTAAATTTTAACATAGGTTAAGGTTAGGTTAGGTAACGTTCGTTGGGTTAGAGCAGGGGTCACCAAACTACGCCCGCGGCCCGGAACCGGCCGGCGAACTGATTTCATCCGGCCCGCCACAACTGTTAAGGAAAAAAGTTACCAAACTTTTTGTAAAGGACTGACGTTGCTGTTGAGCTATTCTTATGGTTGGGTGCTGCACCTCTAAGCCAAATGTTGATGATATTATGAAAGAAAAACGACAATTTCATAAATCTCACTAATTCTGGCAAATAGCAATATTAGTTGCCTATGCCTATTGCATATCACAAATTATTTGCAGTTCTACAAATTATTATAGATTCTAAAACTAAAATAAGAATTGTTTTTATGATAATACTTTTTCTATTAATAGCCTATACCGGTAATAGAAAAACTGCTAGACACTGTTATAAATTCTGTATATGTGCTTCCCTTGGCATTAGCAACCGTCTTTCGCTTTGCCTCTTTGTGTAATAGAGACTTCTTTGTTAAAATTGTTCGTTCTTATAGTTCGTTGTTGTATGTTGAATTTGTACATTTTTCCACCAGGCAGCCTACATGTTGGTGTTCTGTTTTTATCATTAGGCCACCACAAATGGGTACAGCCTAGGCTAAATTTGTAAAGATGTAATGTTTTTTCAAGAGTACGATACCCTGTAGTGTATCACAGCAGGGGATAACTTTTCTAGCAACCTTTCGATTTTCATCACAACTTTGCTATTCCACCGCTGATTTTGTTATTTATTGTGCTCAATTCAAGTCAATGGAGATTCTAAATAGTTATATATCTTTTCGCAATTTGCATCCGCCCGCAGCTGTTAATCTCGCAGCAATCCGGCCATCAGAGAAAAAAGTTTGGTGACCCCTGGGTTAGAGTAATGCTAACCTGAACAAAAATTACTTTTGCTCATGAATATAAGGCATTTTTGGGCGTTTTTACATTTCCAAGTAATTGCACTAACATTAACATATATATAACTAACTCTGCACGAAAATGTCTAGCCAGCTGAGAAGTGCTTATTGTGAAGGATAGGAAGGTAAAAAAATGACCAGCTTAGGTTTAGAAAAATCGCAAAGAATAAAAACTAAAAGTCCAGAAATTTCACATTTCTAGTATACTTCCTTCTGTGAAATATTTCACTACTAGAGTGGGGTGTCCTCATAAAGTCCCGTGTCGCCTCAGATAGGCTTCAATATTTTCTTATCTTCGCCTTATCCCTGCATTGTGTCGTTGGTAAGGTAGACAGGCAGTTAGTGCTGTAGCTACTTGGAAGGGTCATTTGCACTGACTGGATTATGAAAGTTTGTTGTGTTCAAATACAACTTTTGTGTAACTGCATGTTTGTATATTTCTGCCAGCGTGACAATGCAAAGTGAACAATTGTACTGTTTAAGGTAGACAGGCAGGCAGTTAGTGCTGTAGCTACTTGAAAGGATCATTTGAAGTGACTGGAATATGAAAGTTTGTTGTGTTCAAATGCAACTTTTGTGTAACTGCATGTATACATATTCGCAGGATTATAGAGGAAAATAAACCAGTTCATATTGAAAGCAGAATGAGGTCGAAACTTTATAAAAGTAATCACGCTTTAGAAATTTTGTCAATGTTGAACAATGACAGAATCAAAACGAAAACCTATTGTGATGTCACTTTAACTGCTGGATCTAATGACTTCGCTGGACACAAATGTATCCTTGGAGTGTTCTCAACATTTTTCTCGAAAATGTTTTCAGTGGAAATGAAGGAAAAGTATGAAGGAAAAGGAAATGTCCAAGGAATAACTGAAGAAACACTTGAAGCTGTTTTAAACTTTATTTACACTTGTGACATCACAATCACAAGTGAGAATGTGTACAACTTGATAGAAGCAGCTAATTACATGGGGATTCCCCACTTGAAGGAATTCTGTGTGGAGTTTTTACTTGAGGAAATTGATGCAACAAACTGTTTACATACTCGATCATATGCAAAGTTGTATAATCTTGACAAACTTGTAGAAAAAGCAAATTTTGTGATTGCAAACAACTTTGAAAGTCTAATTAGGGAAAAAAAATTCAACGAATTGAAATTCAAAGACTTCAAAGAATTATTTGAAATGGAACATAAGCAGGTTACATCTGAGGAAGTTATTTTCCATGGAATGATTGAATGGATCAAACATGACGTCGATGCACGTAAGCAACACTTGACTGAACTTTTCAGTTTATTGAAGCTTGAAAAATTATCTTTGGATTTCTTGAAAGATGTTGTTAGCCAAGAAGAACTGATCATGAATTCTAACAAATGCCTCAAAATTTGTTTTCATGTAACACTTTCTAGAATTCAAGTTCAACAAAACAATCAAGCTATTGTTGAGCAACAAATAGAAGATAAACTTTTTATCATGTTTAATAAAAAGCAAGTATTGAAATATGATCTCATCAAAAAAGAATCAGACAGGCTTTCAAACACATTTTTTGATCACACCAAAGGATCAGTTGTGCGTCACAAAAGTAAAGTTTACGCCATAGGTGGAGCGAATACCAATGCAATGGAAAGATTAGACTTGGACGACCAGGAGTCATGTTGGAAGGCATTAACTTCTACAAATGTAAGGAGAGAAAGTGGTGCTTCTGTTGTTTTCGATGATTGTATTTACAATTGTGGTGGACAAAGGGGATGGGGTGCTTCACGATCTGGAGAATGTTATAACATTGACAAGAACAAATGGAACAAGATTGATGACATGAATGAAGAACGTTTCAACTTTGCCTTGGTTTCTACCAGTGGAGGAATATATGCAATTGGTGGTTTGTACAAAGACCACTTAAACTCAATTGAACATCACGATCCTCGCCAAGGTGGTTGGAATACTGTTCCTTCAATGAAAGTTGCAAGGTATGGTCTAGCAGGTGTTGTTCTCAATGATCAAATATATGCAATAGGAGGGTCCAACAACAGCAATGGAAACCTCAAATCAGTCGAACGGTTTGATCCACGGAACCAAACTTGGTGCAATGTTGCTGAGATGAATTATGCAAGATCCAATCATGGAGCTTGTGTTTTGAATGGAAAAATATACGTCGCTGGAGGAAGATCAGATGCTGTGGAGGTTTATGATCCAGAGAAGAATGTTTGGAAAATTGAGATAAAAATCCCTGACTTTAAAAATGTTCAATTTGTTGTTGGCGTTTAGTTTTGTTGCACATGCCTTCGCCACTGTACAGTATATTGTTTGTTTTATTGACTTATCATAACTTACTAAAATCAACATGTCGAATTATCAAATAAGTTAACTATGTTTTTTTGTTGTTGTGTTTGTTTTATTGAGAGTTATTTTTTGAAAATTTGTTGACTTACCCTTACTTACCAAAATCAACATGTCGAATTATCAAATTGGTATGTTTTTTTTGGATTGTAAATAGTCCAAGCTGAAAAACTTGCAGTTATAAAGTGCTGTTTTAGTTTTGTTTTTGACGAGGATGAAAATGATTTTGACAGATTGTTGTTGAAGCAAATCATTTACTAATTTCTTTCAAACTAAACATTGACAAGAACCTGCATGGCGACTTGATAGAACTTGTAACTACTGGAAGAAATTGGCAAACACCAAAGTTACAAAATCATTACTGATTACTCTACACTTAATTTACTGTAGGCCTAATTTTAGCTAATATTCTTGTCTTTTAACATAAAAAAAATTATCATTACAAATAATTACGGTTAGTTTGTGATGTTTTATATTGCTTTCAGCATTGATTGATTGATCATTGATCGTATTGATTGATTGATCATTGATCGTATTGATTGATTGAACATTGATCGTATGTGTCTCAACATTGATTCCAATTACTGTAAAAATAACAAGAGTAAAACCAGCAAATTTCCCAAGTGTGAAACGTCCCTGTTCATACAACCTCCAAATATCCTAAAATGCAAACCAGTTTTCAACTACGAATGTATCACTAACTGGATAGTCTTCTAGATAGACTATCTTTAGACTATTGAAGTTAGACTAACTTCAGACCAATTCAATTACTTGCTGTTTTTCCCATACACAGCAACATTTTTTGTAACGAACAGGCAAACTAACAAACATTTTAATATAATTAAACAATTAATTTCAAAAAATAATTTGCATTGGGAACCGATAAAATACTCAGCTTAACATTAAACATTTTCTGTTGTTTGATTTTCAACTCAAGCATTGTATGTTTTTGATGCAGCAAGTCCGCAAATGGAAGTTACCCAATGGTTGCATCCGCAACAAAATAACTAGAAATTATTAAACTTGGATTACAAACCCCAAAGATCTCAATTTATTACATGGTTATATTTTGTTGGAAATTTTCAATAGTTTCAATTCTCTAATTCCAGTTTTGCCACACTTGTATAGCACGTTCGGACATTGATAAGTAAAAAAACAATAATAGACATTATGAAAACTACATCACTCACCGTTTACAAGACTGTTGGCTACCTTTGAAATAAACATGAAAATACATTAAAAATAAGAATTACATCATAAGAGACTCATCAAAACGGTAGGCACTTTAACGTAGGACAGGTTTCCTCGTGAATCAGCTGTTTGCAGTCATGTCACTCACGCCATTATGATTGTAACCTTATAAACTCAATCGATTACAGTCTGATCCTTCTTGCACTCAGTTCAGTTGCAGAAGAAAAAAGAACATTAGCAGACGGTGGGAATCGAACCCACGCAATCGAAATGACTAATCCCTTGCCCCAACCCATTAGGCCACGCTGCTGTGGCGATACATTCACTTAATTTTCTTTGTATCAAAATTGTTTGGAGAAGATCGGATCGAGAAGATCGGAGAAGATCGGAATATCACGTGCTGAGTCACATGACTGAAATCAGCTGATTTGCACGGAAAACTGTCCTATGTTAAAGAGTCTACCCATCAAAACCTTACGATGTAAATTTTGCTGCAAATAGTGTTTTCACAAAACTTTTAAAAAATGCAACAAAAACTTTGACCTGCTTTCACCAACTTGTTTGAGGTTTTGATTGGAGGTAGAATTGATTGGATCATTTCACTTTAATTAATGTGCTGTAGATTGATCAAACATTAACGCTGACCTCGTTTATGACCTCTCTTCACTTTGTTGTGTCTTTTGTAAGCTTATCACCAGTACATCGGGCATACTTTTCCTTTCCGTAATTTGCTTATCATATTTATTTCTTATCAAACAAACATCCTTTTTTACTCCAAGTCAGGGATTCTTAACCATGCGTACGCGCACCACTAAGGGGTGTGATACCTGTTCCCAGGGGATGCGTAGATGCTGAATCATTGGTGCAAGGTAAAAACGAAGTTAAAACTATGCTCTTGTTTAGCGATTTTTTGTACAATATTTTGAATGGTAGGCGACTACTACAGACTGTTCAGCCGTTTTGGAAAGAGTGAGATGTCTGAATCGTGATCGCAAGGTGGTGCCATTAGGCAAAAAAAGAAATAAGAATTACTGCTCAAAGTGAAAGCAAATTAAGCCACAGTCAATTCATGGGATTTGGAGCAAGGCAGTTACAAATTTGGCTTTGGCCAAAACGTTTAGCTGGATTGAATAGATACTTCTACTAAAGTGACACTTTATGTTTGATGGTACGACATTTTTGTGATGTGTTGTTAATTTGACTTGCGGTTTAATTCTACAGTAAATCTCTCCTTGAGAGGAGAGGAATCGGTAAGTCATTGTTTTTGTGCATAGAGTGAAAAGTCAATTAAAGACCATGTGATCGCTTTTCTGTTTCCTTGCCAGTAGAGGTGATTGATTGCAACAAACCTACGGAAATAACTATTCATGGGTTGGTTTGACGCGCGTTGCTTTGTCTGTAACTTTGATGAATGCGAATGGATGAATGCCAAAGCAATCAATTAAGGATTGGTCTTCAAATAAAATACAACAAAGCTGAATTTTGAACTAAACTATGACTTAAACCTAACCCCACAAAAAGAATTAAAGCATAATGTTCTTTCAACAAATACTCTTTTGTTTGAAATAAGTGACCAATTTATTTTTAAGGCCATCAAATCAGCCATATGTTACATTGATACAACGTTAGCTGTCGTCTGCACACGTTGAATCAATAACATGGAGAACTGCTTTGTTACCTGGGTTATAACTCAGAGTGAACAATCGTCTTATTTGATTAACTAACTTCTCTTTGCCATTTCCCTGCATTGCGTCAATTTGTAAGCTTGGCAGATGTAGCGGACGCGTCAGTTAATACGCGCGCTCATATGCAGCCGTCCGTGCTGACGGCGACATTCCTGGGCAGAACCGAAATCAGGACTGGCAAGGAATGACCAGGACACGCTGGTCTTCTTCACTGTCTATTTCTTAACTGGCTTGACAGCTAACACTTGACTACAAGATTGAATTCTCCAAGACTCCGTTGTTTATTAACTCGACTTTCAAAGAACAGAATCCAAAATATAGAGAAATAAGAACACCAAACTAAAAGAACTTCAACTTGCAGAAATCGAGTAACCAGCTTGGTTGCAACCAGAAAATAATAGCGAACCTTCTTGAACCGTCTCGAATACTATAGTATAGTAAAGGCTAGTAAAGTTGAATAGTAAAGTACAGTACAGTGAAGGATCATGGTTGCCGTTACTTAAAAAGCACTCTAGCTTAATTGGAAAGGCGCAATCTACAGGCATTGCCAATTCTACATACGATCATTTAACATTATATAACGGTGGATCCACTTATCGATGAAATACAGTGGTGCTATGATTCAGGCACGGTACAAAGATTGATTACAGGATTGCCTTCCGAACGTATGCGGTATTTGTTGATTGGAAACGAATGTGCTAGAATTCCATATGACGTCAGTATGTGACGTGCGTTACGTCAGAGCTCTCGGGCGCCACATACACCCCGCAAGAAGGCAAACGGGGTGGCCGTTTGACTTCTGATGAGATGTTTGCAGCATGAAATAAAACAGGCGAGGCACAAGATGCGTATAATAACATAGACACACGGTGAACAACAAGACGGGGTCGGATCCCCTCCGCTCGGCGCGAGCGCTAACAGTTCCTCTGATTCCGGGGCGCGGCTGGTCGGCTCTCGATTGGTTGAAGCAGAGGTCTCGTGCGGCGGACATCCGGCTTCGATGATTTCTAATTAAAAAAATGTGGAGAGTTACAATGACAAACACAATCTAATCACTACGGTTATCACTAATCAATCACAGGTGAACACTGACGATGCAGATAAAGTTTATATGCAGTACACGACGACTAAGTTGTGAAAATTGATGAAGCACGTCAGAGGGCGCAGAGCGCACTCTCTCTACGACACGGAGGGACAGTCCGGACAACGGCCGTGCGAAGCAGTCGCACAAACTGCCACACACCGCGACGCGAGAGCAAAGCGTCATGACATGACATGGCAGGATGGGTATTCTAACCAAACGGGGAAGGTGAAAAAAACGGACAAACGTTTAAATGAAAACAGACCAGGACTGTAGTGTCAGCAGACAACCAGGGGAAGTGACGAGGCTTGAAGTACCTAGCCTCACGACAACCTGCAAACATGGGAACTGAAAGATAGATGGGATGAATGGATGCAGTTTTACGTCATGCTCAGGACGAAGAAATGGTTAAGATAAATCATAGTCTTTCAAGTATGCGGGTGCAACGATGTTCCTACCGGCACGGGAGACGACGGAACTGCAATGGCGCTCGCCAACGTCCACAAGCGGAGTCCCGGAGCATTGCGCATATTCATGTTCTACGGTGGGACCAGGTCTAGTCTGAGGCGAGAGCGCCTCCGAGTTTTCTATTCTTACTATGGGGTGAAGCACCGCGGCTTTAAGTCTGTCGATCGATACTGTATCAGCCCTGCCCTTGATGCTCAGGGTGAAACACTTATCACTGCGGTTGAGGATGAGATACGGTCCTTGGTATGACCGTTGCAGGCTGCTCAACACTCTGTCCGTTCGGACGAACGCATGCGTACATGATAGCAGGGCGTCGTCTAGAAAGGTGGCTCGCTTGTTGGGATGCCTAGGGCGAGTGTAGCGAAGTGTTTGCATGAAGTATGACAGATTCTGAGCATACAGTGAGTGTTGAACGTTCTCCCCGTCACGAGCCTCGAATAATTCGCCTGGAAGCCTTAGTGAAGTGCCCATAGTCATTTGCGCGGCGGAACAAGATAGGTCTTCCTTCAGCGCAGAACGCAGTCCTAACATAACGAGACCCAGATTACTACACCAGGCAGCGGGGTTGTGCTGAGTTTTTAGAGACTTTTATACTCCGGTTGAAGCGTTCATTGATACCGTTGGACGCAGGGTGGTATGCCGTGGTGTGCACAATTTTACTTCCCAAGAATGTGGCCATCTCGTGCCAAAGGACAGAGGTGAATTGCCTACCACGATCCGATGATATTACTCAAGGGGCTCCGAACCTGGAGACCCAATGTAGTATGAATGCGTCGGCACAGACCTTCGCGCTGATCTCTGGCAGGGGTATGGCTTCCGGTCAGCGAGTAAATCTATCGATGACGGTTAAGATGTAACAGTATCCACCTGAATTCGGAAGGGGTCCTACCAGATCGACGTGTACGTGTGAGAAACGAGCATCAGGAGCATTAAAGTGTTGTAGTGGGGCAACGTTATGGCGTCCTATTTTGGTCTGCTGACAGGGCAAGCATTCCCTACACCATTGCCGTAAATCGGACCTCATTTTCGGCCAGACGAACCGTGCGGCTACAAGATTACGGGTTGCTCTAATTCCTGGATGAGCCAAGTTGTGCAACGTTTGAAACACGAGGGACCTATACAACTTGGGCACTAAAGGTCGATACCTCCCGGTACTGATGTCACAAATTAAGGAGACCCCATTTATCTGTGGGCGACTTAAGCAGTCAGCTACGACGTTATCTTCACCCTTTATGTACTGTAGATTAGACGTGAATTCCGAGATATAAGAGAAATGTCGAGACTGCCTACCTGTAGCATGGGCAAGCGTGCCCTTGAAGGCAGTGATGAGAGGTTTGTGATCCGTGAATATGGCGAACTTACGACCTTCCAGGAAGTACCTAAAGTGCCTTAAGGCGAGGTATATTGTCAACAACTCACGGTCGAATGTAGAATAGCGTCTCTGAGTATTATCCAGACATTTGGAAAAGAAAGTAATGGGCTTCTGTTTACCATCGATTTCCTGTTGGACCACGGCACCGACAGCAGTGGAAGATGCATCTACGACGAGAGAGGTTGCGGCGCCGGGGGCTGGATACGCTAACAGTGAAATGCCCTTTAAGCCTTCCTTCGACCTGTCGAAGGCTGAGATTGCATCATCAGTCCAGGGTATCGGTTTCTGACCGGATAGCTTAGGAGTTAAGATGCCGTGTAGCGGCTGCAAGAGCCGTGCACAGTCGGGAATGAATTTACGGTAGAAGTTCATCATGCCAAGATACCTCCTGAGCTGCCCTGCCTGTAGTGGGCGCTGAAACTTCTGGATTGCTTCAACCTTGCCAGAAAGGGGTTGAATGCCTTCAGAGTCGACCTCATGACCTAAGAATTTTACCTTCGGAACACCAAACACACATTTTTCCTTATTGAGAATGAGCCCGTAATGAGTCAAGCGTCGAAAAACTGCCCTCAGGTGAATCACATGTTCTTCCTTATTTTTGGAGAAGATTAACACATCATCGACATAGCAAAACACGAAGTTCAATCCACGCAAGACCTCGTTCATGAAGCGTTGAAACGTTTGGCTTGCATTACACAGACCCATGCTTAATTTACAAAATTCGAAGCCGCCAATAGGCGTAACGATGGCCGTTTTTGGAATGTCCCGTTCGGCGACACGAATTTGATGGTAAGACTTGAACAAATCCAGACTAGAGAAGATGGTAGAGCCATGCAACGCGTCGACGAAGTCATGCAAGAAGGGTAGCGGATAAGTGTCACGCCGGGTTTGGCGGTTGAGATTTCTATAGTCCCCCGTGATGCGGTAGCGACCTGTGTCCCCTTTTGGGACCATGTGAACAGGAGAGGCCCAGGGAGAATTGGAAGGGCGAATGACACCCAGATCTAAGAGGTGCTGTATCTCCTCGCGCAGATGTATTAACTTTTCGGGCGATAACCTGCGCACGCGCGACGCTGTGGGAGGACCAGAAGTGAGAATATGATGACACGTTTCATGTTTAGACGGACGATAATAGTTTTCCAGAGCAAAAACCTTCGGGAACTCGACGTTTGAGAATGCGTAGGCGCCTAGCTCGGCAACATTGAGTCCTTGCCTTTCGGTCCGCTAGAGGGTGCAGTGTGTCGCACATGCTTAGCATAGTTATCAGGATTCTGCATAATCAGGCGCCTGTTAGGAATGTCAATGGACAGGCCAAAATGCAACAAAAAGTCTATGCCTATTATGGGTACAGGCAGATCAGCGAGCTTAAAAGTCCATTCAAATTCGACGGGTAGGCCAAGTGAGAGCCGCTTGCGCACGCTGCCGAACACCTGAATGAGCGAGCCGTTCACAGCGGTAAGAACACTAGAGGGTTTAGCACGATTAAAGGAACGACAGGGAAGTATACTTAGGCTGCTGCCAGTGTCAATAAGAAAAGTTAGATTCGTGTGCGGGTCATAGAGCCGAAACATCGCGGCGGAGTTTAAGTTGATGGTCCCCACTTCGCCCGCTCTGCTGAAGTGGGACCCGATACGTTTTTTGCTCCTTCCCAGTTGCAAGGAGGGGCGCAGCGACGGGCCCTAGGACCAAACCTATCGTGATAGAAACAGAGTGAGGGGCGACCTCGAAGATTGTCACGTGAGGGCGTGGGCCTCCGAGCGGCGAGAAAGGGGGACGCCCGACATTCAGGCGTCCTGAAGCTCCCAGAAATCTCACTACCAGAAGAGTTCATCCTGCGATCGAATGACTGTACAGACTCAGACAATGCGGAGACACGCCTATCCAAAGATTGATTAATGTCTGCCTGCGAGGAAAGACTGCGTGAACCCTGTACAACGGCATCATCGCCGCTTGAAATTTTAACTATTTCATCCGCTCGGCGCGCCAACGTCTCCAAATCATCACCCGCATGCGCGGCTAGAATGCGCCTAACGTCAGTCGGTAACTTACCCAAAAACAACTCACGCAACAAGGATGTATTTCCTCTAGCAGCACTACCCAAAAGTCGTCTTATTTTAGTTAAATGAGTCGATGGCCTTTCGGCTCCGAGAGGAGTCTTGTGGAACAAGGCACTCACACGGTCTCCCTCCGTGAGACCAAACTCGCGCAGGAGGGCCCGTTTAAGCATGGCATAGGGGTCGTCACAACCGTCACGGTCGACGACGGCGTCGGCGACCCTATGCAATTGCTGCTCGTTGAGTGCCTGTATAACTAAGTCATATCGTTCGTCGGTATTATCAATGGCCCTATTTCTGAAAAAGCTTTCGACTAACTCAATCCAAAGGGATACGTCCGTCTCAAAGAACCTCGGCAACGACATGCCATAGGGCCTGGGGTGCCTGCAGACACCACAATCCAGTGTCTGAAGGGAGTCGTCCGGACGGGGGCGAAACACATCCTCATCGCTGCTGTCAAGACGCCCCGATTGCGCGCCACGAGTAAGGCGACGACCAAGGACGACAACGACGAGGGAAATAAAAAGGCTTACGGCTACTACGATAATGTAAAAAGAGTATTCAAACATCATGAATTAATGTTACTTAACTTGAATCCCACGGCGTCGTCGTCGAAGGAACGTCCGATGAAAGGCAGGCTTGTTATAATCCGTGATATAATCCAGAATAATCCAGTGCATCCAGCGATCAGTTCACATTCAGTCAATTCACAGTTAAGTCAGGTGATTAATTCACAGTGAGATCACGTCGCTACAGCTCACAGTTAGCAAAACGAATCACGTCGGGGTCACCAGAAATATGTAGCGGACGCGTCAGTTAATACGCGCGCTCATATGCAGCCGTCCGTGCTGACGGCGACATTCCTGGGCAGAACCGAAATCAGGACTGGCAAGGAATGACCAGGACACGCTGGTCTTCTTCACTGTCTACTTCTTAACTGGCTTGACAGCTAACACTTGACTACAAGATTGAATTCTTCAAGACTCCGTTGTTTATTAACTCGACTTTCAAAGAACAGAATCCAAAATATAGAGAAATAAGAACACCAAACTAAAAGAACTTCAACTTGCAGAAATCGAGTAACCAGCTTGGTTGCAACCAGAAAATAATAGCGAACCTTCTTGAACCGTTTCGAATAGTATAGTATAGTAAAGGCTAGTAAAGTTGAATAGTAAAGTACAGTACAGTGAAGGATCATGGTTGCCGTTACTTAAAAAGCACTCTGGCTCAATTGGAAAGGCGCAATCTACAGGCATTGCCAATTCTACATACGATCATTTAACATTATATAACGGTGGATCCACTTATCGATGAAATACAGTGGTACTATGATTCAGGCACGGTACAAAGATTGATTACAGGATTGCCTTCCGAACGTATGCGGTATTTGTTGATTGGAAACGAATGTGCTAGAATTCCATATGACGTCAGTATGTGACGTGCGTTACGTCAGAGCTCTCGGGCGCCACAGCAGACTAAGGTAAGCTGTTGGTGCTGTGGTCACATGCAATGATCATTTGCACTGACAGGTACATCAAAGTTTGCTGTGCTCAAATGCAACTTTTGTGTAACTGCATGGTTGTATATTTGCAGGATTATAGAATATTATTAACCTATTAGGATTGGAAGCAGAATGAGGTGGAAAAACTATAAAAGTAATCACGCTTTAGAAATTTTGTCAATGTTGAACAGTGACAGAATCAAAATGAAAAACTATTGTGATGTCACTTTAACTGCTGAATCTAATGACTTTGCTGGACACAAATGTATCCTTGGAGTGTTTTCAACATTTTTCTCAAAAATGTTTTCTATTGAAATGAAAGAAAAGTATGAAAGAAAAGGAAATGTCCAAGGAGTGACTGAAGAGACACTTGAAGCTGTTTTAAACTTCATTTACACTTGTGACATCACAATCACAAGTGAGAATGTGTATGACTTAATAGAAGCAGCTAATTACATGGCCATTCCACACTTGAAAAAATTCTGTGTGGAGTTTCTACTTGAGGAAATTGATGTAACAAACTGTCTACATATTCGATCATATGCAAAGTTGTATAATCTCGAAAAAGTTGTAGAAAAATCAGATTTTGTGATTTCATACAATTTTGAAAGTTTAATCAAGGAAAATGATTTCAACGAATTGAAAATTGAAGACATTAAAGAAATTCTTGAAATGGAAGATAAACAAGTGACGTCTGAGGAAATAGTTTTCCATGGAATGATTAAATGGATCCAACATGACGTCGATGCACGTCAGCAACACTTGACTGAGCTTTTCAGTTTATTGAAACTTGAAAAATTATCTTTGAATTTCTTACAAATTGTTGTCAGCCAAGAAGAACTGATCGTGAATTCCAACGCATGCCTCAAACTGTGCTTTCATGCAACACTTTCTAGAGTTCGAGTTCAACAAAACAATCAAGCGATTGTTAAGCAACACATAGAAGATAAATTCTTAATTGCATTTAATGTGGAGCAAGTGCTGAAATATGATCTCATCAAAAAAGAATCAACCAAGCTTCCAAACACATTGTTTGATCATAGTAAGGGATCAGTGGTACGTCATAAAAGCAAAGTTTACGCCATAAGCGGAAAGTATACCAACACAATGGAAAGCTTAGACTTGGTCGACCAGGAGTCAGGTTGGAAGAAATTGTTTTCTCTAAATGTAAAGAGAGAAGGTGGTGCTTCTGTTGTTTTTGATGATTGCATTTACAATTGTGGTGGAGTATTTTCAACACAATCTGGAGAATGTTATAACATTGTCGAAAACAGATGGAACAGAATTGACGACTTGAATGAGCCACGTTATCACTTTGCCTTGGCTGCTAACAGCGGAGGAATATATGCAATCGGTGGTTTCAACAATAATTACATCAGCTCAATTGAACATCATGATCCTCGCCAAGGTGGTTGGAATATTGTTTGTTCAATAAAAGTAGGTAGATATGGTCTAGCAAGTGTTGTTCTCAATGATCAATTATACGCAATAGGAGGATACAACAAAGGAAGTCTCAAATCAGTCGAACGGTTAGACTTACGGAATCAAGTTTGGTGTAATGTTGCAGAGATGAATAACAAAAGATCCAATCATGGAGCTTGTGTTTTAAATGGGGAAATATTTGTGGCTGGAGGAGGATCAGATATCGTTGAAGTTTATGATCCAAAGAACAATGTTTGGAAAATTGAAAAAAGAATTTCTGAATTTAAACATGCTAGACTTGTTGTTGGGGTGTAGTTTCGCTTGCTACGCTTTATGCACTTTCTTGAAATGCATAATTATTGTTGTTTGGAATTTCTTTTTATGAAATCGTTGTCGTATATTCATTCACTGTCCAAAATCAAACGTTTTTGTTCAAACAATTCAAATGCGTAATGTTTGGTTGTGAATAGTTTAACCTGACTAACTTGCAGTCTAAAGTACTGTCTTCATTTTTGTTTTTGACGTGGATAAGAATTATTTTTATTGTTGTTACAGCAAATTATTATTCGATAAATTGTTCCACGCTAAAGATTGATAAGAACTTGAAGGCAGCTGAATAGAATTTGTCATAACTAAGCTTAGTAGAAATTGGCAAACACCAAATGTACGGTGCATAGTTGATAACGTTTAATTAAATAACTGATAATGTAATGAAATGAAATTACTTGTCTTGTGACAAAGGAAATTTTCATTACTAAAATAATTTGGCTGCGATATTTTGTATAATTTTTACACAATAAGTCGTATGTATTTTACCTCAGAACTCTAGTGCTGTTTTTAATATATATATTTTTCTAATGGTTTGGTGGACTCTGAATCTGACTATAAAGAACCTTTGAAACAACAAATCAGGCTTTATTCAGCTTAAAATTGTCTTATCCATAAGCATAGTTCTGCAACAACCCATAACCACATCTAACTCCACTAGTCCGGTTGTAACATATTACTTTTATATACAAGCTAGCCTATAATATGTATAATTGTCTTGATAGAAAAATCATTTACCGTATTTGCGTATCGGCACCAGTTGTAGTGGTTCTCAACCGGGGTGGAATTCCTTTTAAAGGAGGAATTTCACGAGTTCAGGGGAGGATTTTCATTTTTCGATCCGGTTCAAATTTGGGAACGGTCATAAAGGAATCGCTTATAATCGATTATTGTTGTAATAAAATCTGTTGGTTTTACTATTTTATTTCTGTTTTTTTTTTTACTGTTACGCTTGTAGGAGCTGCAGAATAGCTGCAGAAACCCACAGACGTAAAGGAATTGAAAAGAGGTCTTAACACGAGTGGAGCTATGTGTACAAGTAATAATAATAATAATGTTATGGTTTTATTTATTGTCGCTCTACAACAGCTAAGGTCTTTTAGCGACAAGGCTCATGTTTAATTTTATATCAGGTTTTACGATGTTGTCACATTATTACCCAAGTTATCCTCACTGGGTAATACAAGAAAGAACACAATAGGTACCGTTTTTAAAGTCTTCGGTTTGACTCGACCTGGAATCGATCTCAGATCTACCAGCACTAGAGCCGAAGGCAAAACCACTCGGCCACTGAGCTGGTAAATGTGTACAAGTGACAAATCACTTGTGTAGTAGCTACCAAGTCCTGCTGCAATAATGACAAACCACTCGCAGCTACAGGGCGGCACGACGTAATCAAGCGCACGTGACTCGGTGCAATGCACCAGCACTCAGGCAATATTCACAACGCAAAACTAACGTTACTGAACTGTATCATTCCTCCCTTATACATTAACACTTAGCAATGGAAATTAGACATGGCATTCCACCATGCGTAGACCTACACGACACACCATCTCGTGTAAAAACATTACAGCTGAAGGAGGGTGATACTAACCAAGTATTCACAACTTAACATACACAACAATATATAGTGCTTATAACTGATCACTGTAATAATTGTAATATTACAATTAGGGTCAGAAGCACATACGACTAACAAACGTATTGGCTAAGCTTGATAGAAATCAGGTTTGCGTCTGTTTCGAACAGGATAGCGTCTCTGTGAGAGAGCTTTACTATGCCCAGAGTGTTCATTGGTATCAGTCGGTTTCGACTCTTTCTTTAGACTTGGTGCAACCTTACCCTATCTGTACTTGATTCCGAAAAGTCACTTTTACTTTCAGTATGAACGTCTTGAAACCTGGGTTGAAGTTGATTTATGTGTCTCCTCCAAATACCTCGTTCCGTTCTTGCTTTGTACAGGACACACCCCCGTCTTTTAATTACTGTACCTGGTAGCAACTTCGAACCAGGATGCATAGTTTCGAGCATGAACTACAGCAATGAACCTTTTTCATAGCATCGCTTGCTTTGAAATGTAGATCCGCCTATTGAATTACCTTTTTCGATTGACGAGAACAAGGACAATAACGTTTTCAGCTGGCGCCCATGAAGAACTTCGGCTAGAGTCTTCCAGTCGAGGCATGGGTGACGTGTGCTTCTGTACGTCGTAAGCACTAACAGATGAGCATCTTACTTGCTTACTTCTCCCTTGCAGTTTTGTCCATTGCCCTTTAAAAGGTTTGTACGAAGCGTTCCGTTTCGCCATTTGAAGCAGGATGGAACACTGGCGAAGTGATGTGATCTATTCCTAATTTTGGGCAGCACCTCTTGACTCCTCAGACGTAAACTGACTTCCGTTGTCAGAGCAATTATGTCTGGGGAGCCTTCCATCGTAAAGATCTGTTGTAGTGTGTTGATCGTTGCTTTAGAAGTTGCCTGTCCGATGTTCTGCATAGAAACATAAGGATATGTTGAGTGTGCATCAATGCTAATCATTCAAATTTTCCCTAAGAAGGGTCCAGCATAGGCGAGATGAATCCGCTGCCACGGCTGGTGTTTTCGGTCACGCTTGGTACTCTTTGTCTGGAGCTTTTGCGACAGCCTGCAAGGCCAGCATGACTTGACCATCTCTTCAATGCTTTTGTTCAACACAGGCCACCATACGTATCTGCTTGCCATCTGGTTAGTTCGGGTGATTCCCCAGTGACCTTCATGCAAGAGTTTTAAAACTTGTGCCTGCAAACATTGCGAAATTACTGCTCGCGGAAACTCGTCAGGTTGTGAAAGTAATACATCATTTTTTACCCACATATCGTTCGAGTCTTTATACGAAGCATAGTAACGTAGTTTATCATTGTCAGGTCATCTTTTAGGGATAGGCCAACCGTTCTGGATATAAGACAAAACTAATTTTAGGACCAAATTTGTAAAGCGTTTTTGTTTTAGTCGCGTTTGAAGCTAAGGGTAAATCGTCCATGGTTTCCTCTACAGAATACTAGCCTAAACCTTTGCATCCACTCGCTCCTCGTTTTCGTCAAATGTTTTGTCTACCCCCATAGGCAGTCTAGAGAGTCTATCTGCATTGCCATCCAAATTAGTTTGTTTGTACTGAATATCATATTGATATGCTATTCAAGTACCAACCCATCTTTTAAGACACTAAGCTGTTAGGACTGGTAGATTGATCAGGACAGGTAGACTAATGTCATTGCCATGCAGATTAGTTGGTTTGTACTGAATATCACATTGATATGCCATTAAAACAACAGCCAATCGTTGAAGACGCTAACCTGTTAGGACGGGTAGATTTTTTGTGAGAAAATCGAAAGTAGTAGTTGATGATCCGTAATTAAAGTAAACTTCCTACCGTACAGGCATTGGTGAAACTTCGTTACTCCATATAGATGATAGAGAACGCTTCTCGTTCAATTTGTGAGTAACTCTTCTGTGTTTCACTCAAAGATATATTGTTTGCGATCAGTAAACCATTCTGTTTAACCCTAGCAAAACAGCTACATATTACATTGATCTAACGTCTGCAAACGTTGAATCAATGTCATGTGCAGAACTGATTTCTTTTGCCTGAGTAACAACGCAAAGTCAACATTTGTTTTTGTTCGATCAGCTTTCTTATCTTCGCCTTCTCCCTGCATTGTGCCGTTCGTAAGGTAGATAGGGAGTCGGTGCTTTAGCAACAGAAAAGGGTCATTTGAAGTGACTGGATTATGAAAGTTTGTTGTGTTCAAATGCAATTTTTGTGTAACTGCATATTTACGTGTTTACAGGATTATACTGTACAGGAAAATAAATTAATCACTATTGAAAGCAGAATGAAGTCTAAAAACTATAAAAGTAATCACGCTTTAGAAATTTTGTCAATGTTGAACAATGACAGAATCAAAATGAAAAACTATTGTGATGTCACTTTAACTGCTGGATCTAATGACGTTGTTGGAAACAAATGTATCCTTGGAGTGTTCTCAACATTTTTCTCAAAAATGTTTTCAGTTGAAATGCGGGAAAAGTATGAAGGAAAAGGAAATGTCCAAGGAGTGACTGAAGAAACACTTGAAGCTGTTTTAAGCTTCATTTACACTTGTGACATCACAATCACAAGTGAGAATGTTTACAACTTAATACAAGCAGCTGATTACATGAAAATTCCTTACTTGAAGGAATTTTGTGTGGAATTTTTACTTGAAGAAGTTGATGTAACAAATTGTCTGCATATTCGATCATACTCAAAGATGTATAATCTTAACAAAGTTGTAAAAAGAGCAAATTTTGTGATTGCAAAAACTTTGAAAGTTTAACCGAGGGAAAAGTGTTCAACAAATTGAAATTCGAAGACTTCAAAGAAATATTGAATTGGAAGACAAACAAGTGACGTCTGAGGAAATTGTTTTCCATGGAATGATTGAATGGATCAAATATGACGTAGATGCACGTAAGCAACACTTGACTGAGCTTTTCAGTTTATTAAAACTTGAAAAATTATCTTTGAATTTCTTGAAGGATGTTGTCAGCCAAGAAGAACTGATCATGATTTCCAATAAATGCCTCAAAATGTGTTTTCAATCAACACTCTCTAGGATTTCACGTCAACAGAACAATCAAGCGATTGTTGAGCAACACAAAGCAGATGAACTTTTTATCATGTTTCATAAAAAGCAAGTATTGAAATATGATCTCATCAAAAAACAATTAAACAAGCTGCCCAACACATTGTTTGATTACACTTGCGGATCAGCTGTGTCTCACAAAAGGGAAGTATACATCATAAATGGAGACAACAACCAATAAAGTAAAAAGATTAGACTTGGGCGGCCAGGCATCAGGGTGGAAGGAATTAGTTTCTACAAATGTAAAAAGATGTGGTGGTGCTTCTGTTGTTTTCGATGATTGCATTTACAATTGTGGTGGACAAAAAGGATGGGATGCTCTACGATCTGGAGAATGTTATAACATTGGCGAGAACAGATGGAGCAGGATTGATGACTTGAATAAAGGACGTTTCAACTTTTCCTTGGTTTGTACTAGTGGAGGAGTATATGCAATTGGTGGTTGGAACAATGGTGACTTAAACTCAATTGAACATCACGATCCTCGCCAAGGTGGTTGGAATATTGTTCCTTCAATGAAATTTGCAAGGCAAGGTCTAGCAAGTGTTGTTCTCAATGATCAAATATATGCAATAGGAGGATACAACAACAATAACAAGAAGAGAGACCTCAAATCAGTCGAACGGTTTGATCCACGGAACCAAACCTGGTGCAATGTTTTAGAGATGAATCATGCAAGAACCCATCATGGAGCTTGTGTTTTGAATGGGAAAATATACGTTGCTGGAGGAAGATCAGATGCTGTGGAGGTTTATGATCCAGAGAAGAATGTTTGGAAAATTGAGATAAAAATCCCTGAATTTAAAAACGCTCAATTTGTTGTTGGCGTTTAGTTTTGTTTTAGGCCTATCGTATATGCTTTTCTCAATGTACAGGGTCATCAATAAATAGTTAATTTACGTTACAAATTGAAACAACTGTATTTATCAAATGGTAGACAATTTTTGAGTAATGTAGCGGACGTCGAGTGGTCTGAACATCCGCCCATACCTAGCTGCAGCTGCTACAACAACATCTCGGGTACTAGCGTGTAGTGGGGATAATCTTGAGAACAATACCTTGCTTCTTTTTTGCGAGTATAAGTTTATTGCAAAAGAAATGAAGGAATTTCCACGTCGGAACGTTGTAGCCAAATAATGCCCTGTATTCAAACAGAATGCAGCTGAATGCAAACAGAATGAGTTAAACTAATTCAGATCGTAAAAAACTACACTACAACCATAATTGAACTAACTCCGTGATTTCCAAGAAAGGAATCCGTTGCAAACTGACTGAGAAATTAAGGCCCCACACAACTGGCCGACAGAAACCATACTGAAAACTGACAAACTGACTATGTTTCATGCTGAACGATTGATTTAAAGAGGCTTATTGCTTCAAGCAACGCAGCAAGTGTCAAATGCGCAACGCTACAACAACGTAAAACTACGTATGTAAACCAAACCCTGATAAGTGGTGCAAATTCCGAGGAAACGCCCTAATTTTCAGCCAGCGTTTCAAATTCCTACCAAGCACAAATTTCACAATGGCAATTAAACTAAAGCAAACACAAAAAAAACCGCAGGCGCTACAGACACCCCGCAAGAAGGCAAACGGGGTGGCCGTTTGGCTTCTGATGAAGCTCTCTGCAGCAAGGACATGAAGCAGGAGAGGCGTGCCGCCTAGATCAATGGTTACGCGCCTGGCTCAAGATCACATGGCGCTGGTTTGACTCTCGGGTGTGCCCTTGAGCAACACATTTCTCGGCAACACCGCTTAACATTCGGAAAAGCTTCACTCTGCCAGTCTCGGTAACCGGCCATGTGACAAGAGCCTCTACAAGTATGCGAAACTACCAGGAATATCCTATCAAGGCTTTGTCAGTTCGAGGATAAAGGTTCAAAACCAAACCATCCAACCAAAATATTTGAAAGTAAACAATTTTTTAACTCATAAGTTTTTGCTACAACACTTTCTATAAACAGTTATGCAAATTTATTGTAGGTGGTAACAAGCAGCGCTGGCGCGATCTTGATCTTGAGGTCACTTGTTTGTGTGATCGTGATAAGCAATAAGATATATAGCCCCATGCAAATAATCAGAAACAATTGTGCACGTTTTCGTTTTATTTCTCCATTTTTCTCAATTCTGGTGATAAGCAAAAGAAACTAAAACTGTTGAATTTTTCTCCACGTGGTCAAAAATGAATCGTGTGACTTACAAAAAATGAGAGATCATCTGAAGGCAAGCGCGAGACTAATTTAGTTTCTCGCTCAAGCTTGTGGTGATCGAAGCCAAACGTCACAATACTGACACGTGAGATTATTCGTTTTCAAGATCATTTTGACTTCACAAGATACTTGAATAGAGCTTCCAATTGTCAGTTTAAGACAAAAGTTGCGCGTAGATGTAACGGTAACGCGCTTTACTATTGTAGCAATTGTGAGCTGACAGAGCAGTTGTGTTTTGTGTTAGAGTTCATTTTTAAATATCCACCCATCACTATAATACAATAATATACATTTTTGCTAATGGTTTGGTGGGCTCTTAATCTGGCTATAAAGAAGATATTTCAACAACTATGTTTAAAAAATTGTCAAACGATATTTGAACAATTTCAACGATATTGTTTACTTCTCTTTCATCTGTTTACTTCTCTTCCCCACATCTCTGCATTGTGTCATTTCTAAGGTATACAAGCAGTGAGTGCAGTAATTCCTTGAAAGGGTCGTTTGCTATGACTGGAATACGGCAAGATGCTCTCCTAGTTTTAGACTGCCTAAAGTTTTCATGTATATAATTAATATAAAGATTAACAGATTAACAATAACTTTCATGTAAGCGATTAATTACGAAAATACTTTCCATCAAGAGCCGGTAAAATATCGAACTGAAGTTTAAACATTTTGTGTTGCATTGATGAAGACCAAGTAATCGTTTTGTTGTCTCCTTGACGGAAGAGCTAAGATTGATTGCAACAAAAGTAGGTGTAATAATATGCCAATAAACGACTTCACTTTGACGCCATTGATAAAGGCGGATTGATGAATGCAGCAGCATCACAAGAAGGCGCCAAATCCTTTTAACAAAACCATAATGTTTGCAATCGGTCAAACAATCAGCATTTTATCTGCCAGCAAAACTGCTACATGTTACATTGATTCAATGTCTGTAGACGCTGAATCAATGTCATATAAATAACTGATTTTCTGCCTGTGTGACAACGCAAAGTGAACAATTGTATTGTTTAAATATTTACTTATCTTCACCTTATCCCTGCATTGTCCTGTTGGTAAGGTAGACAAGCAGTTAGTGCTGTAGCTACATGGAAGGATCATTTGCATTGACTAAGATATGAAAGTTTGTTGTGTTCAAACCCAACTTTTGTGTAACTGCATGTTTACATATTCGCAGGATTATAAAGGAAAATAAACCAGTTCATATTGGAAGCAGAATGAGGTCGAAACTTTATAAAAGTAATCACGCTTTAGAAATTTTGTCAATGTTGAACAATGACAGAATCAAAATGAAAAACTATTGTGATGTCACTTTAACTGCTGGATCTAATGACTTCGCTGGACACAAATGTATTCTTGGAGTGTTTTCAACATTTTTCTCTAAAATGTTTTCAGTGGAAATGAAGGAAAAGTATGAAGGAAAAGGAAATGTCCAAGGAATAACTGAAGAAACACTTGAAGCTGTTATAAGCTTCATTTACACTTGTGACATCACAATCACAAGTGAGAATGTGTACAACTTAATACAAGCAGCTGATTACATGGAAATTCCTTACTTGAAGGAATTCTGTGTGGAGTTTTTACTTGAGGAGATTGATGCAACAAACTGTCTATATATTCGATCATACTCAAAGTTGTATAATCTTGACAAGCTTGTAGCAGAAGCAAATTTTGTGATTGCACAAAATTTTGAAAGTCTAGTCAAGGGAAAACTGTTCAACAAACTGAAATTCGAAGATTTCAAAGAAATATTTGAATTGAAAGATAAACAGGTTACGTCTGGGGAAATTGTTTTCCATGGAATGATGGAATGGATCAAACATGACGTCGATGCACGTCAGAAACACTTGACTGAGCTTTTCAGTTTATTGAAACTTGAAAAATTATCTTTGAATTTCTTGAAAGATGTTGTCAGCCAAGAAGAATTGATCATGAATTCGAAAGAATGCCTCAAAATGTGTTTTCTATCAACACTTGGTAGGATTTCAGTTCAACAAAACAATCAAACTATTATTGAGCAACAAAAAGCAGATAAACATTTTATCATGGTGGTCACAGCGGTAAACCATAATCTCTTCGTGGGAAAATTGTAACATAAGATTCCCAAATCCGTTCGTCTGTATATAATGACCGAAGAAACACACACTTGAACTTCTTTTCAAACAGTGTATTTCTGTAAAATTAGCCCGCGGCTATCGAAATGGGTATGCAATGCCTACACCTCTAAAACTGTCACTACGATACAGATTACTTGGATAAAAGACGGAGAATTTGTCCAGCTAGCAAGCACCAAATAAACCAGTTAAATGTGCGACCGACTTCCAACAAACAACTTCGAGAATGAATCAGAAAAGTTTGTGATAACTCAAAGGCACGAGAGCAGTTCGTGACGCAATATTTCATGTCCAAACAGGTCTCAAACTGAAACAGGTTTAAACCGGTCTGACACGAGTCTTACGGACGATGGTGCAATTTTGGCTCATGTTTTAGGAATTTCCATGACGTAATATTCAGTAGACCCGAACGGTTTCTACATGACGTTTGACCAGGCGAACAACCGTCTGTAACATAGCGGCCCCTAGTTATGACAGTCTGACATGGCATAACTAAAAAAGAATTGACGACAATTGTGAGCCAATGAATAAAAACACATGATACACAAATTGTTTGAATCACTCACGTTTAAGTTAATACGCAAATACAAAGGGCATGCAAAGAATGAACAGCAATAAGAATAAACACGACGATACATGAAATTGGTACCATAGGTAGTAGGTACACGCAAAAAATGACGCTATATACCATGGTTGCGATAATAACCGACTGTTCTGGGCTCAGACAAGTGTCGGCCACCGCAGACAAAACCAGGCTCAAACCCTAACACTTAGGTGGTCTTTACAGGGGCGAGGCACGAAATATCCCTCAACACACAGTCTACTTTCACTTTCCCCGTACTCTCATCATAGTTGCAGACGGCAACTTTAGCTCTACGAACCACAGGCTTCCCTTTCCTAATTTGTGGAACTACCTCATGCACCCTCCCAAGTTGATACTTCCCACGTTTACCAATGTCCTGGAGAGAACCTACCACTACAAGTTGACCAGGCTCCAAATTCTCGGCCATTTTTAGCCATTTTTTCCGGCCCTGAAGACCTGGCAAGTAAAAATCGATCCATTTACTCCAAAACTGATGAGAAAGTGACAAATTGAACCGATAATCCCTTCTTAATTGGTCACGATCATGTGGTTGCCCAACAGCACAGTATGGGTCTAAGTATGGGGTCAAAAGTGAGGCAGGGGTGATGACAGTAAAATCCCTAGGGTCGTCACTCAAAGGTACCAAAGGGCGTTCGTTCACGATCCGAACGGCACTGCCTGTGGACGTAAGCAGTTCAATAAAATTGGGCTTACGACTTGAAGAGTCCAAAATGTGAAAAAATGCGATTTTAAATTGTTTAACCATTGCCTCCCAGGCGCCACCTTGCGCCGAAGCATCACTAAACCCATGCAATTGATATGAAACAATATCATCCGGACTGCACACACCAGAGTTTGCAAAATACCATCTCGGTAACGAAAAATCCTTAAGCAGGTCCAAAGAGCGAAGCCACGACTCCCACTCTTTAACAAAGCTATCAGGGACCTCGGTGTCCCAATCAAACTTGTCTATCGCCAATTGCTGAAGTATAAGGCGTGCTTTTAGAAAAAATAGCGCTCCAAAGCCTAGCGGATCAAAATTTTGTCCAAGCTGACTGAACATACTTCGGCGCGTGTGTTTAGCTAAGGGCTTTAAGGAACATGCGATACGCATCTTGTCAGACTCGGTTTGCCACACACAACCCAATGTCTTCGCTGATGGCAAAGTCATATTTTCAGTCTGAAAGTCAATGTCACGAATCAAAGGTGAAAGCATCTCATTATCCAAATTTGACAAGACAATCATAGCCTCCTTGTTAGCACTCCACTTACCAAGTTTAAACCCACGGCTATCAAACAAAGCAATTGATTCATGAGTGATTTGCTGAGCTTCCTCTAAGCTATCAGCCGAAAATATAAAATCATCCATGTACATATTATTTGCAATATTGCAGAGAGTCAATTCACCAGCATTGCTGGGATTCTGCTCGATCATTTTCTTTATAGCCAAGCAAGCGATATACGGGCTACTCTTTATTCCCCAAGGGTGTACACAAAAACGAAATGGTACCATCCTACCATTTTCAAGGTCATCATCTTCAAACCACAATATGCGAAACAAATCCCTTTGCGACTCAGGTAACTTTATTTGAAAGAAGCATTTAGTCACATCAGCCATGAGACCAAATCTACCAAGCCGAAATCTAGCCAAGACATCTACCAGAGGGTTTAACAAGTCAGGACCCGAAAACATTATATCATTAACACAAGTTCCTCGAAATTCAGACTTGCCATCGTAAACAATGCGCTTTTTTAATTGTGACGTAACAAAGTATGGTAAATACCATTCAAATCCCTTGACATTTCCTGCTTCACCAGTACGCTCAATATAGCCATTTGATTTAAGATCTTTCATGGTGTCAGTAAGGAAATCACGAAGTTCAGGTTGTTTTAAAGCTTTCTTCCTTAAAGCAGCAACTCTATCTGACGCCAACACAAAATTGTTAGGTAGATCAATATCTTCCTTCAACGGAACAGGTATCTCAAATCGACCATCTTTCAACTCAATATTCGGTTCAACAAGTTCTCTAGCCAACTTATCATTGCGAGACAATTCACAGGTTTCATTTTGCAACGTCAAATCCTGAATGACTTTATTCAGGTCTGCTATTTCCATATCACGAGACTCAATTTTACGCTGAAAGCCAGAGATGACATCCGACTCTGAAGACGTCTGCACTCTGCACACTTTAGCAACGCTTTCCTCTAAGGGTGACTTACCACCACAAGCCAACCAACCGAGAGGAGTGAGTAAAGCATGCGGTTCACTACGATTTTCACTAACACGTTCTTCTTTTGCCCACATCAAATAAGCGTTGTCGTTGCCAATCAGTACATCTACAGTACTACAATCATTCAAATGAAACATATTCACGTCATGAAAATGACGGAAACCATTTAAATCTTGTTTATGCGGTAAAGTTTTAACATCATCAGCCCAAGCTGGGTTAACCACCGAAGTTATATCACAAAACAGTTCATCTGTCTCTAACGACTGGATGTTGAGTTTGACAAGGTCAGCACAAGTAGCTTTCTGACCAGCCAGGGTATCCATTTTAAACGACGCTTTATCGTACGGTTTAAGATCAAGTTCACACACCAAGTCACTCGAAACAAACGTCAACTGCGAACCAGGATCATGCTGACAATACACCAACTTCGATTTGCCAGTCATTGGATTCAAAACACGAGCAGCAGTAACGCGGTTAAAGGCTGCTTTAACATTTCCAATCTTAACATTACGCACAGGAACTCTGGCACGAGCATCATCTTTCCCAACCGAATCCAGAGAATCACGTGACGTCACATAAAAATCATGCAGAAGAAAATAGTGTTTCCTATCGTTGTTAGGCCCACACTTACGACAGTTATTTGCATGAACGCAATCCCTAACCATATGCTGGCGCAAACAATTCAAGCATTTGCCAGCTTTCACAATGACATCTCTCCGATCTTTAGGTGTCAAGCGCAAAAATTCTTTACAATTAGACAAAAAATGATATTTAACTTGACCACGTGACGAACAACAAATGCATGCCGGTAATTTTTTACGTCTGGCTTCACCACCGCGCGGTGCGCCAACAACAGTCGAGTACTGCGAACTCCCTGACATCACATCATCGTGGGGTTTTACGGACGTCTGCCTAACCGGACATGAAGGCAATTTTCCTTTGCCAAACTTTTTAAATTGCTGCGACTCACCAGAATCGCCCATTAGCATAATGCTAAAATAGGTCGACTTACGCGTTTCCTCTCGTACAACAAAATCGAACAAACTCTGAAAAGTAGGCTCATCAGTGCCACCATACTGATCACCTAAAAAGTCAAGATAACGCTGCTTAGCGTCAAACGGGAGTCGCTTAGCCAAATCCAAAACAAAACGTCCTTCCAATTTGTCACGCTGACCATAAGCTTGCGCGTAAAGCAAACACTGCGATAATTCATCTTTAAACTCTTTCAGATCACTGGAAGAGGTCGAAGTCAATTTGCTACCATAGCGATACTTTCTAATTTCCGGTTCTGCAAAAAGACCTCCACGAACCCCAAAACGCTGGGACAAGCGAGCTAACGACATTTCTATCCTGTCTTCCTCTGACAAGCCAGGGGTGTCAGAAACCAAATTAGCAATCGTTTGCGCAGCTGTTCTAACACAAGCTGCTTGTAACAAAGTCAAACAAGTCCCCTTAAAGGGCGAAGCTGCCATTAAGGCCGTAACACGATTTTTAAAGAAGATAAATGGCATATTATTACCATCGTAACCAATCAAGGCCGCCTTATCGAAAAACGTCCTACTATTTTGGTATTCAAAAAAGCAATCCTGCTGTTGAGAACTCGATTTAGCGGGAGAAGACAAGCTATATCCCTTAAGGGGCTGAGTGGGCTCAGTCACATGCACAGCCCGATCAGACGCGATACGCCTCTCACAACCACCCAAATTACGTGTAGCTGGGCGATCAAAACCTAGCGGCGCAGAGGACTGTGAAGGGGGCAAAGCATTACTACTAATGGCGGCCCCGTGACCTGTACGCTCTGGGGGAGGAGTTCGGTTGTAATTCGCAGACCTTGGCTCTACAGCATTCGGAAGACCCTTAGCCGCGGCCCCGAGACCTCCTGAAACAGCTGGAAAACGTGTGGATTGCCCTGGTCCACTCACAGGTTGAACGGGTGTTTAGAAAAGGTTATGTAAATTAAACTGCGATTGATGTTCATTTCTGGAATGCCTAGAAGAGCCCTTCTTAGAGCTACGCCGAGAGCCCACCTCTGATCGATATTCAGCTAAAACTACCTCTTTACGTTGTTCAGCCCTCAACTGAGCGTCTTTGAGTGCGAACTCAGCAGCTCTCGCTTCGGCTCTCGCGGCGGCCTCAGCTGCTCTCGCTTCGGCCTCAGCTCTCGCGGCAGCCTCAGCTCGAATGGCCTCAGCAGCTCTCGCTTCGGCCTCAGCTCTCGCGGCAGCCTCAGCAGCTCTCACGGCAGCCTCAGCTCGTATGGCCTCAGCTCTCGCGATGGCCTCAGCAGCTCTTGCTTCGGCCTCAGCTTGGATCTGGAGCTCCTCCCGTCTTAGCTGTAGGTTAATTTGTGCAACTATCCGAGACGAACTCTTAGACATCCTAGTGCTTACATTTGAGGCGCTATCCTCAGGATGTATGTCAGCATCCAACATATCTGAGAACTCACTTTCTTTTTGTTCAAAGTTATTTTTTAACGAGTTAAATTCGGGATCTACCCCATCACAAAGTTCTGCCAAGATTGCAGAGTTAAAGATTGTAGTCAAAAGAGCATGGAAATGCCGTAATTCCTCTTCTAAAGTAGATAAGTTAGATCGAAAAATTAACAGTTCCTGCTTGTTGTGTGCGACGCGAACACAACAGGTGCGGTAGTTAATTGCGCCGGTGACGTCACGATTTTCCTAATCCACCCGGCAGGACTGAGCAACTGTTAAAGCACGCCAACTTGAAGAAATCACTCGGTTTCCAATGACTGCTTCGCAGCAATGAAGTTTATACGGTTTTTCTGTCAAGAAATAACACAACATAAGACACTAGTCACAATTCAGCAAGCACAACAGTCGAACTGATAAACGTACCAAATTTGTTGACAAACAGTTCTCAATCCACTGTACGGTACACAAGTTCCACAGGTTGGCCAATGACGCACTGAATAAATAAATTCGCGATGTTACCTTACACAATTATTACGTAGGCTACCGTACCGTACAACCATAACGCTAGGTCAATAATCATTAAAAAACAAAGAAACGTGGCAATTCACTTGGCCTAGTTAAGATCGGTTTACGAGAATTAATTTCCATTAGGCTGACAAATTATTGGTCAATAATTCAGTAGTAAACATAAATCCACAATTCACGACACAAATCAATCAATCATACAATTCAGAATAATGAACGTACCGGTAGTATGACCGGATCAGTAATGCCAAATGATGCACTTGTACGCGAAGGATTATATAGTGATTGACTCTGCAATATTTAAGTTTGAAGTATTAGCCTAACAACAATTTACGCACATCAGAGATACGTTACGTTTGTTTACGGTAGACAGTCAACATTCAGCTACAAAAAACATTATTGCATCACAAGTACGCTCACCAGTAAGTTGAACTTTGAGATAGCAAGCTGCAAATATGGAATTCAGCCTACACGCAAATAAGTATTACCATAGCAGTTGTCAAACTTAAGTCCTGTAGAAGTACATAACAGAGAAGCAGCTAACAAAGCATAAACATCAATCAATCAACTTTCAGTCACAAACTACAGTAACTAACAAGTTCGGCTAGCTGGCAAACTAGCAGCAAAAACGAAAACGTCTCGAAAGTTCCATAGACAATCTCGTGGTGAGTGTTGCCATTTGCAAAGAGCGATAACATAACAATGAAGGGGAAACGACGCTAGGTGGCGAATACACAAATTAACGGGAGTAATGCGGTAAAACGAAAGGCAGGCCTATCAAGGACCTGTTGAAAATCTAACACTCCCGGGCCAAAGAAGGGCCAAACTGGCTCGTTCTTTTCATGAATAAAAGTTTTTCAACAGTCTATTGTCATGTAACAGTTCAGTCTCTTCCTCATCGCTCTGATCTTCCAGCAAAATCTCAACGGTGTCTATTGGTGTCTCATCTTCATCTGGATCATCTTCTTCTCTTTGGACAATTACACAAAGTTTGGATATTGGTCTCTTCAGAGATCCGGTTGCAGTCTTCACTTCTACGGAACGAACAACGCCGTGACGATCAGGAAATGTTTCAATTACTCTGCCTAGTGGCCATCGTTGTCTGGGAGCAGAGTCATCAATCAAAAGGACGATATCTCCTCTTCGGATATTCTCCTTTCTGTGAAGCCACTTTGCTCTTGACATCACAGATCGTGGGTATTCCTAAACCCACTGCTTCCAAAAGGTGTCTGCCAGAAACTGCACATGGCGGTATCGATCACTTGGTCGGTAGCCATCTCTGTCGCAGCTTAACATTGGCGGTAAATTCGCTGAAGAATTCAACTTCAACAAGTGGTTAGGTGTCAGGGGTAAGTCGCCATCAACTTCCAGTTTCACATCGGTGAGTGGTCTTGAATTGACGATGTCTTCCACTTCAAAAAGTAACGTGTGCAATGTGTCATCATCGAGTGGTTGTTTTGGTAAGATGTTCATAAGAATTTGACGTACTGTGCGAATCATTCTCTCCCAGGCTCCACCCATATGGCTGGCTGTTGGGGGGTTGAATGACCATTCTATTCCTTGTTGTCGAAGGCTCTGGTGGATCTGGTTCTGATTCCACTCATCGATGGCTTGCTTCAAGATTCTTTCACAACCCACAAAGTTGGTTCCATTGTCAGAGAAGATTTTCTTGATGGGGCCTCTGCGAGCTATGAAGCGCCGCAAGGCATTTATGAATGCGCCAGTTGTCAGGTCTGGTGCCACCTCCAAGTGAATGGCTCTAGTTGTGAGACATGTGAAAAGGCAGCCGTATCTCTTAATGTCACTTCGTCTGTTTCGGACATTCAGCGGCCCAAAAAAGTCAACGCCAGTCTGTGAGAATGGTGGCTGTGACATTTGTAACCTTGCTTCTGGCAGTTCTGCCATGAGCTGTTGTCTAGGTTTTGCGGTCCTTCGCCGGCAAGGCAGGCATCTTGCAAGTACCCTTTTAACCGCAACTTTGGCATTAACTATCCAGTATTTTCGGTTAATATTGTTCAGTGTATGGCTTTCACCCATGTGCTTCGATTTGTTGGTATGACAATGTTCAATTATCAAGTCCGTTAAGTGGCGCTCTGGAGCTATGATAGCAGGATGTCGCGTTTCGAACGGTAAGTCGGATCTGTCGATTCTTCCGCCAACACGTAGAACATCTTTCATTAGGACAGGGCTGAGTTTTTCGAGTGGGATCCTCTTGGCTTTGGGCATGTTTGGATGTTTTCCTTTGGATAGAGATTTGATCCAGGCTGGAAAACTCTGACGTTGCTCGTATTTGATTAACTCAATTTCTGCCTCATCAAGTTCTGGCTCACTGATTGGTCCTTTCAGTGTAATCTGGGTTTCGTTCTTCATGCGCATCAGTAAGTACGATTTGAATCTCAGGAACCAGGCTACTGATAGTTTCAGTCGGCGCAGAGATGAGAAGTAGGAGATTAGCCTGTTTGTTCCTTGGCTTTCAGTTGTAGAAATGGTAAAGGTTTCGATTTTCCTCTTTGGTTTGTAAGCAGCAAAGATATCTTCAAATTGTGGTTTCTGAGCAGTTTGATTGGGCCATTCTTCTGGAGGTTTCCTCAGAAAATCTGGACCATTGAGCCACATCCCAGAATGCATCAAGGCTTTGGCCGTCATGCCCCTTGATGCTTGGTCAGCAGGGTTCTGCTTCGTGTCACGGACAAGAAAATTTGAAATGTCGGATTCAGCATCGAAATTATCTAAGCCTGTCTCCTTTGGTCGAGTACCTCTAAGCAACCAGCCTAAGGGCGTCCTGACTGCATCAGGTCCTTGCTTCGGGTTAGGTGCAAAGCGGCTTTCAATGCATCGGTGGGAGACAGCATGATCATTTCCGATCAACAGTGTAACTGTACCATGGTCCAGTTGCTTCAAGTCAATGCCTTGGAGGTGCTTGTGCGTTTGCAGATACTCCGGAGAAGGCGCTGGAGTTGGCTTGGTAGGTATCTTGTCAACGACGATCACATCTGTCAGTTCTTGCACTTCGCCGCCAACTACTGGTAGAACTTTCAACGATACAGTTGAAGAATTAAAGGAATATGGTCCACTCGAAGACAGTGTTTGCACCTGGAAGTCACCAGATGGCTCAGGTTTCAGTTCAAGCATCTCTACAAGTTTTTGTTCACAAAAGGTGCGGTTTGAACCAGAATCTAGGAGAGCATAAGTATGTATTACCTTTCCTTCTCCTGTCACACGTACGGGAACGATGTCCAAGTAAGTTGCCGAGTTGCTTGTTCTGGAATGGAAGGTTTCTACAACTTTATTTGTGTTCCTTTCTGATGGTCTTCTTACGGGATCATCTGGCTGGCTATCATTTCTTCTATTAGCAATGGGATTAGGGTGTCGTCTCTGGATTTGTTCTCCAGTTGTGACCAGATACCGATGTAAAAGAGAATGATGTGATGAGCTTCCGCATTCAGTGCATTTACCTCGGCTTCTGCAGTCGGCACGTATGTGATCTGGTCCAAGACAGTTTAAGCACAATTTGTTGTTCCTTGCAAATTGCTCACGTTCAGTGACGGATTTGGCTTTGAACTCTTTGCAGTGTTGCAAATAATGTGTACTATCGCACAGGATACATTGTATGAGTCGCTTGTTGCCAATTCGGAGCTGTCCGGATCGTTCAGTAGGTTTTGTCACTACGTTAAACAGTGAAGCCTTTTGTTTCCCTTTGGTGTCAGGCTTGTTAAGTTTGTCGACATTTGATGAAAAAAGTTTCACGCCATAGATTGAATTGGCAATCCTAGATTCGTTCGTTATGAAGTCAGCAAAATGTTGGAATCCAGCCACTTTTCCAGTGTCGTCATTGATTTTCAGAGCTTCAATTACCCACTTTTCTTTCAGAGACGCTGGCAGCTTATTTGCAAGGCAGGTGATAAACTGCACGGTATCCAAGTTCGAAGCTTCGGTGTTTGAGCTCAATGATGAACAACATCTTTTCAACAGGACGGACAACTTCTCCAATTGTTCGGGTTCGTGGTGAGAAATTCTGGTAACAGCTCTCAAGCGTTCCTCGCAAGCATGCGCAATAACGTGTGGTTGGCCATACCTCCGTTTTAATTCTTCCCACGCTTCATCATAGCAGTTGTGACCTTCGCTGCTGTCGGCAAGGTGCCTTATTTGTTCACAGACTGCATCACAGCAGTGCTGCATGAGGTAAGACATCTTCCTGTCGGGTGTCAACCAATCAGAAATATGGGACTTAAAACGGTGCCAGAAAGCCCAGAAATCGAGTGGGTCACCAAAGAATTTCTTAACATCTGGTTTAGGTAGAAGTCGTTCTGAAAGATCAGGTTGTCGGCTAGTATAATAACAAGGGTAATTTACCTTTTGGTCTGGCATTCTTGCAGATGTTGCAGTTGGTTCTTGTTTGTGCCGCTCATCATCGTGACGCAGAGGTTCCAGGTGTGTGTCTTTGTGAGTGAAGGTTTGCTGTGGCAATCGTACGGGTGTCATTGATCCAATATTGATAACCGAAGAAGAATCATCTTGCCAGAGTGCGGCTTCAGTTTCGGCAGCTTTAATTTGACGCAGGTCTTCAGCTTCGGCTCTCTCACGTTCAAAGCGAGCTTTATCCTGCTCCAACCGAGCTTTATCCTGTTCCAACTGAGCGAACAAGCGAGCTTTATCCTGTTCCATCTGAGCTTTCTCCTGTTCCATGCGAGCGAACAAGCGAGCTTTATCCTGTTCCATCTGAGCTTTCTCCTGTTTCATGCGAACTAGTTCTTCTTCCTCTCGTCGCCTGGCATCATTCTGTTCTTTTGTCAAACGAGCTAGTTCCAATTTGGCATGTGCTTCACGTTGACGCAAACTGTACGTTGTACTCGATGACCGAATGCTTCCGGATTTGGAGCGGTGAGAATGGGTACGCAAGGACGAGTGATGTGAACGTAGTGGAGGAGTTTTAGTGTCTGTCCTCTCGCATTCCGTGAACCACTGTTTGGCTCTATCAGCAAATTCTTCTTTACCTTGAATGTAATCCCGTTTGGTTGAAAGACCTCCTGGAATTTGTTCATTGTCAGGGACATCGACACAAAGCGCCATTAAAGAAGCATAATTTTTATCAATTTCTAACAGGATAATCTGTACTTCTGTGAGGTTTTCACGTTTGCTCATCAGCTGTTCACCACGCTTGTAGCTGTCTCTCAAAGTAACAGCTGCTTGTTGAATAGCTTCGGCTTTGGAATCCATAACTGTGTATGCAAATCCGCTTCGTAACAGCATAAGCTAACTTCAGCAAATGAGAGATGTCACGTGACACTGATGGGAACTTGGTAAGTAAACGCAAATTTGATCGTCAGGTTGGTGAAGATCAGCAGTTCGGTACAATTGACGAAATCAGCTTCAGTTCAAAGATGGTTAAGCTTTGATGTCAAATTTGAAAAACGATGTTGTGTGCGACGCGAACACAACAGGTGCGGTAGTTAATTGCGCCGGTGACGTCACGATTTTCCTAATCCACCCGGCAGGACTGAGCAACTGTTAAAGCACGCCAACTTGAAGAAATCACTCGGTTTCCAATGACTGCTTCGCAGCAATGAAGTTTATACGGTTTTTCTGTCAAGAAATAACACAACATAAGACACTAGTCACAATTCAGCAAGCACAACAGTCGAACTGATAAACGTACCAAATTTGTTGACAAACAGTTCTCAATCCACTGTACGGTACACAAGTTCCACAGGTTGGCCAATGACGCACTGAATAAATAAATTCGCGATGTTACCTTACACAATTATTACGTAGGCTACCGTACCGTACAACCATAACGCTAGGTCAATAATCATTAAAAAACAAAGAAACGTGGCAATTCACTTGGCCTAGTTAAGATCGGTTTACGAGAATTAATTTCCATTAGGCTGACAAATTATTGGTCAATAATTCAGTAGTAAACATAAATTCACAATTCACGACACAAATCAATCAATCATACAATTCAGAATAATGAACGTACCGGTAGTATGACCGGATCAGTAATGCCAAATGATGCACTTGTACGCGAAGGATTATATAGTGATTGACTCTGCAATATTTAAGTTTGAAGTATTAGCCTAACAACAATTTACGCACATCAGAGATACGTTACGTTTGTTTACGGTAGACAGTCAACATTCAGCTACAAAAAACATTATTACATCACAAGTACGCTCACCAGTAAGTTGAACTTTGAGATAGCAAGCTGCAAATATGGAATTCAGCCTACACGCAAATAAGTATTACCATAGCAGTTGTCAAACTTAAGTCCTGTAGAAGTACATAACAGAGAAGCAGCTAACAAAGCATAAACATCAATCAATCAACTTTCAGTCACAAACTACAGTAACTAACAAGTTCGGCTAGCTGGCAAACTAGCAGCAAAAACGAAAACGTCTCGAAAGTTCCATAGACAATCTCGTGGTGAGTGTTGCCATTTGCAAAGAGCGATAACATAACAATGAAGGGGAAACGACGCTAGGTGGCGAATACACAAATTAACGGGAGTAATGCGGTAAAACGAAAGGCAGGCCTATCAAGGACCTGTTGAAAATCTAACACTCCCGGGCCAAAGAAGGGCCAAACTGGCTCGTTCTTTTCATGAATAAAAGTTTTTCAACAGTCTATTGTCATGTAACAGTTCAGTCTCTTCCTCATCGCTCTGATCTTCCAGCAAAATCTCAACGGTGTCTATTGGTGTCTCATCTTCATCTGGATCATCTTCTTCTCTTTGGACAATTACACAAAGTTTGGATATTGGTCTCTTCAGAGATCCGGTTGCAGTCTTCACTTCTACGGAACGAACAACGCCGTGACGATCAGGAAATGTTTCAATTACTCTGCCTAGTGGCCATCGTTGTCTGGGAGCAGAGTCATCAATCAAAAGGACGATATCTCCTCTTCGGATATTCTCCTTTCTGTGAAGCCACTTTGCTCTTGACATCACAGATCGTGGGTATTCCTAAACCCACTGCTTCCAAAAGGTGTCTGCCAGAAACTGCACATGGCGGTATCGATCACTTGGTCGGTAGCCATCTCTGTCGCAGCTTAACATTGGCGGTAAATTCGCTGAAGAATTCAACTTCAACAAGTGGTTAGGTGTCAGGGGTAAGTCGCCATCAACTTCCAGTTTCACATCGGTGAGTGGTCTTGAATTGACGATGTCTTCCACTTCAAAAAGTAACGTGTGCAATGTGTCATCATCGAGTGGTTGTTTTGGTAAGATGTTCATAAGAATTTGACGTACTGTGCGAATCATTCTCTCCCAGGCTCCACCCATATGGCTGGCTGTTGGGGGGTTGAATGACCATTCTATTCCTTGTTGTCGAAGGCTCTGGTGGATCTGGTTCTGATTCCACTCATCGATGGCTTGCTTCAAGATTCTTTCACAACCCACAAAGTTGGTTCCATTGTCAGAGAAGATTTTCTTGATGGGGCCTCTGCGAGCTATGAAGCGCCGCAAGGCATTTATGAATGCGCCAGTTGTCAGGTCTGGTGCCACCTCCAAGTGAATGGCTCTAGTTGTGAGACATGTGAAAAGGCAGCCGTATCTCTTAATGTCACTTCGTCTGTTTCGGACATTCAGCGGCCCAAAAAAGTCAACGCCAGTCTGTGAGAATGGTGGCTGTGACATTTGTAACCTTGCTTCTGGCAGTTCTGCCATGAGCTGTTGTCTAGGTTTTGCGGTCCTTCGCCGGCAAGGCAGGCATCTTGCAAGTACCCTTTTAACCGCAACTTTGGCATTAACTATCCAGTATTTTCGGTTAATATTGTTCAGTGTATGGCTTTCACCCATGTGCTTCGATTCGTTGGTATGACAATGTTCAATTATCAAGTCCGTTAAGTGGCGCTCTGGAGCTATGATAGCAGGATGTCGCGTTTCGAACGGTAAGTCGGATCTGTCGATTCTTCCGCCAACACGTAGAACATCTTTCATTAGGACAGGGCTGAGTTTTTCGAGTGGGATCCTCTTGGCTTTGGGCATGTTTGGATGTTTTCCTTTGGATAGAGATTTGATCCAGGCTGGAAAACTCTGACGTTGCTCGTATTTGATTAACTCAATTTCTGCCTCATCAAGTTCTGGCTCACTGATTGGTCCTTTCAGTGTAATCTGGGTTTCGTTCTTCATGCGCATCAGTAAGTACGATTTGAATCTCAGGAACCAGGCTACTGATAGTTTCAGTCGGCGCAGAGATGAGAAGTAGGAGATTAGCCTGTTTGTTCCTTGGCTTTCAGTTGTAGAAATGGTAAAGGTTTCGATTTTCCTCTTTGGTTTGTAAGCAGCAAAGATATCTTCAAATTGTGGTTTCTGAGCAGTTTGATTGGGCCATTCTTCTGGAGGTTTCCTCAGAAAATCTGGACCATTGAGCCACATCCCAGAATGCATCAAGGCTTTGGCCGTCATGCCCCTTGATGCTTGGTCAGCAGGGTTCTGCTTCGTGTCACGGACAAGAAAATTTGAAATGTCGGATTCAGCATCGAAATTATCTAAGCCTGTCTCCTTTGGTCGAGTACCTCTAAGCAACCAGCCTAAGGGCGTCCTGACTGCATCAGGTCCTTGCTTCGGGTTAGGTGCAAAGCGGCTTTCAATGCATCGGTGGGAGACAGCATGATCATTTCCGATCAACAGTGTAACTGTACCATGGTCCAGTTGCTTCAAGTCAATGCCTTGGAGGTGCTTGTGCGTTTGCAGATACTCCGGAGAAGGCGCTGGAGTTGGCTTGGTAGGTATCTTGTCAACGACGATCACATCTGTCAGTTCTTGCACTTCGCCGCCAACTACTGGTAGAACTTTCAACGATACAGTTGAAGAATTAAAGGAATATGGTCCACTCGAAGACAGTGTTTGCACCTGGAAGTCACCAGATGGCTCAGGTTTCAGTTCAAGCATCTCTACAAGTTTTTGTTCACAAAAGGTGCGGTTTGAACCAGAATCTAGGAGAGCATAAGTATGTATTACCTTTCCTTCTCCTGTCACACGTACGGGAACGATGTCCAAGTAAGTTGCCGAGTTGCTTGTTCTGGAATGGAAGATTTCTACAACTTTATTTGTGTTCCTTTCTGATGGTCTTCTTACGGGATCATCTGGCTGGCTATCATTTCTTCTATTAGCAATGGGATTAGGGTGTCGTCTCTGGATTTGTTCTCCAGTTGTGACCAGATACCGATGTAAAAGAGAATGATGTGATGAGCTTCCGCATTCAGTGCATTTACCTCGGCTTCTGCAGTCGGCACGTATGTGATCTGGTCCAAGACAGTTTAAGCACAATTTGTTGTTCCTTACAAATTGCTCACGTTCAGTGACGGATTGGCTTTGAACTCTTTGCAGTGTTGCAAATAATGTGTACTATCGCACAGGATACATTGTATGAGTCGCTTGTTGCCAATTCGGAGCTGTCCGGATCGTTCAGTAGGTTTTGTCACTACGTTAAACAGTGAAGCCTTTTGTTTCCCTTTGGTGTCAGGCTTGTTAAGTTTGTCGACATTTGATGAAAAAAGTTTCACGCCATAGATTGAATTGGCAATCCTAGATTCGTTCGTTATGAAGTCAGCAAAATGTTGGAATCCAGCCACTTTTCCAGTGTCGTCATTGATTTTCAGAGCTTCAATTACCCACTTTTCTTTCAGAGACGCTGGCAGCTTATTTGCAAGGCAGGTGATAAACTGCACGGTATCCAAGTTCGAAGCTTCGGTGTTTGAGCTCAATGATGAACAACATCTTTTCAACAGGACGGACAACTTCTCCAATTGTTCGGGTTCGTGGTGAGAAATTCTGGTAACAGCTCTCAAGCGTTCCTCGCAAGCATGCGCAATAACGTGTGGTTGGCCATACCTCCGTTTTAATTCTTCCCACGCTTCATCATAGCAGTTGTGATCTTCGCTGCTGTCGGCAAGGTGCCTTATTTGTTCACAGACTGCATCACAGCAGTGCTGCATGAGGTAAGACATCTTCCTGTCGGGTGTCAACCAATCAGAAATATGGGACTTAAAACGGTGCCAGAAAGCCCAGAAATCGAGTGGGTCACCAAAGAATTTCTTAACATCTGGTTTAGGTAGAAGTCGTTCTGAAAGATCAGGTTGTCGGCTAGTATAATAACAAGGGTAATTTACCTTTTGGTCTGGCATTCTTGCAGATGTTGCAGTTGGTTCTTGTTTGTGCCGCTCATCATCGTGACGCAGAGGTTCCAGGTGTGTGTCTTTGTGAGTGAAGGTTTGCTGTGGCAATCGTACGGGTGTCATTGATCCAATATTGATAACCGAAGAAGAATCATCTTGCCAGAGTGCGGCTTCAGTTTCGGCAGCTTTAATTTGACGCAGGTCTTCAGCTTCGGCTCTCTCACGTTCAAAGCGAGCTTTATCCTGCTCCAACCGAGCTTTATCCTGTTCCAACTGAGCGAACAAGCGAGCTTTATCCTGTTCCATCTGAGCTTTCTCCTGTTCCATGCGAGCGAACAAGCGAGCTTTATCCTGTTCCATCTGAGCTTTCTCCTGTTTCATGCGAACTAGTTCTTCTTCCTCTCGTCGCCTGGCATCATTCTGTTCTTTTGTCAAACGAGCTAGTTCCAATTTGGCATGTGCTTCACGTTGACGCAAACTGTACGTTGTACTCGATGACCGAATGCTTCCGGATTTGGAGCGGTGAGAATGGGTACGCAAGGACGAGTGATGTGAACGTAGTGGAGGAGTTTTAGTGTCTGTCCTCTCGCATTCCGTGAACCACTGTTTGGCTCTATCAGCAAATTCTTCTTTACCTTGAATGTAATCCCGTTTGGTTGAAAGACCTCCTGGAATTTGTTCATTGTCAGGGACATCGACACAAAGCGCCATTAAAGAAGCATAATTTTTATCAATTTCTAACAGGATAATCTGTACTTCTGTGAGGTTTTCACGTTTGCTCATCAGCTGTTCACCACGCTTGTAGCTGTCTCTCAAAGTAACAGCTGCTTGTTGAATAGCTTCGGCTTTGGAATCCATAACTGTGTATGCAAATCCGCTTCGTAACAGCATAAGCTAACTTCAGCAAATGAGAGATGTCACGTGACACTGATGGGAACTTGGTAAGTAAACGCAAATTTGATCGTCAGGTTGGTGAAGATCAGCAGTTCGGTACAATTGACGAAATCAGCTTCAGTTCAAAGATGGTTAAGCTTTGATGTCAAATTTGAAAAACGATGTTGTGTGCGACGCGAACACAACAGGTGCGGTAGTTAATTGCGCCGGTGACGTCACGATTTTCCTAATCCACCCGGCAGGACTGAGCAACTGTTAAAGCACGCCAACTTGAAGAAATCACTCGGTTTCCAATGACTGCTTCGCAGCAATGAAGTTTATACGGTTTTTCTGTCAAGAAATAACACAACATAAGACACTAGTCACAATTCAGCAAGCACAACAGTCGAACTGATAAACGTACCAAATTTGTTGACAAACAGTTCTCAATCCACTGTACGGTACACAAGTTCCACAGGTTGGCCAATGACGCACTGAATAAATAAATTCGCGATGTTACCTTACACAATTATTACGTAGGCTACCGTACCGTACAACCATAACGCTAGGTCAATAATCATTAAAAAACAAAGAAACGTGGCAATTCACTTGGCCTAGTTAAGATCGGTTTACGAGAATTAATTTCCATTAGGCTGACAAATTATTGGTCAATAATTCAGTAGTAAACATAAATTCACAATTCACGACACAAATCAATCAATCATACAATTCAGAATAATGAACGTACCGGTAGTATGACCGGATCAGTAATGCCAAATGATGCACTTGTACGCGAAGGATTATATAGTGATTGACTCTGCAATATTTAAGTTTGAAGTATTAGCCTAACAACAATTTACGCACATCAGAGATACGTTACGTTTGTTTACGGTAGACAGTCAACATTCAGCTACAAAAAACATTATTTCATCACAAGTACGCTCACCAGTAAGTTGAACTTTGAGATAGCAAGCTGCAAATATGGAATTCAGCCTACACGCAAATAAGTATTACCATAGCAGTTGTCAAACTTAAGTCCTGTAGAAGTACATAACAGAGAAGCAGCTAACAAAGCATAAACATCAATCAATCAACTTTCAGTCACAAACTACAGTAACTAACAAGTTCGGCTAGCTGGCAAACTAGCAGCAAAAACGAAAACGTCTCGAAAGTTCCATAGACAATCTCGTGGTGAGTGTTGCCATTTGCAAAGAGCGATAACATAACAATGAAGGGGAAACGACGCTAGGTGGCGAATACACAAATTAACGGGAGTAATGCGGTAAAACGAAAGGCAGGCCTATCAAGGACCTGTTGAAAATCTAACACTGCTTATCACTCAAAGAACCTAGGGCTACAAAAAGTTTTCCAATTTGAGTCAAAATATCCCGTCTAAGATGCCGGGCCTCTCGAACTGACTTAGCCTCATCGTTATTGGGTCCCTCCCCAGAATGGCCTGCCCGACCGCAAAGAACATCATCAGGCTTAAACTCAGTCGAGTCTACGGCGGTCGAGTCCTTGTCGCCACCGAGTGTAGACATATTAAATGTTGGGGCTAAATTTAACAATTAAAAAAAATGAAGTTACACAAACACACAAAATTATTAGGCTACAGTAGTTATAAAAAACTTAACTGCAAAGACCGTAAAAATACAAAAAAGAATTTAAATGCACGATACCGTAGCTGTACGAGTATGAAGTCCTAAAGTCCACAAAACTTGCTTGGATTCTTCCACTTGAATCTACAAGCACAGATGGATTGTCTTTTAATCTTCTTTCTTGCCAATGAATGTCAAAGTTATTTTTCTTCTGTACCAAACTGAGAAGAATTGTCTTTACTTTTCTTTGCTTCTGTAAGAGTGTAGACTACCAACCAACAAATCTTCTTTTATTATTTCTTGTACTTCTAATTAGTTCTTCTGCACTAGCTGACAACAAACACGTCGTTTATTTTTATGCCTTCAAGTGCTTCTTGGCCTACCAGCTAACAAAAATCGTCGTTTATTTTTCTTGCTTTAATTTCTTCTTGACCTACCAACTGACAAGAACTCGTCTTTTATTTTTTATGGTCACAGCGGTAAACCATAATCTCTTCGTGGGAAAATTGTAACATAAGATTCCCAAATCCGTTCGTCTGTATATAATGACCGAAGAAACACACACTTGAACTTCTTTTCAAACAGTGTATTTCTGTAAAATTAGCCCGCGGCTATCGAAATGGGTATGCAATGCCTACACCTCTAAAACTGTCACTACGATACAGATTACTTGGATAAAAGACGGAGAATTTGTCCAGCTAGCAAGCACCAAATAAACCAGTTAAATGTGCGACCGACTTCCAACAAACAACTTCGAGAATGAATCAGAAAAATTTGTGATAACTCAAAGGCACGAGAGCAGTTCGTGACGCAATATTTCATGTCCAAACAGGTCTCAAACTGAAACAGGTTTAAACCGGTCTGACACGAGTCTTACGGACGATGGTGCAATTTTGGCTCATGTTTTAGGAATTTCCATGACGTAATATTCAGTAGACCCGAACGGTTTCTACATGACGTTTGACCAGGCGAACAACCGTCTGTAACACATGGTTAATAAAAAGCAAGTATTGAAATACGATCTCATCAAAAAAGAATCAAACGTGCTTCCAAACACATTGTTTGATCACAAATTCGGATCAATTGTTACTCACAAAAGTAAAGTTTACGTCATAAGTGGAGAGAATACCAATACAGTAGAAAGGGCCAACTTGGACGACCAGGCGTCAGGGTGGAAGGAATTAGCTTTTACAAATGTAAAAAGATGTAATGGTACTTCTGTTGTTTTTGCTGATTGCATTTACAATTGTGGTGGACAAAAGGGATTGGGTGGTCTACGATCTGGAGAATGTTATAACATTGATAAGAACAAATGGAACAGGATTGATGACATGAATAAAGGACGTTGCAACTTTGCCTTGGTTTCTGCTAGCAGCGGAGGAATATATGCAATTGGTGGTTGGAACAATGGTGACTTAAGCTCAATTGAACATCACGACCCTCGCCAACGTGGTTGGAATATTGTTCCTTCAATGAAAGTTGCAAGGCAAGGTCTAGCAAGTGTTGTTTTCAATGATCAAATATACGCAATAGGAGGGTTCAACAACAACAAGAAGAATCGAATCCTCAAATCAGTCGAACGATTTGATTTACGAAACCAAACCTGGATCAATGTTGCAGAGATGAATTATGAAAGACGCCATCATGGAGCTTGTGTTTTGAATGGGAAAATATACGTCGCTGGAGGAGGATCAGACGTTGTGGAGGTTTATGATCCAGAGAAGAATGTTTGGAAAATTGAGACAAAAAATCCTGATTTTAAAAACGCTCAAATCGTTGTTGGCTAGTTTTGTTTTAGGCCTAAAAGATACCTATTAATATTTTAGGTACTTTTCAATGCATATTGTTTGTTTTATTGAGAGTTATTTTTTGTAAATTTGTTGACTTATCCTTACTTACTAAAATCAACATGTCGAATTATCAAAAAGCTATGTTGTTTTTTTGGATTGTGAATAGTTCAAGCTAAAAAACTTGCAGTTATGAAGTGTTGTTTTAGTTTTGTTTTTGACGAGAATGAAAATGATTTTGACGGATCGTTGTTGAAGCAAATCATTTAATAATTTCTTTCAAACAAAACATCGACAAGAACCTGCATGGTGGCTAAGTAGAACCGTGACTACTTGAAAAAATTGGCAAACACCAAATCTACAAAGTCATTAAGGACTACTCGACACTTAATTTACTGCAGGCCTAATATTAGCTAATGCTCTTGTCTTTTAATATAAAAAATCTTTATTATTACAAACAATTACGATTAGTTTGCATTGTTTTTCAGGCCTATTGTTTTGTCACAATTTAGTCGCATGTGTCTCAACCTTGATTATATGTGTCTCTACTTAGATTCCAAATACGTGAAAACCAATAACCAATAACAGTAACACCAGAAAATTTCCCAAGTATGAAACGTCCCTGTTCCTAGAACCTCCGAATATTCCAAAATGCAAACAAGTTTTCAACCACGAATGTATCACTAACTAGATAGTTCAGACCGATTCAATAAATTACACTTTTGATTACAAAAGGTTTCATGTTTGGGATTAGTAGATTATGATGTTTAGAAATAGCAATTCTTAAGTTTTTCTAATGATTCGTTCAGTAGAAAAACAAAAACCTGTTTGTTCTCATCTAGAGTTGCCATATAAAAATATTAAAATAAACAATTTTGTTCAACTGTTTTATTCGCATCAACAACGCTTGGATACAAAAGATTGAAACGGCGAGCCTGTGCTGCCCTAGGCAGATAAGAAAAGTGCTGCCCCCCCCAAAAAATTTTCGATGGTGATTTTCGATTTTTCGATACAACACAGGCTCATTTGTCCTCAATGCCACCGTTTTTATAAAACTTCATGAAACTAAAGTTCTTTCGTAAACTAGTTTTACTTTTTGGCTTGTTTATATACTTTAAGCATCACGCCAAGTACACAAAATAGCCTGCAACCTTTCCATCAACCTATCATTGACTAAAAACATTTTTTCTAGGCTCCTTTAAATTTACTAACAGTGCAACAAACCGAACAAAGATTAATTTAAATTGCACAGACAAAACCTAGTCCTCCATACTAAGCGAGACAGATAACTAAAAGAAGCGCTATATGCAGCATATATTCTTGAAAATCAATCAAGCGTAAAGTACTCTAGGGGCGATGACTTGCCATACATGACTTGCCGTTCTGTTTATAAATGTGTGATGTGATAACATATTTAATAATTGCTATATGTCTGAATATATCTGTTGTGAATTATTATATTCACGTGCAGAATTATCAATGTAATATATTCGTATATTATGCCGCCCCCAATAATTTGTCGCCCTAGGCAACTGCCTACTCTGCTGATAAATCCGGAACGTCAAAAGCCAGGTCAAAGACTTCCTTAACGCATAAGTATTTGCGCAATATTTTGTACAATTATGGATTTTTATGTGGATATTCACACAGATACTTTTAGAGGTAATGCTGAGAGCAGCTTAGAAACCACTTTCAAAGTTTTGCAATAGGCTACCAACAAATAGAATAAAGAAAAAATATTAAAATATTGTTTAGGCAACTCCCAATTTTTACATCTAGAGCAACTGCAAGCTGGTATTTGATTTTGTGTTTTGCTGAAAATAATTTTTTATTTTAACAAAACCAAATTGTATTTTACTTTCACATTTAAAACATTGTCCACCCGATAGCGCAATTGATTAATAGCCTGACTTTGTGCATGAGGAATCTTCAAGATCAAACAATGCTGGTTTGAATTGAAACGAAAAAAAAAATTGAAAAAATGCCTATTTGCTCATAATAATCAGCAAGCCAAATTGTGTAAGATTAGCCTCCCATACTCAGCTTGCATTGACGATAATTTTTTGTTTGCAGCAACTAGTTTACTCGTTTGAATAGATTTTGTATTGAAAATATAAAAAGAAATATAAAGGAGTGAAATGCAAAAATTATCGCTCTCTGAACATATAAAGCCTAAAGAAAAGAAGGCCTACCCTACAGGGCCGTGTTAACGCCATCTCGCCCCCTCATCTGAAAATCACTAGTAAGTCTCTACTTTTTAGAAAAGGGGCCTAAAATTTTTATCAAGCTATAGGTTGTAAACTCGGTTTAAAACCCAAAAAAACGGAATGCTTCGTGGTGCTTCTGTTGTTTTCAATGATCGCATTTACAATTGATCTATCCGATCTGGAGAATGTTATAACATTGACGAGAACAAATAGAACAGAATTTAGTGAAAGGAATGAAGGACGTTATCACTTTGCTTTGGTTTCTACCAGTGGACGAAGATATGTAGTCGGCGGTTCGGTCAGTTATGATTTTTATTTAAACTCAATTGAACATCACAATCCTCGCCAAGGTGGTTAAAATATTGTCCCTTCAATGAAAGTCGCAAGGTCTAGTTTAGCAGGTGTTGTTCTCAATGATCAATTGTATGCATACCCAATATGAGGACAACAATAGAAAGCTCAAAACAGTCGAACGGTTTGATCCACGGAACCAAACTTGGTGCAATGTTGCAGAGATGAATTATGCAAGACGCAATCATGGAGTTTGTGTTTCAAATGGGAAAATATATGTCGCTGGAAGAGAATCAGGTGTTCCGGAGGTTTAAAATCTGGAAAAAAAATGATTGGAAAATGGAGACGAAAAATTCTTGACTTCGAAAACGTTCGATTTATTGTTAACGTTTCGTCTTGCTTGATATGGTTTCCTTAACATGCATTATATTTTATTTTAGTGTTAGGCCTACTTTGAGTAAAATAGTTGACAAATCTTTATTGCAAAGCAAACATTTCATTAATTGGAGCACGGTCTGACCTGTTCAACTGCAGTTTTGAGTACAAACTATTCGATACTAGGCATCAGTTGGTGTTTTGATCACGGAAAGGTTATTCGTTTTAATGACGGTGTGTTTAAAACAAAAAAGCACTTCGATTTGTCTTTAAATGGAATTACCGCATGAAAACCCGCAGCCCCGTTAGCTTAGTGGTTACGTAGCCGGCTCAAAATGACGCGGCGCTGGTTCGACTCTCGAGCGTGCGCTTGAGAAACGCAACAACGCTTCAACAATCGGAAAAACTTCACTCTGCCAATCTCGGTAACCAAGCCCTGCGCCAAGATCCTCTACAAGTAGGCCTATGCGAAACTGCCAGGAATAACCTATCAAGGCTTTGTCAGTCCAAGGATAAAGATTCAAAACTAAACCAATTTAAACAAAATATTCGAAAATAAACAAATTGTTAACATAAGTATTTACTGCAACATTTTCAATAAACAGTTATGCAAATTTATTGCAGATATAACAAGCAGAGATGGCGCGATCTTGATCTGGAGCATCACTTGTTTGTGTGATCGTGATCTTGATAATCAATAAGATAAAAATCATTTTATTATTTAGTTTATTTACTAGAAGTGACATTTTTTTAACACTTGCACTGTAGGCCTACAAAATGCTTAGTGGCAATTATAACATTGTGATGATGGCAGAACATAGTAACACATATAGAACACAATGTTGGTGGTAGTTAGGTCATAAGTGGAAGAAGTTTTTTAGCAGAAGACTAATGAACACGGCATTGATGTCACCAAGAACAAATGTCTTTTCCGATTCAGGAATTAAAGTAGCCTATCGTTGTTTATGGAATTTTTCCTTGCTTCAATATTGTTTGTCATGGTTGTGTTGGTTGTTGGTGTAAGCACTAATCAAAGTGTTCTTGCCCAAGAAAAGCTGCATTGACATTAGAAGGTCATTAACCCCACCGGGGTATTCTAGGCAGTTCAGTCATACGAATAGACTTGATGGCAAATCCAACACCAGACTCACCGCGATCGTCAATACTGCAACCACTCCAGAAGAAGGTGTTAGCCTCCTATTTCAGACAATTGTCCTGTATCTGCAAAGCTAGTTACTTACTAAAATCGACATGTCGAATAACCCAATGGTGTGAAGTCGGGCGAAAAGCATACAACTCCGACTCCTCGGCTGATAGCTGGACGACTCCGACTTTAGCTTTTCATTGTTTTACAATTTTATTTCACTTAAGCTGTGATCAAAATCGAAACGAACGACGACTTTTACAAAACCAGAAACCACTTCTATGTTCGGAAAAAGATTTATTGCGCAATATGGAGAGCAAGAAAAAATATTTAAAGAAACTGTATTACAAACAAATAGCTTATTGTTTATCGTGCTGTATCAAGCCGTAGTCGGGGTCGGCCTTTTTTAACGACTCCCACTCTGGACACTCCAAAATTTTAGTTTACGACTCTACGACTCCGAACCTTAATGCTACAGTCTTGAATAATCAGATATGTTATGTTTTGTTGTTTTAAATAGTCTAAACTGAAAAATTGCAGTGATAGTGTTGTTTTAGTTTCTTTTGTAACAAGGATAAAAATAATTTTGATAGTTGTTGAACCAAAATTTCAATAGTTTCTTTAATAAGTTAAACATTGATCAGAACTTACAAGACAGCTCAACAGAATTGTTTTTTCATCCTTAGCGTCGATTCGGGTTAAAAACCAATTGCATTTTGAATTGAATAACATTACATGTGTAGCTTATCCACGGGAAGAATTGTAATTGAGTGAACAACGTAACCCCCCTTATTATGGCGATGTAAAAAATATAAAGTGCAAAGCTGTCCTTGAAGCCAAACCAAAGTTTCCTCATGCACAAAGTTAGTAACATAACCAACTGAGCTATGGGGAAGCCCGAAATGTTTAAATTTGTTTAGTTCTCGAATCTACCTCCATAATCACTCATTGTTCTTTGCCTCAGAAATGTTTCGAAATTTTGTTTATAGGATCACAAAGATTAAGACATGTAGCCTATATAGCCATGTGGCCTGTATAGCATATAATTGTTCATGCAACCACGTTTAATATGGAGATGAGACAAAACAATATTTTGTGGCTTTCTAAAGTTCAGCTTAGTGGATTAGTTTTACAGTGTCAGAGACGGACACTGAAACTACTAAGAAAGTCTCAAGTGCATGAGTCAGTAAACGTAGGTGTGATTACACTGACTTGATTCTCACTCAGTGGCCTACTACGCATAGGTTATTCCTGATAGTTTCGCAGACTTGTAGAGGCTCTTGACGCAGGGCTGGTTACCGAGATTGGCAGAGTGAAGTTTCCGATTGCTGAAGTGTTGTTGCCAAGGAATTATTCCATCCATTAGATGCCACTGAATGGAGAGCAGTCCTGAAATGCGTTGCTCAAGCGCACACCCCAAGAGTCGAACTTACGCCGCGTGATCTTGAGTCGGGCGCGTAACCACTGAGCTAACGGGGCATACTTTGTCACATCACATCAGTATGCCTCACGGCTTAGCTGAAGCAGGCTTGCAAAGCACTGAGAACAACGAATTTCTGTGATGGATACAGCGCTATATAAAAACAGAAATTTTATTAGTAAATTAAATTATCTAAATTATGTTTTCATTGCCAAGAAGAAAGCACGCAGTTTGTAAGTTCGGCTGAAAAGGAAAACACAACATGCTCAGCCTTGTGCTGATAGCCGGGAAGAACGCCCCTTTCTTCACAATGTCCTTTGCCCTGGCGCCTGCTGGTTTTGTTGGCTCTTTCTTTGTTTCCACAAAGATAAGAGTTAAACTGACTGGTAAAGCGGTGGTCGAATAAATTTGTGGCAGAATACGGTGCGATACTGATAAGCCCAGCCTCATGGGCGAAACACGTGTCTATCGCTGTCAATTCTTGCTAAAAATCGGCTGCCGAGAAACACTAGGTGTCGTTAAAGAGCATTAGTGAATAGCAATGCGCCTTCAGTTGGAACAAGTTCGTTAACACAGATTCCATAAAGTTGACACAAAAACATTACTGCGCCAATGAACGACACTGACTACTGCCTTTGCTTGAGAATTCTTGTAGAACTTGCTTTGTAATTTTATAAAATTTTATGTTAACTATGAAGTCATACACCAGAACAAGCGCATTGTCTCACTTATTGTTCCTGTTTGGCATGGAGAGGAAATCCAACAAAAAATTGCTAATTCGGTCATAAAAGCAACAAGAGGAGATTTCATCAATAGTTTTATTCTCATCTTGTGTATTAACACAAACAATAAACGTAGTCTGAAGATGTTATCTACCAATTCAGAAAGCAAGCAGCATCAACTAAGAACTCAGCTCATTAAAAGTCTAAAATAAACAACAAATTTTGCAATAAATCTTGTATGAGGTTACAAAAACATCTTAAAGATTTTGTTCATGTAACAAAACAAGAAACAAATTTCTTTAATCTTTCTCATGAGCAGGGTCGTGGGTATCACAATGACCACAAGTAAATTACGAAAAGATGAATCATTATTGATCACGCACTGAAACTTCTTGATTATTTTCATCGATGAACACATAACGAGCTTTATGACAACAATGCCATCTTTGCAAGTCCAAGGTGAAAAGGTAAATTAGATGTTTTTTGTGTGCGAGTTAAACCAAACGTTTAGGCTACACAAGACACACAAACGACACAGCAAAGTCAGCCAACATGAGCCAAACATTTTCCATCCAAACACGTAGCTTAACCTGATTTTTAGTTTTTCTAGGCAGTCGAGTGCAGCAGGAATTGACAGCAATAGACACGTGTTTCGCCCATGAGGCTGGGCTTATGGGCATTCTCAATGTTTAGTATTACTGTATTTTTCTTTACTCACTCACACACTCTCCCTCTCCCACACTCACACACAAACACACACCACACACGCTCTCTCACACAATCATTTACTAACTCACTCCTCACTCGTTTACACAATCACATGCTCATTTACCCGCTCAACTACTTCACCAAATTTATCTAGTTTGAAAATTCGGGCTCATGTTTTGGTTCAAGGTGCGGTTTAGTTTCCCTTTGTTTAATTATTTACACTACAGCAACATGGTTCTGTGCTCTGTCGTATGTTAGACAAGACTTGATCTAGCTCCTGAAGAAGTCAGTTGTTTCTGATTGGTAAACGTTGGAATAAATATAGATTATCAATTGCCACTCAGTTTAACTTTAATTTGTTTCAGACCAGGAGAAGGTAATATCTTTTTATTGATGTATAGTGAAAAATGTAATTTAATTTCTTGAAATATTGTTACTCAAAACAGACAAAATTTTTGATTTAATAAAAATCAAGTATTTCGGTTGCTTTAGATTTTCAACACTACTTCAAACCTTTTTTAATCCACCGCACAAAACATATTCGTTGCAGAATCAAAACTTTCACACAAAGGCTTACTTGCCTCGAAACTGGTAGTTTTAGCTAAATCTTCACTGAAGTTGCCGAACTGTTATGAAAAAATCGTTTGTCCAAATAAACAAGTGGCTTCTTTCTTGCTCTATACTTACCACAGCTTGTAATTTCACGCAAAAGAACTTCTTTTATTAGAAACACCGATAAACAGTTTGACAATTTGGCCTCTCGGTGAACACATGACTTGAAAGATGAAGTTTTGTTTAGCAAGTGGGGGCTTCCCAAACTGGTAGAGCAACTTCGCAAGGGGTCTCGTAACGAAATTTAGTGGTTGCAGAGACTATACCAATTTCATACAAAGTATTCTGCATACACTTCTGTACAATGTGCTGTGAAAATTAACTTTTAGAATCGCGTGCTCATATAGCTTACTTGTATCTTTGCAAACTTGTGTAGTGAAGTAGAAATTGAAGTTAAAAACCCTTTTAGTGAAATTGAAATTTAGTGAAATTGAAGTTAAAAACCCTTTTTACTGCATTGCGAATTAAAGTGGCCTTCAAACGCTAAAGCTTTACACAGGCTATTTGTGTGGAAAGTTAAAGTCGTGATTTTTTAATTGAACAAGTTTGCGACTAATTAGTCCATTTTCATAATAACATCTGTCTTTAGAAATTACGTTATTTGTCAGATTTGCTTGAAAAATTGAACGCACTTAATTTGTCCTTAAAATGAAAAAACATCAATGTTTTTACATTAAAATCTAAAATTGATCGTTCATAAAAAAATTAAACATCTGAAAATGAAATGTTCTCATTTATAAAGAGTTTTTGGCTGAAAATGATGTGAAATCAAATGTTATTAAACCTCTGGTTAAGGACCATTTGTCAAATCTGTTGAAACAGTTTCAAAAGTATTTTCTTTCAAAAATCAAATTCAAAGCAATGTCAAATTAGATTGGATCCAAAATCTATTTGCAATGCAAAAATAAAGTAGCCTAAGCCACCGAGTGCCTATCTCTTAAGTCTCAGGAAGAACTTGCTGACCTATCTTTTCACTCTGAGTTGCGGCTTGAATTTTCTGGAAAAAGGCTTCACACTTTTTGACTAGAAGAGATCCATCATTAGCTGACTCAGGAGTAACCACACTTCTACCGTTTGTCTCGACGTATCTGAGCAAGTCAGCGTTTTCAACGTTGACGGTAATTAAAATAAAATATCGTTCCAGACTAAGCAACATTGAAACCGTTTTGAAACCATTATGGACAAACATCGAGCCATGGCTGGGCTTGCTTTGTAGCAGAAAGCATACCCATCACAATGAATAAATGTGTTTGCTTTTTGGTTTTGTTTCCAGTAGGCTACATGTAAAGCAATAAGCTTCGAGTACAGGTAGCCTGTGTTTAGTTTTCATTCAAATTAAGCCTTTCAAGAATATCGCAAAGTGTATAGTTCGCACTTCTTATCAATTTAACCGTAGAGAGTCGCGGAAAATGTTTGGAGATTAAAAGGGGTCGCGAGCAAAAACGTTTGGGAACCTTTGGGCGAAAGAATATCATGGGGCGTAAAAATTTTCAGAAAACGCAGGACCTTCTCTAAAATTAGGTCTTAAACATAGCACGATGCTGAGTTTAAGTGACCTAATTCCTCAGCTAAAAATATCAGTCTAGAAACAACAAAACTAAAGTATTCCGAATAAACATAAGACCTTCCAATTGCGGTGCGTCACCCAACACTGATGCGATGTGACGTTTGTGAACGTGCAGGGTGGTTATAAGGAGTTGTCGACTGGCACTGCCACTGCCACAAGAGAGAAAAAGTATCGTTGCTGCAAAATTGTGGCAAAAAAGGCCGCAACGTAATCAGGTTTCACCGCCGCAGAATATTCACTTGAGCCGGTCTTTTCTAGACGAAACGCTCGATAAAAATATCTTTAATCTTTGAGGATAAACTCACAAAAAAAGGATTTTTTACCTTGTTTTGACAGATGTGCAAGAGGAGAGGTAAGATCAAGGCAAGCGAATTCATTATTCTTGAGCTTTATGATAGATACAGCCAGCATTGTATTGTAACAGGCGGAACTATGACCACACACTACCAGGTATATGTGGGAGAGAGGTGTAAATCGAAATGTTCTTTGAAATGTTGGACAAGCTAATCTTTAAAGCAAACACACGCAGATAACAAAGTCTGTTGAATTATTTAAATGCCGTGCACCGAAGCTAGAATAAACAAAAATATTAACTGAAGAAGAATGAAGCCAAGTAAACGTTGAAATTACGCTCTATTGGATTTTGTATTTACAAGAGAGAAGTCATATCATGGCTTTACTTTTAGATGCACAAGAATTTGTAGTAGCAGAGTAATTGATAACAAGTACCTTTAGACTAAAAGTAGGCTATTATTTTTAAATCTGTATTTTGAGACTTAATAAAGAAACAGTAGTCTAATTTTATTTAAAATGTGCCGATTTTTATTTATGATAATAGAGTCAAGTGGTTTCGTTCACTATAAGAAAGTTTTTCTGCTTTCAAAGAAAATGCTGATTCAGATCTTGCTAAGCGGCTTATAAATCAATCTCATGCTCGAATATCGAAACGTTTCGACTATAAATTTCTTTTACAAAATTAGGTTTACGATATTTTTCAAATGAATTTCAACTGCAATGAAATTTAAATTTGGTGAAAGTCAGCGGAATAGCTGGAATATTAAAATTGAAATTAACTCTTCAAATCAAGTCTATTATTTCAAAGTAATATGTTGGTTAGAAGCAAGCAGCGTTGTCGTAGCGAAAGTGGTAAGATACAGTAAGCTTAATGTCTGACCTAGCAGAAGAGTATTAAAATTAAGCATTCAAAGCCGCAAAATTACTTTCAATAAGTACGTTCAGCTTGAACGGGTTTTCGATGCGCTCATTTCAGTTGAGTGTGACAAACCGAAAAGTAGCAAACAGATGTCGCACAGCACGACATCGAATGGAAAAAAAGAAAGTTTTGAGTTATTTATTTCATTAGACGTGTAATGCTTCTTTAAAATGTCTTATTTATTGATTTTGCAATTTTGCAATATTTTTAGCCAATCGATTTTAAAACAACAACTTTTTCTGCGGTTAAACATTTTTATTGGCAAATTATGACGTAAATTTACATACTTTGGTGATGTTTTAATAAAAAGTTGGAAAAATCTTTTTTATGATCCGATTGTTTAAATTTAGAATTTTTTTTTTGTGTGTTGGGTGGATTGAAATTCAAGTTCCAATCTAGAAACTGCTGTCGTGCTCTGCAACAATGCGCGCTGTGCTCTGTTATCGCGCTCGTGGGCAATTGTGACGAATTCTTGCTAATCTGTCGACTGCAGTTCGTCTTGTGCGACCACGTGCGCGCAAGCTCAAGTTGTCAAGCTCTTGATTAGCTCAGTAAGTTTATAATTGTCTCTCTAATCCACGTGCAGCACTTGCTAAAAAATATTAGTGGCAGAACGCAGGTTCTGAATTGTACATTATTTTGGAATACGTACGATTTATATACTTACCTTACAAAATTTTTGCTTGAAAAACATTTTTTCAAACGTTTTGCCTCCTGTGGAACTTCTTGGAGCTCTAAACAACGTATTGGCGGCAAGCCAACTTCTACACCTCAGAATACTTTATGATATCCTTTGAAGATTAAGTTCAGAAAAACTGTCAAGCGATTGGTTGAAGTCTAGATTGGATTGTTGCTAGTTGCTGCTGTCGACCACTACGTCATCACACTAATAGCAACGTCATGGCTAGAATGAAGGTAAAATTACTAAGATTTCTACTATAATGTCACTATGCGGCACAGCAAAACTATGTCTGCAAGAAAGTGACCAGGTATTTTTATCAGGTCAAATATAGAAATTTAGAGTCAGTTTAGTTCATTGTTCATCAGGGCTTCAGGCCACCCCTTGGTACGTTTGGTTTTGTGATTAAACAGTTATTAGGTATATTACAGTTATTAGACCAAGCAAATATTGCAATTTGGTTTTGAGTACTAATGGTTACATACCGATTATAACTCAGATCATTGATGGATCATTTTCAGTTTAATGCCCTTTCTCATCTTCTTTATGGAATTACGAATAGAATCTCTGATTCCAAGTGTCATATAGATTTAAAAAAATGAAATACAGTCGAATCCGCTTAATTTGGATACCGGATAACCAGGACAACCGCTTTATTCGGCCAAAATGCTCGGGAACGGAACAAAAGTAAAAATTGCACGTAAAAAAATCCCGTTAATTCGGACAATTCTCGGCTTAATTCGGACACAGGACACAGTATTTGAAGAATTACTGTACTATTTCAACCCTATATGTGTGTGTTACACAATAATATATTTGTTGAAGCGCTTGGTAACGAAATACTGTACAATACAACTAACCAGAAGGTATAACCATGGACTTCTAAATAGTAGCATCTACTATTTAGAAGTCCATGGTATAACTCTTGTTAGTTTTATGCGATCAGTGCCAAATACTGCAGTATATTGCAGTTGCAATTCATTTATTACGCAACAGAACGATATTTTTAATGCGTTGTCTGCCTTTACGCATACCATGAAACGAACAATTGATTTTCCGCTTAATTCGGACAAAGCCGTTTCTCCGCTTAATTCAGCCAAAAGTGAGCGGAACCAAAGTGTCCGAATTAAGCGGAGTCGACTGTACTTAGCGCTTGCTGAAGATGAGATGCTGAGATGAGATATGTCACTGAGATGCTGAGATGAATACGATCAAATATGTCACTTTTGTGTTTTGTTTTTAATAAATAAACAATGATTGATGGATTGAGATGTATTTCCTTTTTTTCTGAGCCAAAGTGTTGCTTCACACTCTACTTCAAGCATCTGGAGCTACACCAGCTCAGTGGCCGAGTAGTTATCGCCTTCTGCTCTTGTTCTGGTAGGTCTGGGATCGATTCCAGGTCGAGTCAAACCAAAGACTTTAAAAATGGTAACGATTATGTAACTGCATAACGCAGTGAGAATAATTCGGATAATAATGTGACGACATCGTAAACCTGATATAAAATTAAAAATGAGCCCTGTCGCTAAAAGACCTCAGCTGTTGTAGAGCGACAATAAATAAAACCATAACAATATTATTATTAGAAGTGATCTATCACCAACTACGCAGGTTTATTAATGAAATTGTGTGTGAAATTCAAAAGCTTTTTTAATAATGAATATCTGACGGCTTTGTTTCAGCCTACAATCAATAAGTGGCTAATATGAACTTTATGATGACGTCATTTATGCTCATACCATCGAGCATTAGTTAACAAACATTGTAGTCATGCTTCTCGGATTATTACACGCAGGCGATCGAAAAACTATGATGGATAGGACGGAAGTTATTTCTGCAATGCAAACTTTTAAAATAATTTAAAAAGTTTATAACGTCAAAGTTCATAAGGTCACGTTGCTTTTTTCTGAAGAATCATAAAACTTTTACGAATTTGAAGTTTTAATTGAAAAGTAAGATGCTACAATTTTGTTTCCTAATGCAGACTACACTACATAAACTAATGTCATATCATCATTGTATTCCGTTGCTGAATTTATGTCTAATAACATGCAAATGGCGATTCGATGTCTGGCTTGTCTGGGGCGGCAAATATAACAATATAAGCCAAGTGAAAGTACAGATTTAATTCTTTCAGCGGATTATAGCCTAGGCCCTAGGTTATACCATGAAGACAACATAACTGCTAATGACTGCGCAATAACAATTTTGTTTAAGAAACTTAACTCACGTGTACATTTGTTTCAGACATTTTGTTTTATTTTTCAGTAAACGATTTGCAACGTTAAATATGGTAGAAACTTAGTAGATGCACGTGTTACTGTATTGAGAGAAAGCAACGGATTATTTGTGTGTTGTGGAGCTAATACATCCGTGTTGTTATCAAAGCTGCATTGTGATCAGACAAAGATAGCCCTAATCTTTCTATTCTTGTTAGCAATTAAGGATTTGCCCTAAAGGCTTAAGAATGATTGTGGTGGCAAAAACGGATTATGAGATCGCTCTAAAATGCCCAAAGAACCTCGCATTTTGCCTGATATGCTGCTAACTGTCTTCAAAAAAGGATATTTTTGTTACTTAATTGCACTTTGTTACGTCATAGTTGCCCTGCTGTCTGCTTTCTGCCTTCATTGTCACACAACAAAGCAAAGAAGAACAAAACGAGGTAGGAGGATGAAAATTTTTATTTTCAATTATTATGTCTCCATCAAACGTGTGAAAAAATTGCATTTATTTTTAGTATATTTTCCTATTTTAAAATTAGCAACACTAATTTGTTGAAGCGGGAAAGATACCAGAACATTTATTCAATTCAACTTTACTTTTCAACGTGGAGCAGCAAAAGAGAAAATTACGCATGTGACACCAAAACAAGGAAAAGATATGTAGCGTAAAATATGCCGTCGTAACAACGTCTCCAGATCGTTATAGGGTGATTCGTCGGTTGGTTGAACACAAGTTGCGTCAATTTACCTTTTATACGGAAGCCTGTGTATGAATATTCGAAAGTTGTCTCTTTCAAACGGATTTGATGAGTAGGGAAAGGCTGGAACAAGTGATGCATTTTCAGATGAACTCTTATTTTTACTCGTCAAGGAATGTACATCGGCTACCGGGTGTTCGTGCTAATATAACCTAACAATGCAGAATAGATGGCTACTTTTTCAAATCCAGTGTAGATTAGCACGTTTTGAAACTAAACCGTTGAATGAGGTCAGCATCCTTGCTTGGAGGCAAGAGATGTAATAGTTAAGTTATAAGGGAACGTAGTTGAAAAGAAAACCTTTCAAAGATGGTGAGCGAAAGTGTTTGAAGTGAAAAAAGTAATTGTATCGTTTTGGAATGCTAGGTGCGAAGCCAACGAGCAAAATCCGTCATTTTACATTTGTTTAACGTATGGATTATAAGAGGATGGGAAACTACACCCGCTTTTGGCTGATCCGCCACACTAGAAAGGTTACGATTTTTTTTTCTGATTTACAAAATATTGTACGCTTTCTACGCTGTATAGGAGTAGTAGAGGTGGTTTTAAGCTTATTTTGTTGGAAACAAGCTTGCTGCGAGATGTAAAAATTTAACAGATTGAAAATCAACCTTTTCTGGAGTTGTTGGAAAAGTTGAGCTTCACGTCCCTTATTGTGACGTCACTTGATTTACGCCTTCAGACGAGTAAAACTGACGGAATTTACTATGCAGTGTTGCACGTTCTATTCTACTGAGGGTGTTCCAGATTTATAGACAAGTCAGCTTTGCATTATTGTGACAGTGACCGCACTACATTTGTTTGAAACACCATGCTGTATTGTAGTAGGCTTGGTAGGCTAGATATAGTTGTGCACGACGTATTGATTAAAATTGTTTAGATTTTAGTTTAAAATGCGCCGAAGCTTCTTGTTTGCGTTTGAATTGTAATCTTTGACGGGATGGTATAAAAGTGCATATCTTCAATGCTGTTGGGAAGTCGGTTAATGAATTTTTTTAGTTTCCTTATAAATTACTTACATGTTTGTTGATGCACAAAACAACTCAGATAAACCTTAAAACCACGGTTTCCTTTCTAAAGTCGCTTTTCGTTTCTTTGTCATGACGTACGTGGTACACTAACACATCTCCCATCAGTTGCTAACAGTGCAGTATCGGTTATGGAATGTTGGCTCATAGGAAACATCTAAATAAAACGAAATGAATTAGTAACCAAAGTAATTATAATCCATTCAGTCGAAAAACGTGCAAAAATTACTTCTAAGTCGCAACTACCGAGTTGTGTCATTGTTGAGTCACACAAGCATGCTGTAGTTCATGTTTATGCACAATTCATTTGTCGAGCGTTTTTCTTCAGCGGGTTACCAATGTACGTTGTTACTAGGCCAACGAAACTTCCGCGAACGTCAATTTCTCTTAGTATATCTGCTGAACATATTTGAGAGTCTTCATTTGAAGAACAAGTGAAATTTGATGCTAATGTAAAAATGGAACAGACGGTAATTGAATTTCTCTTCCATTTCATTGTGGACGTCTTTAAAATGATTTCATAAATCGTCTTCAAAAGGTGTTTAAAAGCAAAACACAAATGTTTTAGTGGCTTGACCCAGCAAGTGATTTGCATAATGATGGGATACTCTGCTTTGACGCAGCATGGCTGACTACTTCAAGACGTTGCAGACGTTGAATCAATGTAAAAAAATGCAAAGATATGCTGACTAGAAATTATGACCAGTGTGTGCCAACTTTAGCAACTTGTTCTTTCTTGTTAAATGCTAATGTGTCGCCATTGCTAGTTTATCAGATATTCTATTTTAGCAAATCTCATCTGTTGAAAGGGAAAGTTCAAACTAATATGGTGTACTGTTGTTAATTTTAAAACATTTAAAATGCGAAATGAATAACCTGTATCAGTTGTGAAGTATTTTTGGTAGAGAATTATTTACAATGGTTTTTGCCCAACCCCAAGTGATTGTCTGTCATCAATTTCCCATGACAATCTGTAAGTGAATGGTGCTACAAATTGATCTTGCCCGAAATATAATTTGTTCTGGTTAGCTCAGGTCCAAAGCTAAACGCTCACAGCTCATCATACCACCGAAGCACCGAATTTCTGTTTTTAGATTTAATTCTAGTACACAGCTTCATTATCTTGAATATAAAAGTGAAGTGATGTCACACAATATGTCTAAAGAAGACGACATGCTTCAAGGGCTTGACTAATCCCATCTCTGCTTGCATCACTATGGAAGGGCTAATGTGCTACCTTGATATCTTTCCTTTCACTAGCCAGGTGACAACTGAGCCAAAGCTGTAGCTGCACGGCTGAATAGAAATCTTATATTAATATTTGAATAGACGGATCAAAATAGTTGGGATGCAGGCGTCATACCCACAATGCCTTGGATCATTCGCGTTTTGTCTGTTTTGACTGTCGAGTTATATTTACTTTAAGAACGGACAATAGTTTTCGACAACTTTGCTTTCAATAGTTCATGACGTCACGTCTGGGTTACTTTTGATGTTTTTAACAATTATTTTGGGTTATTTTTAACAACATGGTGTGAAATTAAATCGCAAATATGTAACAACGTTTCCCTTCCAAAAAACAGGAATGTTGCAAACAACTTTCATCGTAAACCAAAATTTCGAGTCGATGTAATATGAACACGTCATTATGCCACTTTATTTTGTAACAGTGTCACTTTGTGGCTTCATAATGCCATCGCTCGTTGATAAGCATGGAATATGAAGTGACCTCACGACAGCTGATCATGAGACAGATGCAACCGACGTTTCAGAAGATTTCGGCGCCAAATCGAACAACATCTCTCGAGTAATACTATCTATGATAATTATGGTGTTTACCAACGACCTTCGACTGTCGGGACGGCTTTGAAAGGGTTTCCAATTCCAAAATTTTCGAATGATTTTTATTCATTATGTGAAAGACTAGAATATTTACTTCGTGATAAGAATGATTTTAAAATATTGTTTTTAATATTACGTGTAATCTACGTTCATTAACGTAAAAGCTTTTAAATTTACAACCAAAAGGCTTAAAAAGAATGCGAGACGATATAATATTTTTTAAATCCGATTAATTCTTTGAAAACCAAATGTCTCGTTGTTGAGTTGTCTTGACAAAATATCATTTCAAAAATACGTTTTCAGCATTTATAAGCAGTTTAAGCATTTTGCAATGAGCTTGAAAGCAAAATTATTTTTATTGACGCCAAGGGCCGGCAACGCCTGTCATGGGTAATTGCTTTACATATTTATTGTTTCCTAGATAGGAACAATAATATCCATATTACAATATTACAATATTTCTTTACATCTCTTTAATCTTTATTTCATATAACTGACAATGAAGCAACGCAATATGTACTTTCCACAGAAGGGGAATCTGAAAATTGCGCTTTTTTATTTTTTTTGTCTCTATCCGTCTTTAAAATGTAACGTCTCCTGTTCTCCATGGATATCAAACGACTGAATTGCTTCGACCACACGATTTCTTCCATGCGTAGCACGTGCTCGCAACAACGCAATCCTCTGCATCTCATAAGATCTCATGAGACTCACTTGCTTGCTTCTTATATTTCTCACACACATATTATGCATGCGGCCTCGACTACCGAAAGAAATGTCTTTGTCCATAAGAATAAGGATGAGCTTACGGAAACTCTTCCAGGCCAATTGCACCCTCATTGCAATGGCATACGTACAGCCTCTCCATTGCCCAATCATGTCACCAAGATTAGAAATGGTAGACTCGATGTTGAACTCTACATTACTAATTTTCATCAAAACTTCATTTGTTAGTTATCTGAATATTGCAAATTAGTATCTCCATAGCGATGGTTGAGCAACAAGTTCAATGACGTTTTTGTTGTTGTTTCCTATTGATGATGTCATCAAATCGCGGTGTGTTGGTGCTGAATGCTACTCGCATGTCAAGGATCTAATAGATATTTGGTTTTTATGTTAAGCAGGCAAGAAAATCCTGATTCCCTAATTATTCCTTTGTAATTAACACTAATAACATAGCATCCTTGTCCCCATAGGAACGGCTCTCTCACTCCTAAGGGGAGCGAGAACCCCCGGTTAAGAGCCCATAAACTAGTCTATAACTAGCACGCCTAAAAAAATAATAAAAAATATGCAAAAGTTGCAATTATACAGTAGTGTTGTCTAAAATATTGCAGTTAACATGTTTTGCTGCAAGTGATTTTTTGCCCCGAAAGTTTTGTCAGTAGAGACTGATTGTGTCGTTTATTCTTGCATCATACAAACGTCACTTTTGACGTAATATAAATTTATCAATTTTTAAAGCAATTTAGCGTAATTGTTTTTAGTTTTTATGACATTTTATTTCACAATCTGTCCATTATGAAAAGACAATCCAAAGTTGCCATCACTTTCTACGTCAAAAAGAAACTCTTAAATGGGTCCAACTGTCTCTCGGGATGAGATTTATTTTAAACAAATTCATAATGAATTTATTTAAGCTGAAACAAACCATTAAAGTTTAATGAATTGAAAGTTTTAAACAATAATTATTATGACAAATCTAATTGTAAATTATGCATTATTCAAAGCATTGATTTTTGGTTATAACGACCGAGCTTACTCAGTATAGTGTCCGTGCACGGCCACCTTAATGCATGTGCATTAAATGAGAGCTGCTGGACTCCAAAACCTTGTTACTATATAAACACATTATACACTTATGCAGGCTACATTTACATATACAGGCTACTCTGAAGATTCTCATTGTTTAATGTGTTTGTTTTGTCACACCGTTAATAGAGCATTGTGGTTGTGAGTGTTACTTTTAATCTATAGCCTTCTGCGGTGTAGTCTATTGCCCCATACATCAAACTAGTTGTTTTTGACATTGATTCAACGTTTGCAGACGCATACGCTGAATCAATGTAAAAAACGATTGATTTGTTGTCTGAGGCGCTACCTATTGTAAGCTTTCTGTTTGTAAACAACCAAATAAACTAGATAGCCTTTTATTAAATAACATGATGCGTTCTACTGGTGCAAACTAAGCTGAACTATCACAAGATGTATAAAGTGACAATCTGATTTTATTTCCACGTTTTGTCAATCAGACACGGTTGACTTCTTCAGAGAGGTAGACAAGGTAGTGACTACCTGTCTAGCACGGCAAATCACAGGACCATGTTGCTGAAATCAACTAAACATGCAAAATGAAACTCAACTTCCAGACAAAATTATTGCCCGCAAACTTTAAAACTGAAAAAAAGGAGTTTAAATATTAACAATCAATGAAAAACTTAAATAACAGCAGAGAAGAGTAGAACGCATCATGTTATTTAACAAAATGCCTAGTGAATAGCCTCATTCAATTTGTTTATAGCCTTTTGTTACTAAAATGACGTAATGTAAGTCTATTTGTTTCAACAAGCAAAGGCGTTATTTTCAATGATATGGCGTTAAACCAAACAAGCAAAAGTGGTCCATTTCATAATGTAGCAAGGAAGTGTGAAATAGGGCAGCTTGAAAGCTGTAGTGTATATGAAGATCAAATTTCATTCTGAACACTCTTATGTGATGATATGAAAGCAAGCTGTGATATGAAATTGTGAGTTGGATTCTTTGTGGCATATCATGCTTTTCATGAAGATGGTTGGCGCGACAACCAAGCATGCCTTTGAGAAAGAAAAATAATTGAAAAAAAAGGAGAAATATACTCTATTGAGTCACATTGTTACGTGTTGGCCCGATGGCAAGTCGTTTATGTGCAGTCAATGGTCCTGAAAAGATGAGATTTGTCGTTTTCACGTAACTAACCATCATATAATTGATGGCGAGAGAGCCTGAACGGTTGGAAGTTATTACATAATAATTAACGAGGGCCCTTAATCTGCTGGAGCATTTCTTCTTGCTTTGGTGACCGGGCAACTTCATTTGTATTTACTTAACCGGTGGATTAACAAATTTGCATTGTTCTGGAATTTAGATCTCGTTAAAGCGTTTAAGTTTCAATGGTTTGCTGTCATTGTTAGACATTAAATTAACGTAATAAAAAGCAATAAATCTCGCTAAACTTTTCTAAAACAACGATTTTGATTATTTTCCGAAAACAACTTATGTCTTTTATGCAGCAAGGAAATTTTATACTGTAAAGTAACAACTTGAAAGAAATTAGAGAACACCGCACTGAGTTAGCGAATTCAATTTATTATAGAGCTTTTGCCGCACCAGTATAGCTTCGTCTGTATATTATCTTGTTCAAATAGAATCACTTATATTATTCATCTATAGAATTTCATAGAATCATATATTTTTTTTATAGATTAAATATAGTTATTACTTCCTAAAACCTCTACAGCCTGTTTCACCCTACACCCTGTTGTACTTCTTCCCATCGTGTGTAATCTGCTTGAGTCTTTTTCTGAGCAATTAATTTTATCTCTCAAATACTTGACCCATTGTGCTGCGTAATTTTTCAGTTATCATTTTGTGTGAGCTAGTTAAGCAGTCTCTGAAATGTTTAGATTTAACCATATTTTTTGCTGTGATATGATTCTTCTGTATTATTTCTTTTAATATATTTTTGTTAGGGGCTTGAAAAGGGTTTTATGACCAGCCGAAAACGTTTGCTTATTTGTTTTTTTTTATAATGTTAGATGTAGTGTTGTTGCTGAGTTATGTCTACTTGAATAAGACTATATACTGATGACATTGACATTGAGCACTTTTTGTAGTATTAGTAATATTTCTTGCTTTATTTATTTGATATGTATTTTTATATTTTATTACTGCTATATTATATTCTTGTGCGTCTATTTGTTCAATCATGACTCTATTTGAATAAGATTATATACTAATGAAGCCACACTTAATTGTGTGCCAAAAGTAGTCTGTATACATAAACTTAAATTCATCACTTTAGTGTGGCACTCTGTACATTTTTTGATTAATTTTATCACTCCAGGCATCCTTTTGAACTATTGGTGAAGTCAAAGGATGATTTAAATGAAAATTTTAGCAACAAAATTTTGTTTTGGAATAACAACTTTTAGTTGTCTGAACTCAGTGATATTTTTACTAAAACATTTAATTCGCAGAAAACAAAAGCAAAGTAAAAAATGTTGCGTTAAAATGAAACGAAACTTTCGCTCCCAAATATTTTTAATAAAGCTTTAGCATAGAGTTCGCTTTGTTGTCTTTGTGCGATCAAAATAAAAAATGTTAAATCCATTGAAGTGACTTTGTTTTGTATGTCTGTGGAACAACAAACAAAATATATTATTCAAACATGAATTTTGGATGTTTGATTGGTTTCATTGATTTTGTTTGTGCGTTCTTGCTTTGATACTTGAGACTAAATATGCTTTGAAAGCGAAATGCTGTAATCGTCAACAAAATTGGGTCTTGCACGCTCACGATGGCAACTCCAGATAATGTTTAATTTTGCTTTTTTTTATTATTTTATTCTCTCATTTGTAGCAAAAGTGTGACTGGCTAAAAAGCTAATCTTGCGGGGTTGACAAAATCAGCCCAAAATGCAATATTATGAAAAGCATCATCAATTCGGGAAAAGTTGACTTTTCAAACCTGATGTTTTGTAAATAGGCTACTGCGCATTGATAAAGCAGAGTTTTTTAAACTATTTACAATGCTGAAAAAAATTAGAAAAACGCCAAAAATGTATCCAATGTCAAAGTCAAAGTAGCCTGCCAAACGCATTAAAAAACGCTAAAATCTCTAAAATTTGGCGTTAAAACCGTCAATATGGCAACCCTGTTTGCCGTGCTAGATTGAGGCCTAGCGTTTGGCTTCCAGTCCAGATGCAATTACAGCGACGTCCACGGTCAGAGTCAATTATCGGATCAAATTTAGGTCGCCATGTGACGGTAATCTAAAAATCGACCAACCTGGCAGCTTTGAAAACAAGAAGATCGCAATCATGCCGCACGAAGTCGACGAAATACCGATGATGTCATAATTGCTTTCGCTCTTTTGAAAAATCTTTGGATAATTCCTTCTATCCTAGTCAAATGAGTACAAAATATAAAGACCAAAAAGCACAAACGAATTATGATGATGAAACTGTTAGAAAACGTTTCAAAAAATAAACTGTTTTCATCATCGGTACTTCAAATCAATGTTGTTATCACCAGTTGTTATTTTTCAAAAATGATTGCTAACATTGAGTTTTGAAAAATATCTTTCGTTTTCGCAGAAGTTCTAACTCCATGGTTTGTTTAGCAAATTAGTTACCAAGCTGTTGTAGAATGGCAGACGAAAAACAAGAAGACTCTTGCAAAAGTGAACTAACCTTTTAGGTCAAACAATAAATGCAAACACGCAAGTGACTCATCTATTTACAGTTCTACATTTTTTACACGTACTTGATAATCCACTTGCATCGCACCGCAGTGCAACCTTGTTCACTTACTCTGTCAACAATAGCCCAGTAAACATTGGAAGTTGCAATTCCATAGTTTTTGAATGTACTAGATAATCCGGTTAGATAAACTTCAGATATGATTACGCTAATCTCTTGCTTCTGAGTAAAATAATTCAATCTCTGTTTTTTTATTGTAAAAAATGAAATAATCGAAGTGAACTTCTCACCCTGTGCAGTATTGAAAAAGCAGTGTCCGGTTGTTTCATAAACACGGACATGCCACTTAGCGCCAGTAGCAACAAGATATTCGCCGGATTGGCTGGAAAAAATTTTGATTTCATAACGATTCAGCGCACACTCAAGTTTACACATAGCCCAGAAGTTGGTTTGCCCAATTAATCCAATGAGTTATCTTGAAACAACCAGAACCTTGATCTTAAACAGGATGAACATAATTGTGTGTTCTTAATAGAAAGCTGTGGCTAGGGCAAGACACTTAATCACATGCATGAAAGCAAAGATTAACTTTCTTACCTTTCCGTGTAAGCTAAATCTTTCTACGCCCTATTGTTGTAAAGTAAATGATCATTCAAAATATATTCCCCTCAACTGAGATCAACTGAAGAACACCTCTCCTAAAATTCATACAAGTCTGCCATTGTGAATAAAATTAGCTGAAATAACTAAAAAAATAACATTAGCTGATAATAAATAATAACATTAGCTGAAAATTTCCCTTCCACAATAAATATATCAAAAATAGCTAAAAGAAAACGACGTCTTGTGTTATTTTTTCATGTCTTTTCATTCGTAAACTATTTGCATTCGCCGTTATAGTTTCAAATGCCAGCTATCGTTTTGTATAACCATTTTGTCTTTCATCATTGTTTATCACGCAACAATCAATTTTGGTATAGTAGTGACATTTTCCGTTATATGTTGGAACATGGCCACCTGGAGATGAGGCCTGATTTGTCACATTTTGCAGATTTTGATTACAGCTACTACCAATGTTTGACTGACATTTTTTGAGTTTTTCTTTACTTTTTGCTGTCTCCTAATGATGTAAAAGCTTTTTGTTGCCTTGGGGAAGCAGTAGCAAATGAGAAAAAGTAAGTTGAAAAACACTGAATCAGACTGTTATTGAAAAATTAACAGTCTGACTAAAATCTTCGAAATCAAATTGTCTTTGTTTTTCAACATCTGAGGATGTTAAAACCTATTATATCGTCTGGGGAAAGCAGTAAAGAAAGCGTAAAAATATAATTTTTAGAAAAATTTATTTAAACATTCGCCAAAAGTTAGCAAAATCTGAAAATTTCTGCAAAATGTGACAATTCAGGCCGTATCTTTAGGTAGCCATGGTTGGAATGAAACTAAACGCTAAACGCTAAACTTTCAAGCTAAACGGTCCTAAAACTTGATATAATATTCTGCGATTTCAAGCAGTCGAATAGCAGTGCAGTTGGATGTACGGTTGTCAGCTATCAAAGTTGGTCATTTTCTCGTAGATTTAATCTCTACAGACGTCAAATCAAAACTTGAAAATAAGTTATTGTTTGATCTGTGTTGTAGGTTACATAACTACTTTTAGTATGGGATAAGTGCTCGGTTCAGTTTAGAACTTTGATTTAGTAAAGAATCGAACCATAACCACTTGAGTCGTATAAAAAACTTTTATTTGAACGCATTCAGCAAGGAAATGGTGCTGCAAAACAGCAAGTATCAAAAGAAAAGAATATAGGCAGTCTAACAGCTCGTGAGTTTTGCCGGCGAGCAAAACAGCCCTTTTTTATCGTCTGCAAACGTTGAATCAGTGTAACAAAGACCTAACTTGCTGGCTAGGTCACTGTGTCATGCTGTTTACAAATAATTTCTTCACTTAAAAGCGTGAAATAAAATCTTTTCGAAAAATACAAACATTCATTTTCCTCACCATATTTGTATGAAATAGATATGAGGCGTAACGGTCGATAAGCAATGTGAGTTTAATAAAGTGCTGAAGTATTCGTGGTACTTCATTAAAAAATCGCGTCAACAAATTGTCATTTTATCAAGATCAGATGAAATAGATTGTCACGCGGTGTTTCCCCTGTTTACTTCCTTTTATGATGAATGGCGACAGGACGCTCGTGTCCGCGCAGGGCGAAGCGATCAAGCGATTTCATTTGTTACTTTGTTACAAATTCTAGATGATAATTTCTCCCACACTTACATGCAGTGCACCGAGTTATGCAATTGCAACATTGCATGTTTTATGAATTAAATCAGCACTTAGCAATCTTTTGTCATATTGCCTTGACGATAACTGGCTGCACACCCTTAGATTGGCTTATGGACAACCCCTGCATCATTGCATCTTCAAACTTGTGAGAAGTTTACTTGCCATGTACATTGTACAATTAACATTATTTTAAAGCTTAAAATGAACATTGAACAGTCTCAATGCTGAATAAGTTGATAGAACTCGATTATTGTAAATAACTTGCAAACAAATTTTATCACTTAAATGTGTAGGTTACAAGATTCAAACAGATATTATGACAAAATATTTATATATATTATGACAAAATGATCATATTATGACAAAGTGATCATATTATGACAGAATGATCATATTTGAAGAAAACTGAAGTATTTCGGACACACAATAAGGCAAAATTCATTACAAAGATCATTAATAGAAGGGAAGATAAACGGTAAAAGAAGTAAAGGCAGACCAAGAATGATTTGGACAAAAAACATCACAAAATGGACAAAATTAACTTATGAATGTGCAGTACGCACAGCTCATGGTCGAGAACAATGGCGCATTGTATCCAACCCTCCATACGAGGAAGGAACAAAAGGATGATGATGATGATCATATTATGACAGAATGATCATATTATGACGGGAAAATGTCAAAATTGTTGCTGTCAACTCAATACATCATCACTGTATTACAATTTTGCGAAAGATTACAATTTGTATGGTTTGGTTAATTGTTGTAGATGCTATAGATATAGGAGCGAGACATCAATCTGGGATGTTAGTATATCACTGTCATGTTGTTACGTTATTGCAGTTTCATTGCTATACATAATTATGATAAATATTTGTCACATTGCTCTGTACCGAACATTGCAAATTTACGTTTCAAGTTTATACCTAGTGATTATGTGCAGTATAGCACAAGTAAAATGACTAAAAATTTGTAAGCTTAGCTCTCTGCACGATATTAACAAAGGGTAGGTAGTTTAGATTCCACGGGTATTTATACTTTGTTATTTGTCTTTCAGGTCTACCCATGTCTTGCGGAGTCTACTGCCAGGATTGTGACTTGTCTGGGAACGGATGCCTGAGTTGTGCCGACAGCACTTTCTTATTCACTGAACAAGCAAACAGTCAGTCTGTAACCAAATGTGTTGCAGAATGTCCGAAGTCTTATTATAGCCACTACTCAAGAATAGAGCCCAGTACATGTAAAAGTAAGTTATCTGTATTTTTTTTATTAAAGCATGTCCGGCTACGCCTTTAAGCAAGAGCGCCGGCATTGTGTGTTTAGTAAAGCACTAAGAGCAACATATTTCTGCAATTCAGTGCTACCTAAAAATACATTATTATTATTTTGTGAGATGTTACAAAACCGTAACCATTGAGGAGACAATTACATAGGCTGCTGTACTTTTTGAGTAATCGTTGACATTAGCATGGCTATAACATTACACAAGTGACATCTCACTGTGTGTGAAGTTCAGCAGGTAATTGATGGTTCTTCGGACAATGGTGTTCTTTCGCAGACAGTGATAAAGTTTCCACCAGTGATGACATAAAGTACATGCATAATTATAGTTATTAATAACATCATGTATAATGCTGGTATGAGGTGCATAAGCACACTGGCGTTAAATTGCGTACGCTGACTTTCTGTTTTACAATTATTACCTAAAACTTATTTTTGCAAACTTACGGATTTGGTGAAAATGTCGCTTCAGTGCCATGTTTGTTATATTTTCTTTTTCTTGGTTTATTTTGTTATTTTTAATTTTCATTTTATTTTAAGTTTATTGGTAAAATGTTCTACATGCTGATAAAACGCAAGAAAGTGAATTAATCGTTACCACTTTGAATTGGCAATAAGCTGTGTCGTTGTAGCTGACCCTAGTCAATCCTTGCGGAATGAGTGAGGTTTAGATTGCGACTTGGATTTGAAAAAGTTGTGTGCGTGATATTTTGGAAGACTCTTTTCTTAGATTAATCCCCGCTGACAAGCCAAGGGTTTGTGTGTCAGTTGCCCTCGAATGCGGTTGTGCTACGTCATGGTAATTTCAGAAAGGACGAGTCTCGCTGTAGCGATAATGCGGAAATTCGCTAAACCGCAAAATATAACCCATAATTGTGTCAAAGGGTGCCAGGTGCAAGCTTAAGTCATAAGAAGAAGAAGAAAGCATGGAAATAACTTTATGTGTCTTTGGTTTGAGTTATGTGTTGGGCAAGTAATTGTTTTAGCCAATTTAAGAAGTCAGATGGACGTATTTAATTGTTCAAACGTCGGAATAAATGCAGATTTTGCATACAATTTTAACACAACAGTTTGGATAATCTTACCCCTGAAGAATGTATTAAGCACACAATGGTTTAAATGTTTAAAATTCAAATTCTAAAGCGACTTTTATTGAACTCAACAACGAACTTCACTTTTAAAGTTTGTTTATCGTAAATTTCACTGACTTTCTTTCTATGTGATAACAGGAGTGACCATCAGGTTTTTGAAGCTTTTGTCAGCAAAAGTAGGGTTGCTGGACGTTGAAACTCTGTAAGAATAATCTTTTTCAACATGCGGAAGACTTCTTCATACCACCCGGCTATTGTTTATGCAGCAAAAATGTTATTCGCTGCCGCTAGATTCTTTTGTTGCAAGAAAATATGTAAATAATTGCCTTGGTGGGCAGATCCATCATTTTTGATTTATCTTGACTATGTTCCCACGCTGCTGTTGGAAGTCACTTTCTTGACATTCTCTAAGCTGCAGACACTGACTGAACAAGCTGAACAAACAGAACGTGCGAACAGTAGACATTGCAAAGAGATTGGCCGAGCATGTGTTGTTCTATGTTCGCATAATCCGGACCTTACCTTGTTACATGGTCGATTGAGATAGGTTGCCTTGCATTGGCCACATTTTTTAGGTCCTGCCGGGCTAGTCAACAGACGATTGGTCCACCTTGCTTGGAGTATGTTTACACTATCTATCGTGACCGACCCAGGATTTAGCGGTTAATCTGGTTGAAAGGAAAGCACGGATTAAGACTTTGAAAGCAAACACGCAGCGAGTGTCTCTCTGTCCACACCGATCTGTCTCGATTGAAATGATAGATCTGTGTTGTCACAATTGATACACACCTACTCGCACAAAACTATTGGTCATAACAGCTAGCATACGCTTATATCATTTTTTAGCTATATCACATGCAGTTCATAAACAAAGACTGTTTACAAGCATGACGCTAAGAAACAAGTCGGCTTTGATACGTCATCCTTCTATCTAGGACCTAGTCACCTAGGTGGTCTCTCTGTTTTCTTTGAAAGGTTTTGTTCCTGAGTTGATGCAAAATGAAGAAAACAGTTTATAACCCCACTTTAAACCCCCCAAACTTACTCGCACTTTTAATCTTTTCACAAACCCAACTTTAAAGGTTTTCAAAGAGTCGAAAAAGGAGGTAAATTGTTAAAAGGTGCAGCCTTTAATTCTAATTCCAGGGCTGAGCCTTTCAATCGAGAAGGTGCAGGATCGATGCTTTGGTTAAATATGTCAAACTGAAGCGTATGAACTTTGCAGAATTTTATTCGAACTCTGTGTATTTGCAAAGTTGTCTTTTTTATTTAATTGTAATGTTTTGTTATCATTTTTTGCAAGTTTGTTCAGTAATCTTTTCTCGGTTTTATTTTTTCTTCTACCAAAATGTGTAAAGTTTTTTTTTGGTTACTCAAGGAATCTTAGAAGTATCCGAGTTCAATGAGTTTTGTTTTTTGAGTTCAAGTGCAAGTTCGCCACCCTTGTTGACGTCACAGCACAGCCTGCAGCGCCGACCTATCTCGTTGCTGGCGGGCTAGAGTCATAGGATATCAAGTTTCATTAAATTCGCTTTGGAATGTTTAGACTTGTTATGAGCCAACAAAGCTTGTTGTGAACAAACAAGTCTTCTATTGCAAGCCATAATAACTGCTGGTGAAGGAACAAAAAATGATAGAAGTTGCTTTGTACTGTCCACTATAGTGACGACAAACCGCTAAACCTCAGGTAGTCTTGCCTAAAAGGAGAAATCTTACTTGGAATTAGATAAAAGAACCGAAGCGATGTTTTATAAAATTTGACTGCTTCTCACAATGCCAGAAATACTACTTGTAAAATGCTCATCTCATATCCGAGGCAGAATACAATGACTTATTTCATTTTGTAAATAAAGTGACTTGCGTTCTTCTGGTGACTATAGGCTACTAACTTACCTCCTAATGTTAGGGGTGATACCTAACTTTTATTACCGACGTTTCGTCAGTCAGCACGCATTTTTATAGAAATAAACTGAAGTGGGATATTACCATGTGGCCTGAGTTCAAAAATAAGCACATTCCCGCCCACCTCTAATTATGCAATAGAAAAGCTACCAACTTTCAACTTTTAGAAATTTGTTGCCTACTGCTTTAATGCAAAAGCGCGCGAAAGACGGATTGTAAATAATTGAAATAAATCTGCAATCTGGCAAAAACAGATCGGTCTTTTGAAGTTTTTCTGAAAAAAAAAACTGATTTCAGCATAAAACTTGGAAAAGACTTTAAAGATTCGACGAATTATAGATTTTGCGGCTGTGTATGTGGTCCATGTTTCTAAGTAATCCAGTTGAACGTATTAGCCTTGCATATGCACAAATCGTTGAAGCATACCTTGTATTAAAACAACATGGCATCGCTTACACCAGAGGTGGGCAAACTACGGTGGGATGGCGCAGCGGATAAGGCGTTCGCTTTCCAATCATGCAATCCTGGTTCGACGCCCGGCTTAAGCTGGTTGATGACAAACACCGCTCACCTCTACCCAGGGTGTAATAAATTGGGTGGGCGTAGTTGCTGAAGTAAAGGCGGCCGAGAGAATGAAACTGGCCACCCTACTCTCGTTTCTAGCACTAGTTGCAACGTTCATCTGATGAAATTGAAAGTAAAAGTAACAACAAACAAGATGGTTTCATCAGATGAACGTTGCAACTAGTGCTAGAAACGATAATTGTCCTGATGAACACCCAAACTTTTCAGTATTCACCCTACTCTCATTAGTGCCGAAGGCTTGGTACCATGAGAACCTTATCTTCTCATCCCCCGATGCTTGGGTTCAAGTATGGGACTCACCTTTGCCTTTAATGTAGAGGCTCAACGAAGGGCGGTTAACGAGTTTGCCAGAGTGAAGTTTTCCGATTGTTGAAGTGTTGTTGCCGGGGGATTATTCTATCTACCGGTATTAGGTGTCGCTGAATAGAGAGCAGTTCTTAAGGTGCGTTGCTCAAGCTCACACCTAAAGAGCCGAATCAGCGCCTCTTGATCTTGAGTCGAACGAGTTAACGGGACAGATAGATTTGTAGACTTGATATCAGCTTATTTTCAAAACTTTTTCAAGCACACAGTTTTTTCACTACTGTATGTTTTTTTGACGATGTACATTCTCAAAAACAAATACCGTACTCAAGCTTTATCAGAGATCATCAGAAATTAATTAAAAAATCTATTTGAATAAAGGCTTTCTTATGATCTCCAATAAAAGTGAAGCAGGTTGTATTAATAGTATTTGTTGTTTAAGCTTTGTTATGTATGACGCAGCCGAATACTCTTTTTGTTTTTCTAATCGTGTTGTGTTTCTCAATTATCGTTTCCTTGGGTTCACTTCCACTGCTGAGCAGTAAGCGGAAGCATCCACGGTCCTCGCTAGTGTCAGTGGGCTTGAGTTTGATTCCCGGGTTGAGCGAGATTCAGACTTTTAGTTTTATTTACTTGTCAATAAAATTTGATTATGTCGTGGTAGCCTGACTTGGACGGAAGCGTTTGAAGTCTGGTTGCTGCTTGTAAGTATTTGACCGAAGTTTATTTGCGGAAATGTTGAGCACGGAGTCCGGAAGATTGTTCATAATCTTCTATGGTTGCGCTCATCTTCAATTTTTAAAACATTAAGAACCTTACTTACGTTTTCTTTCAATTTATCTGTCAAGTAGTCAGGTATCTTTTCGCGTTTGTTGATATAGTCATTTCCACCCTATGTGCCGCGGCACACTGGTGTGTCTAGAAAAGGACTCCAAGTATGCCGCAAGCTTTTCATGATATGATGAAATCCTATCAAAACTGTAGTGCATTTATATAGCCTATAAAAGAAAAGTGAAGATCCTGAACTGACCCAAGTGCTTTGCAGGTTGTCGAGTCGCGCATTGCGCTTCCTGCGATGGCGCGCCATCTCATTGTAACGAATGCGAAGACAATTATTACCAGCTTAAACAGAATGGTCGTGTGTCTTGTGTAGATAAGTGCCCGAAGGGATTTAAAAATCATCCAAAAAGAAGAAAATGCCTTCCTAAAAACCGAAGTTGGTTGATTTTTATTGTTTTATTTAAACAAATGGTTTTTGCAATAATCTTAAAGCAAACTTGTGCATCGTCAAATCGAATAAAAAAATTCAAGTAACTAATTCTCCACCAGAAATAACTAAATCTTGTAGTTGGATGCAACAAGTTCGTAAAAAACCTTGAAATGTTAAGATTATCCCAGACCTGTTGTTAACAAGCGTTTGTATGATGTCTCACTACATCTACATCATCAGCCAGGGCCGTTCACAGGATATTTTGGGCCCGGTACCAATGAGATCTTCGAACCCCAAATTAAGACACTTGTAAGAAAAACGCACCATATCCAAAGAATACGAAATAGATTCCTCAAGTTCCCAGGTCTCTGGGAATGGTTCCGAAACTCTAAAATGAACTCGAGCCGGGTCCAAGAGCATTCTCTGAACTCCCCTGTCAACGCTACTTTGGCTATGAGAGGTTGGGAGGTTGGATGTCAATTAATTAAACAAATTTTGAATTTTCGTTCTATTAAAGAGTTGACTATTGAAACTTATTGTGTATTGAATCTTGCAGCAAAATGTAAAGTTAGCTCTTGGATTCCAATAAAACCAAGAGTCTGCGTGTGCCACAAAGGTCGATGGCAAATTAAAGTCAAGACACGGACGATTAAAAGTAAACGAAAAGAAAAATGTAACAAAAATTTGGAAAAATGGAGAGACTGCAGGCCCCCCCGTCATGCAACTTGTACTTCTTCAAATTCTTTCCAAACAAGTAAGTTATTGTGATGTCATTAGTTCGAGATGTTGTGACCAATGGCGTACGCAAGAATGGTTTTTTTAGGGTTAAACCCCCATCCATTGAGCACGAAAGGCTAATATTTTTTGGTATTTCATTAGTTATTATTGAGTTTTTGTAAAGGTTATTCTTCATATTTCCCACCGCAATCGTACCAGTAGTTTATTTATATCAGGAGTAACCAAACTACGGTCCGCAGGCCAATCCAGGCCGCGAGGTTCGTTTGTCCGGCCGGTCTAACTGTGAAAAAATGTGATAGACCACTGAATAAAAAATCCTTATAAAAGTTAACGGTTTGTGAAATGTTTAAGATTCTGTCCTTACTTTCAATTAGATCTTTTGAAAATAGCTATTTCTGACAGAATGCGTAATATCTACGTGACTTTGCACATATTCTATGTAACTAAACATTAAATAAATTACTGAAATTACAATCTGCACTGAGGTAGCGTTAAACACAACTGAAGTACAAACACAAAATGTGTTAACGATCTGTTGTAAACTATGCTTTAAAATCAAATCTTTATAGTCAAATCTGTTGTAAACTATGCGGGAGTGTGATCACAAGACGAGGTAGCGAGCGATACAACGTTAAGGCAATTAAGGAAAATCACTAAACAACATAAAACAAACATAATTTAGTACAAATTGAACAAGAAAGATGCCCCTCTAGCGAATAATTGCTTGTTGAGCTTAGGGTTGTGCTGCTTTACTTGGAGTGCTTCCTGAATTTTAGTTTTAAACTCTGATTAAACTATAATTACTATTAATACTACAAAAAGTGATCAATCCCAAGCAATAAGCCAAGCAGAGCTATAAACATCAAATATAGCTACCACATTTGATGTAATACAAACGAATTTATTTTCACACGAGTCAGTTCAATCATAAACAGCTAAAAATCGATTTCGATCAGCTAGCAGCGAGATCATATTCTGTTAAGCTTATTCAAATAGATATTTCATTTTCTTGATACATTTGATGTATCATGATGTAACTATGTGACGTTGATTACGTGACTTTGAAAATAGCTGTTTGTGAAAGATAAAGTATGTGGTGGATGTGGAAGTTTGCGATAAAACAATATGCTTTTTTATCCACAACTCACTCCCTAGCAACAACCAAACGTGTCAATTGTTGCACACAGCTGAATAAATCACACCTACTTTGTTTGTCGTGTCCAGGCTTACACCTAGTGGTTGAACATTTAGATTAAGTGGACGGGAAGTCAAGGAAGCCAATCTTTGTGTCCACTTTCAGGCATGCCTTTAAGTGTCCTGCCAAAGACACAGCAGCATGCTCATGAGCGGTGTCGAACCGGCGCCCTGTCGATTGCCGTTAGAGCGCTCTCACCACTCGGCTATGCAACCTACTTTGTTGAATCACGACCACAAGCTGCAGACTGCTGAAGAAAATGGTTATCCGGCCCACAAGCAGCTTTTCTCGCAGTGACCTGGCTCTTTTTCAGAAACGTTTGGTGACCTCTGGTCTGTGGCCTACTGACGTTAGGGAAAACGTGTTTCTGTGGTGATATGATCTAAAAAATCTGTTGTAGCGTTGTTGTAGGCAAGATGTATTGCTAAGTTGCACAATAGACACGTTGGTACACTAATCAGGTGAAGTCAGTTATATTACGACAATTTGCGCAATGTTTAGCCATAAATCTAATTTAGATAGCCTAATCTATTATCGAGATCGAGATCTTTCTGTTGCCGAAATAACATACTTTGAAACGTAACCGGACGCAAGCGTGTAAAACGTTTTATCATTTTGTATGGTCGAAATCACGGTCACACAGAAATTGAGGAATATTAAAAATAAACTTTTTCCAAAGTCCAGCTTACTGAGATGTGCCGATACATGGCCTACGAGTTAGATTGTGTGGTTTCATTTTAAACAAGATTACTCCGCTTCTTTGACAACAAAAAGAACACCATTTGTTGTTTCCGGAACAAAGAGACAACTGATTATGACTCGTTTAACTAACTAATCCACTTGTTTGAACTATCAGGTTTGGTATCCGTGCCTAATTATACTTTTCGATGCATGCACCTTAGAATAACATTAAATATAGTTATTACTATCTAAAACCTCTGCAGTCTGTTTCACCCTAAAAGGGGGATCATCAAAACGTCTTGAAAAATATGCAAAAGCAATAAATCGTTAACACCTGAAAATATATTAATTATTATAACGTTAATTCAATCTGCAAAAAGCCCTCAGAATTACAAAGGGCTACCTCCAGCGATATTTCAAAGGTTAGTCCTCTGTCTGCAGTTGATAATGCCTTTTTAGGTATTTTCTTTGAAAAAAATGAAATAGAAACTAATTGTAAAGTCATGAAATGTTCACCTGGTGCGGAACTACTTGTTTTTAAAAAGTTGCTGTTTTTTATTTTCACTTGTTGATTGATAGCCTATCAGAGTAAGGTCAACTATAGTTGAAATTGTCATTGAATGTAATTCATAATCATGACACATTTTTATGTAATTGTAATTGAGACTTTTTGTTGTTGTGTAATTGTAATTATAATTGTAATTTCAAAAAAAAAATTGGTTGAAAGTACAATTACATTTGTTTGCATGATATCAGTAGACTACTTTTGTTCAGCCGCTGGTTTCGGTTCAAAAAAGCTTTCTACCTTGCAGCTTCATCTTTATCAAATGCAACTCTGCTTGTCTTTGTTAAAATCAAACTGTAAAAAATCGTCGATAAGCATAAATAGTGAAACGTTTAATTGTTGTAATTGAAACATGCAATTTATCACATTTGGAAGTAATGGTAATGATAATTGTAAATTGAAAATTTCAGAACAATGGGGTAATTAAAAATGTTGATTTTGTAATTGTAATATAAGTGAATTACAAAATATGTAATTTATCCAACTATGCAATTTATATCCTTTGTGGATCCTTCCTTGTACGATGGGCCAATGAGACATACGTTTGCAGGTGGTCGACGCCATTTCTTTGTGTTAGAATCTAAATGTTAAGACTGCATAATTTCATAGATTGTGAGGTGCAGTAGTATTTGCAGACAAAAATTCTCAACGTTTTCAAACGTCTCAAACGACCAATCTTGTCATAACTGCGACAATGGAAATTAAACAAGTTGAAATATTATCATTAGCAATGTCTGGCCATTCACATTCTATTGGATGGATTATACGGCTTATCTATTGCCCACTTCCAGTCGGTATTCAGTTTGCTAAAAATGGATTTATGTGGGTTAAGCCTGGTACAAAAATGTAATCACTTAGTGCAAAATTCTGTACGAGAGAAGCTTGGCTTTTCAAATAAAACAGTGACTCATTTGGACCACTTGCAACCTTACAAACCACACAACCGTATTTAGCTATCTATTAATGCTAACTTTTGTATTTGCTTTACAATATACCATGCCATAACATTCAAAACACTTAGGCTTTTAAGAAATTCTGTCTATACATCATGACCCGCCAGACATAGCCAACTATCAAACTGAGTTTCATCTTTGATCCATAGTGGCCTTTGAGTCTTGCGTGTAGCTCATGCACAACATCACATTGAGCTGTGGCGTTTACATGAATTTCTTTGGTTTGTCACGTTACAATGCAATACAAGCTGTGTGCAGTCAGAGTGGGATTGGCAACCCTGTTCTATCTTGGCTTTGTGGGTGGGATGAATGAAAGAAATGTTTATTTCCGAAGCGATGCCTTTTGTGCAAAGCTTCTATGATAGAAAGAATTTAGTTTTAAGTTTCTGAAATAAACCATTAAAAAGTGGTTTGATGTTTTCATCTAATAATGGAAAGAATGGAATGTTTTATTAAAACAGTCATGTAGCAAGGGTTAGGTTAAGGGAAGAATATCGTGCAAATAAAGTGATAGATTTGACATCAAAATAAACTGGTGAAATGTTTAGACAATATAATTCCTTGCGGATTTACGAAACTGTCTAATGGATTTTGTTGGATTAGTAAATGGCACGTGTGGAACAGGTCGATCATCGTAATGTGCCACTTGTCTATTTCCGTTTAGCTTATCTGTGTGACGTTGTGCATTTATAGGGTAGAAAGTGTTCTATGAGTCAGTTGAAAAAACATTCCTACGAAAGTTGACTTCAATTATATTTGCTGCAATTTCGACAACTTGGATTGCAATAAAATGTGGATATTGACAAAGATCAATCTTCGAATAGCATGTTTTGCATTATGTGATCGTTTTCCTAAACTCGATCATTCAAATGAGTGACACCGAACTTCGGACACAATGAAATGACAAAATCAAGCAACACTGGTTTGATCCTCGCTGTGTAATGTTGAATCGCACTTTTATGTAAATTTATGATTTACATGTAAAACAGTAGCCTGCAATCTTTTTATGGTAGATCACTTGACTCGTTCCATTACTGCTGAAAGCCTGAGTACTGAAAAGTTTTGATTTTTATGCATGATAGAAAAGTATTGGAGACCTCTTACTACTAAGCAAAAAAATCTGTAGTTTGTAGCCTACAGCCCAACACTGTAGCTAGTAGGCTATCTAGTATTTTGTTTCTTTCTTAGAATATTTGACCTCCAAAAGCGATGGGTGCATAAATTTACTTTTTACTGCATTCCCTGGTCAAAAAGTAACAGCAATTAAGAAGACAAAAATTATAAATTCTAATTGCAACTTGTTCAGTTTTTTTTTCTCAGCTTTCTCTAATTAAACTAAAGCGATTTCGAGAATTCGACATTATATTGACAAAGTGTTGATATTCCTCGCAAACACATTCCAACACGCTATCTATGAAGGAAAAAGCTGCGCAAGTTCATCCGCTGATGCAACGGATTAGAAGCCTCGGCGTTATTTAACTTCAGTCAGGCCATGCATTGCGCTTTACAACTTTTACATTGCGGTTTACAGCAGCACAGTTTTGTTTGTAAAGAACTGGATAAAGCTCTCAAGACGCCTTTTCGCTCCGGTTTGCAAGAATTACTGACTAAAATGCGCTTTTCTTGTAAAGTCTCGAGTCATTTTTCCTTTTATTTATTGCATTTAGTGCGAAAATATTTACTTTAGAAGGAAAGCATGTGTTTACTGTGGTGTATAATAGGCTTCAAGCTCAAGAATCGAAGTCTGCTTTGTTTGTGCTACTTGTCAGAGCATATTTTTACCTTGCAAACGTTACCAATGGCACCAATAACTTCACAAATGTTACCTTAAGATTTTTCGTAGAAATTCCACCTGAACTCGATCAATTAAAATCAATAAACTCGACAGAATAAAACGAACCTGAAAAATTTGTATTTGCTGAGCACGTAGCAAGTTAAAATCGAAAACAAATGACCCGGTTTGAATGTAAGGGGTAAGAGCTAATTAGATTTCTCTGGAGCTGACAAGGTATTCGAACTTTGTGGCTGGAAGAATCAAATTCACGAAGTGGCTGACAGATCGAAACGGTCGAGAGCTCTGAAACATGTGTTTATCGCTGTCAGCTCTTGCAACACTAGCCTGTTGCGATATATCTTTTATAATTTCGTTTTTTGCACGGTTAAGCGTGAAGCTGTCGAGTTCTTTTCCTTCTTTTTCATTTCAAACAAAGTAAAATGCAATGCAGAATTTTGTTGTGTTTAGCTTAAACAAGATGCGTTTCAAACAGCCCTATTTAATAATAGTCAACGATACAATTTTTTTTGTAACAAACATATTTTTGGAATAATTGTATCATCACCTAGAGTCCTAGACAATCACTTTATCTGGTCCAGATCTGGTAAAAATCTGGACCAAATAAAATGGTTGTCTGGAAACTTGCATTTATTTTTGATCTGTTACGTAATAAACGCGTCGTTGTTCCGCCAAGACCGAGCATTGTTAACAGCCCAGCGACGCCTCAAGCGTGTTGCCCTGTCCATGGACTTCTAAATAGTAGCATCTGGACTGGAAACTAACTGGACAACATGAGGCCAAACAGTTGGTACAACAGTTGGCCAACAGTGGGCCAACAGCCAAGTAACTAACCCTGTTGGCCCACTGTTGGCCAACTGTTGTACCAACTGTTTGGCCTCATGTTGTCCAGTTAGTTTCCAGTCCAGGTGCTACTATTTAGAAGTCCATGCCCTGTCCCACTACATATAGTCAATGATGTGCGCCAGGTGTTTGCTGCAGAAGAGCTTTAAATAATGTTAAAGTACTTCAACAAAATTGTAGCTCATACGACGAAGAAGAACAAAATTGTACAAAATTTTTTTTTTTAAACCCAAATGACAAAAACTTGATTTAAATTTGCTTTGTTTAGGAATAACAAAGTTGTTTACACAGAAAAAAAATCAAAATCCAAATAAAATATAATCAAATCTACAAATGGGGACGAGAAACAAATGTTTCGAAAGTGCATGAATCGTTCAATCGTAATTGCGTCGGCAAGATCTTGCGATTAGAGCCCTTTCCTTACGCACGATGGGTTGCAGGCTTTACACCCGCCAAGGGCAAGTGTTGTGTTTGATGGTCTAATGTTCGAATCATGTTTGGAAGTAGACACAGAGACTGGCTTCCATCTTTATTGCCTACTCAAAGCAAATCTGCAGCAGTCAGATAATAATTTATAATCTACAGTAGATGTGAAAAAGTGCTATGTGCTGCCAGAAAGCAAATAAGTTAGTAGCGGATCAGAGAGAGAATAATGTAACATATTTTGCAACTTGCCGAAGAACTAGAACTGTAGAACTGATAACAGAATAAAAATACTTACTTCCAATTTTTAAAATGGCCTCGAAAACTATTTGAAACTCTTCTCTGAATGTCTTTTTACAAAATATTTTGAAAATTAATGTAGAAGCCTTTACTAGATCCCTGGACATGATTGTTTTTCATTCTTCGGTGATATCTTTTAAACCAATTTTTTTGATAATTTGTCAATGACTTTGATCTTATCATGTTTGTGCAATTAATGTAATGATGCGGCACGTTGAAGACTTGAAGCTTGTCCTGTCGCACATGATACGAAGTTGTGCAGCAATGATCAATAATCCGCCCAGCCAGTTTGAGGCCATCTTGCTCAGCTTTCAGTGATTGCTAACGTGACAAAGTGCCAAAGTCTCAAATGCGGTCCGTTTAATCTATAGCGCAAAACACTTTTACATTTTCTCCTTCATGTGTGTCATGCAAATAGAATTTACCGGACATGTCGACCTTTGAGTAACTTTAATGACTTCATATGTACCTTGTCTGAAAGGGCCGCTTCCATTCTTTGAACCTTTATTAGTTTAGTCTGCAGTTGGTTATAGTTTGTTAGTGTTTTTTCAGCCACTTGAAGCTGTGCAGCTGCGCCGTGCATCACTGAATCGAAAGTAGCGTAGAAAGCTGCGGAATGTCATAGAACTTGCTTCTGTTTAATCGTTCGTATGGTTCCGAAAGATTTCTTCAATTGTATGTAGTGCCAATACAATGACGTCACTAAGCCCAACTGTGATGTCAAAATTGTTTATTGTGGTTGACCGCTTGTAATCGAGAGATGGTTATTTTCATGTTTTTGGCTTTATGCTCATGTCAAGGTATAGTTTAATAACAGAGTATTCATCAACAGCCGCTAACTCTGTACGGTGGATTCTGGATTTTGTCAGCCACGTTTTGCGATGGTAATGTAATCTCGACCAAGCCTTTATAAGGCGGGATGTGAATGTCTCTGGTGGTTTAGATCAAAGTCATAGCTTTCCAAGAAAATTCTGAATTAATTTACTGTCTGGTCTGCATTGTAATCTATTATCTCCTCTAAACCGCACTGGCAAGTGTAGGCTCTGCAAAAATTTCTCGGTATCTGCATTACTTGAGGCTGACTTACAAAAGTCCTTACAGTGGTTTCTTTGTTGATGGTAAGTAGAGGGGGAAGCACGATCAAAGGTTTTTGAAAAGCGGGAAAACTTCCGAACTTGAAAAGTGGGTTTAAGCTTTTTCGGCAAAAACTCAAAATCTGGATTTAAATTGCATAATTCTCTTTTTTTATTTATTCCCAAAAGATTTATTGAACTATTAAGCCGTATGAAGATCAATTCTCCCAACTTCTTCATAATTATTAGTTGGCTTGTGTCGCTACTTGTCTATTTCATTGTTTGAAGTTCAAGTTTATTCACTGCATGAAGGAAATTGCAAACTTCAAAGTGTAAGCTCCATTCTAAAGCAGCTTACTAAGTTGAGATCGCCAAACTGGTGATCACTGATCAATTTGAATCGGTTTTGAACAAAAATTTCATTTTGTCTTCTTTAGTATCGGGCAGGCTCTTCATAGTTTCAAGATTTAAAAACGATAATGAAAAGCAATTCGTCCAATCCTACTACACCATTTGTACCGTTTGATGCATTGAGCAGATGGTGGGGCACTAAAAATGATTCTGATTAGCAGTAGGCTACTGTTTTTTTTTCCCGTGGTACATGCAGGCAAGACCCATACTCCAAAGGAAGCAGTCACTACGAACAATATGTCAGAGGTTTTTTAAAATCGCAAGACCAGAATCGATGTCCATGGCCCATTTTAAGAATTACCATTTTTTCCAATAATAATTGCATTGTTTCACACCGTGCTGTTTACACGTTGCTCTTGCAGCGCTTTGCAAAACATACTTTATATATTTCATTCCATTCTTGTAACGAAACAGAATTTTTGGATGTAGCATACACTTTCTTGCTTTTGCTTCTCAGCAAACACTGCGATGACCTAATAATCAATATAAGCTATTTCAGTCAACCCGTTTAATCGGATCAGATCAGGACCAAGATAGTTGGCCCGATTAAGCGGGAGGTCCGATTAAGCGGGGTGACTTGTGTTATTATTAATCGATAGTGTGTCCTGTCACAATCAGCATTTCAGACGTGCGTGACGTCACAATAGATGAATAAATAACCATATTCATTAATATTCCTTTATTTATCATAATTCCTTATAGATGATATTCCTAATTTTAATAACCTCACAATTGCTGGGTCAATATTCTGTTCATTATCAGTCCTTGTTAATACAAAATCCATCGTTGTTAATGTTGATCATGTTATTGTGACCACAGACACGTCACAAAAGGAGTTGTGACTTTCAATCTTCCTTTATTAGGCTATTGATGTCATTCACAATTTCCTTTGTAGGGATTCATTGCCAGTACTGTGATATATTGAGCTGTTTTATGTTGCACAGATTCCCGTGGTCACAAGCGGAGGGGTAGACACAGGATTAATAACTCTCGCAGAAGGAAGGACTCTCTGAAACATGGTGGCAGGGGGGGCAATAATATTCATAATTCTAACAATTATAAAACTCGTCATGGACACTCAACGGGTGGTACAAATCAGCAAAGTATTCAAAATCCAGCGATTGTAACTTGATATTTCGCATTGTGTTCATAGAGTTTGTTGTTCAATCTATTTCAATGTTTGCAAATCGATTTATTGTTGCGCTAATTTGCCTAAACATCTTCTTATTGACCACATTGCGATACCGGTACATTTATGATACCTAAACGAAGTTACTTTTTCTTTGCATTTTATCGTTGTTTTCGGTGTTAAATCTTCAAAACTGAAGTCACGTGATTTATTGAAATTGGGTCTACATCAGAATGTCAGAATGTCTCAATTTTCTTCTTTTTAGCACCCTTTATGTATCGATATCATCCGACTACTACAGCGCATGTTGTTCTAAATGGAAGCTAATTCATGGCAGACATTTGGCTTTATTTATGCATTTGACGCTTCACAGCCCCCCAGAATTTCATCATCTCATAAACTTGAACTCAGTGCCCCGGTTGAGAACGCATGGTCTAACTAAACTCTGAACAAACCATATCAGCGCATATCACTTGAATAGATAAAAAATTATAAACTAGCTCACGAAAGTTATCATTTTTGCATTTTTAAACGTTGCTAGATGTTAAAACGATGCGAAAAAAGCAACTTTGCAACTGAAGGTAGGCAAATTCACTATGGATTTATTAATCGGTACTCTCCACCCACTAAAGCTGTTCCTTTTTACGTTGATTGTAAGTCTGTAGATAATGAATTAATGTGAAAAAGTATGAACTTACTAGATGTAGCCAGGGCCGTTGAGAAATTAATTTGGGCCCGGTACCAATCAGATTCTCGGATCCCAAATGAAGACACTTTTAAGAAAAACACATTCAAAGAATAAGCGTAAGTTTCTCCAAGTTCCCGGGTCCTTTAAAAAGGTTATGGAACCCTAAAATCACTTCTGGCCCTGGTCAAAAAGTACCCCGTGGACCTCCTTATCAACGCTATTGGATGCAGCTCATGCGCTGTTTGCAATCGTTATATCAGAATCATAAAAAAGTGCGGTTGAACAACTAAAGTTTTTGTATTCCAGAAGACGTTTCGCTTCAGATTTGATGTCAGAATTTGTACTCGCTTTGGTCGAAACCCGCTGCTTGAGACTAACCTTGTCGTTTTAGTGAATCTGATGTCGACTCCATTATTGTGACGTAACAGTGACAGATTGCAAGAGCATTTCATTGCGCATACGTGTCCAATGATGCACTGGTGCGTATCCATGCGTGTCCAGGTGCAAATAAACGTTAGGTTAAAAGACAGGTGCCAATTGTAACTAAAACACTTTTTAGGCCTATACGCAAAGTAATAACTTTCATCATTACGTCATGCTGCGAAGGTGGCCAGTGGGGTGAGGGCGATTTTTCAGGTGGCCAGGCCGATGTCAAAACTTCACCAAATTTTACTTTTAAATAATAAACTTGCATCAAAAATTCGTCCAACAAACCTTTTAGGTGCAGTTGGTCCCTCATAACCCCTGAAGCAAACTCTGTCTACGCCATAAGTGGCAACGGAACGGGATCCCTGGTTCGAAACCTCCTAGCTCTCCTTTGTGTTGTTTACGATTTGCAACTTATCCAGCTGACGTCATAATTTTGGCAGTTGTTTCACGCACGACAAACGGAAACTTTAAAGTTTTCTGTCGCAGCTTTGAGAACAATCCAATTCATTCTTCAAATATACCTTGGGTACGACGTTAGTGCCAACAATTTTCTGAACACGTTAACGTCCGACCTAAAAGTAAAGTTTGTATTAGCAATGTATCTAAGCATTAAAATCAATTTTTTGTTTTGACATTTCATGTGAGATGCCTGCAAATGACACAAGCTTTTCAAACCAACCCAAAACGTTTCGAAGAGTTTAAAATCTTAAAATTTATTCATTGCGCATGTTAGCCTATTCTGCTAAAGTTATTCTTAAAACACTAAATTAATTTTGTACTGCTATTTTGCATTCATCAAATACTGGTATTTGCCCAACAATCTGATCTCTTAGTGCAATTTATTAAGAATCGATTTCGCTATAGTAATAGCATCTTCAGCTTACTCAAATAGAATGTGAAAAATTTGAAATTTTTTTTGTGTAAAACTTTTTTACAAACCACACAAAAGCGCGGAGAGTGATGATGTGTAGATCGCAACAATGTGACGCAAATGTGTCATTTGCATTGTTTGCTCATAAAAGGAGCTTAAATCAGCCAAGCGGAACGATACAAGACGAGCATCTTTGTCAAGTTTTGTTTACATATACGGCACGCCATTGCCGGCGAGGCAAAACAAGTTATACGTCATAAAGTGAGTGCAGCAATTGTAAAAGCCGGCTTCTTGGGTACCAATGGGTGAAGTCTTGATGATACATCCTGCTATGGACATTATATTTAAAAAACTTCACTCATTTTTAATTTTATGTGTATATCGTTATTTGGAGTTGTATTTGTCGTGTATTTATTCGTTATGCGTATTTTGTTTTGCGTACATCGAAGCAAAATGAAAAATGTTACGACAAAATGTTGTTTAAACCGTTTTGCAGCAAACAAGAAAAAACGACTTATGCTTGGTTATATCTAGGCTATGTCATAAACAACGTAAAACAAATTGTTTTTGTATAAGAAAAACTAATCTCGGTACCAATGCCAAAATAGCCTCAGGCTACAGTAGCTTTTTTCTGTGCTTGTGTAAGCTATAGGCCTACCAAGACGTGTTTAAGTTATCATTATAGATAGCCTATACTGATTGGGCCCAACATTTTCTCCAGATAGATAAAATTCTTCATAACACCATCATTACCACCATTTCCAACATGTAGCAGCCCACTACAGAGCGAATACCTTCTCTTTATCCGGCCAATCCAGTCGACTGTGTGTCTTTGCTGTCAGTTGGTTGTTGCATATTCTTTGCTAATCTCGCAAACATAAAAAAATTCATACATCACGAAATGTCAGGAGATCCCGCCCTTTACACTTTCTACATAGACTTAAGCCAACGTAGACAATTTCAAATAGAAGCTTTTTGTTTTCATGAACAGTTTTTTGTCAAATTCCTCATAATCGTCAACCGGTTATGCCATTCAGCAGTCACTCATCCAGTGATTCCAATATCTTTTCTAGTGTCATCTCGCTTTTTTTTTCGGTCATCGTCTAATAAGTCTTGTTGACTGTTTGGTTATTTTTGCCTTCAACTTCTATTGTTGAATTTACTTGAATGAAACTGCTTGGCCTATTTCGGTAATGCCAACAGTTAATTGTCTCAATAACATGATACTGTACTCAATTCTGGTGCAAAATAAGCTAAACAATTAGGCTACAAGGTGTTTCAGTCGACAACCCTAATTTATTCCAACGCCATGCGGGACGTTTAGGCTAGTCGTCATGCTCTAGCCCCTAAAAAAGTCTTCTGTTTGACGAAACGTCGGAATAAAAGGATCTTTGTTGGAAATGATACATAGGATAAGACACTTACTTTGCAATCTTGCGATTCTGGTTCGACTCCCTGGTTAAACTTGTTGCTGAAAAACACCACTAAGAAAGACAGTGGCTATGGACTGTGATATTGGTAGGACACTGGTATGCCTGAAGATTAGCTTCCTTACCGTTCTGTTCACTAACATACGTTCATTGTCGGCAGCAATGGCCGAGTGGTTAGCGCGTTGGGCTCACAGTCGAGAGCCTGCATGTTCGACTCCAGCCACCCGCACTTGCTGTTGTTTCTCTGGGCAAGAAACTTTACGACAATTGCCTCTACCCAGTGATCGATTTCGAGTAATGGGTAGTACTAAATTTAAGTCATAAGTAATGTAGACAACCGGAAACAGACATTGCCGTCGGCTGCAGCGTGGGTCAGGTGTACGTCCTACGTCGGAAGGCGTACACCGATGCATAGCGCTCAAGTCCGCTTTCCCGCAATGCAGGGTAAAGATATGACAAACAAACAAAAAAACAATACGTTCAACTGATGAACACAACTCCCAGATACGGCCAAAAGGAAAAACGATTTAATTATGTCAGATTGTTTTGTTTTAATCAAGCGACATCGAACTGTTTCAAACATAATTATATTGGTTTTGCCAACTTACCGAGCTGCCAATGAAGCAAGCAGACTTTTGGCTACCGTATTAGAGTTAGAGTTATTAATAACCTATCTGTTTAATTCCTTCCGTTTGGATGAGCACGATATTACCGTTCCATGACAATAATTTACGTTGTTGTGTCACAATCATTAAATAGAGAAATAAAACATAGTAACTTTAGCTGGTTTAGCATACTTTATTTCACACAAAATATAACATAATTAAAATAAAGTCAAACGTTTTCGACACGTACATGTGTCCTCATCGGGAAATAAATCTGCAATACATAAAATGAAAATCGTAAGATAAATTTGACTATGCACTGTAACTGTAACGACACTCTGGACTGAAAGCACAAACTGAACAAATGATACGAGAATGATTGCGAGTAAATTATGTGCTTTCAGTCCAGAGTGTCGTTACAGTTACAGTGCATAGTCAAATTTATCTTACGATTTTCATTTTATGTATTGCAGATTTAATTCCTGATGAGGACACATGTACGTGTCGAAAACGTTTGAGTTTATTTTATTTTAATTATGTTATATTTTGTGTGAAATAAAGTATGCTAAACCCGCTAAAGTTACTATGTCTTATTTCTCTATGGTTCAACAAAGCAAACTCTCTACCAAAGCTTAATCATTAAATAATTAAATAGCCTGGAAAGAGTGGGCACACAACACTTCCAGACTCCACTCCTTTGTCCCCGACACTGAACCAATGCCGTCAGAAAAGAAGCTCATCCGACATGCCAGGATAGGTTCAGGCTAAATCGCCTCCGTACGGAGGTTGAGCACTTCACACCCTTGATGCATAAGTGAGGCCTATCAACATCTACGGCATGCAACTGTGGTGCAGAAGAACAGACCGCAGACCATATACTTTACCACTACCTCATTTTTACTCCACCAAGAGCAGTAGGTCTACCAACGATATCAACAACTACCATCAATTGGCTGCCCAAAGAATGCCCAGAAATTTGACCCCAATAAAATGTAGACTACAAACAACTTCTCATACACGCAGTAGTGTTGGCAAGGGGAGTCCAGGCGGTAGCCTACTTTTACTGGTACGTACAAATCACGCGATAGTTTATTTTGGTCGGCAAAGAATATTGTCAACCAAGCCACTTAATTTTGGCAACATTCAAAGCTGTTTCAAGATTTTTTAGAGCACGCTCTTTGAGCACCACCTAGTGGACCATAATTTATTGATATTTGATGCGGTTGCAACCAGATTGCCATTTCATTAATATTATCATTATTTTTGTTTTGAAAAACTTGTTAATTGCGAGTAGAGAGTTGCTCATGGTAGCTCGAGTCTGCAGGTTTTTGTCTGACTGTCTTCAGGAGCTCTCGTCAGAATAAACTAAGCCTAAGAGTCGTGAAGTAGCCTATGGCTATAGGCCTAGAGATAGTAAAAGAAAAGCAAAATCTCTAAAACTATCTGTCATAGGTCCTATCCTCGTCTTTACCACACTTCGGCCCACAAAAATGCCCAGTTAAAATGAAACTGCCTTAGCTGAGCTCTGTTTCCAGAAAATTTGAAAATCCCTTTTCTAAAGCCGTCAACCAATGTTTCTTTGCCGTCAAATCACAGGCATTCTTCAAAAAAAATTTCCGTTGTACCGACAAAGACTGCTTGCCTTCCATAAAATTTAGTAACGTAATTTACAAATTTAAGTGTCACTGCGAGAGTCGGTACGCACGTTCCAACTCTTGGAGGAACGAATCAAACAACATGCCCCGAAGATAATTAGCCTATAGAGGAAACAATATAACAAGAAATCAATTCCAAATCGTGGTCGCAAAACTGTAGGCTAAATAACAAAAACATATCTATTGACTCTGCAATAGGACAACACCTGCTGGATACAGGCCCGGATTTAGGGGGGCAGAAGGTGCAGGTGCCCCAAGCCCCCTTTTTGAAGGGGGCCCCCCGACGTGGAAAAAAGGTGATTTTGTGTGATTTTTTTCTTTTAGCCTTTGAAGTTTCTACAAAATGCTGTGCAGTGCAGGATTAATGCTACTGCAGACGTAGAAGCAGTTTTCGCGACGAAGGCGCGAAAATTTTTTTTGCACGGGGCCCCCGATGTGAAAGTGCTCCGGGCCCCCATCAGCTAAATCAGGCCCTGGCTGGATAATAAAGAATGTGCTTCGAACTTTCGACTGGAAATGTTTTCAGTTCTTGCTAAATTAAGGCCGTTCCTTGCTCCACATAGCAGCACTGCAATCGTTATCAAAACTCTCAATCCAATCTTATGTCGCCAAAAAGAATTTGTTTATGGCTTAAAACTTCGTAATTTTGAATTATTCTGATTAGCCAAATTTACATTTAGTTTTTCTTCTACTATAAGATTCTGCACCCCTTTTAGGCTTAGTTTATACTGACGAGAGCTCCTGAAGAGAGTCAGACGAAACTCTGCAGCTTCGAGCTACCATGAGCAACATTCTACTTGTAATTTTCAAATTTTTCACCACCAATCAACTCTTGAAAAATTTGTTGTGTTGAAAACTTCCTAAGATCGTGTCAAAGCTAGACTTTGCCAATTTGTAGCTATCAAGTCCGCCCGATAAGTTAGCTCAGTTGGTTAGCGCGTGACTTCTGGAACGAAGATGCTTCAAGATCAAGCGGCGCTGGTTCGACTCTCGGGGTGTGCGCTTGAGCAACGCACGTTGAGGACTGGTCACAGCGGAAAACCATAATATCTTCGTGGGAAAGTTGTAACATAAAATTCCCGAATCCTTTCGTCTGTATGCGATGACACCGAAAAAATACTCTTCTGAAAACGTCTTTACAAGAAAAAATAGCCACAGGCTGTCGAAAAGGAGCGCAATGCGGTACGCACTAAAACTTGTCACCACAATACAGATTACTGAGGTAAATGACGGAAATTTCGTCTAGTTGGTAAGCACAAACAAAACAGTTTTAATATTCGACCAACCTTTCCAGCGACACTTCTAAAATGAGAAAATTGATTGCGATATTTCAAATGCTAGTAACCAGCAACTGTGACGTAATAGTAGATAAGCATTGTCAAGCAATTCCACAGGTGTTAAGAAGGATTGTGCAATGTTTTACAGGTGTTACGGGTGATGCAATCTCTGCTCATTTTTTAGCAATATTCCATCCATGAAGTAAGACGCCAGGTTAAGTAGACCTTAACGGTTTTATGTGACGTTTGATTTGGGGAACGATTGTCCGTAACAAGGACTGCTCTCCATTCAGTGGCATCTAATGGATGGAATAATTCCCTGGCAACAAATAGCCTATTTCAATAATCGGAAACTTCACTCTGTCAATCTCGGTGACCGGGCCTGCATCAGTGATTCAAAGCCTCTGCAATTATGCGAAACTGCCAGGATTAAGCTCTGCAAGAAGCTTTCTCAGTCCGAGGATAAAGATTCAAACAATCAAATCCTCTTAGCTACTTTCAAATTAGAGATCAAAGTTGATTTTCGATCGAAATGAGATTTTGTTTTTCAAATATTTTCAAATCCCAATTGGCTTCTGGTTAACAAATGTAGGATTGGAATTCAGTTCAGTTCATAATATCCACACAACAAATTTGAAACTATTGGAGAGCCATCACATAAGGAATAAATTCGCTGAAGACATCAATTTAATAAAGAAGAAGAAGCATACAAAATGTTTGGAAAAGTGTGTTTTTTCCTTGTTGCAGATTATTTTTTTCCTAAAAGTTAGTTTCTAACTTCATTTTCTTGTTTTCATAACCATTCCGAGCAGGATTATGCTTCTTTTTATTCATTGTTAAATCGATAACTCTGTTCGAACCTGTCCTTTGAAGTGTCACATGATATCTCCAGCTGGTAGCAAGAAGGGTTGCCAGATTAGCCCTTTTTAGAGGCAGTTGGCGCAAAAAAATTTGTTTAACCCCTTGGTCCTTTGTTTTCAATATTTAGCTCTTTTTGAAAGCAGTTGGCACATACTATCAAACTAGCTATTTAAATAAATGTCTTTCGGAAATTAAGTCTGAGAAGTGTTATTACGATTTTTTAGACAGTGCTTGGTGTATTTTATCAAAAGGTATCTGGCAATACAGTTGGTAATGTTTATGCCAATAACGAAGATTCAAGTGGAAACACTGTAGAAGATCAAGATTTGGAAATTGGAATTGTTCTTGAAGAATGTAGACTAATAGACTGTGTTGTTGTAATGTTGTAACGTTATTGACGTTATTATGTATTATTAACAACGTTATTAATGATATTGAATAATTTGGCTGTTTTTTACCCAGTTTGGCCCTTTTTTCGATTATGTATTTGTTCTGCAATCTATAGGCTACTTAATATCGTTGCTGCAAACACTTTATTTCTGTATGAAATCTGTAAATAGTCCTTGTTTTGATAGTCCGTTACGTAATTTCAATATGTGTGTGTAACTGTGTATATTAGTTTGTTTTTGTGATGTTGGGTTCAGTCGAGTTCTCATTGCTTTAAGAATTGGCTCTCCAGTTGTTCCAGGAACGAGGAGGCGACTGATTCTTAACTAATTCATCAACTTATTTTAAAGTATCAGGTTTGGTGGCCGTGCTTAACTATATTTATTGATGCATACCGCAATATTAGATCCATTCATGCACGTCTTAAATCATTAATGTTTTGCCACCTTTTCCTTAATTTGTTAGTTTTGTTACTGTATTTCTTTTTCACAATATCATTTCTTTTGCATTCTGACAAAGAAAAATAAATTGAATTGAATTTTCTCAAAAGCTGTCTGACAACCCTGATGGCCAGCAGAGTTCTCCGTCCTAATTGGTTGTTCTTCTTCCCATATTTCTGTGGTGAGCTGTGAGCGCTGATTCAGTCGGCTGAGTGTAATGAGTAACAATTTGAAAATTGGAATAAGATTTTATGCATTGCGTAAACCTATTGTACCGTTTTGTTAAAAGGAAAGAAAGTTTTAGCATTCTGGAGTTGTTTTATAGTGTGAATTCCAACGAAAAAACTGTGATTGGTATTTCTCAGTGTAGAAAGAATTGACAGCAATAGGAAGATCGCTGCTTCTCAATGGAAAAAAAAACTCTTTATATATACTTTGTATAATGTTGTAGAATTTATTTTTTTTATGGTGCTACTTTTTTCGTATTGTTCATATTTGTACCATACTATTCTTACAACAGATGAAATAATAATAAAAGTTTTATCCCGTTTTTGCTCTGCGTTTAGCATACCTGCTGAATTCAATGCGTTCTTATTAATTAGATATGCAAATTTTGAAATTATAGCCTGGCTACTTCTCATATTTGAGACAGTTTGTTCTACGTCAGGATATTAGAGCTTATGCAATCAACCCTGAGTAGCATTATAACATCAGCAAGTGAATAATTAGCTTTTTTTGGTATTTACAATTTTCAGAAACTTATCAAGGACTTAAATGTGGATGCAACCTAGTTTGTACCCTGAGTAGTTCGTATCCTGAAAACATCAAGAGAAAAAATTAAAAAAGGCAGTGGCTATGTGACCGGCGCCGGTCTTTGAATCTGAAACACTATTTGACCGGTCATGACGTCACTATATAGGCATTTTTTCTTTTTCTCTTTCAAAGCAAAAGACGAGAAGAGTGCCTACATAAGTTCTAAATTCAACGTTTATGTTCAACTGATTCTGTGGCGCGTAGGATACGTATCGGGCTGATGCTCCAGAGGGAATGAGTTCGATACTGCGTGGAAGCGTTTTTTTAAATTTTTAACTAAATTTTGACCCGAAGTGACTCAATTGTTAGGCTTCCGCATTCTTGTGGTCAATTTTTAATTTGAGTAGCCTACAGCCCAATTTTTTATGTCTTTTCAAATATGAGTGATAAAGTTAAGAGTTTTTTAATTTTCTTGCATTTAAGAATTTCTCTGGATAATTTTCCGTTTGTCATAAGAAGATGTGACCGTGTTTGCCGAACAACGCATTACATTTTTGCGTTGTTCGGCAAACATGGTCACATCCTCTTATGAAAAAACTTTGGCTGATTTCTTGACTTATAGTGTTGTGCATTAGTATCAATTACTGTCTGTATAAGTGTATAATTACAAACCACGTAGCCTACTTCCGATTACCTGCATCCAAAAGAAAATTTTACTTTAAACTGGGAAGAAAATATCACTTATATATTAAAAGTTGTACTTTAAGAATTCGATATACTGTAAAAGGCAAATGAATCGTTCATATGAACTCAATTTCCAATATATTACGTCATAATGACGTCATGAAACATTATCATGACCAAATTAAATACACAATCGCTTAGCCGTGCTAATTACCTTTCCATTGATACCTTGTATGTGTCAGTGGCTTCAGTGTGTCACTAGTTATTAAAGGAAATATAAAATTATAGCGCCACCATGTGGTTGAAATTTTCAAAACTTTAAACATGAATATCTCACTAAGTATTTGAGCTATGTTAATCAATTTTTTTTTACATGTTATTTATCAAGTTACTCCACATATTTGTGAAGTATAAGAACAATTGGCGATAATTTTGATAGCATAATTGGCGTTTTAGGTCGTTTTTTTTTGCAAAATTTAACAAAATTGAGGCACTTTGGGGCGTTTGCGGGACCCTAAAAACTTTTTTATTTAAAAAAATTTTTTGCCATTGTTAACCATATAGAAAATGGCAACTTTTACCAATTTATTGAAGCGATTGAAAGATAAATTTGAAAAACGCCCAATTTTGGCCCACCCTACCTCTCAAGGTCATCACAGGTCAAATCTGACTTACCTCCCGATCTTAAAATGACCCTTATGGTATGTACTAACACTGGTGAAAATTTCATGCTTTAATCATAATTTTCACAATTGTTATGTTAACCCGCTGCACTATTTATGCTATCCCATGACGTGTGCTATCTTTGACTACTGAGAAGCATGTTTTTGAATAAATCTTGATGGCTATTGGCTAGTGTGGAGGCTGCATTGGTATGGTTAGTGAAAGGCAATGCTCGCTGTTCTATAGTAAGTAGTCAGTCTTGTGCTGATGCTAGGAAGATTGCTTCTTCTAAACTGTGGTGGTTGGTGTTGAGCAATGTAATAAAAGATAAGTAGGGCATTAGTGCAGTGGTTCTCAACCTTTTTGTCTTGGTGGACCCCTTTTGGTGTCTTCGAAGCGGTCGCGGACCCCTAAAAATTTCAATTTGAAATGTTGATATATCGCGTTTCTTTATGGAATCATATGTTACATAAGTTTCAAAGCAACACACTTAAAAGAATTTGCTGAATTCGCAACGCACTTGATGATTGATGAGATTGACGAAATTATGTTATGACTTATGAGCTATATGTTGGCACACAGGATCAAACATCGGTAAGCTATATGCTCATTTGATGTTTTTCTATAACTTTTATCAAAAGTTAATAGAATACTTGCGACTGTTAAAAAGAATTTCTCCCTTTTTTCATTTGAAATCAATATTAATTTGTTATAATCACAGTCATTGCAAAACTGTGAGTGGTGATAGACTGCTGACTAACGTTTGTATTTCTAAATTAATCATTGATCAACAATCTGTTGTCTTAAAAGAATTTAGTTGAACATAGCCTTATTAAAAGGTTTAAGTAATTTATATGATATTTTAGTTAAGAAACCAAACCTTTGTGCAATGTCCTTAGCAATTTCAAACGACGCACCAGTGCGTTGCGACTTACAGTTTAAGAATCACTGTAGGCTAATACATAAACAAAGCACAAACAATTTTTAAATTTCTTAATTTATCCGTCATGTTGAAAACTCGGAAACTTTCGCGGACCCCCGGAAATCGCTTCACGGACCCCTTGGGGTCCGCGGACCCCCGGTTGAGAACCACTGCATTAGTGTGATACTTCACATTTGTGAGCTTCATGCAGTTGATTTTTATTTGTTATAATGTGCAGAGAAAAATGTATAGCCTATATATATAATCTTTGTTTAGGCTAGTATGTTTACTGTACTCTCAACATGTGGTAGTGTTATTCAGCTTCTGTTTTCATTCGGAATGGCTCGTTTCGGTGAGTCCGATCGCTTAACGCGGGATTTTTCAATTTTTTTTTTAAATTATCAGGTATCGTAGCCTAATTATCATTGCCGTTTTAGGGTTAGAGGTTAGGAAGTCACCGAATCGGACTCACCGAATAGTAGCAGACCCGTTTTCATTAGACCATTGTTGATGATGGTGCATTTTTTCTTGCATTATAAAAAGAATATTTATGCCAGTGATGCTGATATTGGCTCCAAAGTTTCTGAGTCATGGCTAAAGTTCTTTTATATGAATATAAAATAAAAAGTGAAGTATAACCTTGACATGAAGTTTATGTTAACATAGTAACTTGTTTTAATTCAGATTTTTACTGTTAGTCTAACGTGAAGTGTGGTTTTGACTTCAATACTGGAGAAGTCTTACTGATCAATATTTCAACATGGCCACTGAACAGAATCCAATGTATGCCCCTTTCTTTAGCGCAATGGGAGCATCTGCAGCTATGATCTTTAGTGGTATGTATTTAATTGTCAAGATTTTACCCCTCCAACTGTGTTGCAGCAACCAGGTATTTGAGGTCTGTGCAAATATTCCTGACCCAAGCTAACCGGAAATGGTAAATCTAACCTTGGCATCTCAGTTGTGGTTGAAACCATGTTCAGTGCTGACAAAAAACAAGTTAAGTTAATTGCATTTTCAGAAAATGACATCTGTTGTGTAATAAAAGTGTTGTAGATTTCACATTCCAAGCAATTGGGGTTCTCTGACCTGGAAGTTAAACTTTATATAAAATTACTCAACTCAAGCTTAGCAACCTCTCAGTTCAACTCAAAATAGGCTTAAAAAATTAATTTGGGTAATTAAGTAGATTTTTCGGTGGTCTGTTGTTTAAATATTTCTGCCTGTTTTGGATGTCATAAGTTCATAACGTCTCCTACCGATGAAATATAAATTGCGATGCATTTATTACAAATGTAGAAAAACAGTTGTGGTAATGCCCGCAAAACAGCAGCTGCTGATCGCATGGCTTTCTCATTCGGTATGGAAATTTCAAAGTAGATGGTAGAGTAACTTACGCTGCTGGAATAGTCACGTAACCATTAACGCAATATATATTAAGTAAACCAGCTAAATTAAACGCGCTATTTTCAACGAGGTCTTCTCGTTGTGAGGTCAATTATGATTCAACAGAACGTATTGTTTTGTTTGCTATGTGAGAGAATTAAATCGAAAACCGATAAAAGAAAAAGTGTTTAATGGTCTTGGTCGCAGATATTACCTGCATTAACGACGTCTCTTACCGCTATTGTCACTTAGCTAACCTGACATCATTGTTTTATGCGGCCGCTAAGGTTTGACATCGACTTCAACGATCATAGAATGTTAGGTAATAAGAACGATTATATCCTACACGCAAAAATAAAAAAAATGATCTCTTAAAACAGCTCTTTCCGCTGTTTTGCCTCGTGAGCTTTGCATATTGCTCAACAAGTGCGTAAACTTTAGAGTTGACAAGAAAACATTAAATTTGAAAATTAAGTTTGAATCACTGCAAATAAACGCATTGAAAACTTTAGTTCGGCCGACGCCATTTCACACTCCGTAATCTACCTCGGCAATGATTTTATGGCAGCAAAAATGCGTTCATTTTGAAAACTGCGGAGCTGGAGACAACAGCTTGTCCCGTGTATGAGTTGAACTTATTTTTTTGAGGTGAAAATCATTTGCGAACATCTCGACCTATACTCGAGAATATACGATATTCGATAAAAGACTATAAAAACTTTCGATAAAAAACAGAAGAGAAAACACTTCGTCGTTGTTAACGCTTTGAAGGTGAGTAATTAGCAAAACGAGCGAAACGAGTTTAATAAAACTGATAGCGGGTTTCCACTCTGCTTGAGATCATGGTTTTTAGCGTTTTATTTCGATAACTTCACTGTCCTGATCGTTGTTATTCACTCGCACGAAAAGGAAATAAATCGGCTTGTTTTCCAACTGTTCCAATTATGAGCTACCAATATCAAAATTTTTACGACTAAGCGTAGCCTACTGCATGCGTAAAACTAATTCTTTCAAGCAGCGGTTCTAATAAATTCGGTTTGCGACCTAGGTGTCAATATAAACAAGACAGTAAGCTTAATCAAACACTATTTTAATTGAGTAAACTAGCGTTATGGTTATGACGTCATCACCTTTCTCGCCCCCCCCCCAAGGTTTTTTGAAAAGTCGGCGCCTATGATCACAAGCATTTCATAGAAGCCACTCTTGTGTCGTTTGGGTGCAATCATATATGAAACGTAATTCCATAAACTCCTCTTTTTTGTGCCTTTAGCTTTTGGAGCAGCATACGGAACGGCTAAGTCCGGTACAGGAATCGCAGCAATGAGTGTCATGCGACCTGAACTGATCATGAAGTCGGTCGTACCCGTTGTCATGGCTGGCATCATTGCTATATATGGTGTGGTCATTGCTGTACTCATCACACAAAAGATGCAACTCAATATGTCATTGTTTCAGTAAGTGAACTTTTGATCAATGATGGTTGCTTTGCTATATTTACTACCAGTTTATATAGTTCTTTTACGGGTCCACGTCTTTTAGGCGCAGACAGTTAGGCACCAGTCAAATAGGCGCGCGCACTGTGGTGTCCGGATATTTAGGTGCGGAGCACTGTGGCGCCCGTTCATTTAGGTGCTATTCCTAGTAAAGTCTGCAGACTGTATCAGCTCAGCATTGGCAAAACCTAGTCTGGGTTTTTACCGAAAAAAACTAAGTTAGGTACTCTTCACTCAAGCCTACCACCCGCTTGAATATAGGCTACGGTATATTTTTTACTGTTGTTTAGTGTAGTTATGATTTGACTTAACTAAAAGTGAACTCAGTCATGTTCGAAAGCTTGAATAATAATTTATTGATAAAGCTTTCGCCGACGCAAACCTGGACCAACAACAAATATATGCCGAACACCCGCATTAAAACAACAATATATTTTTCTTTTCAATATAACATTTTGTGGAAAAAGCATTGCCGGATAAAGCAGCTTCACTCACTAAAGCCATGACTAACAACAAACAAATGCACGCACATTAACAAAACAACATATTTTTCTGTTCAATAAACATTTTGTGTGAAAAGCATTGCCCTACCTGCCAAGCTGATACAGTCTGCAGAGTGCAGACTTTACTAGGAATAACACCTAAATGAACGGGCGCCACAGTGCTCCGCACCTAAATATCCTGACGCCACAGTGTGCGCACCTATCTGACCGGCGCCTAACTGTCTGCGCCTAAAAGACTTGCTCCCCTTTTACGTAACACAGGCTATGACAATAAATCAATTTTGTGACGAAACCTTCTGTTTAAAGTGGAAAACTATAGGAACTGAAAACAATGCTAACCGAACTGCTGAATGGCTGCACAAGTTGCCACAATTTTCATTTGATTTTACATAAGCGCCATAGCATAATGTGATTAGCATAAATTTTTAAATGGTGTTCCACGAAAGATTGTCAGGCGTTCCGCAAGAAATTTATAGGCTATAGTTTGACTAGTGTTCCATGAGACAGCGGTCGAAAATCATAGGAGCTTCGGATTTGTCTTTCTGCAATTCATGCTCGAATATCAACTTTTCGCTCAACCAAACAGACTGAGATACTGCAGCCTACTGAGAAAAAGTGAAGTGAATGAATTGTTGTGTAATTTTCGACCGGTGTCCCATGGAATACTACTCAAACTATAGCCTATAAATTTCTTGCGGAACGCCTGACCATCTTTCGTAGAACACCAGTTAAAAATCGCAGGGTCACATAGCATAAATCACCATAACAAACATAATATTATTGTGTAGCAACAAAGTGGTGAAATTTGTTGCTGTTTCAAGAATGCCCTCATGTGCACTTATTGTGTTCTAGGGCATTCTTACACCTTGGTGCTGGACTGAGTGTTGGCTTGTCAGGCTTGGCTGCTGGTTTCGCGATTGGGATCGTTGGTGATGCTGGAGTGAGAGGGACAGCCCAGCAGCCTAAGTTGTTTGTTGGTAAGTGATGGACTTAAAAATTAAAACCAAAGCTTATGGATGGTAAACAGGGAGCCTTGGAGCAACTCTTCGTAGTAGTCCAGTTTTAAACGGTGATATCCCCGTTACCGATCGTGTCTGGATTCACCTTCACGTACCACAATCGCTTTACACCCTTAGATTTGTAATATAATAATTGTCTGTCATTCTGGTACCACATATACAGTAAATTGCTTCATAGACTTACAAATTTTACACGTTACTACTGTCAGAGTGGTTTCTCTTCTGATGTCAATCCAGCAGGTCTGGTGGAAGGAAGAGAATTTTGATTGCAGTGTGATATCACTGGAATATTTTGCAAATCGTTTTCTGCCAAACAATGACATCACTACAGTTTTGTGCCAGGGAACAAACATGGCTGAAATGGATCTAGATCTTTAAACTGTCTTAATTTTAACCGAAAATCAACGCCAAGAGTAGGCTTAGTTCTTACGTTTAGCTACCACAAATGGCGATTTGCCATTCATGCATAACGTCAGATAATAGTATATTTTCAACTGAGCGATTTATTGATTGATTTTCTGTTTTCTAAGGCATGATCCTCATATTAATTTTCGCCGAAGTCTTGGGCTTGTACGGACTCATCACTGCATTGGTTCTTGTTGTGAAGGGATAGAGTTGACAATAGCCGCCGATCATGGATTCGTTCACAGACCACGACGTTGTCCATTTATTCCAAGTGCTTATTGAACTGTGCAAGCAAGCTTTATTTTTAAATCGTTTTCAGCTGCATTGGCGGATCCAGCAAGCAGCCAGGGAGGGAATTTCAACTAAACACAATGATATGTAAATCTACATTAATTCGACCTTGCAAATACACTGAGAATAAAGTTACTTTTCTGTGTTTTAAAGGGGGGACAGTCGACCCCTGGATCCGCCACTGATCAGCTGTTCATTCATGTTTCATTCTGTGATGGCCAAGTATTGTTTAATGCACTGTTACCATGATCCCAGTTTGTGTTGTTGTGTTTGTACAATTCGAATGCTCCCTATTTATTGGCCGCAGTTGATTTCATCGAAGTAGTTACACTTTTCGCTAACACGCAAAACAGTTCTAAACATGTTTTTATTTGAGGTTACAAATTGTGTGTTTTTATCTTGGTTATCATCAGGGATTTCTATGAATCCTTGCTTACCATTAGCGGATCCAATATTTCGAACTATCTCTTCTCTGTAGGGTTAGGACCGTACATTGGCGTATTGCTTATAAGCAAGGCTGTGGAGTCGGTCGAAAAATACGATTCCGACTTCTCGGTTTATAACTGGCCGGCCACTCCAAAATCCTTGCGACTCCGCAGCTCTGCTTGAAAGCCTATGGTCCGCACTTATTCTTCCCACTCCTAAGAAATACCTTGAATTAATGCCGAGATGTTGTTTTCATTGAAAAGCCTATCAAAACAATTAACACATAATTTTACATCTGTAGTTGTTTACATGATCTCACGATAGCTGCACATGGCTGTTGTCACGTGTTCACATATCCAAATATTTGTGCAATGTTTAACAAAATCCTCGTACCGTATGCATTTCTTACAGACGTGTACCGACAGAATAGTTACAGCGGGGTTTCTCAACCAGGGGTGCACTCACCATTAAGAGGTGCGAGACCTGTTCCTAGGGGTTGCGGAAATGTTGAATCATTTGAATTAGTAATGACGTAAGAAGCCATGTTTATTTACTATGTTTCAACAAACGTTTTGAACTGTTGGCGACTATTACTTTTCAGCCATTTTAAAAGGGGGCAAAAACTGGTTGACACCACTTCGAAATCACCAACAAGGCGAAAGGTTAAGCTTTGTTTCAACGTCGGCAGACAACGTAAAAAACGGTTGATTTGTTGCCTGGGTAGTGAAATTTCCGAGTGATGGGGTCTTCTGCATAGCCGAGTGGTCCGACACCGCTGAAGAGCATGTGGGTGTGTCATTGGCAAGACACTTAAAGGCACGTCGTCGATTGCGGAGTGGTGCCCTTTCGACTGTAGCCGCTGCTCTAGAGAGACAAGTCTCCGGCTCTTAGGATAATAGCCTGCTAAACTGTAGTGTAATATCTGCCAGTCATGTCAGAAGTTTCCGATTGCATTCGGTTCTTCGTACCGGGTATGTTATGACTGTGGAATCTTTATTTTGTTCAAAGAAAACGTTTTTTCGTCTTGGCAGAGTGTAGCCTACATCAACACGGTTGCCTAACATTCGGACAAAAAACCACAAATTACCCTAATTTTAAGTTAGTCATGAGCAGAGGCTATGTTTAGCCTACTGCGAAAATAGCCTTCTTACGAAGCCTCTGATAGTAAAATTTGTCGTTGTCTGTCCGAAAATTTTAGGCCAAACCTGACGACCGTGATCGACCCTTTGCCCAATAGCCAATCGACGGACACGGTGTTTTGGTATCTGCCTGTTTCAACCAGTCATGGAAACTTCCTAGCCTACTATTTTTACAAACAATGTAGTGGCAGGCAAGGCCGTTGAAGATATTTTGGGCTTGGTACCAATTGGATCATCGGGTGCAAAATCAAGACACTAAAGAAAATCGCACTATAACTTATCTAAAGAATACGTGGTGGTGTTTTTCAAACTCCGGACCCCTGGGAACTAAGGTTTCGGTCCCCTAAAATTATCCTGGGTCTAAATGTATCCCGTCAACGCTGCTGGTAGAAGGTAATATGGGTAAAAGAGTCTCTTACAAGTCAGCAGTTGTGAACTGAGCAAATGGCAGTTGAGCTAGCAGCATTTCAGCAAGTGGCTGAAGTTGCAAACGATAAAACTTGACATTTCACAAGTCAGCATATTCAGTTTAGCAAGCGATGACCAAGCAAGTCCGATGCTAGCTAGAAATCTCATTTGCAGACTTGCTGAGTTGTCGCATGCCGAGTGGTCCGACGACCAGATAAAAAAGTAAGGGAAGGGCCGGACCTACGAGCCGATTTTTACAAAATCTCATATATTTTTTGTTTTGTGTCTAAGATTCGTCTCAAAGTTTACGTATATCTTCCTACCTACAGTCTCCATACTTTCATGGATTTTAAGCATGTTCCAGCGGAAGTCTTTAGAGCGAAAAATGTAGCGTTCTCCAAAGTGGTTCATAGGACCCGCAAGTGAGGGTTCTACGACCATATGTGGAGGGTCCTCTAAGCCGCTTGAAAAGAACATGCAGTATTTTCCATTTATTTAACAGTTTTACGTTGTGCTGTTGTCATGCTGCCACAAGAAATGTCAAATGGGAAACACTGAATGTATGCGCTCATCGGAAAATCTCTCTGATTGATCTCTCTGGTCTCACAGATGATCTTACTATCAGCACAAAATAGTCCGTGCACCAAGTTTAATTCGCAATCCCCAGATTGGACAAACATGACTGTACTTCATCACCGCAAACTTGTTTATTCAAAATTGTACACAGAGAAGTCAACAGGTATCAATTAATTTCTTTGGATCTTGTTGTTGACCCAGAGCAAGGTGGCTTACAGGTCGCTCCAACAGGGAGGTTCACAGGTCACGCACCACGTGACCGGTAATTTTTTGCTCCCAGCCTAAAACCTGAACTTTTAGTCTCAACATAGCTAAAAACAGTACTAATTTATCGTACATTAACCACTTATCACTGAAAGCCAAGACATCACTCAAGTTAAAAAACTAGAAAACATGTTGTACGACCTCAAAAATTTACAAAATTATGTCAAAATCAGCAATGAGGTCTCCTGTCCACAAATCAGCTCAAAAAATGACGTTACTTCCTAGGAAAACCTAACGAAGCGTGTCAAAGCCAATAATATCCACATTTGGCACTAAATAGTCGTGTGAAAAAAATTACGGGGGGTGGTTCGCAGGTCACCCCTGTTCACAGGTCCCGCTCTTCCCCTACACATCGAAAAAGGTGAAAGCACAATTTATCCAACTTTTTCAATATGATTGGCCTACGTAATGTTGCTTGTGCAGTAGCCTACTCCATGCAAGTTCGATCACTTCCTAGGTATTTGCTCTGTGCCATGTCATCCACTCACTGGATTTTTCTATAGCCTACCTAACTTACGAAAATCCTTAAGGTATTGCAACCGTGCCAGATTTTAAACTGATTGTCCTGTTTCTATAACGTTCGCGTTTTGTCGCTTCTACTTTTTTCTAAACCTTTGCTATGTTGGACATATATTATTTTTCGTTGTGATGAACAGAAGTAAAAACAAACTGAACTGTTTTTTGACAGCTATTTAACCGGGAAGTTTAAAAGGTAGGCTATATTTCCAGGCCACAAACCAAGTCATCTTTTCCTTTAGTATAATTTAACGTCAAGAAAAGTAGAAATAATGCAAAGACTTTTCTGAACGGGCATTAGACTTCTTATTTAGATGAATCAAATATTATTGTGGTGTTTGTTCACCATACTTCGCTTTCTTTTCTAAGCCGCGTTCTCATATCCGGCTATTGGAATACCGCACATACTTGATATGACGTCACATTGTGTTTTTATGCTAAAGTATAATATTCCGGTTACTTAGCATTCAGAAAGTCAAGAGCAGTTGTAATTTCATGGGTTCTTTCTAGTTCTATGATTGTAACTACAGCTCAGGGCTAGAGTGGTTGTCTAATGTAGCGCGACGAGCAGAACAAAATTGAATTAAGTTCCACTGTTTGAACCTGAAACGTTGCGGCCTACTTGTGTGCTAAGATCGCATGTGCAAAGAAATGCTACGAAAATCTTTAGATCAAGGGTTCTTAAACAGAGAGACGCCCCCAAGGGGATTTGAAGGTGGTAGGCTGTTGCACTAGTATCCTACTGTATTGTTGTCCGACCACCGGTGTCCGACAAATTGTTCGTAAACTGTTTTTCGTAAAATGAAATCCGTAAAATAATTCTTCGTAAAGCATTTCTTCGTATACATCAAATTTTAACTGCATGCACGAAAAAATGCTTTAGGAAGAATTGTTTTACGAAGAATTAATTTTACGAACAATTGTTTTACGAACAATTGCTTACAAAGAATTTGTCGGACACCGGTGGTGTGACCTGTAGTTTTGACTTTAGTTGCTGTAGAGATTCTTGTTCGATGGCAACGGTTGTGTGTGACGTTGTTGTCTGCCACCTTACGTAAGAGACATTATTCTTTCTTCTCTCGTGTTGTCGCTATATGTCAGGGCATCCGTTGGTTAACCACTGCCTGGTGTCGTCATCGATAGAAACTAGGCCTTCCATACCATGAGGAGGTCTGTATGGCCGGCAATCCTTGATAATGTGGGCTGAGACATTATTAGTAGAGACATTTTTGTATAGATATTTGTAGAGACATTATTAGTAGAGTAATATAACAGCCATGACTTCAATTTTGGTTAATTTATCGAAATACTGGTAGGAGAGACAAAACAAGTAGCTTCCAGTGTACATCATGCATCATATTATGGCAAGTTAACAACAATCACTACCTGAAACTTGAAAAGAATAAACGACTGTTGGTTTTAGGTAGACCATGATAGAACCACCTGCGTTCATTTGCAGCTGAGGAGTTTCAACTGGCGCAGTGTGTCCAGTAACATTTTCGAAGCACTTTCCTTTCTCAACCGACATTTGCATGGCAAGAATACTTGTCGCATTCAGAAAAGTTCGAACCATACGGTTTTTGAAGAGTTCAAAAGGGAAACAATGCGACATTCTCTTAGGCGCAAGCCTTTGTGAAAAAGCAAGTTTGATTTGTAAGGTGATATGAAAGCCCGTCTGACATCATTCAAACAATAAATTCGAAAGATATTTTCGAGATCCAACCGAAATGACGGATTCAAATTTGGCAAGAAATTTCTTTCGTGTTGTGGATATTCTAGCCTACTACAGACGAAATACAGGACAAATTCCTGATGCAATTCAATACCAAAGATGACTTCGAAGCAATGCCTCCTAACGATTTCTCATCTAAATAAGAACGTGTATAGTAATACACAAATGTACCAGTTACATCCTATTACTATTATCGGCCACTTGTCTGAGTGAAAGTGGCTTTTCTGCACTTGTAAGTGTGAAGACACAAGCTCGGAACAAACTTAACTGTAAACCTGACATGCGATGTGCGTCGTCTTTAATAAAGCCACGAATTAAACTGCTGGTTTTAAAAAAGTCGCTACGTTCTTCACATTGATGCGGTGACAAGTAAATTCAGTTCCACTTGATCTTTTGATTCATACATAAGAAATTGAAAAACCAACAACTCTGTTTTAAAGTCTAAACATCTGAAATGCATGTCTTGTGTTTTATAAACCTTGGATCGGCAGCCTGATAGTGGTTTTGCTGATTGGAGAAGAGAGTTGGAAAAACTAGCTAATAAAACACGCACTTGAAGGAAACAGATGTAAGTGGGAAAAATAAACCAGCTGCTGTTGAGGCATCTGGTACAGCTGGAACTTACGACAAAATAAGATCGCTTCATTTTCCTGCTGTAAAATTTAATTCAAAAACAGCCTTAAATTTGGTTGGCCATATTACAAAACTATGTATGGGATACTCAGATAAAACTTTGAGTTGAAAAAAATACCAGTCGTTCGAAAATTATCATGCGGGAGTAGACCCCGTTGCTGGCAAGTGTAACTTTGTTCCATAGTAAGCGGGTCTATTGTCCGAAAAGTATCGCGTTCTGCAGGTCAGATAGTGTCGCGCACATCTACACGGTTAGACAATAGAAATGTCTATAATGAGCAGCTTGCCATAAAACAATCGCTTCTCTCATCTCAATGGCTCAGGATTGCAGTGGTTAGCAACGTCTCCACCTAGCGGTCAGTTTATTGTTAGTCCTTCCTGCTGCAGCTCATGGCTCAGTTGGGTCTGCAGGTCGCTCAACTTTCGTTTGAGCACAGCCAACCCATTCAAGACGATATTCTCAGGTTTCAACGAGCCAGTTGACTCGACATTGATGAAGAACTTATTCGGTACGCCGTGGGGGTCGTAGCTGAAATTGTGAAACACAGGCGATTAGTTACGTACATATTGCTGTATTTCATATACTAGAAAAGTGAGGCACCCCACAACGGCATAATATGAATATTTAAAGCATTGTGATGTAATAGGCAGTTCCTTAGCAGGCCGCACGCTTCTTCTATCGCCGCACGCTCACGGAAATAACTTCACTTCGACACTTAACGTCTCGTGATTGGATGGGCGCGTGCAGTGATGTTATATTATTGTGAAGCCACAACCACTTGGGGCACAACTTCACATCACATATGGATTGCAAGCCATTAAAGCTGTGGTGGAAGATTCATACATCGCACGGTGCCACAAGCAAGCATCTTTAGAATATTGTACCTCTTATTGCAGCTATGATGAAACGCATTGTTCCAAATTAACAAAATAAAATTTTCGTGAAAGTCAGCTCGGTTGCTTACTCTGCTTGGTGCTTGTCATCGTCTTCGAGCAGTTCGCTAAACTCGCTCTTCGGCCACTCCTCCGGCTTCGGGTAGGTTGTGTGACGCAACGCGTTATCAGGGTCGTACTCGAAAGCGACGGCGCTGACGCACTGCCACTTTGCGTGCTCCTTACCTGGACAAGACGAAAAAGTTATTATTTGACCATTGATCGGCCATGTCTGAATCGAGCAAGTGACAGTTGCTAGCAACATTCCAGCAAGAGGCTGAAAGTAGGAAAATAATAAAACTGGGCAAGTCGAAACTTGGCATGTCACAAGTCAACAAATTCAGTTTAACAAACAATGACAAAGCATGTCCAATGCTAGATGAAAATCTCATTTGATGACTTGGATAGCAGCTGAAATGTACTTGCGAAGTTGTCGCATGCAGACTTGGACAACTAGAATTTTTTAACTTTTTGACATTAGATTAGCATTAGAATTACAGCTATTCTAGTTTTCGCAAACTAGAGTAGAATTTAAACTAGATTAGAATTAGTTTGACGCAGTCGTCACATATCTTTTTCTATTTGCATAAAAACACTAATATGGTAACTTATGGGCAACTCTAGATCAAAGTGTCATTCCCCTATCACTGCACCAAAACCACTTACGTCACAATAGACATTGTGATGTAGATGAATTGATGAGTTATCGAGTTCTTAATAACTTCGCTACTTAAGCGATGGAATGACACTTTGATCTTGATCGTTTTATTGCATTTTCCTTGCATGAGGTTTCCTTGTATTTGCTGAAAAACACTGTTGAAAAAAACTAGAATATTTAGCAAAACTAGAGACTAGATTAGAAGTAGAATAAGAGTAAACAAGTTTTTACCAAATCAGATTGGAATTAGTAACGTTTTGCTCTAACTCATCGAATTAGACAACTAGAATTATCTAGTTGTCCAAGTCTGGTCGCATGCCGAGTGGTCCGACAACCACCTGAATCACGGCAGTATAGACTGGAATGGCCCGTTTCGGCTAGTTCCCTATTCGGCTACAGTTTTGAATTGTATTTTATTCCACAATATCGTTTCATTTGCATTCCGACAAAGAAAAATAAATTGAAATAAAATTTAGCGCAAAATGCTTGAACTATTAAATTGAAATGTTTGCTCACATAAAATCGACATGTATCCTACGTCACCGTCTGTATGCAAACTTAGAATATATTAGAATCCTAAACTATTACAAAATTCCAAATCCAACTACGCCTTCTGTTTATTTAGAGAATGTTGTATTTTATTCCACAATATCGTTTCTTTTATAGTTGAAATTACCGAAGGTTTAGGCTACGTTTACATGAGGTTTCATTGCGCCCGAAATGAAAGATTTCCATTTCGGTTCGTTTGGGCGACGCGTAATCTGTTTACACGCGGCGACCGAAGTGAGATTCATGGCGGTCTGGATTTCACATCGGTAGTTTTGACAGAAATGAAACCGATGTCAACTGGTTGCGGCTATGTAAACACGCCGCAATGAAATCCTAGCAATGAGATTAGCCCTAGTAGTTTGATTATAGTCAGTGACTCAGTTAACTAGTAGGCTACTGGTAGCCTACTGTATTTGTAGTGTAGCACGTAAAAAGAACTTGAACATAACATGAATAAAATAGTTTTGTTTTTGAAGTCATAATAATAGAATTTTTTCACCGGTCTAGATTCTAGAATGTGCTTTAGCGAGTAATTAGCAATTATGAACCAGCCATCTGCAATCCTCCCAATTTCTGAAAGATATGCTGCAAAGTGTATTAAAAAAGAAGAACTTGAGCATTACATCAGTGCAATAGCTTTATATTTGTGTAGTCATGATGATTTACATTTTCAACTGGGACTAGTCTAGAATGTTGGCTGTTTTTTAGACTGAGCACAATGACTAATTGTCAATGCCATCTGTAGCCTAATCATTTGAGACACGCATTGGACTGGTGCACTAATAAAGAGCAAATAATTAGTCAATAAATTATGCTAGTCCATTCTTGAAGAACTCAAGTAAATTGGCTCTGAACTTGTGATGTCAGTCTATTGACCCAAAAGAATTTTGAAAATACTTGTGCTATTTCAGTACTGGTGACTGTACCCTTTGGAATTGCATGTTTTATTGTAAAATTTATGTTTTTTTGGTAGAAAACTACAGTACCGTATTACACTTTCAAGAGATTAACTTTCAATTACATACCATCATTTGTGTGTGCAGTTAATTAATTTATCATGCAACACACCACACCAGAGAGAAATGAAGGTATACAATAGGTTAGTGGGTGTTGTTGGGCTGTAGGCTATGTATATTTTTTCAACTTACAGTAGCCTACTCAGTAGCCTAGTAACAGGCGCGAAAATCACTCATGCGTAGTGTAGAGACAGAATTCCTTTCGCCCGAAACCAACAGCTGTCGCAACGAGATTCCATGTGAACAAAAAGTTTTTCACGCCGCTTTGAGATTTTATTTCGGTCATTTTCATTTCGCCTCTCATGTAAACGTAGCCTTAGATGAGTGGGGTTTAGACCTAACCACTGAGATCTTAAATCATATTTATGACACCGGAAACATCTCTAGTGATATGGTACGTTCCATATTCATAACTTTACCAAAGAAAATCGGAGCAACAGAATGCTCACTCCACAGAACAATTAGCCTTGTGAATCATCTAACAAAGATCTTACTCCGAATCATGATGATGAGATTGAGACCAAAACTAAAATCGAAATTTCAACAGCACAGTTTGGATTTGTTCCAGACAAAAGGACCACAAAAGGAATTTTTACATTAAAAATGATAACAGAGAGATGTATGTCCGATTCTTCTGTTTATTTAGAAAATTTTGTATTTTATTCCACAATATCGTTTCTTTTGCATTCTTGCATTTTATCCAGTGTTTACCTTTGAGTGCCTTCCCAGACGGCAAAATCCGTCATTTTTACATTGATCCAATAAACGCCAGCAGACTATTTGGCAACTGACTTTTTTTCATTGACACGTTTTCGCTGAGATTTTATCTCATTAACCTCTATTGTTAATCACGAAAAATGTTGTTTTGATGTAAAACACTAAAACACTTATTTTAAACGAAAGACACTCAAAGGTAAACACTGGATAAAATGCAAGAATGCAAAAGAAAGTAGTGATGCAAGCCGCGCCGCGTACGCGTACCGCACCGCGTGGAAGGTAGAAATGACAAACCCGCGCCGCCGCGTAAACTTTCAAGAAATTAAACTTTCGTAAACGTAAACTTTCAACTTTTCAAGAAAATCAGCTATGAAACTTCAAATTTAAATTGGAAACACGGATCAGTTTTTTTTCCTTCGGAAACCCTAAGCTGGAAAGCTATACAAATGGCTTGCAGTTGACAGGGTTTTGGGGCTGGCTTGTCAGGGAAACTGTACGAATGTATTTGGTTAATAGCCTAGCTGATTAGCTCAGCTCCCAGTTACCAGGCTTAGCGCAACTACAGCATTAGTTACTATAACAGTTAGCCCAGTGAGTTCAGGCTATAAGTTTTACTCTTGTGTGTGTAGTTCAAATAGCCACTGACATTAAAATTGCATTATTGCTTACAAAAAGTGTTTAAAAGTCCTGATACTGGATCCAGGAACATTCTATTTGTCATAGTTTGTATTATGTCTTAGAACTTAGATGCATTGCTGATAAGAGAATATGATCTGGTTAGCCTAGCCAATTAGTGCACAACTGTAGGCCTACTGGTAGGTTACCAGTTATATGCCATGGGTGCTTTTTGCTACAATTGAATTTTTAAAAAGTAACGCGTTAAAATATTTTTTTAAAATTTTGTAATTTGCGGTGTGCGGTGCAGTGTCAAAGTTCCACATAAATTGCGGTGTGCGGTGCGGTGCGCGGACAGATGAGTCAGTTGCGGTGCGGTGTACGGATAAAAATTTTGGGTTTGCTGCATCTCTAAAAGAAACGATATTGTAAAATAAAACACAAAATTCGCTTGTTAGTTTTAAGATCTCAGTGGTTAGGTCTAAACCCCACTCATCTAAAGCTTCGATAATTTAAACTATAAAAGAAACGATATTGTGGAATAAAATACAAATCTCTCTAAATAAACAGAAGGCGTCGTTGGATTTAGAATTATGTAATAGTTGAAGATTCTAATATATGCTAAGTTTGCATACAGACGGTGACGAAAGATATGTACATGTCGATTTTATGTGAGCAAACATTTCAATTTAATAGTTCAAACATTTTGCGCTAAATTTCATTTCAATTTATTTTTCTTTGTCGGAATGCAAAAGAAACGATATTGTGGAATAAAATACAAAATACAATTCAAAACTGTAGCCGAATAGGGAACTAGCCAATTCCGACTAGCCGAATAGTAGCAGACCCAGTATAGACAGATTTGATTATCGAGCTTGACAGAATAAAGTATCGGCTTAAAAGATCTGTCTGTTAATTGTTCCATCCACTAAGTGTCGCCAAATGAATAGTAATTGTTTTAGTGCACTGATTAAGAGCTTGATCTGACAGACCACAGTGCTTTGATTTTGTTCTTGTCAGTCAATTACTCCATCTCCGAGGTACCACTAAAGAACAAGTTACTCAACAGCATTCGTTCAATCCCAGTTTATTGGTTAACCAATAACCATGCCGGATACTCACAAACCAAATTATCCTATGACAATCCCATTTGAAAACGGACAAATTTCATATCTACACTTTAGAATTATCCTCACCAGAAGTGAATATAATTTATAGGATGCTGGTTCCAATCCCATCTAACCCGTTTAAAAACGTAAACACAAAATCATGTATTTGCAATCAGTTATAACTAGGGCAACCAAATTTTTGACCTAAAAACTTAAAATTATGACTTTATAATTTACAAATTTTGACCTAATTTTGACCAATAACTTTCTGCGTTTGCAACCCAAATGCGAAATACAAAGCATGTTAGAAATCAAACCGTAAGGTAAGAATATCTTCTTTTTCTAATAAAATAAAAGAAAAATGTGGAAGACTCAATGACACCACAGCTAACGAACATGTAGGCCTAACGAAAATCACTCGAAAAACTGCAAAAGATAAATATGGAGTGTCTTTAAATATCCCGAAATTACTGAGGGGATTCTGCAGTATTATACTTCAACATCAAGTAATGTTTCACATTATCGCCTTTGAAATTCCTGTCTCTCGTCAAATTTTTTTCTAAAATGGACAAACTTCTCACTACTGATACAGAAGTTGCTTGGGAGTTCCTCAGCAGGCTATATAAATGTGGTGAAATATCATCTCGTCCCATTTTCCAATTTGGCAAGGCGAAACAAGACTATTACCACAGAAATTGCAACAAATGGATTATTACGTCAGAATAGCAACATAAATTGCAACAAAAAATCAGTATCTGTGTAGCTTTAATAAAATATCAATAGAGAGAAGAAAAACTACGTTAAAAGAAAATTTTGACCTAACCAAAAAATTTGACTTTTTTTTGACTTGATAACTTTGAAACCTCTCTTCATGTCAGCCTGAAATTTAGTTTCTGGACGTTTTATAAACTTTGAACAAGGCAGAAAAATTTTGACTTTATTGACTTTTGGTTGCCCTAGTTATAACTAATAAACGAGCTATTTGAAAAAAAAACGTTGTCGACAAAGTAAGGTTCATTTCTAGCGCCACAAGTGAATGCAGGGCCTCACAAGAAGCAACCGTTCGATGGCTCACCGAATCCCTTCTTGGCGAACGCTTTGAACTTCAAAGTCTGGCCCTTTCGTAGCTTGACGAGCAAGATGTCGTCTTGTTCGCCATAAGAGTCAGAAGCCACTCCGCCACTTCGAGACGTTATAGGAACTACCTGGAAAGTGAAATACTTGTTAAAATATAAGCTCAAGAGCAAAAGGGCTCAGACACTAAACATAGGAAACAGTACGATCCCCATCACAAATAGTCGCAACCGAAAGTGGCAAAGTGCGTTTGTTTCATTCACCATAATTTTACTCACTATGCACGATGAATTGCTTATTATGACATCATATGTTATTATTTAGAAAGGGGGAGTGAAGGTTAATGTTGAAATACAAGACTCGGCATGTATAAACGAGCAGGATTCGACACCACACAAGAACATGCGGCTGTGTCTTTGGCAAGACACTAAAGATATGCCTGAAGGAGGACACCAAGATTGGCTTTCTTGACTTCGCGTCCACTTAATCTTCAACCCCTCTATGAAATCGGAGTGTCTAGGGAGCTGACTTTGATCAGCTCCCATCTTATGGAGATACCTCAACGTGGTGTAGAGGTGAACCCAGGCTGAAAACTAGGCTCATTCCTAGCAACTCCTGGGGCTAATAGACACGCGTAAAAGTCCCCAACGGCAATCTCTTTTTGGCGGAAGAGGGCAATGTCTGATGGGCAGGCATCCTGTAAGGCGGGCCTCAATGAACAGAGCACCCGGCAGCCCATTGCAACCGATTCCCCTGAATCTGCACGTTCTGATCTTATTGGACCGCAGTGGACATGGAGCTGGCCAAGAGTGTGTGCATAGCCCTTGCATAGTCACGACCACCTTAAACAACCACACAAGCAAATGGCCTTTGTCTCAATTTGGACCAGGACCGAACAAAGCCCAATGGCGATGATATTATGCGTAATGGGGGCAGGCTTGGTAGAGCTGGAAGCCTCCAGCCTAGAGTGGCTCATTTTCCTTGATATTCTTTAAAATTTTTGTCAGTTTGGAATAATGTTCCATTTTGCTCACTGATATTTGTAAACCAAAAATTTTTGTTGGGTTTTGACCTTTGACCCTGGTTCACCCAAGGAGAAATTCTGAAATTTTTCTGAAAAATTAGTAAATTTCGAAGTGGTTTAGAAGTATCTCAAGAGAGGATTTCTCAAAATTTGACCACGTGATTTTAACGTCACTTCCTCTGTTAACTTCCACGTGGAACATCTTCACCCTACTCCAAGTCTGAGAGTCACTAATAGTGCATGCTTTTAGTGTCATTTTAGTTGATTTTACAGCCTTTTCGCAGTCAGTGAATCTATAACGTCGTAGACCAACAAAAAAATTTGGCATAAAAGATGAGAGTCATTTTAGAGTATTTCAGGGCCCCTGATTCCGAAAATGCACTTAGTTTTTTCGAATTGCCTCTAGTTTTCGAGATATTCGACAATGAAAATATTTTTGAAATCGTTTCTCAAAAGCATTCAATTAGCAAATTACTTATTTTCAGCCCTGTTTGCCATTATGATGTCATAATTGCACTTGTCTAGTTCAATTGGTTCATATTGCACGAAAGTTCAAAACGCAAGCAAAGGTTGAAATGAACTGTGTTTAACGTAAGGGAGACATAAATACTCAATGAAAACAGTTGTGAATCAGTAGGCCTACATCACAAGAAAATATCCCGAAAGTCATGTGTTTATGAATGCAGCTTTATATTGAAAAGGTAGGCCTACTGAAATGGATACTTGTACAAATGAAGTTTTATTCCAAGCCTTTGCTAAGGCCAAGTCTTTGCTGCAAAAAGTTTTTTTCTGGTCTATAGGCTAAATAAATGGCATATAGGCTAATAAAATATGCCTTTGACAAGTAGGATGCTGTACAAACAACCCAGATATATTTTTCTGCATGAAGCAACGCAGAGGACCAACACATTTTGCGATAGATACAGCGCTATATAAAAACAAGCATTATTATTATTACTTTGACATGAAGCTGGGTGATCAAGATAAGTCCTGGGTTCCTCCTAAAGTATGCAAACATTGCACTCAAACCCGTTTCTGGGCTCAAGGCTAAGAAGTTCAGAGTGCCAGGACATAAAGAGAGCCGTGGAATCACCATGAAAATTGATACTTCTGCACGGTGAGGATGTTCGAAGGAAGTTGGAACATCATGTTTACATGGAGTGTGCAAGGCAGTCATTGCATGGACGTTGCTATTTCTGTTTTTTGTTTGCCCTCTCTATAGTTTCAAGTGGTGATTTGCTTGAAACAATAGGAAAACGGGCATGACTGAGAGTAACCTCAATACCTTCAGTAATGTTTTGGAGCAAAGTCAAGTTTTTTTCTCAAAAACATTTCTACCACCTACTGTAGTAGTTAAAGATTTAGTTATCAAAAGTGGTAGCTGCAATCTTGGCTCCTCATCTCGATCAACATGGCATTCTTGACTCCAAGGCCAAGATTACGTTCTTCCGCAGCAAGGATAAATGCAGCTACTTTACTGAAGAACATAACTTTGTATTCTGTAATTATATAAATGGCCTTCGTACCTTGATGGGTGTTGCTCAGTAGGCCAATCATAATAAAGAGTTGCGTTTGTTCATCGATAGCTTTGTTTTGTTTATTTGTCTAGTTTGTTAAGCAAAACAATGTATGCATTTTGTTTGTACTTAGTAGCTTACTTAGTAAGTCTGACACTGTTGAAATCAACAAATATATTAATGCAAAACGCAAGTTATATATTCTACAACATCTTGTATCCTCAGGCTTACTTCGCATCATATTTTGATTGTTACTAGGCCAGTAAACGTTAAATAGCTGTTTGTTTGGGTTGTAATCAACGTGATTGGTTCCAAATAGCGTTTATACAACTCAGAAATGTGCCTGGGATTACTTCCAGTTTTGTCTATGTAGTAAACGACACGACGTTAAATCTATAAGGGCTCAAAATTGCGAAAAAAATGTTTTTGCTGTAACTCAAAAACTAAAGCCAATTCGAGAAAACTTAGTGCATTTTTAGAATCAGGGGCCTCGAAATACCTTAAAATGACTCTCACATGTCTTTATATAAAAAAGTTTTGTTGGCCTGTGAAAATCGATAAACATCGTCAAATGATTCAAGAAACTGAAAGCACTAGATATTTACTACGTGAAGAGTGCACAAAGAAAATCATGTCTGAAATGTGGTAGAATTCGACATTTTGAGAGTAATACATGTGTCAGTGTTCATGGAATTGCTAATTAAACTACTTTGCTTGCTACAAGTTTGTGTTACTGCCTCTTATTGTGTCCATTAAGATGCTAGAGTGCATTAGAAGATAGCGAGTGAGCAGTTTTAGGGATAAGCGAAAATTCGATATTTTGAAAAAATTCAAACCAGGTGAACCAGGGTCAAACGTTAATATTTTTTTGTAAAATTTGGTGTAGGAGATACATTTACCAAAAGGAACAATATTACAAACTGACAAAAATTTAAAAGAAAAAAATTTTTTTTTTGAGATTTTGCGCCAGCCTACTCCAGCCCGGTCTCACACATTGGCGGCGGATCTATGATGATCGTCTCCCAATGAACTGCAGTGACATTGGGTTCCGGTACCAAGACCCGTGTCTGGGCTGGCCTATTTAGGATTTCCCGCAGCCCACCCCACATGGGAAAGCCCCTAGAAAAGGTGGGGTAAACATTGGATACCGCAAATCTCATCTGGCCAGCTTGCCGCAGCTGGCGGATTACCCAAATAGCAGTCAACCTACACACGACAACGAATCTTCAACTATAAGGCGTACGCCTGGACATGACCAAGGTCTTCTACAATTTTGAAAACTACCTTCGACTTGCAACCAGGGAAATTTCAAATTAAATTAGAATAAAACAAATTCCCATACATAGTTACATACTTGTGGTGCATCGAGTGCTTAGGACTGTAAATAGGGTAAACATATTTGTTGCCTAGGGAAGTTGTGCATTAAAAACATTTAAAATGCTTACGAAATTTTAACATAATTGAAAGTTTTCAATGAGATGTTCACCTTTGGGTTGAGGGAGATGAGGTCTCTGGTTGTCACTTGCCGCGTGGCCTCGGTCGTGCACTTCACGTCGAGGTAGAACTCGACGGAACAATCCGGACAGAACTCGTCACAAGTGCAATCACGTGAGTACTGAAGCAAACAACGTTGATTGGTCGGTGTGGAGTGGGCGGAACAAAACGAGTGCCGCATTGGACAAAGATACTTCTTCAACTCCAGTGATCTTCTAATGATCTCACATGTGTTTTGGGAGTGCAGTTGGTGGCATTAGGAAAGTGGAATGAGTTTTATAAACGTTACCAAGACCATGTTGACGTTTTTATATTTTGAGAACAATATTATCAAGAAAGTAACTTGAAAGTTTTTTAGTATTCACGACCCTGATGTCCGATCTGAGGAATTTGATGAAAGAATTCCTAAGAGAATCGCTTACTTCGAGACATGACTTTAAGGATGAGCAGCCATCAACGGGATCGATTTGATTTTAAGCCAACAATAAAATAAAACTTATTCATTGACAACAACAAAAGCATGTGAAACTAAACAAATCTCTTTGACATAAAAATCTCAGTTCAAACATGATCAAAACTACAAGAGTTTGTCAAATTAAACCAACACTAACATCGTTCTACCTGCATCTTATCCACAATATCGTCAGAAGTCAAGGGAATCAAACCGATCCGATGGGACAGGAACTCATCATTCAAGACAGAAGAGTTTTCCTCAATCTGTATCCAGTCTATAGCGAGGGTGGGAACCTACACAGATAATAGCTTCATTGATAGGTGGGAGCACATAGCGACCTATCCTATACACACCAGCGGTATACGGTGACTAGGCCTATTTCTTTGGGTATTCACTTTTTTCAGCAGGCTTTAAACACACAATAAGTTGTTGTTTGCTAAATAGCTGTTTATATCAAAATAAACTGATATGATATAACGGAATGGCCCGTTTCGGTGAGTCCGATTCGGTGAGTCCGATTCGGTGAGTCTGATTCGGTGAGTCCGATCCCTTAACGGGGGATTTTTTCAATTTTTTTTTTTAATTATTGGGTACCGTAGCCTAATTACCATTGCCGTTTTAGGGTTAGGGGTTTGGAGTTAGGGTTAGGGGTTAGAGGTTAGGAACTCACCGAATCAGACTCACCGAATCGGACTCACCGAATCGGACTCACCGAATAGTAGCAGACCCATGATATAAAGTCACTGTACAAATCAAGCATGTGTTTGAAGTTTTTTAAAAAAGTGAAAGTTCAAAAAATGGTCACCGGACGCCACTGAAACACACCGGCCTTGTTAACATGCAAACCTGTGATTATGACTGGATACCAATGCAATTTTGATTCCAAACTTCAGGCTAAATGCACTCTATTTTTGTTTGTTATGACAATAGAGAAACAAGAAACTAAATCGTTTAAGAGTTTTCACTGAATCTGAAATTACTGCAACAATCCTGGTCTCATTTTCAAAAATGACAAACCCTTTCTTTGGACTTCCAATAAAATGCCAAAATTTAGTTCAAAAGTTGCATGGTATCATTAGCACAAAAGTAACCACAAATCACACAAAATACACGCACACAAAGACTACATTTATCAACTGTTCCAAACACCAGCGAATCTGATTGACAATTAGCAGATCGGCTTCCAATCAATTTGAACATTGCATGTTGGCACAGCCTGTGTATGTTTCTACGATGAAAAACTTGTATATATATAATTCCCGTGGCACTAGAAGATGTCATATCTACTAGCATCAGTGCATCAAAACAAGCACATGTTTTGAAAGGGAAGATGAAGTAATCTTTGTTTGAGTGTGATAGTCTAAGATATTCGCAAGGGTGCTAACCATTGCATACATGCCACTTTCAAGTGTTCATGAAAAGAAGAGTTGTGGAATCAAGACATGTTAACTCATTCACTCAAACTGAGTTGATGACACATAAGCTTATGAAGACAATGTTCATTCCCTCATTGCTTCCAGGCTCTGTTTGTTGTGTCGCACCTGCGATTCACAGTATACTGTGTGATGTTACAATGGGCAACAAACAACATAATGTTGATAGTCAACGAAAACACACAAAAGATCAACCTACCTCAGCGATTAATACTCGTCTGATGGAGTTGGCGGTGCTAAGATCTGTATCTTCAACGACAAATTTCACATTGTCCTCACTGAGTTCACTTAGTGTTAAAGTAGGCTGGTTGGCGTAAGGCATTATGGCAGTATCCTATTTCAATTGAAAACCATGGCAAACTCATATATAAATTAAGAAGTACATCAAATATAGTTATGGCTTTCTGAAACATCCACAGGCTGTTCCACCCTAAAAGGGGGATCATCAGAAGGTCCTTGTTCAATTTGAATACAGACCTTCTGATGATATCCCTTTTAGAAAGTAATAACTATCGTATATTTGATGCAATACGCTCTGCTTGGCTTTTATGCTTGGCTTCGAGCACTTTTTGTAGTATTAATAGTACCGGTATAATTTATTGTTTGAATTAAGAAGTAGCTTCTTGTTTTATTTTATTGAGCACTTTTGTGGTATTTTATGTCGGAATGGCCCGTTTCGGTGAGTCCGATTCCTATTCGAAGATTTTTTCAATTATTTCTTTTAAATTATCGGGTACCGTAGCCTAATTATCATTGCCGTTTTAGGGTTAGGGGTTAGAGGTTAGGAACTCACCGAATAGTAGCAGACCCTTTTTATGTAGTATTCTTGTTTAAGTTACTTTGTGTGCGACCATGTTTGTAAATTTGACAATATTTTGCAACAGTAGAGTAGAAGTAAGGAATTGCTTGACAACTTTTCCCAGCACATGCACAGTCAAAATTAAAAGTATCACATCTTGCCATTAGCCTCATGACATCGAATGTCAACCTTATTTATTGTAAAATACAGAGCCGCCTATCAAAAGAATACATAATCAGAAACAAAGTGGTTTGGAGCAAAAGTATTGAAATGAAAGGTTGAAAGAAGCCAAGCAAAAAGTACCGAGACCAAAATACAGAATCTGACATGACTTGTACAAAAGCATATTTGTGTAGCGGATTATAAATGAAATTTAATTCAAAAAGTCATAATTAATTTATTTCAAAGGTTCTATGCTTTCTATTGAAAGAAATTGATTTTCTGCAAAATAATTAAAGAAAACACATTTTCAAAGTTCAAAGCAATTTCGAGAACCTAATTAATAAATTTGTTCAAGAAGTTCAAATGTACTTAAAAGCAATGTTGCCACATTTACACACAATTCATGAAACAAAACTAAGAATATGCAAAAGGACTAAAACGATGGCACATATAAAACAATCCGTGGCATGTCAGTAAGTAGATTTTAGGATATGGAATAAATTATTTAGCGAAAAAACGGTTCCAACAATCACTTGAAAAACAAGTTCGTTGGCTCATTCATCAGGCATCATCTCATCGAGCAAGGTTGCGATGTATCACCAAAGACAAAACTTCACATCCTTTAAGTCATCACAAGTTGTCTTTTGTTGTTAACAAATTACGTTGTTAATAATTGTTGCCACACAAAACTCATCACAAACATGCCGCAGTAAAATGTTACCGAACTTTCAACAACGAAACTAGTGGTTCAAAAAAAGAGTTGATAGTTCGATTGACAATGCGTATCATTTAAACAAGAATACTTGACTAGAAAAATAAAAAAAACATGAACTATTCTTCACCAAACGTTAATGATACTGAACCAGAAAGCAATTCATCTCGACGCTTTGCAAATTCGTTTGATTTATTGATATCTTTTGCCACGCCATCCCCACGTTTGTGCATGATGGTTAGATTATGACAGGCGTGCGGCTCCCCCAACTCACAAGCTTCTTCAGCATATTTTGCAGCTAATGTCATGTCTTTGTGTTCTCCTTTAAAACCTTTTAAATAAACCTGACTCAATAAATTACAACCGACACCATCTCTAAGGGTGCATGCTTTTTCAAATGACGTCATCATCTCTGAGTAAAGAGCATCATCCATTTTTTCATCAATTTTGTTAGAAGTAGCAAATGCTGATTGAACATCTTTGTCTCCAGCCAACAAGAGGCCTCGGTTGCAACAAGCAGCAGCTATCCTGTCATTTATTCCTTGATCCATGCATTTTTCTTGGTGGCATGCAGTAGAATATGCCTTGTACGCTTTGAGTGCAGACTTTTCTATTCCCCCTTTTCCCAGCATATGGTAATGGCCTTGTTTGTAGCAACATGTTGCTAGCTCAAATGATTCACAGCAGTTCTTGTAGACTTCAGCGGCATCAGTAAATCGTTTTCGAATCGTTTCTAAAAATTCTCCAAGTCTGTAACAACTGTCTTTATTTTTTTCTTTATGACAACCAAACATAAATTCAATCTCTGTGTTGTCCAAATATTCTTTTACATCTTCCTCCTTGGTAAAATCTACCAAGCCAGCCATCGTAGCCGAATGGATCACAACAAAAACAACACTGTTACTGCCACTTTATCACAAAATATAACTCTGAAAAACAATTTAAAGGCTTGTTCAGCTTCATGATTTTACTCATGGTTTGAAACAAAAGGCACAATGCCAACTAGCATGAACAATTTGCTTATTTCACAATGTAGATATTAACGACCTGTTTTAGCAAATTGGACTAGGTTTTGGAAAACAGTTCACTAGTCATGTGCTATGACAAGTGTTTGTCATAGCATGCGGAACATCAGTAAGCATCAGTATGCTGCCAAAGGTATTGGTCAGAGGCTTTCTCAGTGCAGGGATAAAGATTCAAACCAACCATTCATATTAAAAGGAAGTATTCACAATAATTCACCTGCGGATATTAATAGTCAGTAACAATATCAAGAGCCAGACACATCGTATTGTTATTGGTCCATTGTTATTATTGAAATTGAATGATTAATTAAGAGTGCAGTCTGAAGAATGAAGCAACCGGACATTTTACACTTGAACATTTTTTTGGCTTTGTTTTAAGTTAACATTTTTTACACCCAATAGTATTTTTTTAACTCCAAAATTTACTTGTTTTTAATGAGAAAGCATTCAAGTCAGTTAAGTTTCTAAATATATACGCAAACAACATGAAAAAATTGTATACTATTAAAAAAAAAGTAAAGGTGAGTCCCATACTTGATCCAAGCATCAGGGGATGAGAAGATAAGGTTCTCATTATACTAAGCCTTCGGCATTAACAAGAGTAGGGTGGCCAGTTCCTTTCTCTCGGCCGCCTTTCCTTTAGCAACTACGCCCACCCAATTTATTACACTCTGGGTAGAGGTGAGTGGTGTTTTCAACAACCAGCTGAAGCCGGGAGTCGAACCAGGATTGCATGATTGGAAAGCGAGCGCTTTATCCGCTGCGCCATCCCACCGCCCATATAGTATACTATAGTTTTTGAAAAAGTACTTCTTAAAAGCAAAACATTTTATTGCCCGTTTTGTTTTTTTACACATGACAAGGAAAACCAACTCACCAATATTTGCAATCATCAAATGTCATGGGCGAATACACCACAGAGCAGGGCCAAACCAAACTTCAAAATATAGGTCAAAAGGTCATTGTTACATACAAACAGAAAGTTTAAATTTATTGATTATATAAAATGTATCAAAAAGTTGAATGACCCATATCTCATGAACTTCCAACTGGGATGAAGTTTTAGACAAGCTAGTTTTTACCTGGAAGCATTTTTGTGCCAACTTTTAGCCAAATTAAAGAGGTTGGTGTTTAAATTTTTTTTTTGGTTGATTTAATGACCGATTACAGGTAGATAAACGTTTCTTTAGTTTGGCACAAAAATGTTAATTAAATATTTTACGAAAAGACCCGAGAAACAATATTTTAACAAAAAATTTAACAAATCAAATAAACTCTTTTACAAGAATAGGCTTCCTTTACAAGTTTACGCAATTTAAAGATTTTCAGGTGCTTGAAAATGACAAGGTCACAGACACGCTGTTAGGATCATATACAAAAGCGGCTTACACAAAAGAATTTCTTGACAATAGCAGAAGGTGTGGTAATCATGACAAAGCAAAACCCTTGAAATGTAGCAATTGTTTAAATATTTTGACTGTATAAACAATAGACATCTTCGCGACAGAATAATCACAAAAAATATCAACAAAGTAATTCTATTGTTTGTTAGTGGACCAAATCAATTTATCCAGGTGTAACTGAATATTTTGATGTTATGAAAAGATTTTAACAAAAGAACACTGAAAAAAGATCGAAGCAGACTGGAAGCTAGAAAACTTTAGAGGAAATATAATTTTGGAATCCAGATCATTGGATAGTTTTAGAAAAGCGATTTTATTAAAGTATATAAATCATGTTACAATCAACTAAAAATTGTAATATAATTCACAGTATGATAGAAACTTCATGTTTTGTTTAACCTTAACTATACGGTACTGTTATGAAAAATTAGTATTCCTACACTATGTAGATTTGGCAGAAAAAGTCATTTGATGTAGCTGTGGTCCTATTCAAGAGTTTTCCACCAAAAGCGTAGATATAGAAAAGTATAGCTTGTTCCATAAGTATATACTACTAAGTATTAAACACTGTGCTTTCAGCAAAAAATAAAGGTTAGATATATATATATTAAAAAAATTCAAGATAATTTCCAAGTGACCAGCTAACTGGTAGGCTACCAAACCAGGTTTATGATCATAGACAGAAGTTCAGAAAGGATGATAAATTTCACCAGAAAAAACAAAATGCAGTTTTATATATTGTACCGTAACCATAAACAATGTTACAAATTGACAGGCATAGTTTCTCTTCATCTCTTTGAATGAAACAGTAAGGTGGAGTAAAAAAAACTTATTTTATGGTATCAAAAACCAGATGTCTTAGAAGTGGCGGTTAGGCGTAAAAAAAACAACTTACAAAGTGATTTTTGTCATCTGCCACCTGTATCTGAGTGTTTAAATGCCCCGAAAGACCCCCAAAATGATCTTCAAAATCAGCAAAAATTTCATAATTTGAGAACTAGTTAGAGAGGAAAACTGTTTTTTGGCTTAAAATGCTCAGATGGTCCATGATTGTTTATATCTACTACATAATACAACATTTGCTTTTAAATGTAGACCTACCACATTAATCACAAATCGGAAAAACACAAATACCTCTACAAGTAACAAATCATTTTTCTTCAAATATTTGCATCAATATCTCAAGTACATTAATGTTTTTGCCAATCTGTGATCAATCTGGTGCATTAAGAAGCCCAATTTTGCCCGGTCTGGAATTACACTCATTCATTCTTGCAATAGTAAACTTCCCCGATTTAACAGGCTCCCCAACTTAATACGCCCAAATTTGTCCAGACCACAGGTGGGCTTTATAAGCGGGAACTACAGTATAACATGAATGTAGTGATAACATAATTAAAATTATCTCGTTTGTTCACCTAATATTGGCAAGTCAGCTTATACAAACTCAAAACATACAAACATCTATGGTATTTCCGTGAGTTTCATCAGTGTTAAAATAAAATAAAGAGTAGCCTACCGTACTGCCAAAATTACAGAAAATTGATTTAAAATTTGATAGTTTTGGGTTGACATAAACTGTGTTGTTTCACATAAAATAACCACATTACCAATCAATTGTGAAAATTTAATTTAAAAAAGTAGACATTTTTGAATACAGCTGACCCATGCATTAGACATGAATACTAGGCTTTTATTTGTATATAAACAACTAATTAGCACCCCAAAAGCTAAACCAAACATATCACTTACATGATCACACATGACTTGTGCATTCAGTTGAAAAAATTCCACTCATTGAGCACTGTTAACATTACTTTTAGTGAACAGCACATGTTCTTGAATTTTCACCTTGGGGGCAAATTGATGTAACACAATACACACATCAGGTGTGAAATTCATCAATTTTGTTGCATGAACTATCAAAGTTCTGTGACAAAACCATGTAACAATGACCATGTTATTTTCATCAATAGTTCTTGCAAGAAAAATTCAAAACTCTTCAATGACTGAAATTTGTTGTTGTGCTGGTAAAAAAATAGGTAAATTATGAAAACACAAACTGCTGCAGAAAATGCATGACCTAGGTCATTTGGAGCACTTCAGATGCAAGTTAAAAATCAAACAATATAGGCCTATTCATGAGCCATTGACTGGGTGTTTAACATTTGTGAATTGGTTATTTCTGTTTACTATGTTTCCTATATTAGATTTACTGGAAGTGCATTGCAACAGATAATTAATTATTGGAAACAATTATCAAGCTAACAATTTCAGAAGAAAAAACATTAAAAAAGTACTATTTGTTCCTTTTTTGGTTTTTGTAACAATTTACATTTTAAAAACACAAAGTGAGGCACCAGGTGCTTGCCCGAGATCATTGGGAGCATTTTATAAAAGATGTGATAGATTAAGTAAACATTAAAACTTTAGTTACCGTAGTTAGTAGGCTACGTGGTTTTACGTCCTTTGTTCCGGTATTGCGAGGGTTGGACGACCAGCAAATTTTGATTCGGCTTAATGGCAACTTTCCTGTTTCGGATGTTAACCGCCACAAGGTTCCCTTTTTGGAGGTCGGTCGGTTTAAAGCAAACAATCTATTTATACGCCATTGCATTTATTAGGTTTACTGGAAGTGTGTTTTAAACAAACGATTATTGGTGAAGGTAATACACCAATTATTATTATTGAGCAAACAATGTCACAGAAAGAAATTTTAAAAATACAAAGTGCAGCACCAGGTGTTTGACCTAGGTCATTTGGAGCATTTAAAAACGCAACGGTTAAAGATTAAAAGTTGAAAGCAAACAATATATTTATGAGCTACTAGCCTAATTGGATTTTAAACATTTACTAATTGATTATATGTTTGCTAGGTTTCCTTTATTAGGTTTACCAGAAGTGTGTTTTAAACAGATTATTATTATTGGAAAAGGTAATGTGCAGCACAGGTTCTCATCAAGCAAACAATATCACAGAAGAAACATTAAATATTCTATCTTTGGCAGCCCATGCTATGTTGAAAAATTATAGAAAGAGCACAAGAAAAAAAGAAAACTCAGAAAATCATGTAACAGCGATCAACATAGAAATAAAAATACATCAGCAAGAAAATACAATAAAAAGGATCAAGCTTGAAAAGACTAGAGTTATCTCAGCTTGTATGCTACAGCACGTTTGTCTATATCAATCAACTAAACGATTGACATACTTCTGTGAGAAATATCTTTCTACGAACAAGCAAAGACTTCAGGATGGCACAACACCAAAAAGTTGAAAACCCATTAATCTATTCTTCTTGCTGATGATAGTGAACATACTGTGTCACAATAACAGCCCCTTTGAAGCTGGATATTATAGAATCTGGTACCACCCTGTATTTAATGAGACATGACAACAACTTGATGTTGTAAGCTGAAAATCCAACCCAATTTTGTTCCAAATGAAACAGTACAAGTTCCAGGACAAACAAACGTTTATGAAGTTAAAAAAATGACTTGTTCCAGAAATGGACTGGATTTTATTATTTACGGTCATCATCATCTGGCAAACAATTACCTGATGAATTAGCAAGGTAACTTTTTAAAAGTGTCGTAAGTTCTATTTCTGATTGGCTCTCATGTCATGCATGCATGCAGGAAGAGTTTCAGATATTCGCATATGCTATTTATTATAATCTATATAAACTTTTATATCTGCATTTCAAATCAATTTCTGCAGACATGATGACTGATATCATGATTGTTGCAAATTATTATAGGCTAAGTTTAAAATCCAAAATTTTACATTGTTTATTAACATTTTATCAGATTTAATTCTTTAAATTGCTTGACAACAATATCTTTCAAAAAAACTGCCTAAAAAAAACTTTTTCAATGTATGTGTTGTAAAATATATAGTGTGTTGTTTTTAGGCAGGCAATATTTGAAAACAACAATCTTTTTTAACTCTGTAACATATTTTGCCTGCTAATAATTAAGGTTTTTAACATGTGATGACGTGTGTGTGATGTGGTGTGATGATGTGATGCTCACAAAGTTTGTTCATCTTTGTACTGTATTACAATTGTAGCCCCAAGGTAAAAGGAACCTAGAAGTGTCATAGAATTGTGTTGATTTGAAACTGTAACGGTAGTAAGACTTACGTATTAACTGTGAAAATTGGACATTAAAGCATGACTTTTGGGCCATTTTTTTCAGTTGGAAATTAACTGAGTTTATGACTGTATGTACACTACAGTGTACAAGCACACACAAAATGAAAAACAACAAATCCAAAAGAAGTTCCTTGTTAACGTATGTGAAATTGCATTAATTAGAGCTCGACCGATATGTATCGGCCGATATCAGGTGTAGCTAGGGTGTTTCAAATTTACACCACCATCACCAATTTTTTCAATCCCTTGCCAAAAGTTGCGATATGGTCCAACTAGAACAACCACAAAATTTTGGGCCGATTGGGCAACCCTCAAGGGTCCTTCACCCCATATTTATGATTTCCGAGTACACGCAGGAAGTATTGCTTTCCAAATACTCATATTTTGGCTTAAGAATGACCTAGAGACTTGGTTATAGGCTTAAAAGGTTCGCAATTGCCGACTTTATATAGGCTTGTATAACAACTCTAAGCTCTAGGAGGCTTAATTTTTATGTTATTTGCAAAAAACTGTATTTTGAGCCAATTTGCGGCCAATTTTTAATTTTTCGATAGATTAAATTCAATTTTAGATGATTTTATTCTGAAAGTCAATAAAAAACTATTCAAAAGTCACGTGGTATAGATTAACAACTAAGAGTAACTCATTGCATTAATCAGCTTCTTTGTACATCGCTCTCCTCTTCCATTCTTCAGCAAATCCTTCTGACGTGTTCTTATCCCCTTGACAACTTGGAGCAAATTATGCCGTTGTTCCTTGGATCTGGTGATCCTATCAAGATGATAATCAGTTAGTATGCCAAGGGCTCTCTCTGCTGAGTCGTTAATTACCTTGATTGAACTGGCCAGAGCTGACAGCTTAATGAACGTCTCATCTGCTGACCATTGTGACACCGGTTTAGAGAGGAATGTTGGTTTTATACCACAAAGTCCAAAAAATGGGAGCAAGTCTTTTAGGCGCTGACAAGTAGGCGCTGGTCTAATAGGCGCGCACACTGTGGCATCTGGATATTTAGGTGCGGAGCACTGTGGCGCCCGGTCATTTAGGTGCTATTCCTAGTAAAGTCTGTAGATTGTAACAGCTCGGCAGCTTGCCAGAAAATTATATCTTTCACACAAAATGTTATATTGAACAGAAAAATATATTGTTGTTTTGTTGGTGAAAGCTTTATCAATAAATTATTCAAGCTTCCGAACATTATTGGAAGTAATCCTACGGAAGTATCCCTACGTCGTAAATCATGGCAGATCCATAGTCTTTGCCTGTCCTTTTTTGGCTACGGTAATAATATACCGTAATATTTTGTGTGAAAATCATTGCCAGTTCAAGCAGCTTCACCCATATATTTTTCTGTTTAATATAACATTTTGTGTGAAAAAGCATTGCCGGTTTAAGCAGCCTCACCCATATATTTGTTCTGTTGAATATAACATTTTGTGTGAAAAAGCATTGCCGGTTTAAGCAACTTCACTCACTGAAGCCATGACCAACAGCGCACACGCATTAAAGAAACAATATATTTTTCTGTTCAATATAATATTTTGTGTGAAAAGCATTGCCCTACGCCCCCACCTGCCAAGCTGATACAATCTGCAGACTTTACTAGGAATAGCACCTAAATGACCGCGCGCCACAGTGCTTCGCACCTAAATATCCAGACGCCACAGTGTGCGCGCCTATTAGACCAGCGCCTAAAAGACGTGGACCCCAAAAAATGTCCAGGAATCAGGACCCACAAAGCTTTTCAGTCGTACTGAACTGAAATTCTTAGTGATTGGCATATCCTGTGAGGCTGATGGTGTCTTCCCTTTGTACCAGACAAGCTCCTTCGCTATCTCAGCCTTGTCTTTCTTGTCCGTGGTGTCGCTGAACAAGGCTAGTATAGCTAACCGCTCACCCAGATACCACAAATGTGCTTGGAGTTTTTGCTTGGATGCGTTGATAACCTCAAGCATTTGGGTGTCCTTAACTGCTTTGGATGCTCTCTCAAAAATCTTTAGCAAGTCCAAGTCTAGAGCAGGTGCTGAAGCGGCATTAGGACAGTTAAACCAATAAAGTACATAAAATAGAACAAGGAAGACACCTAAGGATTCTATCATCTCGAGAGTATCCAAATCAAAGATATCAGTTAGCTGCTCTTTGAAGAGGGCTATCTTAAGGGTGTAAATTATTGCAGCCATCCATCTCGCATGATGGTGTGCCCCTGGAGCATAGATTTTGATAGCCTTCTCTCCATCTTCAACAGTACCACCAAGATATAACAGTGACAGCTGAGCCATTTCCTTGTAATCCTCCCTAAAGAGCTGTTGTTTAAGAAGGTCACCAAGAAACTCAACTGTTGAGGCTTGAAGTCCTGTTAGAAATCTCCCTTTGATACTTGCAAGTGAGTAGTTGGAAGTATTAACTGTCGACCAAGCAGCTGCAAGAGCAACGAAGCAGCTTTCATTTGGTGACTGTTGTTCCATAGTTGACATGTTGGTCCATAGATGCATCTGCAAGCAGCACCACACACCAGCTCAGCAACATGATGTCGGCAGGCCAGTTGGAGCAACTTGCAACCGAAAATCTTCTCAAGTCTAACAACTATTCCTGTGATGTATCCTGAGTTTGTACTAGTGGTGTCAAATACCAGCCCAATAATCATCGTATGATCGATGTTCAGCTTCTTGAGGGTATCCACGATCACGTTGGTAATGGATTCAGCATCACCGCCGGAAACTGGTGGGATTCCTGAAACATGTTGAATTATATAATCAGAAAACTAATTATACTGTTTGGTGTTTATAAGTTGTTATTGAAAATGAAAAAAGCTGTACAAAAATAGGCTACCAATAAACTAGACTTACCAAGTAAAACCTCATCGCCCTCCTGTTCTAAAAGTATAGCCACCCTCTCCTCTGATTTACCGGTGTGTGTCAAGCTATTGAGATGTTTCCCGTCCCAGTGCAGAGTACAGCCTCCAGTTAGCTTTTCCAAATTGCTTTTCAGGAATTTCGTCCCAGCTTCGGTTCTAGTTTGATCTCTCCTTCGTTTTGATGTAGCTGGAGAAAGAGTTATTTCATCTAGATCCTCACCTTTTTCCTTGTGAGCGACTCCAAAAAGCTCGATCAAACCTCTCAACGAGATCTTGTGCATGTCTGCTACTACACAAACACCTGGAGAGAATGGTGAAGGCTTACCAGCTCGAGATTCTCACGATCTCGTTGGAATGGGACTGTATTCATCATCATCATTTGGATTCTGGTTCAGTTTCTACTGGATTGGGGTCCTCCGGTTCGATAATCTTATCACAACTGTGAGATGGTCCACGCTGTTTCGCTGCTGTAGCTAGTTCCCTTTCGGCTTTCCTCGTCAGTCTCCGTTGATATTCAGTATCTAGGCAGCCAACACTCCCTTCACGGGTTGTTTTCATGTCTCGAGAAACTGTCTGTCTTCTACTTTTCTGGGATCGGTACTGTCTTCAAGTAGTTTCTCATAGTCAGGACTCACTACCCAAAATGTCTTATTCAATTCTTCCAGGAAAGCATCTCTTTTTGTTTGCTGCTGTACAGTAATCTACTTTCTTTGAAAATAAAGCGTCTTCCAATTAATGTTTAGCTTCTCAATCATTGAAATAACGTTCTTCAATGTTTTAGTAGCAATATGAGTCCTCGCCCACCATTCAATAACTTGTTCTGCTGTTTGTTTGTAGGCATCTCTGAGTGAAGATGTTCCGTTAGAATCAGCCTGGAGAACGTTATGAGTGCCCTTAAATTTGCAAAATACATCTTTTACAGTTGGAGGTTTTGACCCGAAGAATGGATCAGGCGTATCAGCATAATCACCAAGAAGCCAGATCTTCTTTCTTAGATCCATTTCGAACAAAAGCACGTTGACCAATGACCAGTAACCTACTTTCAAAACAGAATATAGGCTACACTAACAAATGTAAATTGTTATTTCATTGACTGTTTCCTAATAAAATCATAAAGTTAAAAGAATTCCTTTCCTGCTGCTTGCGTCACCTGCGCATCCCAAGAATCTGGAGAAGAGCCCTAGTGGTTGCAGTCCCAAAGCCGAAGAAGCCCCCAGGGGATCCGAAGAGCTACCGCCCCATCTCTCTGCTCTGTATTCCCTTCAAGATACTCGAAAGACTTATCTACGCCCGTGTCGAACCGATAATAGACCCTCAGCTCCCTCGGGAACAAGCCGGCTTTCGCCACGGAAGATCAACTGTAGACCAGGTCACTCTGATGACCCAAGACATCGAGGACAGCTTCTCGGCAAAAAAGAAGGCTGGCGCCGTGTTTGTCGATCTCACGGCTGCCTACGACACTGTATGGCACAGCGGCCTTACCTGCAAACTACTCCGTCTCCTTCCTGACAGGCACATGGTCCATATGATTATGGAACTTGTGCAAAACCGCAGCTTTACCCTTTCCACCGGTAGCGGCCGATGAAGTAGACTACGTCGACTCAGGAACAGCGTCCCACAGGGCTCTGTCCTGGCTCCCCTCCTCTTTAACACTTACATCTATGACCTGCCTGACACCATCTCCAGGAAGTATGCTTACGCAGAAGATCTGGCTCTCCTGCATCCAGCCGGAGATTGGCAGTCAATGGAGAGGAACCTAAGCCAGGACATGTCAACTATATCAACATCTCTCCAGAAATGGAAGCTACAGCTCAGCAAGGCAAAGACAGTGTCGGCGGCCTTCCACCTAAACAACAAGGAAGCAAAACGTGAGATCAACATTACCACCGATGACGAACACCTCCCCTACTGCGCCGAACCCACCTACCTCGGCGTAACCCTGGACAGGTCACTCACGTACCGACGACACCTGGAGTCACTGCGCAAAAAACTATCTGCGCGCGTTGCACTTTTGAGGCGGCTGGCGGGTTCCGGCTGGGGAGCTGATGCGAAAACCCTTCGCACAGCTACCTTGGCCCTCGTCCATTCTACCGCCGAGTACTGCGCACCAGTGTGGTGCCGCAGCTCTCACACCCGCCACATTGACACCGCCATCAATGACGCACTACGCACTGTGACTGGATGCCTGCGTCCCACTCCAACGGACTGCCTTCCCAGCCTTGCAGGCATCCAACCTGCTGAGCTTCGCCGTAAAGGAGCCATGATTTCCCTTGCTCGTCGCGCACTGGACCCCGACCACCTCCTCCACAGTACATTCCAGCGCCTACCTGGAGGACAGCAGCAACTGAAATCAAGACGCCCATTTGTGCCCGCCGCACGACAGCTTCTGAACAACGTTGAAGATCTTGGAATAAGTGCGGCACACTGGACGAACTACACATGGAACATGGAGTGGCAAAACAACACCTCCCGACTCCGTGATTTCCTATCCGACGTCGATCCCCACCCTCCGGGAATGTCCCTCGCAAGACTTGCGTGGGTCCGGCTTAACCGCCTATGAACCGGCGTCGGTCGCTTTCGTTCAGACATGTGCAAATGGGGCCTGGCTCCCTCACTGAGATGCGAGTGTGGCGCCACAGACCAGACAGTAGATCATGTCGTCCATGACTGCCCAATCCATCAACCACCACATGGAGCGCTTGGACTGAAGGCCCTGGATGACGAGACTGTCGAGTGGCTGATGATATCATGCCCAAAAATATAGTCCAGAAGAACAGCTCATACGACGAAGAAGAATAAAATCATCAAAAATTGAATTTAGGCAATCTACCAAAAAATTGAAAATTGGCCGCAAATTGGCTCAAAATACAGTTTTTTGCAAATAACATAAAAACTAAGCTTCCTAGAGCTTAGAGTTGTTATACAAGCCTATATAAAGTCGGCAATTGCGGACCTTTTAAGCCTACAACCAAGTCTCTAGGTCATTCCTAAGCCAAAATATGCGTATTTGGAAAGCAATACTTCCTGTGCGTACCTGGAAATCATAAATATGGGGTGAAGGACCCTTGAGGGTTGCCCAATCGGGCCAAAATTTTGTGGGTGTTCTAGTTGGACCATATCGCAACTTTTGGCAAGGGATTGAAAAAATTGGTGATGGTGGTGCAGGCCTCGAAATTCGTTTTTGTTGACGGCGGACAAACGTGTCCGGTCTGAGCAGCTATCTCGGCGGACAAATTAAGTCTCGCGGCGGACACACCAGTTTTAGCGTCGATTGTCATGCTTAATCACATAATCTTGATAATTCTTCGCCATTTGAGAACTACGGTTTAGTTTAGAAGCTACTAAAGCTACGGTTTAGAAGGCTTTTTTAAAATCCAGCAAAGTCAGTCTGAAAGGCTTTCATCAGACCAACGACGTGCGCTTGAAGAGTCAAAGCGCCGTGTGGCTGCTTAATTCGCTGTATAACTGGTTAACTTCCACCAAACGAGGTCGCGTGGCTTTTCGCATCACAATGCTCTGGGCACTAGTCGGATAACTTCTACGCTAATGCCACTATTTTCTGCTGTGCAAAGTTTCACTAGGCTTTTTTCTTTAGGTTTATTTTTGCGTGTCATGTGAGCGAAAGTGAATTTTCCCTGGGTCTTTTCTTTCTTATTGTAATACCAAAACTTAACAAATTTTGCTGCATCTTGCTATAATACCCTACTCGTGCAATCTAATTTTGTAACCAACCTTGCTTTATCAACATTGCTCGGAGATCAAAACCAGACATTGTGACATAAGACTTGAACTAGGTTGCGTGGGATTAGTGTAAAAGTACCGGTACTCCCATCGGTTCTTAGCGAAGAATTTAACACCTTTGTTAAGCTGCTTCATTGTCACCAATCGTTGAAGCAACGTAAAAATCGAAAGTTTTTCTGCTTGAATGGAAGCTAAGGGATACAGTATTCACATTTTCTAGTTGCGCGCTAGAATACGCAGGAAATTATATATATATTTGCAACAATTGTTCGTGTTATGCAATGACAATTTCAATTTGTATTGCTATTTCTCAGCGGACAAATATGACCGATCTAGATGGTACTTGCCGCGGACATCACATGCTGTGACGGCGGACATGACCGCCGTGTCCGCCGTGAATTTCGAGGCCTGGTGGTGTAAATTTGAAACACCCTAATGTAGCCGATAAACTGTATCAGCTATTTTTCGCCGATGAACATCATCCAGCAAAAGCACACTCAAAACCAGCCATACATGCCTTTAGAAGAAACGCAAGTTGCTCAAACGAGCTTGCATAGCACGAACAATTGTTGCGAGAATATAATTTCCCGCCCATTCTAGTGCGCGCATCTAGAAAATGTTAATAAGTCTGTATCCCTTAGCTTCCATTCAAACAGGAAAACTTTCGAGTTTTACGTTGCTTCAACGATTGATGACATTGAATCAGCGCAATCAAGGTGAATTCTTCGTAAAGAATCGATGGGAGTACTGGTGTACATCTACACTAACCACGCACAACTTATTTCAAGTCTTACATCACAATGTCTGGCTTTGATCTCCGAGTGATATTGATAAGGCAAGATTTGTTACAAAATTGGATCATACGAGTAGGCTATCACGGCAAGATGCAGCAAAATTTGTCAAGTTTTGGTATTACAGTAAGAAAGAAAAGGCCTCAGAGGGAAAATTAACTTTCGTTCACATGACATGCAAAAATAAACCCAATGAAAAAAACCTCAGAGTGAAACTTTGCACAGAAGAAAATAGTAGCATCATTGTAAAAGTTTTCCGATTCGTGCCCAGAGCATTGTGACACAAGAAGCCACAGGACCTCGTTCGGTGGAAGCTAATCAGTTATGCATCGTATTAAGAAGCTACACGGAGCTTTGACTCTTCAAGCGCACGTCGTTGGTCCGATGAAAGCCTTTCAGAGTGACTTCGCTGAAACTTTAAAAAGCCCTCTACTTTGAATATATATAGAATTGAAAATAAAACAATATTGCATTTGGTTGGTGTTTTTTTGTGATTAGTGTTAAGAATGATTTTTCCATTCTAGCAACCAATGCATAAACTTTTTTGGACTGGTTTGTTGCTTAATAACTTTGTTGGTAACAAATTTTTCGTAGTTGATATATATCGGTATCGGCCTAAAAATTTCATAAATATCGGTATCGGTCTGAAAAAGTGATATCGGTCGAGCTCTAGCATCAATGCAATGTAACATCTGACATGAATGCAGACATATGACCATAAAAATAACTATAGTAGGCTAGATGATATCCTAAAAGCACTTTGCATTGAAATGTTTACAAGTAAAGTAATGTGTAAAATCAAAGAAAGTACAAAAACATGCTTACCTGTTTGCTAATTCCTAAAAAAATAATGTTGTTTAAGTCAATGTTATTTTCCAATTAATATTTCGTTTGTTAGAGATTCCTCTTAACTCTACAGTCTACACAGTTCTTTAAATGCTGAACTTCACTAAAATTCCCTCTGCAATAAATCCTAACCAATATCGTATAATTCTTGAATCTGATATCTTAAGTAGACCAAGTATAGTAATTCTTTAAAATAAAAGGAAGAAGCATTGAGTGTTACATTGTAGATGCCTCATTGATAAAAATGAAACCAACTGATCATTTAAATTTGTTAAAGAATTCCCTCTAGCTTCCGCTGTATTCTTTTTCAGTAATGTTGATTGCAACAATTAACTGGGTTCCACGTCTTTTAGGCGCAGACAGTTAGGCGGCGGTCAAATAGGCGCGCACACTGAGGCGTCAGGGTATTTAGGTGCAGAGCACTGTGGCGCCCGTTCATTTAGGTGCTATTCCTAGTAAAGTCTGCAGATTGTATCAGCTGAGCTGTGGCAAAACCTAGTCGGGGTTTTGATGGAAAACTAAGTTACTCTTGACTCAAGCCTACCATAGGCTACGGTATATTTTTTACTGATGTTTAGTGTAGTTATTATTTCACTTAACTAAAAGTGAACTCAGTCATGTGCGTTCATGTTCGCTTTCGCTGCTGCAAACCTGGACTAACAACAAATAAATGCTGCGCATTAAAAAAACAATATATTTTTCTGTTCAATATAACATTTTGTGTGAAAAGCATTGCCGGTTTAAGCAGCTTCACTCACGGAAGCCATGACATATTTTTCTGTTCAATACAACATTTTGTGGGAAAAGCATTGCCGGATAAAGCAGCTTCACTATCTGAAGCCATGACTAACAACAAATAAATGCACGGATTGCACGCGCATTAACAAAACAAAATATTTTTCTATTTAATATAACATTTTGTGTAAAAAGCATTGCCCTACCTGTCAAGCTGATACGCACAATCTGCAAATTTTACTAGGAATAGCACCGCAAATTTTACTAGGAATAGCACCTAAATGAACGGGTGCCACAGTGCTTTGCACCTAAATATCCTGACGCCACAGTGTGCGCGCCTATTTAACCAGCGCCTAACTGTCTGCGCGTAAAGGACTTGCTCCCATTAACTGCTTCACTCTAAATCCAAAGACCAACAATATGCTCATCTGCTTGTTAAGTCATGAAAATACCAGGTTCAATTTACCAACACAAGTAGCAGCAATAGCTTTTATTATTGCCACAGCCATTTTTCTCGTTCCTAGCACTAGTTGCAACGTTCATCTGATGAAAGTGAAAGCAACAATAAACAGTTGGTTTATTGCTTCACTGACGTTTCGTGCACCATGAAAATGCGCATCCTCAGAGCGAATAACATACAGAATAAAATTTGCAAAGTTATATACCGCAGTGCGATTAAATGCAAGAAAAAATAAAACACACAATATTTTAAAGATGGGCCAATGATGTGTGAGCAGTTACTTTCCATTACTTAAATTGTATAAAACACATTTTTTATGTAATTCCACGTTTTTTTTATGTATATCAGTTTACCTGCCATTTTGGAATTTGGATATTTTTTTTATACAACGCTCAGTGCTTACCCACATATGCATATTTTTGACCTTTTCTCTCACGCCAATATTCTTCTTACGTTTGTTCTTTCTTGATATCAGCGGTGAGATAGCACAGCATTGGCTTTTCAATAATACAAAACTGGTTCGACTCCTTGCTAAGCTAGATGTTGCAAACACCGCTCAACCCCCGGTACACGACAACTGGGCGAGACAAACTGGGCGATACCCACTTGGGCGAGACCAGGTGGGCGACGAGACAAGTGGGCGACGGACCAAGTGGGCGACGAGCCAAGTGGGCGACGGCCAAAGTGGGCGACGGAAGCGAAAGTTTAAAATACAATGATTGATTTGTGGAAGAGAGGCAATGAGAGTTCTCACGCTGAGCTTCACGAAGCATTGGAAGCAACATTTTCATTATTTTTTGTAGTCTAGTAATAGCGCTTGCTGTTTGATGTTAATTTGTATTCGTTTGTCTCTTTTCTGAGAGGTTTCTCTTAAGCTTCACGATAAACCCTGACGCCGCATATTGCAAAACAATGTGTCAAGATGATGTCACAATGCAAATTAACATCAAACAGCAAGCGCTATTACTAGACTACAAAAAAATTAATGAAAATGTTGCTTCCAATGCTTCGTGAAACTCATCGTGAGAACTCTCATTGCCTCCCTTCCACAAATTAATCATTGTATTTTAAAGTAAAAATTAAGTCCATATTTTATACTGAAAAGCTTCGATAACGGTTAGGGAGCGTTCATAACTGACTTCAACCACTCTTTGGCTATTCGTTTGTCTCTTTTCTGAGAGGTTTCTCTTAAGCTTCACGATAAACCCTGACGCCGCATATTGCAAAACAATGTGTCAAGATGATGTCACAATGCAAATTAACATCAAACAGCAAGCGCTATTACTAGACTACAAAAAAAATAATAAAAATGTTGCTTCCAATGCTTCGTAAAACTCAGCGTGAGAACTCTCATTGCCTCCCTTCGACAAATTAATCATTGTATTTTAAAGTAAAAATTAAGTCATATTTTTTCCGAACGGCTAAACTTTCGCTACCGTCGCCCACTTTGGCCGTCGCCCACTTGGCTCGTCGCCCACTTGGTCCGTCGCCCACTTGACTCGTCACCCACTTGGTCCGTCGCCCACTTGTCTCGTCGCCCACCTGGTCTCGCCCAAGTAGGTATCGCCCAAGTGGGTATCGCCCACTTTGTCTCGCCCAGTTGTCGTGTACCGTCAACCCCTACCCAGGGTGTAATAAATTGGGTGGGCATAATCGCTGAAGGAAAGCAGCCGAGAGAAAGGAACCCTACTCTCGTTAGTGCTGAAGGCTTAGTACAATGAGAACCTTATCTTCTCATGTCGAACACTTCAATCAAATGGTACCACATTTACTTTTATTTTCTTGATGTCTTTGAATCAAATGTACAAGTAGTGAAAAGAAAGTTTTTAATACAAACTTCAAAAAACCTTATTAAATGAAACTGCAACTTTATCAAAGTTATTTGTTCATATATGAAGCATATGTATAATTATAAGGGTCTGCTACTATTCGGTGAGTCCGATTCGGTGAGAGCCTTTTTCGGTGAGAGCCCTATTCGGTGAGAGCCCTAATCGTTGATTTGTTTGAATTTTTCTTGAAAAATTATTGGGTACCGTAGCCTAATTAAAACCCCTAACCTCAAAACCTCAAACCCCAAAAACCCAAACCCCCCAAAAAAACCAAAAACCTAAACCTCCAAAAAACCAAAAAAAAACCAAAAACCCAAATCCCAAAAAACCCAACCCCCAAAAACCCCCCAACTCCCATAAACCCACCAACCCTTCCCAACATCCAAAAAAACCCCAACCCCTATCCCTTAACCCTATAACGGCAATGATAATTAGGCTACGGTACCCAATAATTTAAAAAAAATCACCGAATAGGGCTCTCACCGAAAAAGGCTCTCACCGAATAGGGAACTCACCGAATCGGACTCACCGAATCGGGCCATTCCGTAATTATAAATAGTCTTTATTCTGACTATCCGTCTGAGCAATTGTTTGCAGATACATTTTTGGATGTTTTATTAGAAAGCTAATTCAATTTTCTGGTTTCCTTCTTGTTTAGTGTCTTTGTTAGAAGTTATGTCAACTTCAATTCTGATCTTCTCTGGTTCACAATCTCAAGTCTTTGCTTGTTCGTAGAAAGATATTTCTTGGAAGGTTTGTCAACTTCAATTCTGATCTCCTTCTCAGGTTCACAATCTCAAGTCTTTGCTTGTTTGTAGAAAGATATTTCTTGGAAGGTTTAATCCATCGTCGGTTTGTTCCCCACTAGTGGGGGTGGCCGATTGTTTCCGCGCAGCAATTGTTTTAATCCCTTTTCTCCATTTCACCCTGTCCCTTGCATCTTCCTCCTTCAGTCCGACTTTTTTAAATTCATCCTTCACTTGTTGTTTCCACGTTCTTCTTGGACGACCGCGTTTCCTCTTCCCATCCACCTTTAGATCTAGTGCCTTTCTAAGAAAACTTCCTTCTTCCCTCCTTATCACATGTCCATACCATCTTACTCCATTTGCCCTTGCCAGTTGGTCTTCGGTCTCTCTCATCTTCTTGGAAGGTTTGTCAACTTCAATTCTGATCTCCTTATCAGGTTCACATTCTTAAGTCTTTGCTTGTTCGTAGAAAGATATTTCTTGGAAGGTTTGTCAACTTCAATTCTGATCTCCTTCTCTGGGGGAGCAAGTCTTTTAGGCGCAGACAGTTAGGCGCCGGTCAAATAGGCGCACACACTGTGGCGTCTGGATATTTAGGTGCGGAGCACTGTGGCGCCTGTTCATTTAGGTGCTATTCCTAATCCAGTCTGCAGATTGTATCAGCTTGGCAGGTAGGGCAATGCTTTTCACACAAAATGTTGTATTGAACAGAAAAATATGTCATGGCTTTCGTGAGTGAAGCTGCTTAAACCGGCAATGCTTTTCACACAAAATATTATATTGAACAAAAAATAGGTTATGGCTTCCGTAAGTGAAGCTGCTTAAACCGGCAATGCTTTTCACACAAAATGTTTATATTGAACAAAAAAATATGTCATGGCTTCCGTGAGTGAAGCTGCTTAAACCGGCAATGCTTTTCACACAAAATATTATATTGAACAAAAAATAAGTTATGGCTTCCGTAAGTGAAGCTGCTTAAACCGGCAATGCTTTTCACACAAAATATTATATTGAACAAAAAATAGGTTATGGCTTCCGTAAGTGAAGCTGCTTAAACCGGCAATGCTTTTCACACAAAATGTTATATTGAACAGAAAAATATATTGTATTTTAATGCGCGTGTTCGGCATTTATTTGTTGTCAGTCCAGGTTTGCGTCGGCGAAAGCGTTATCAATAAATTATTCAAGTTTCCGAACATGATTGAGTTAACTTTTAGTGAGTCAAATAATAACTACGGTACACTAAACAATAAACATGATCACTTTGATCAGTAAAAAATATACCGTAGCCTATATTCAAGCGGGTGGTAGGCTTGAGCGAAGAGTAACTTAGTTTTCCGTCAAAACCCCGACTAGGTTTAATAACGAGCAAAGTCGCACCAGTATGCTTGCAAGTTGTAGCCAGAGTTCATATGCCCTATAGAAATATATTCATAAAGTAGAGCGTTGTCTCATACGTACTCGCCACACGACTAATCTATCCCGAGTAAAGTAATTGCGAAAGATAACAGATTAAGCAAAGTTCCATCTGGCTGCAAGCTGTGTTCAGGATGCATAGCAAATGTCCTGTGGAGATGTGCTAATATCAAGAGTATTAGAGCGTTGTCTCGCACATCTCCACAGTCCACACGCGTATTAACAAAACATATTTTTCTGTTTAATATAACATTTAGTGTGAAAAGCATTGCCCTACCTACCAGGCTGATATAATCTGCAGACTTTACTAGGAATAGCACCTAAATGAACGGGCGCCACAGTGCTCCGCACCTAAATATCCAGACGCCACAGTGTGTGCGCCTATTTGACCGGCGCCTAACTGTCTGCGCCTAAAAGACGTGGACCCTTCTCTGGTTCACATTCTCAAGTCTTTGCTTGTTTGTAGAAAGATATTTCTTGGAAGGTTTGTCAACTTCAATTCTGATCTTCTCTGGTTCACAATCTCAAGTCTTTGCTTGTTTGTAGAAAGATATTTCTAGTTGGAAGTTTTGTTAACTTCAATTCTGATCTTCTCTGGTTCATATTCTCAAGGCTTTGCTTGTTCGTAGAAAGATATTTCTCACTGAAAGTTATGTCAACTTCAATTCTGATCTCCTTCTCTGGTTCACATTCTCAAGTTTTTGCTTGTTTGTAGAAAGATATTTCTTGGAAGGTTTGTCAACTTCAATTCTGATCTTCTCTGGTTCATAATCTCAAGTCTTTGCTTGTTCGTAGAAAGATATTTCTCGCTGGAAGTTATGTCAACTTCAATACTGATCTTCTTTGGGTCATATTCTCAAGGCTTTGCTTGTTCGTAGAAAGATATTTCTCGCTGGAAGTTATGTCAACTTCAATTCTTATCTTCTCTGGTTCAAATTCTCAAGGCTTTGCTTGTTCGTAGAAAGATATTTCTAGCTGGAAGTTATGTCAACTTCAATTCTGATCTTCTCTGGTTCAAATTCTCAAGTCTTTGCTTGTTCGTAGAAAGATATTTCTAGTTGGAAGTTATGTCAAATTCAATTCTGATCTTCTCTGGTTCAAATTCTCAAGGCTTTGCTTGTTCGTAGAAAGATATTTCTCGCTGGAAGTTATGTCAACTTCAATTATGATCTTCTCTGGTTCAAATTCTCAAGGCTTTGCTTGTTCATAGAAAGATATTTCTAGTTGGAAGTTATGTCAACTTCAATTCTGATCTTCTCTGGTTCAAATTCTCAAGGCTTTGCTTGTTCATAGAAAGATATTTCTAGTTTGAAGTTATGTCAACTTCAATTCTGATCTTCTCTGGTTCACAATCTCAAGTCTTTGCTTGTTCGTAGAAAGATATTTCTTGGAAGGTTTGTCAACTTCAATTCTGATCTCCTTCTCAGGTTCACATTCTCAAGTCTTTGCTTGTTTGTAGAAAGATATTTCTTAGAAGGTTTGTCAACTTCAATTCTGATCTCCTTCTCAGGTTCACATTCTTAAGTCTTTGCTTGTTCGTAGAAAGATATTTCTTGGAAGGTTTGTCAACTTCAATTCTGATCTCCTTCTCTGGTTCACATTCTCAAGTCTTTGCTTGTTTGTAGAAAGATACTTCTTGGAAGGTTTGTCAACTTCAATTCTGATCTCCTTCTCTGGTTCACATTCTCAAGTCTTTGCTTGTTTGTAGAAAGATATTTCTAGTTGGAAGTTTTGTCAACTTCAATTCTGATCTTCTCAGGTTCACAATCTCAAGTATTTGCTTGTTCGACGAAAGATATTTCTCATTGGAAGTTATGTCAACTTCAATTCTGATCTTCTCTGGTTCACATTCTCAACTCTTTGCTTGTTTGTAGAAAGATATTTGTTGGAAGGTTTGTCAACTTCAATTCTGATCTTCTCTGGTTCACAATCTCAAGTCTTTGCTTGTTTGTAGAAAGACATTTCTAGTTGGAAGTTTTGTCAACTTCAATTCTGATCTTCTCTGGTTCATATTCTCAAGGCTTTGCTTGTTCGTAGAAAGATATTTCTCACTGAAAGTTATGTCAACTTCAATTCTGATCTCCTTCTCAGGTTCACATTCTCAAGTTTTTGCTTGTTTGTAGAAAGATATTTCTTGGAAGGTTTGTCAACTTCAATTCTGATCTTCTCTGGTTCATAATCTCAACTCTTTGCTTGTTCGTAGAAAGATATTTCTAGTTGGAAGCTATGTCAACTTCAATTCTGATCTTCTTTGGTTCAAATTCTCAAGGCTTTGCTTGTTCGTAGAAAGATATTTCTCGCTGGAAGTTATGTCAACTTCAATTCTTATCTTCTCTGGTTCAAATTCTCAAGGCTTTGCTTGTTCGTAGAAAGATATTTCTCACTGAAAGTTATGTCAACTTCAATTCTGATCTTCTCTGGTTCAAATTCTCAAGGCTTTGCTTGTTCGTAGAAAGATATTTCTAGTTGGAAGTTATGTCAACTTCAATTCTGATCTTCTCTGGTTCATATTCTCAAGGCTTTGCTTGTTCGTAGAAAGATATTTCTCGCTGGAAGTTATGTCAACTTCAATTCTGATCTTCTCTGGTTCAAATTCTCAAGGCTTTGCTTGTTCATAGAAAGATATTTCTAGTTGGAAGTTATGTCAACTTCAATTCTGATCTTCTCTGGTTCAAATTCTCAAGGCTTTGCTTGTTCATAGAAAGATATTTCTAGTTGGAAGTTTAGTCAACTTCAATGCTGATCTTCTTCTTTGGTTCACGAGCTCAAATTTTGCTTGTTCGTAGAAAGATACCAATAATTTTTGTTTAGAATTGAAATGGAAAATTGATTTTATATGTAATGGAATTATGATGCTTCAATCGCGTTTTCTACATTGTAACCTATTCTTTCAGAATGTTTTATTCGAAGGGTTGGGGTTTATTCTATGAGAATGATGGTTACGCAAAATATGCCTTGTTAAAAGCAAGCTTTTTTACTGATTTTGTTAATCTTGTAGGTTTGTTAAGCACCTTTTCTTACAAGAGGACAACGCTTTTCACCACATTGCAGCTTGCACTGCGGTAGCCTACTGTTTGCATAATGCATACTAAAGTCAAAGCCTTTGCTAGAACATTTTCTGCACTATTTCCTTTTCTGTCTATTCTACTCTCGTAAATCAAGGCCAGGCAAGAAGTCATAAAACAACCTAAAGCATGCTTAAGCTCTGATCAAAAAGGTAGCCACTTTAACAAGTCAAAATTCTGCCACTGAAATTGATTAGAATGAAGCCGCCAAGCAATCATAAGCTACGGTTTAAGTGACGTAAAAAATGGCGAAAAGAAGATGATAGAAAGCAAATTAAGTGATGGATTTGTTGTCAGCTGGTTGGCTTAGAGGTTAGGGCTAGAAAGTAGCTATTTAATTGACGCGGGTTCGATTCCCACCACTGTTATTGCTCTTTTTCTTTTGCAATTACCAAATAAAGTCCAAAACAAGCATTAACTCTCTGGCTGAGTGCTAGAAGGGTCACAATTGGACGGTAGCCTCTTATAACATGTTCTGATTAGTTGGCGGTTGCATTGTAGTCATTCGCAGTGGCAGAATTTCGACTTGTTAAAGAAGTGGCTACCGATCAAAAATTCTCTTGACGTCTGACAAATGACGAATGACCATGGATGCTTTTGACCAGGGTTACCAGATACTCAAGCTATAGTGAGGCCAAATTCATTATAAAATAAGGCCAAAAAAAGGTCAATTTTTTTATTTACTTCTATTGAGGCTAAATAAACGCTAACAACTTAATTAGAATATTTTTTTGTAAATGCCATTTAACGATCAAGCATAAAAGAAAACAATTTAACACTCTCAGAGCATAATGACCGGTTCGTTTGGTACAATATATTTGTACCGTATACTATTTTTCGCAGCAGACAAAATAAAAGGTTTCTCTCTCTCGTTTGCATAATCTTTTTAATAAACAATTACTGTAATAGCAGAAAAGCTAGAAACCATTATCACTTTAATTCATCATCAGTATGCCTTACTTACTGTATACTTACTCATTATCAATACTTGGAGAATAGGTTATACCTTAAACTTTCAAAAAAATGATTAAAATATAACTGTTTCTGATAAAATTGGTTCTTTAACCGGTCAAAATTTGCAGCCATAAAAAAAGCCAAATAAGGGCAAATTTTCTGGCCATATTTGCATCAATTTTTTTAAGCCAACTGCACTTTAAAAAGGCCAGAGTTTTAGAGTTTGGCCTAAAAAAAGACCATCTGGCAACTCTTCTTTTGACTGCAACTAACCAGCGTTGCCAGGTTATTTTGTAAAAACTTCCAAGTAGGTTACTGATTTTGCGTATTACACTGCGTCACAAAAAATATGGCATGTCGGTAACTGAGATACCAATATCCATTCCAGACGTAGTTTTGGGCGCTGATTCCGAATCTGAACTCGATTTTGCTCTATCACGTCAGGTTTTTGAGTTATTCACAATTTATTATTTTTAAATTTTTGAAAATTGAGTCAATTTTGTTATAATGTCTCTTTTTTGCCGCAGTCAAAAAAGTCTTTTTAAAACTCATGAAAGAGTCTGGAAATTTCTTTTAATCACTGCCAATCAAAAATTCAATTCAATATGAAAAATAATATGCCGTAATAAGGAGCCTAACTTTACGAATATTTGCATCAATTGACAGCTATTTTTAAGCTTGTTGTTTATTGATATGCAGCATATACGAACAAATTAAATGTAATCGCAAACACTTAACAAATATCACAATTAACAAACTTTTGTTAGCTTAAAAAGTCGTCTTTTAGCATAAAGGCTACGTAGCCTAACCAGTCATATTGTAATTATTCATTGCACATGTATATGTCAGTCATTTTTATTGTGTTTGTTGTAATGTCCACTACTAGCATCAATTTCGATTCCAAAAACTACCTCTCTACATCAGATACTAAAAAATTCTTTCAAGAAAGTAAAAATACAAAGCTCTCCTTGTTCCACTTCAATACCCGCAGTCTAAGCAAAAACAAAGACAAACTCGAAGAATTTTTGGCCGAAATTAATCACCAACCAGATATTATTGCAATTTCTGAAACTAAAATAAAACCCAATTGTGTTGATAACTTTAACCTCATCGAATACAAATTTTTACACAAAAACTCTCCTACAAATGCTGGTGGCGTTGCACTTTACATTAAAAATAATATTGCATATTCTATACGTGATGATATTAGCTTAAATGTACCAAATTGTGAAGACCTCTGGATCGAGATAAAAAGTAATTCTCAAGACAGCGCAGTCGTGGGTGTCATCTACAGGCATCCTGGACCAAACATTGATAGTTTTCAAAACAGGATAATATCAACTATTGCGGAAATTGAGAAGACGAAATCACAATATATCATTTGCGGAGACATCAACATCAACCTTATGCATGAAAATAAAACCCCTAAAGTAAAAGAATATTTGGACTCACTTGTGGCCATAGGTTGTAATTCCGTGATAAGCCATCCAACTAGATTTTCTAAAATTAGTGAACCATCTTTATTGGACCATATTTACACAAACATTGAAAAACAACACAAAACCAGCGGTATCTGTTTATATGATGTTTCTGATCATTTACCAGTGTTCTTGAGCGTAACTAATTTGAATTTCCTTAAAACCAAAGTTCCGAAATTGACACGATGTATGCGGCATTTTGACAATGAAAACTTTTTATCTGAAATGCATGTTGCTATGAACTCCCTTGATTTCACAAAAAACAACGTCAACACACAATTCTGTGAATTCATAGATGCGTTCCAAAAAACACTCAATAAACACGCACCTGTAAGGAAATTATCCCGTAAAGAAGTTAAATTGCAAAACAAACCCTGGATCACAAAAGGAATTCTTAAATCCATAAAGACAAAAAATAGACTATATCGAGCGTGCTATAAGCACAAAGATGACATGAAAATAAAGAAATATAAAGCTTACAATAATCGCTTGGTGCATATAAAAAGAATATCTAAAAGACAACACTACACTTATTTATTTGAAGCAAACAAAGCTGATGCATCGAAAACATGGAAAGTAATTAACGAATTGATCACTAACAAATCCAAGTCAATGTCATCGCTTCCCACCAATATGGAAATAAATAACATTTTACACAAAACTGAATCAACCCACTTTGCAAACCTATTGAATGAGCACTTCACCAATATTGGTGCTAATATGGCAAGTAAAATTAAACCAACTGGCGTATCCTCTTCAGATTTTTTAACAACAACATGCCAATCCAGTTTTTTACTTGAAGACATCAATCCCAGTGAGGTTTCAAACATCATAATGACATTGAAAACAAAAACTTCTCCTGGAATACACGATATCCCGACAAAATTCATCAAACTTGCAAACTGTATTATTTCACCCATTCTTGCTCGATTATACAACAACTGCTTTGCTCAAGAGACCTATCCAGATCCACTGAAGCTGTCTAAAATCATCCCAATACCAAAGGTATCCAATCCCACCGCTTTAACCGATCTCAGGCCAATATCTCTTTTGCCCACTTTCTCTAAAATTCTTGAAAAGCTTTTGTACGAACGAATGATTAAATTTCTGGATAAAAATAATATATTAACTCCCAGTCAACATGGTTTTAGGACAAACGATTCGACAGAACTCAGTATAACTCACATATATGATCATTTACTCAAAAACTTAAATAACAATAACTATACGTGCTCCATTTTTCTTGACCTGAGTAAAGCATTTGACACTGTTGATCATGGAATTTTATTGAACAAATTATATTGTTATGGTTTACGTGGAAAAATATGGAACTTGATGAAGTTTTATTTAACCAACAGACAACAATACACCAAACTTAACTCATTATCATCAAACTTTTCGACGGTCAAATGCGGCATCCCCCAAGGGTCAGTCCTTGGTCCTTTGTTATTTTTATTATATGTGAACGATCTACCTACTGCGTCCTCTTTCATGACCACTCTTTTTGCGGATGACACCAGCCTAAACATGACACACCACAATTTGACTTGCCTAGAACAACAAGCCAATGAAGAAATAAAAAAGATTGATGTATGGATGAGAACCAATAAATTATCGATTAATTACACTAAAACTAATTTTATGATCATTTGTAGAAATCTTCCTGTGGCAAAATCGTTCTCTCTCACCTTAAACGGCCAAAGCATTAACAAAACTGATCAAGTAAAATATCTTGGAGTAACGATGGACCACAGATTAAACTGGAACGCCCATATCTCTGACCTTTGCACAAAATTGAGTAAAGTATGTGGCATTGCTTACAAAATCAGATACTATGTCCCATTATCCACATTACGATTAATTTACTTTTCATTATTTAAATCAAATCTTCAATATTCGATAATTAATTGGGGTAGGGCCAACAAAACGTTAGTACACAAGGTGGAAGTGATTCAGAACAAATTTATTAGAGCGTGTTTGTTTGGTGACAGGAAAACTTCGACGACCTACATGTACAGCAAATTTCAGGTATTAAAAGTGAGTGACCTTGCAAAGCTGGCATATGCACAGTTCATGTTCAAGTACGAAAATAATTTTTTGCCAGCATGTTTCTCTGGCTACTTTGTTAAATTAGACGACATACATCAACATGATACAAGACATAAGGCTAAAACCAGATTTTTTCTTCCCAGGTTTGAAACAAACTTTGGCAAAAAAACACTCCATTTCTTGTGTGTGCAAGTGTGGAGTGAAATTTCACACGATGTAAAAGATTTACCGTTTCATTGCTTTAAAAAAAATCTCAAAAACCAACTGTTACATGAATATACATGCGTACCTTAAGTGCTCAATACAAAGGATAACTTACCTTTACAGTAGGCCTATATCATCATATCGTAAGTTACTTATTAATATTTGTTCTCTACAGTTATTAGTATCAAATTGCCCTGTTTTTGTATGCTTCACATAAAAATTGTTGCAATTCGGTGGTGGTATCCACGTTTTTCCTCGTTATTTCAGGAAAACTTTCGCAAGTGCTGTAGCCTATTATAGCACACAATCACTAATTATTGGTGGTTGGTCAATTCTTGGTCGTTGCTCGTTGGTTTGAATCTTCATCCTCGGCTTACTCAGTCTGAGAATGCAGATTCAAACCAACAGTAGTTGTTTTTCAATCTCAGTGGCGAACTCTTTTTATTCAATGAAGTAGTGTGCCTGCCTCTGCACACTAGTGTGTATGAATGTGTAGTTAGATTTACTGTGATGGGGTGGTGGCTGACTAGATGACTGCTTATGGTCTTTCGCTACCATCCTGATTGCGCCATAATCTAACCAACAGTTGTACAATGCATTGTTTTGACAATTACATTTTACTCTGATTATTTGTTAATATATGGCGCTGTTAAAACAAAATAAATTGACTTGACTTGACTTATAAAACCAAGATATCAGTCATTTTTTGCAAAAAAAAGGTTCTCATTGAACATTTTAGAAATGCTATGGGCATCTTCTCTTACTGCGATGGTCTTCATTGGTGTCTCTTTGAAGAGACCAACAAAAGTCAGCCATCATGGCAGGACTGACGTTCCCCTGGTATCTTTCTTCTATGAATTTAATGTCTTGATGAAACCTCTCTGCATGTTCATCACTGACATCAGCATTGTTGGGTGGAAAAAAATCTAGGTGACCATGCAAAAAATGCATTTTCAGCGACATCCGAGCCCCCATCGCTTCATATGACTTTATCATTTGGTTGACAATTTCTTTGTAATTGGTTGCTTTGTGCTTACCAAGAAAATTTTCAACAACCAAAAAGAAACGTTCCAGGCCGCAAGTTCTTGTGGAGTCAATTTGCTTTTAAAAATTTCATCTTTCAACAATTTTTTTATTTCTGGTCCAACAGGAGATTCCTTGCTTCAGCTTTGTGTCAGATTTGTAAGAAAATATCTCGCAATTATATTTAAATCCATCACTTTGTTTATCCATGGCTTTCACAAAATTTTTGAACAAACCATGCTTTATGAGGAGTGGAGGAAGGAAAATTTTGTTCTCATCAACTAATGGCTGATGTTGCACGTTGAAATTGCTTGGGTTGAAATTTGCATGGGTGGGCCATTTTTCTGTATTATAATGCTGTTGATCTGCCCGGCTATTCCACAAACAAAGGAAACACGTGTAGCCTACTTAGTGTAACCCAGCTGCAAACCAAGTAAGAGTTCAACAACTTTTAGGTCACCACATACATGCCATTTATGGTTTTCATAACTGATGCATGTTAGCAAATTCTTCATTGCTTCATATGTTTCTTTGGTCTTGGTACCGTAGGCCACTGGAACTGACGGTTTTTCATTTCCATTATGTAGTAGAACAGTTTTATTTAAACTAGTTTTATTGGAATCTATAAAAAGTCTCCATTCACTGGCTTCATATCTTTCATCCATGGAATGCATAAGGCCATTGATATCCGAACAGTAGCAAATGTCTTCTTCAAGACAAAAATAGGGAGCCAAGTCTGCATGCTTTTTTCGAAAAGATGTGATGCTGACGCCTGTTTGCAATAAATTCCATTACTTTAGTCGTGACCCAAGTAACTCAGATATTTCTTTTGACAAATTTAAATCTCTAACCAAATCTTGCAAATCTCCTTGTGGTAAAATGTGTGGGAATTGGAAAGTTTCTTCAATTGTGGATTCTTCAAATTCAGACGCACTACTTGTTCCCACATCAGTGCTTGTTTCGGATTCAGAATCAAATGAAGTTACTGTTGCTGGAGGTTCTGGAATAGGATATTCGAGGCTATGAGGAACAGGTTTGATTGCTGAAACGCAGTTGGGGTATTTGATTTCTTTGAAAACCCAGCAATGTTTGTCATACAAAAATAGCAATCCGTGAAATGATCTCTCTGTTCTCGCCAAATCATTGGGACACAAAATGGCATCTTCTTTTTTCCATTCATCCATTGGGTTAGGGAAGTGTAGCAAGACGAGCAGCTTAAAGTGCCCCTGACAGGTTGGATCCAAGTATAGTAGCCTAACTTACGTTTCAACGTTTTATTTTTTCTCTTGTAAGCTTATTTTAAATGGCAAAATCGTAATTTCCGTAGGGTGGCAATTGACAAGTAGACCGTATGGTCGTCTCGTTGTCTCCCTGTCGGTATGGGGACTTGTGTAACTTTTGTATTGTGTTTATTGCATATTTCAAACATGTACCTATGTTCCTGTTACTGACAAATAAAACATTGATTGATTGATTGAACTTTGTAAAGCATTTCCTAGCGCAGAATTACACTTAGCGAACTTTTTAATCTTAACCTCGTAGCTCGACTGGTTAGGGCGTAATTTAGATCAAACGACTGTTCCGCAGCGCCACCACAGGCGAAACTCCATATTTCACTGCTCTGGGACGACTTTGGTGGTATTACGTCATCCTAAGTGGACGTCGTTAGCAACGGATGAAACAAACGCTTCCTAGATGTAATTGGTGGATCACAGTTTGGTCGGAGTTGGTACAAGCGGTTGCTTTTTTCGAAGATTTATTGTTTTTTGCAGTTTAATAAAACTGTACTGGATACGTTCCTACAAAACCTAAAATATACTTTAAGTGAAAAATGAAGAAATCGTACGAATCATCATTCATATTTAATTCATCATTACTACTCAAAAATAAATAAAAGTTCTCTCTCTGATAATGTGCCTTCAGTTGGCCATTGAAATTCTGTGTAACGGCCATCTGGATCTGGAAAATTGTTTCGGATTCGCCAAACAATGCATGACGGCATCACAATCCGATTGTTGCTTCCGAGAGCATCACCTTGTAGTATAAACTCCAACACATGCCTGTAGGCATTTTTACTTTAGTGGTATTAACAAAATCATCTTCAGTGAAGTGAACATATACGACTAGTTTTGTATGGCCCATCCCACTTTCGAACACATGAAGAAAACTTTGATCATTTTCTTCTCAGTACCTTGTTTTGTGGGAAAATGGGAAAAGAAAGCACACGGTCTTTGTCACTGACAATGTCACATAAACAGCAATTTGTAGGCATTGCCTCAACCATAAATTAAAGGTGCTGTTTGTGAGATACTGTTGTTACACTGCAAATGGCTATAGCCAGATCAGGACAAATAAAATAGTATGAAAATTGTAGCCCTATGAAACTGCAATTTCAATTGAATTGAGATGCTGTTTGATAAAACTTAAAAGTAAACTCAACCTATTTGATCGAAACCTGATAGTAATAATAAGTTCACTTTTTCATTTCGGTAATTCTTAATTTGCACATGCTTTAGACCAGGGGTCACCAACTGGCGGCCCGCGGGCCGCATGTGGCCCGCGAAAGGTATCAGCGCACAATTATAATCAAACATACTTTTCTTAAAGAGTTAAAGAGCATGAAGGCAAAAAATATTTTCCGAGAAGCATGTTTTCACTTTGCATACGATTCCACCGACCGACCAATCAGATTGTAGTTCTAGGTGGGGGCATGGCCACCTAAAGATACGGCCTGATTTGTCACATTTTGAAGAAATTTCCAGATTTTGCCAACTTAGGGCAAATATTAAAATTAATTTTTCTAAAAATTATATTTTTACGCTTTCTTTACTGTTTTCCCCACATGACACAATAGGTTTTAACATTCTCAGATGTTGAGAAACAAAGAAAATTTGAATTCGAAGATTTTAGTCACACTGTTAGTTTTTCAATAACAGTCTGATTTTGCGTTTTTCAACTTACGTTTTCTCATTTGCTATTGCTTCCCCAAGCCAGCAAAAAGCTTTTATATCATTAGGAGACAGCAAAAAGTAAAAAAATCTCAGAAACTGTCAGTCAAACACTAACAGTAGCTGTAATCAAAATCTGCAAAATGTGACAAACCAGGCCGCATCTCCAGGTGGCCATGCTTGGGGTTGCTTAAAGTTATTCCAATGCGACGTCCAGCCACACTGTCCCAGTGGTTGATTAAAACGTCTCTTTTCAAAATTGTTTGTGAGCGTAGAGTTTCTTATTTTAAGTTTGTAAATGTCGTGTAAACACTAGTTTGCGTTTCACCGTTATTGTGTTTCACGAGCAGTGTTCCCTTTACGCAAGTTTTTGACAAAATAGGTCGCTGTGCCAACTCAATTTATAATAAATTGGAAAAATATTATACAGTATATAAATTTAAAGACTTTTTCTGGTTGTATTATGAAAATATTTAGCTTCGTAGACTGCAAAATGTTAATCAACAATTCTTGCCATGCTAATAAGCGCGCAAGGAACAGTTGTCAAATAATTATCAAAGAAAGACGGTTTCATAGACTCTTACAAAAAGGATGAAAAACCAACTCAATGCCGTTTTAAAGGGAACACTGTTCATGAGTTACCATAGAAACGTTTTTTCGGAGATTTCCACAAGCGTTTGTTTCATGGTGCCTGGTTTCTTTCTCCCTGTTATTAAAGTCTATTTTTCGCTGATATGTTTGCAGGTCACGATTGTTGCCTGTATCGAGATGTGTCAAATATTTCCTTGTTTACTGAAACTGTTAATTGCAAGATATTTTTTGTGAAGCGAAGTGACAACACCATTCATGCTGGCGATGAATATTCTGATGAAACCCTCGCCTCGCTATAAGTGCGCAAAACAAGTGGCCTCGTTTATTAGGCATTGTTAAAAAAGTCAAAAGTCTTGTAAAGGAGCTTGGCTTGGCAGTAGCGTTGTTCGATTAATTTTGTTGCTGCGGTATTCTAAGATAAATATGAACAACATGCAACGCTGAATACTGGGTGCGAAATGCGTTCTTTTCTAGCATAAGAGTCAACCATGGCCACCTAAAGATACGGCCTGATTTGTCACATTTTGCAGAAATTTTCAGGTTTTTCTAACTTTGGGCAAACGTTTAAATAAATTTTTCTAAAAATTAGAGTTTTACGCTTTCTTTATTCTTTTCCTCAGATGACACAATAGATGTTAACATCTTCACATGTTGAAAAACAAAGAAAATTGGATTTTGTAAATTTTAGTCAGACTGTTAATTCTCAATAACAGACTGATTTTGCGTTTTTCAACTTACTTTTTCTCATTTGCTACTGCTTCCCCAAGGCAACAAAATTTTTTTATGTCATTATAGGATACCGCAAAAAGTAAAAACATCTCAAAAAATGTCAGTCAAGCACCACCAGTAGCTGTAATCAAAATCTGCAAAATGTGACAAATCAGGCCGCATCTCCAGGTGGCCATGAGTCAACCTACCTAAAATGTTATTAGTGCGGCCCGCCACAGCTCTCCTTAGTGCCAAAATGGCCCGCATGCAAAAAAGGTTGGTGACCCCTGCTTTAGACCAACAGAGCCCCACACATTCACGTTTTGCAGTAGCCGTACCATACTTTACCAAGTCATCACAGAGAAAGAATGTATCCTTCCCGCTTACTGTGACGTCACAGCGGTGTTGCCGTTTTTATTTTTGCAATTAAATGAGTGCCAGATTCGCCGATGTCAACGAAAGTTTGCAAGCGTGTAACTTAGTAGCCTGTTGATATTTTTTACGATTTGCTGGTCAGGGAAGTTTGTTAGTGTCATCTTTTTGGTATCTTAGGTAAATTTAGCGAGTTTATTTTCCTGTCAGAGGCACTTTAAATGGAGAGCCCACGACTTATCTTCATCACCCAATTTAACTCCGAAATAAAGTTTGTAAGCATGTTTCAGTCTATCAGCAACTTTGCAGGCAATAAAGCGATTTAGGGTCGGATGCACCAAACGTGGTTAAATTAACCGGAGGTTAACTTTAACCGGTGGTTAGCTGACCACCGGTTAACTTAACCGCCGGTTAAAGTTACCACCGAATGCACCAACCGCTGGTTAGGTAACCGCGCGAACAGTCGGAGTTTGCTGAGTCATCAGCAGCAGTCAACCAGAAAACAGTTTGTTATTGCGTTCTTAGAGGCATTATGTGTTTTGTTAATATCATTTTGAAGGTTACACAGTCACTTTTATCAAATACAAGAAAGCATGGCAGCGAGTCGTTCCGTTTGATACCGTAGGCTATGTTCTTACATTTAACATGATGTAGTAGCTTTAACAATAGGCTAATTCATTTGCACAGCAGACCTAAGGCGTTCACTTCTCTTGTCTACAGCTTCACATTAGTCTAACTGATAATTGCATACAGCTTGTACGTTGACAGAAAAATAGCCTTTTCTGTTTCTGAATAGTTCGGCTTGCTCTCCACCAGGAGAAACAATTGGAACATAAGTTCCATCAATGCATCCGACCACATTGGGAAAGCCTGCAACTTGGAAAAAATCTTGCTTTATACCCATCAGCTGTTCACCACTCGGAAATATCATGAAGCTTGATTTACGTTTGGCAATTGCTCTAGACACTCTGTGAACAATCCGATATGCAGTTGACTGTTCAACCCCCATTAAGTCGCCATCTGTCCTTTTGAAAATTACTAGTTGCGTAAAAGCGGAACGTAGTGATTAATTGCAGAATAGGAGGAACAAACTTGTTTCGTTTGGATGCAAACTTTAAATCGTATTCAATAAGGTGTAAAATACTCAGTGTACATTCCTTGCTGAATATAAATTGTTCAAAAAACTCAGTTGCATCAAATTCTTCCATGGGATTCGACCGATCCCGTATAACACGTCGTATGATGGTTGTGACGTCATTAACTTCTGCTATGTCAGCAACTTCAAGAACATGAAGAGCATTCATGATTAACTTCAGAGCGTACCGGTAGTCTTAATTTTGTATGAAGCTGTAATGCAACAACATTATAGTAGCCTACTACAGCAAAGTAAAATACATGTCTCACTCACAAACAGGGGGGTAGAGCAAACCAAGATCTTGTCCATAATATACTGTACAAAACCTTCATATTAGCATTGTTTATAATTGTTTTATAAATATATAGCATTGTTTATAAAGGGGGTCAGAAAATGAATTGGCACGGCCTGGAAAATCCTGTCAATGTCCCTGCTCACAAACTCAGTAGGCCTACCGTAGATCCTAACTACTGTACTAAAGTTTTACCCTATTAATCTAACACACCACATCGAATAGCAAAATAACATAGGATTGCCTAATTTCTTATTGTTGCGCTACGACAAAAGCTTGCAATTTCAAAAAAAGACAATCGATGTCACACCCGACTTGTTAAGTTGTTATTTTTGGTGAACTTTACTTTAACCATCAGTAGCCTACTGTACAATGTACATAGGCTATTTGACTAAGTGAAAAGTGGTTAAGATAAGCTTGCCAAGTACTGCCTTCCCTATGCTATCAAAACAGCTGAGAAACAAACGCTTTCATCAAGTTAACCAATGGTTAACCCACATCGTCTGTTGGGTTAACTTTTCGGTTAAGTCAGCCAAGTTAACCTGCGGTTAACTCATTGTCAGCGTTGGTGCATATCACATTTTGGTTAAATGAAAGTTAACCGATTGGTTAACTTAACCAGCAGTTAACCACGTTTGGTGCATCCGACCCTCAGAGGCACATTAGCAATTGCCAATATAATCAACTATAAGCCAATTTGGAGAAAATAAAAATTGTAAATAACTCAAAAACTTAACGTGATAGAGCAAAACCGATTTTAGATTCGGAATCAGCGCCCAAAACTACATCTAGAATGGATATTGGTATCTCAGTTACCGACATGCCATACTTTTTTGTGACGCAGTGTTATGAATGAACTGCTGTAGGCTATATAGTAGCTCACACGAATGAAAGACCTTCAAGTCCCCGCCTCCAGAGAGCAGGTTTTCTCCAGTGGCGTACGGTGACCATTTTCTTTTGATGTTCACTATTTTTAGAAAGTTTTAAACTCATGCTTGATTTGCACTCTGACTTTTTATATTTTTCTCCCCGGGACTTACTCCTTTTCTTTGTTTTGTTTTTTATCCCATACTACGTTTGTATTGTAGGGCATTTTTTTTTTTTATATTCAAATAAAACCACAGGATTTCACTTGACTATCGAAGCAGTAGACACCTTTTTGTTTTAACTAAACATTAGCCTATATTTTGTTCCAACATAATTTACCCCTCTGATTTACCAATGCTTGACATTTGTCACATTAAAAACACGGGAAGCAGCTGACTAGATGACCAGGATAGTCTTTCGCTGTTTCATGTCTGTTGGGGCATCTTCATTCATCTAAACTCTTATGGTGCTATTTTATTTGCATTGTTTATAATTGTACCGTATACCATTCTCACAACAGGCGAAATAAAAGGTTTCTCTCTCTCTCTTTTTACATCAGTTGATTTTAATATGATTTAAAGAACCTTTGAGCATAGGCTACTGCAAACCTAGTAGGCCTATGTTTCGTAGGTAACACTTTCATAGGAACTGAAGCAAAATCGTTTTGCTTGGATGGTTAGAATTAGAATCAGATTGAACTTAGACAGTTCTTCTTCTTGCGTTCGAGGCCGCTGCATGTCACATGTCACATTGTCGAGGCCGCTGCATGTCACACAATGAATTGTGTGTTCATCGAACGTTGTTAAGTCCACATGTCTACTGTTGGGTCGACATACTATACAGGACATTGGTAGAGAATGTGATATGCAATCTGAAAATCTGAGCCGCATGCAAAAGATGGTGAGGCTCCATTAGAACATGTTGCTATTGAAACGGCCTACCCCAGTTCGCAAGCGATTGAGCTTCACCCTTCCTTCCGAGTACCGTAGCCTAAGTTGTGCTCCTGGTGGAACATTAACATTGAGAAGGACCATGAGTTGAATGATCTCGCGACTTCTTTCCATTCACTATTCCAAACTTTGGAAATGTGGAAGTTGGAGCTGCAGATAGCTGCAGCATGGCAGGAAAAAGGGCGTCGAGATTTCAAGCGCTGGGGCTTTTGGAGGTGCGATTTTAGGACAATCTGGCTGAGGAGGTGATTATCCCTTGACATAGCTTGAAAAACAGCCTATGTAGCCTACGTGATTTTCCGTACGGAGTCTAGCTATCAATGCCTGATAGCCTAGTAGCCTACCGGCGAACGTTAGTGGGAGTAGGAAGCAGGCAACCGGTGACGATTATTCTCTGCATGGTTTGTTAAGGGCAGTGTCAATTTTGCTAGTGTGTGCGCTGAGGCACCACGCAGAAGCATATTCGGAGGTGCTGTAAACAAGTGCAAGAGCAGTTGTTCGCAGTGTGGAGGTACTAACCCCTTAGTAGCCTATGTTCCAGCTAAGTATCTCAGCAAGTTGTTTCGAGCTGATAGATTAGCGTAGAGTTCTTCAGCGTGTTGTTTATAGGTCAATTGCTTAGTCAACTTAGACAGTTTATCGGTTTTACCGATAAACATTTATCGGTAAAAATTGCATTTTGAAGGGTTTGTTCAGTGTCCACCTAGATTTGTGCAATTAAATCCGCTTCGGATAGCTCAATTGGTTAGTGGGTGATTTCTTAAAAGAAAAAAGCTTCAAGCGGCGCTGGTTCGACTCTAGGAATGTGCTCTTGAGCTATGCATTCTAAGGACTGCTCTCTATTCAGCGGCATCTAATGGAGGGAATAATTTCCGGCAACAATACTTCAACAATCGGAAACTTCACTCTGTCAATCTCGGTGACCGGGCCTGCGTCAGTGGATCAAAGGCTCTCTACAAGTACGGTATGCTAAAATGCCAGGATTAGGCTCTTAAAGAAGTTTTCCCAGTCGGAGGATGAAGATTCAAACAAACAAACAATTGACGCTTTTGTTTTTGAAGAGGACATAACACAAAAATTCTGAAGTAAAACAGTTTTTGAATTTGTTGTTGAACCACCAGATGTCGTCTTTTGGGTCAGTGGCGGCTGGTGAGTTTTAGAAATAAGAGTGCTGCGGACGGTCTGGGGGGTATCCTCAAAAAGTTTTTGAAAAGTGATGCATTCTGAGCGTATTTTCAGTTTTAATTTGTGATGAAAGTTTAAGATAAATTTTAGCTAATTTAAGAGTTTACCAAATATGTAATATTTTATAAGGGACGATCAACAAACAATTGTAAAGAACACGTTTTAAATGATAAAAGAGAAAACGCTTTTTTTTTTCATTACTCAACAAAAGATTCTCCCGTGGCCTTTGTTGCTTCACAGTTCGGATGTAGATACGTTACTTATTGCGTAACATATAAATTCAAACAGTTTTCTCCAAGGATGGGAAGTATAGCCTAAACCTATCTTAAAAATTAGCCTAGTGTTTTTAGTGCCTCTCTATTTGCGTTCTTATGTTACTACTGTACAGGGGTGTATCCTCAAGGGAAGCATTGCTTCCCTTGTCAAAATTGAAAAAAGAGAAGATGATATTTTTTAGTAGCCTAAAATGATTTCGTAATTTTTTAATTACCTGAATACGAATTAAAACAGCTTCTAACTCATGTCCCCGTATGCTTTCAGCTCGGTTTTAATTTTAAAAAAGTTGGAAGCTTACGGAAGCAAAGATTCGTATCGCTTCCCTTGTTCTCGTTTTTGCTATAAGGAGAAACAAGTGAGAGAGAAAGGAAAAAAAGCAGCGCAAAGTTTGCTCGATTTACGTTTCTTTTAACTAATCTGTGGAAGCAAATTTTAAAATTGCTTACCTTGTAGCAGAGTTGCCAGATTTCCCAAATTCCTCGAATTAAGCTTTTTTTAAATTAACTCTTCAAAATGCATAATAATCAATATTTCTCAAATATCGTAACCTTACCAGATGAAGCCATATTCATCATTGTTTAACACATGTTCTATACTTGTTTAATAGTCGTAATGTGGCAGATTAAAATTCAACCTCGGCAGCAGTGGCTGAGTGGTTAGCGCGTTGGGCTCGCAGTCGAGAGCCTGCATGTTTGACTCCAGGTCCAGCCACCCGCACTTGCTGTTGTTTCTCTGGGCAAGAAACTTTACGATAATTGCCTCTACCCAGTGATCGATTTCGAGTAATGGGTAGTACCAAATTCATGTCATAAGTAGAGTAGACAACCGGAAACAGACATTGCAGTCGGCTGCAGCGTGGGTCAGGTGTACGGTACGTCGGAAAGCGTACACCGATGCATAGCGCTCAAGTCCGCTTTCCCGCAATGCAGGATAAAGATATGAAAAACAAACAAACAAACAAACCTCTGCAGTCCTTTTATACTTGTTATTTTTCGGGCTACTTTCAGAATTAATTTGGCTACAATTTATTAAAATCTGCTACAAGTCATAAAATATATGTAGCCTACATTTTATTATTTTTAATAGAAACAAGTGAATATAACTACTTGGCTTTTTTGTCTAATAATTTCCTTATTTTGGCCTTTCTTTTGTATTATTTTGGCTTTAAGACCTTTTCATAGACTGGCAGCTCTGCTCTGTTATGTATTTTGTGCCAGTGAGCTATGAAATGAGAAAATCTAAGGCGCTGTTATGGTTATAATATCGGCCTAGTAAGCAAAAGTTTGAGCCAAATGTTGGCTTTACACTGTTATTCTGGCTGGATAGACTTTGGCATAAGATAGGATATATGTTAGGTCTAGGACTCTAGGCTAGGCTAGACCTGACTTGACTGAAATGAATAGCTTACTGGCTTAAGCTACCACAGCAGTAGGTAGCTGTGTTTTTGGTGTTCTCTAATTTTAGCCGCATTTTTTGCCCGATCGTGTGAAAGAGCTACCTTTAATAAGTTCATAGCAGTTTATCTTCTAACAAATTTCATACAAATATTAACTTACCCTAAAAATGTTTCCAGAAAGCACTATAATCCATTTGAATGTAATTTTGCAAAAAATTTTTGGGAGGGCATGCCCCCACACACCCTTAAAAAACACGAACCTTCGCCACGCTCTAATCTCCTACGAGTTTTATTGCTTCAGTACGACTACTGCACCGGTAATACAAATCAGCGAAAATGTAAACCAGGCTACAGCAGTAGGCCTACCAATCGGTTTATTGCGCTAATGGTGAAGAAGAAGTGAAGTTCTGAAGAAGTTCATCGCTATCAACGCTTGACGAAAGATTACTAGCCTACTATATATCAGCGGTTAAAACCCATTGCTGATTTTTTTGTAAACTCTGAGCAACAAACGAAGGCACGAACAAACGAAAAAACATTGCAAAGCCTGGTGACAAGAGTTCACTGTAAAGTTAACTAAATGCAAAATAGACACTCCACATCTTTGAGGAAGTTTATCTCAATTTCTGGAATGTATGTTTATATGCTTCCACAGCATCTGATCCTCCTCCAGCGACATATATATTCCCATTTGAGATACAAACGCCATGAAAGGATCTTACATTCTTCATCTCCGCAACATTGCACCACGTTTGGCTCCGTAGATCAAATCGTTCGACCGACTCCAGTTTTTCATTGTTGTTGCTTGCGCCTCCTATTGCGTATATTTGATGATTGAGAACAACACCTGCTAGACCAGACCTTGCAACACCCATTGAAGAAACAATATTCCAACCACCTTGATGAGGATCGTGATGTTCAATAGGGCAGGTCGATTTTATACTTTTTTTGGAATATTAAAGTGAATAATGTACCGGTAGTTAGATTTAGCTGAAAAACTCACTTCTGTGAAATACCGGTATCAGCCATACCGGATGAGCAACGGCTTGCGGAAATTGATTTGAATTTTTTTCGATTTTTAAAAGAAAATTACATTACCGCTAGATGGCGCAAAACCAACTTCGAAAATGGCTGCTTATTTTTGGTGTAAACTGCTTTGACTCAATCCTTCGGGAACTCAAAATGAAAACTTTTATGTTCAGGCGTACTCTTCGAAGCAAAAAATTAATAAAAATGAAACAAATATTCAGTATACGCGAACTACAGTAAGTTAAGTTGGTTAGCTGAGCTACAGCTCGGACTGCAATTCGTCGTAAGAGTGACGATAATGACCTTAAGACGGAAACGGCGGGCGCATATTTCTACTGAGAGCTTTGGCAACAATTGTTTTGTGACGATTTTCGAAACCGTACGAAACTTGCGAAGCTTCCGAAACCAGTTTTACGCACCTCTCCACACTTTGCGAATGTGAAGGTAGCCTACATCAGAAATGTTCAGTTTCCGATCGTTGTCAACAAATGATTGAAGGTCCTAATTTGCAACTTCCTGTGTCAGTGGTGGGTTTGGGCTTTCAAGATCGCTGATATCCACTAACTCTTGCAACTCGTTTGCATTCCAGTTGACTAATGGAATCTTTTTTGCTGCCCTGTGCTCGCTAGAAAAATACAAAAATAAGTTAGTGACTGCTAAAATTTTTACTATCGACGTCAAGAAAAAAACAGTTCAGATTTTGCTGCTGTCTGTAATTTTTCGCCGATAACTTTGTTTTTTGCTTTGGCTCGATCCAGTTTGGACTTATTCCTAATAATGTGGCGGAGATCAACTTCCAGTCTCAAAAGATGTTTTATGCCATGTAATAATGCATTGCCAAGCGATGATACAGTCACTTCACACAAGCTCTAAACGGAAAAAAGAAAATTTTACGGTGCTGTATTCGCAGATCGGCACTCTTGCTTGTCCTAAAATAAAACATGATGACATTAAAAAGAAAGTAACTTACGGTAATAATAAATCTGTGATACAAATCAAATGTTACCGGCTTAAATTATAAACATTCAAACATCAGGAATTTATGGCAAACAAAGGTAAAAGAGTTTCGGTATATAAATTTTTAGGAATAGGCTACTTATACTCTTTGTGCACTGAGCTTATTAAATAACATCAATATGATGCACGTGTTGATTTTTTCATTGTGGTACCAATTCATATGTAGCCTATCACTTTCAATCAACTAAATAAATCGTGCTTACCTTGTCTGACGCCGAACTTGACGTGCTTGAGCTACTTATCCATTTGGGTGATTCTGATGGTCCAGGAATGTTGCCTTCCTCCTCATAGAAGTCATGGGGAAGTTTTTGTAGCCGTTTTTCATTATTTTGTGCTTTTGAAACTGCTGATCGATCAAACAATAACATTTGAAAGATACCTTAAGGACCAATTTTTAGCGTTTGATCCCGGGGTTTGACCCATCAGAAAAGCTCTTTCTTCCAATGGAATTTTGGCATTTGCAAAAAATACACAGAGAATGTGCTCTTTCTTGCAATCCAATAGCTTGCAGTTGACTCGAGTATCCCTGCATGCCACAACTTCCAGCAAACAAATACATGCCCAGATTAGCTTTTGTTCGGCCTTCTGCGTGTAGGCCTATGCAGTTTATATTCTTAACCAATTTCAATAAATCTTTAATTTTTCTGTTGATGGCTTTGTCAGAAATCAAACGTAGGCGAGGATTTAGCTTACTTCCTGCCAGATAGCCTACTAATTAAATCCTCGCTGATGCGCAAAACAATAGGCTACCCCAAATATTTCTTTTAATTTTAGCATTGTTAAGGTGGTAATAATATTGACTTAGTTGTTTATAAGTGCTAGGTTCCGTTTTGGCAAGCTCGCAAGGGCCTTTTCCATGATGCTGTTTACTTTGTCGTGTTAATCTCGGATTTTCTTTTGGCATGTTTCAATAAGAGTTTGTAAATAAAAAAGTTTATCACATAGGCTACTAGCTGAAATTAAATAAGATTAAAAAAAAACTTTATCTAGATCAACTGATTCACTGGCTTGTCAAATCATTGCTCAAAACGATCTATTATATTCATAAGAAGCACATATCCAATGCTGTAACGATAAGCTGATTAGGCTACTCAATCTAATGAATAACCTAAGTATTTATAGAGACGCGTCAGGCATATAACAAGCACTAGGCCTACAGTCTATCACTGAATTAAGTGCTTAATTTCCATTCGAGCTAAACAACAACTTTTTTACTGTTCAGGTCTCCTATTCTTATAAAATTCCACTAACTTGCTGTGATTAGGTAGGCCTACAATAAACATCATCTATAAAGTATGGAGAAAGTCATCGCGCGTTTGCGGCTGTTATGACGACTTCCGCTAACGGCGCTACATATTCGCGCTTTTCAAAAAAAAAACGCGGGGAGCAACTTTTAAGAATTTAATCGTATTTCCGCAAGCGATCGTTGCACTTTACTTATTTTTTTTACTTGCGAAAGATGTTTTTCACTTATTGGCAGCTACCGGTACTTTATTCCATATCAAATTTTAAAATCAACCTTTTAAAATCGAAATGTTCAACTGAGTTCAGGCCCTGACCATCGTTCCAACCACCGATTGCATATATTCCTCCGCTGGTAGAAACAAGTGAAAATGAGCAACGTCCTTCATTCATGTCATCAATCCTGTTCCATTTGTTCTCGGCAATGTAGTAATATTCTCCACATCGAAGACTACCCCATCCGCTACAATTGTAAATGCGATCTTCGAAACCCACAGAAGCACTACTATTTCTCTTTATATATGTAGAAGCCAATTCCTTCCAGCCTGACGCCTGGTCGTCCAAGTCTAATCGTTCCATTGCCTTTGTGTTCCTTCCACTTATGACGTAAACTTTCCCTTTGTGATCCACAAAAGATCTTCAAGTGTGATTCAACAATGGCTTTGGTAGTCTGGTTATCTTTTTGTTTATTAGGTCACATTTCAACAATTGCTTTCCAGTGAATGCAATGAAGTGGTTTACTGGTTTTTGTTGCTCAACAATACCTTGATTGGTTTGTTGAACGCAAATTAGAGAAAATATAAATTGAAGACATATTTTGAGACATTGATTGTTATTCATGATCAATTCTTCTTGGCTGACAACATCACGCAAGAAACTTCCAGATAAATTTTCAAGTTTCAATAAACTGCAAAGCTCAGTCAAGTGTTGCTGGCGTGTATCGACGTCATGTTTGATCCATTCAATCATTCCATGGAAAACAATTTCCTCAGACGTCACTTGTTTATCTTTCATTTCAAATATTTCTTTGATGTCTTCAAATTTCAATTCGTTAAATTCTTTTCCCTTGATTAGACTTTCAAAGTTGTTTGCAATCACAAAATCTGCTTTTTTCACAACATTGTCAAGATCATACAACTTTGCATACGATCGAATTTGTAGACAGTTTGTTGCATCAATTTCCTCAAGGAAAAACTCCAGACAGAATTCCTTTAAGTAATGAATCTCCATGCAATTAGCTGCTTCTATTAAGTTGTAAACATTCTCACTTGTGATTGTGATGTCACAAGTGTAAATGAAGTTTAAAACAGCTTCAAGTGTTTCTTCAGTCACTCCTTGGACATTTCCTTTTCCTTCATACTTTTCTCGCATTTCCACAGAAAAAATTGTAGAAAAAAATGTTGAGAACACTCCAAGGATACATTTGTGTCCAGCGAAGTCATCAGATCCAGCAGTTAAAGTGACATCACCATAGTTTTTCATTTTGATTCTGTCATTGTTTAACATTGACAAAATTTCTAAAGCGTGATTACTTTTATAGTTTTTAGATTTCATTGTACTGTGTTCACGCTATCAAATTATTATATTCCTGCAAATATATAATTATCTTAGAAACAGCTTTCAATCAGTCACAATGATTATATCAATGCTTCCTGAGGCAATATGGGAATGACATTGTGACCCTCCATTTTCATAGCTACTAGCAACTGGTATTACTGTAAAAAAGTTTCCTCTGCGTTCTACCCCACTTGAATGTGATACCTTTAGTTTTATTATAATTATATTGTATACCTATGGGACACAACGTACATACATTTTAACAGAAAAGAAATTAACACATTTTTTCTTTTTCTGTTTGATTTACTCTGCAAAAGCATTTGCGCATAAATTGTGAGGTAGCTATACTGTATATTGAAAAACCAATTTTGTAGGCCAAGGTGTTTGTTTAAGGATACATGGCCATTATTGTTTGGTTTACACTTCTATTAAATCAACAAAGAATATAAAGGTGGATTCTTTTGACAACATTACTGATGAGTTGCACTAACGCAAAGCTAAATCACTATGCCAGTAAGTGGAAAAGAAAGTGTTCATGCTTCCATGGTGCCAGCATTTTATTGTGAGGTCAGAACTGGAGAAAAAGAACACTGCTGCGTGTAAACTGATTTTGTTGTTGAAACAGCTTTAAGTTTGTGTAACAAAGTATCATTTTTCAATACGACTTTTCTACCTCATAATATAAATTTTCAGTAATTACTCCGAAACACTTTGATTTGTTAATCCAAAAAAAAATAACTTTTCCTAAAAATTACTGAATTATTTACTAGAACCCTAGATCAAGTGTATGGTAGCCTACCACTTGTCGTATATCATAGAAAAAAAAACGTTTGGAAATCCAGAACACTAGACTTGATGCTGGTATAGCGCCACTAGGTGAAGCTACCTAGAAATAAAGTTCTTGACCTGTCTTACCATCATCTGCTCTAGACTTTGAAAAATCTGACTCGTACAAAATTAAGTTTGCCGATTTGTTTCTAGTAATCATCCGGGTTACCCTAGCTGGTTTTTTTTTTCACTGAAACATGAATAATGAAATAACTAACAACTAACCCCTTACTTCGTAAGTATCAACTAGCACAACGTAGTTCTTTACATCCCAATGCCACGTTTTGGCAAGGCGTTTATTGTTGAAAAACGTTGCCTGTATCTGTAGTACTAGAAGGGTTGGGCGTTTCCTGAAACAAAGAGTCTGTTCGCGCTGTTGGATAAACAGAAATGCCATGATGTCATCTTTTACAGGTTTGGTGCTTTTCAAAATGAATCGTTTGTGGTATTTTTATCGTCCTTATGTTTCACTGTTTTGTCGCAAAACAGCTAGTTTGCCCCTCGGTCGATGAGTACTAAATACGAATTATATCTTTCTATGCAAGGTCTCTTAGCGGCAGTGGCGTATGCTGGTTGAGTGGTTGATATGCATGCCATTTAACAGCATAACTGCCAAATTGGTGTAAATACTAACAGCAACATGTTGGTGCCGTTGCAGGACAACATACGGAAATTACAGTTGTGTAAAAGAACACTTGCAATTAGAAAAAAGCCCCCCCCCCCAGTCACCCTTATCCGCTAGTAGGCCTATTATTCAGTATGACTATGAGACAGCAGTCGGTACGGATTATCTTTTAGACTACCTATATTAACACTGGGATAGGTTAATTTAATTGTTATTAGTTTTGTGTGGAATGTGTTGGCTTCGGAATGTTGAACATTCTCTTAGTTTTTGAATGGTAGCCTACATAGCTCAAAACAATCATTGCCTTGAATTAACGGCTATGAACATGAGAGCCTAATGCAGTTAATTAGAATCAAATATTATTGAGCAAGCAAAAACAGTAGGCTATGCAAAACATCACATGTTTCTTTCGAATTTTTGTGGGACACGTAACCAAGTGCCTCTTCTTGGTTCCGCCATTGGTTGCGTGTTGTGTAGGCTATTGTTTTTCTTGTAAAATCACTTTCCATAAACGATCCCTTTTCCTATTTGTTATCATTTTCAGTTTTTGTTTCTCTAACTTAAGTGGAGCCATAGGAGTGCATACGTGACATTTGTGAGGGTACCAATCCCCCTCCCTTCCCCCCATTGACGAGTCTAATAAAAGTCTGTGAAAAGTGGGCAACGATTTTTTGAGCTTCTGACAAGTGCGATGAGAATTTACTTCAAGGGCAAATAAATCCTAACAACCAGCTCACTATATATATAATAATTATATCTTCACTATTAGCTACGTCGCAACTAGGCAGGCTACCTACACTTTACTATTACAAGCACTTTACTAAGACCAGCAACATCTAGTGAGGAACAAAACAAAACAATTTTAAACACCATAGATTTTTTGCACGGTATTAGCAAAAGCGTAGCCTACATACAAATGACACATTGAACTTCAAAACAACGTTGTGCTTTAAATCAATCATCACAAAATTGTTTTTTGATTTCGTTTTTTGCTGTTCATCTGTTTTCCTCCCTTGGATTGAACAAAAGAAAACGGATTCAAACAAAGATGAGCTGATATAATTAACAAAACGTAGCCAACCAATCTAAACAATGGCATAGATCAGTAACAGCAATGACCGAGTGGTTAGCGCGTTGCGCTCGCAGTCGAGAGCCTGCATGTTCGACTCCAGCCACCCACCCGCACTTGCTGTTGTTTCTCTGGGCAAGAAACTTTACGATAATTGCCTCTACCCAGTGATCGATTTCGAGTAATGGGTAGTACCAAATTTAAGTCCTAAGTAGAGTAAACAACCGGAAACAGACATTGCCGTCGGCTGCAGCGTGGGTCAGGTGTACGTCGGAAGGCGTACACCGATGCATAGCGCTCAAGTCCGCTTTCCCGCAATGCAGGATAAATATATGAAAAAACAAACAAACAAAACACTAATGTAGATAAATATCTTTGAAACAAATTTTTCAAATACTTTTAATCATTGAATACTAATAGGCTACAATATATTGATTAAAATATCACCATTTACATTTCGGAAAGATCGAAAATAATCGATGACACCATAGATACTTAGCATATGCTGGTCTGGAAATCTGAATCCTTTGACAGCTTCGAAGTTAATACAAAGAGTGAAACATAATTAAATGCACAGCAAATTTTTAACGTATTGTAATGCTGGTATGTTTATTTGTACTTTCCAAGCATTCTTCTCTGGGTCATAAACTTCCACAGCATCTGATCCTCCTCCAGCGACGTATATCTTCCCATTTAAAACACAAGCTCCATGATTGCGTCTTGCATAATTCATCTCAGCAACATTACACCAGGCTTGGTTCCGTGGATCAAACCGTTCGACTGAATTGAGGTTTCCAATGTTGAACCCACCTATTGCGTATATTTGATCATTGAGAACAACACCTGCTAGACCTTGTCTTAGAACTTTCATTGAAGGAAGAATATTCCAACCAACTTGGCGAGGATCGTGATGTTCAACTGAGTTTAAGTAAAATAATCCAGACAAACCACCGATTGCATATATTCCTCCGCTGATAGAGACCAAGGTAAAATGAGAACGTCCTTCCCTCATGTCATCAATAATGTTCCATTTGTTCCTTTCAATGTTATAACATTGTCCAGATGATAAACCACCCAATCCACCCCACCCAACACCACCACAATTGTAAATACAATCATCATAAACAACAGACGCACCGCTGTTTCTGGCTACATTAGTAAAAGCTAATTTCTTCCAACCTGACACCGTGTCGTCCAAGTCTAATCTTTCCATGGCGTTGGTTTTTTCTCCACTTATGACATAAACTTTGCATTTGTGACTTACAACTGATCCATCGCTATGGTCAAACAACAGATTTGGTAGTTTGTTTATTTTTTTGTTTATTAAGTCACATTTCAATGTTTGCTTTCCATTGATGGCGATAAAGCGATTATCTGGCTTTTGTTGCTCACCAATGGCTTGATTATTTTGTTGATTTCGAATTCGGGAAACTGTCATTTGAAAACACACTTTAAGGCATTCATGACAATTCATAATCAATTCTTTTTGGCTGACAACATTTTGTAAGAAATCTCCAGATAAATTATCAAGTTTTAATAAACTGAAAAGCTCAGTCAAGTGTTGTTGACGTGCATCGACGTCATGTTTGATCCATTCAATCATTCCATGGAAAACAATTTCCTCAGAGGTCACTTGTTTATTTTCTATTTCAAAAACGTCACGGATATCTTCAAATTTCAATTCTTTAAGTTGCTGTTCTTTGATAAAATTTTCAAAGTTTTGTGCAATCACAAAATTTGCTTTTTCCACAATATTGTCAAGATCATACAACTTTGAGAATGATCGAATTTGTAAACAGTTTGTTGCATCAATTTCCTCAAGTAAAAACTCCTGACAAAATTCCTTCAAGTGAGGAATCCCCATGTAATTAGCTGCTTCTATTAAGTTGTAAACATTCTCACTTGTGATTGTGATGTCACAAGTGTAAATGAAGTTTAAAACAGCTTCAAGTGTTTCTTCAGTCATTCCTTGGACATTTCCTTTTCTTTCATACTTTTCCTTCATTTCCACTGAAAACATTTTTGAGAAAAATGTTGAGAACACTCCAAGGATACATTTGTGTCCAGCGAAGTCATCAGATCCAGCCGTTAAAGTGACATCACAATAGTTTTTCATTTTGATTCTGTCATTGTTCAAAATTGTTAAAATTTCTAAAGCGTGATTACTTTTAAAGTTTTTTGATTTCATTGTAATTTCAGTGTTAATTATATTCCTGCAAATATATCAATGTATAATTAGGCTGCACATAAACTGCATCTGAACACAAAAAATTTCCAACATTTTTGTTGTCATAAACGAAAGCTGCAAAATGACTTAAATCAATGCCTCCCTGCCTTGCTTGCTTTCGACCAAAGCAGCGGAGATATGGGAAAGGATAAAAAAACTGCCCTTTTGTCCAAACCCTAAATGTCTACGGGTAGTCCTGGACAGGTCACTCACTTACCGTCAACACTTGGAGTCATGACGCAAAAAGATCTCAACACGCGCAGCTTTTCTAAGGCCTCTGGTCGGCTCAGGCTGGCTCGCTGGAGTTGACACCTTGCGCATTGCCAACCATTGCGCTGGTTCATGCTCCAGCACATTAATATGCACATGTTTGGTCGCAGTGTCCAATGCCACAAATCGACGCTGCTATATATGCCGCATTGAGTATCGTAACAGGATGCCTGCGACCTACTCCAGCGGACAATCTCCCTGTCCTTATGCAGACATCCAACCAGCTGAGCTTTGTCGCAAAGAAGCCATTCTGTCTCTTTCTCGCTGCGCTATAACCCCAACCACTTGTTCGACTCGTCTCAATGAGTCTGTACCAGTGAGCAATCCGGCGACTGAAATCGAGACACCCACTTGCACAGGCCGCACAATTTTTTATGAAAACCGGTGAAGACCAATCCATCAGTGCGGCTACCTAGGCGGACCACTAATGGAGCTCAGAGTAGAAGAAGAATTCCTAAAGACTCCAAAGTTTCATCTCCGACACCGGCCCCACCCAACCTGAATGCATTTGCAAAGGAAAGCCTGGGTGCGGCTCAACTACCTGCGTACTAGCGTCAAACTATTTCGCTCCAAAATGCACAAATGGGGTGGCTCCATTCGTGATCTGTGAGCGTGGCAAAGAGGAACAAACCACACCATCTGCAACTGCGCCAATTAGTGTGCGTAGTCTGCGTGAACTGGATCACCAATCAATTGAGTGGCTGCTCGACATCTGCCCAAACATCTAGACCGAGTCGCAGCAACTAATCAAAGTTGGTGAAAGGTAGAGCCCCTCGACTCCTGGAGTGGCGAAGAAGATTCACACGAAGAAGAAGAAATGGAGGCTCTTAAACTTTTCATCGTTAAGTCAAAAGTATTCTCCAATCAGTCATGCTTCAATGATTAAGCTTCCAACAAGACACTCTCAGTCGAAAAGTGGACTAAAAAATCACGCACGTAGCCCTAGTAATATTTATTTGTGTGTAAGAAGTTGAAAAGAATATACGGCATAACTAAAGTTGTTATTTCAACACGGATTGTTGCAAAAAAAATTGACATTCAAGTAAGCTACGCGGTACTGAATGAGTAGCTTACAAGAGCCATACAAAAAATGTTGCCACTAAACACAAACTTCAAAACATGTATTCGCTGGGAGTCGAATCCAAACCGTTTGGGTAACATTCAAGAATCCAGCACAAAAGGCCCCACTTTCACATCCTAGGCATGAAGCAGGAAGACATCAGCAATGATAGATATATTAGCACCAAACGAATCACAAAAGTTATCATCGTGATCATGGTCTTTAAATTATCCTTCAAAGCAGTGATAAACAAGTTTGAACCCTGAAAGACAGTAGGAGTTAAGGTTTAATCATGGCCTTTAGAGTTACAGCTAGCTATGTTACATTTCGTAAGCAATTTCTAAAAGACCAATTTATGTTTTCTTGATTTTTTCCAAAGTAAACAACTGTCGTGTTTGTTGAGGTTAGGCTACTAACAGTTCGAGAAACTTTAAAAATTTGATGATGATCGCAATCATTATCGTAGTATTGATAACTCTAAAAAACGTGACGTGCCGCATGTTTAATTCAATATTGGTTCCTACGAGGAACACATCCCGATAGGTTTGGCCGGTCAAAGTCGAAATTTTGTTCTGATAGTCAGAGCAGTATTAGGCTACCTGTTTTTCTTTTTACTAGCCAGACAAGTAATATGACTACAACGCTGACATGCTACAAGTAGGTTACGTTTTAATTGGATTTTATCAAAGACAAGATAAAAAAACAAGAGACAAATTAAGTTTTTAACAATTGTATCAACCTAATAATTTTTTTTTTGGATAAAACATTTCATGAGACCAATTATTATTTGCATTTCCTTTTAACGTGCAGCCTACAATATGTTTGTTTGACTTCGCTTGCTGCTACAGTAAGGAAAAGCGGGGTAAAACGGACATTCGTTTTTTTTAAAAACTACAGATTAAAATAACACATTTTTTCTCTATCTTTTAAATCTACTAGAAGGAATATACCATACAAAAAATTGGAAACCCTCTTGCCACACTCGGCGGCAAAGTGGTTGAAATTGTTTTCTTAGATTTTTGTTATAAAAACGTGTTCACTTATATGTGATGACAGTTAAGTGTTTTTTGAAATTTTCTGATTTTTTTTTAGTTTTGAACATGGGTGGACAACGGATCACTATCCTCCAAAAATTAGCATTCTGCATATTTAATTTTTTTCCTTATAACTAACTTACAGACTTTCTTGAGTGGCTTTCTAAGGACAAAACACACAATGGATGATTGGAGCAAAACGGACATATCGATATCACTTGCAACACAGCTTAAAGCAGTGGTTCTTAACTGGACGGGGGGGGGGGGGGGGGGCACGCGCACGCCCCTAAGGGGAGCGTCAACCAATTTTTGCGGAGGGCGCGAGATCAAGAACGATATTTAGTCGTTTTGTAGTGTGCAGTGGTTTCGATGTCTCGTACTAATTTTGTCAGTTCACATTTTTTTGGAAACTGGGAATCACTGGCAGGGTTATAGCCTATAGGCTACAGACGGAGCTTTTGTTGCGTTTGCTCTGTAATCTGGCTTCGTTGCATGTCAAATAGAAATCCATTTAGTGCTAGTAGGCTATTCATTGCATTATTTTTGCGAAGCCCTTGGCATCCAAAACTTTGCCTTTAGTAAACCAATAAAGGGTGTCTTAAACTCAGTTATCAAAGTGCTTAACGTTACCAAAGCTGGAGCTCTTTGTGGTCGTCTTTTCAGTAGTCTGTGTACGTGTAAGGACACAGAACCTGATTGTATTGGTTTGATAGCTGTCCAATGAAACATGTTAATTGAAACTAATTGCTAATTGTTAATATTTAAGCTTTACCCTTGGAAGAATTAAGCTGAACAAGGAAAGCCAGTAGGCTAACCTTCAATAACTTAGATGCTGCACTCGCAGATGATAAGTTTGAGTGGACAAATCAAACAACAGAAATAGTTTCCAGATACAGAGAAAAACCTGGAAATCCAATTTGTCTTGGAGTTCAACCCCACTGCCAAGTAAGATAAGGATTTGAAAAACTGGAACTCGAGGTTATCTTTCTATTTACTCATTTGTTTCACTGTCAACTTAGGATATTCAAATACTAGCAGTGCTCTGATCCTTATATCTTTGTGAAGGTTTACTTTCTATTGCAGTTGCTCTTAAGACCAAGGACAGGCTGAAAGTTGAAGACTTAAGCAATGTTGCGAAATTGCTGGAGTTAAACCTCGCATTACAAATCTAGTTGCAAAGAAGCAAAACATGTACATTGTACATTGCTATAGCCGACGTGATCCAATAAATAGACAAAAAAATTGTTTTTAGTGTTACACTTGTTTAAAATTGAAGGGGGTGTGTAATGCATGTAGGCTACTGACTGCTAAAGGGAGGCGTGTCTAAGAAAAGGTTAAGAAGCACTGGCCTAAAGGAAACTATATATTTTTAAACATAGAAATTGTTTTCAAACAGATAGTTACCTGTAGCTTGTTTTGGGGACCTGTAAACAGCATAAATGCATTTGTCAAACAGTGTTTAACAAATAGGCCTAGTTAGTTTAATTCTATTTGAATAAATATAGGCTACTGAAGAAGCTATCTTTACGGCGGAAAAAAGCTTCGTTTACAATAAATTTGCTGGTTACTAAACCTACCGATAACTGTTTTTTTTTGTGGATATTCATTCTAACAAGTTGGTCACAGCGGTAAACCATAATTTCTTCGTGGGAAAATTGTAACTTAAAGTTTCCGGATCCTTTCGTCTGCATATAATGACCGAAGAAACACACACTTGAACTTCTTTTCAAACAGTGTATTTCTGTAAAGATTAGCCCACGGCTACCAAAAACGAGGGGGTGCAACGCGTATACCACTTAAACTGTCACTACACAACAGATTACTTGGATAAAAGACGGAACCTTTGTCCAGCTAGCAAGCACTAAGCCAACAGTTAAATGTGCGGCCAACTTTCAAACAATCATTTTACGAATGACCAGAATAGATATCAATATCTCAAATTCACGTAGAAAGTAACTGTGACGCAATAAATGAAAGACAATTATGAAGTCATTCCAACAGGTGTTTAAAGCTGATGTAATATTTCCTGTTTAAACAGGCCCAAACAAGTCCAAACAAGTTTGACACAAGTCTATGAACGATGGTGCAATTTTGGCACATTTTCTAGCAACTTCCATGACGTAATATTCAGTAGACTTGAACGGTTTTATATGACGTTTGATTTGTACAGAGATTGGCCGTAACACAAGTTTACAAAAATTTGCTTGATCTTGAAAACTAATTAACAAAATGAACTACGAGGCAAAGCGGTTATATTCAGGGCCGTTGAGAGAACATTTCGGGCCCAGTACTAAGCAAAAATTCGGGCCCCCAAAGCTTTAAAAAGCAAAGCAACTTGTAAAACGACCTTGCATGACCGTCACTGATACCTGAAATGCCTTTTCACAACTTTTTAAAATGCTTCATCAACAGCGTTAACTATCACTTTCACAAAGGTCTAAACAAATTTTTATTGATTTTTACAGCCGGTATAACCTAAATACCGGTACTACAGCCTACAACCACAACATAGATACAATTATTGGTGCATTGATACAATATTATTATAGATACAATTAGGCTACATATTGAAAATACACACACATTAAAAAATCTGATCTAATAGAGGTAAATTAGAAGCTAAGAAAACATGTATTGTATAGCTGTTACACCCAGCTTATAGACGCTTATTTAGTTACAGAGTGTGTTAAGTGTTTCTTACATTGCAAAGGCAGTGGTTACAGCAACAAAGGTTTATTTGCTCTCAATATAACTTAGTTGGCTACATCTTCAGCATGCCACTGAGGTTAAAGGCGATGAACGCTTTTTCCAAACTAAATTTGTACAGTTGAACTTTTCACTTAAACACCAGCTTTAACGTGATACGTTTAACATCGGTACAGTTCTTTGAAACTCTGTCATGTTTGAAACAGTTTTTGTTTTTGGCATAGCTTCTAAATTTCTTGTAATTCAAGGTGAAGCTTGTGAAATTGTTGGCAGATTTTTTAAGCTGTTTACCAAAAACAAGAGCTGACAAATAAACGGAATTGGTGTCCAGTCTCATTTAAGCATATAGATGCAAGGAAGGAAATATGTCACTAAAGATACATTTTTTTGGTTCGTATCTAGATTTTTTCTCACCAAATTGTTATGAAGTCAGAGCATGCTGAGCTGAGCACCAAAGCATATCTACTGTAGGCTACAATGAAAAGGATATAGGCTACCAAGGAAAACGAAACCAATCAATGCTTGGTAACTTTTGCTGGATGATAATCAGAGATGCTCCATTAATCATATACAAACGACAGGCTAAGAGGCAAAGAAAAGACAAGTTAAATTATAAATTTATGCATAAACGTGAAAATCTTTTATTACACACGCTATGCTGAAAACGAACCACATGTCATAATGACATTTTTTGTTGAAAATGTTGAAAGTGTTGAAAATTGTTACTGCTGTGTTCAGTAAAGTGCACCAAGGCTTACCATGTAGGCTAGCCTAGATCCACACACAAAAATGATAAGTTTTGTACCTTTTACCGACACGACATTTAGTAGTTATAGATTCTACAAAGAAATCTTCAAAAAATCATTCCTATTTGATAATGTTACAAACCTCATTGATAAAAACTTAAATTTGATGAAATGTTGGTCAATGAATTGTCCGCTACACTGCGCACTGTCTTGTTTATTCTTTGACTTAAAATAAAGTAGAACTGGTAGATAATAATAGTTTATTTTACACCAGTTGGGTGCCAAATAGCATCAATCAATCAGTTTCCATATTTGGCGATTTCCAGCCAACTGTCGCAATTCTTCCGGGCTGTGCTCTGTGAGCACTGAGCAGAGCACATAAGTTAGAGCTGCTTCTTAATTTTATTTCTCTGTAAAAGTGTAAAACTGACAACCAAATAACCTTAGTCAACTAAAGTACGAGATTAGAAAGGGGAGTGAATTCCTCAAGTGCAAATACTTATTATTGAAGCTCGAAGTGAAATTTAATCCAGTGAATCCAACCAGAAACACCGCAGGAATATTGTTAGTAAACCTTGTGAAAGCTTTGCTTCGTGCATGAAAGCTCACCCAAGCGTTTCATTACAATATACGGCTTAAACCTATAGCAATTCTTTGTACTGTAGTAAGCGTGGAATTGATTTTTGGGCTGATCTTGAAATATTTGAAGAATTTGAAACAAACTTGAGTTTTTGATATCGGAGTCAACTCGTCACTAATGCAACAATTTTGCTGTCAATCAAGCACGCACGGTTTTCTTTGTTTGACAGGAAGAAATATTAAATCTCTCACATTGTCTGAAAATTCTGTGCAGCTATTTGAAAATTAGTTAGGTTGCAGCTATTTGTTTCCTTTATTTGTAAAATAACATTGAACGTTTTTTTTATTGTCGGCTGCATAGCCGAGTGGTGAGAGCGCTGGAACTGCAATCGAAAGGGCGCCGGTTCGACACCGCTCATGAGCATGTGGCTGTGTCTTTGGCAGGACACTTAAAATCATGCCTAAAGGTGGACATGAAGACTGGCTTCCTTGCCTTCCGTCCACTTAATCTTCAACTACCAGGTGTAAGCCTGGATACGACAAACAAAAAAGAAAAAAAAAGCTCAGCCTCATGGGCGAAACACATGTCAATCCCTGTCAATTCTTGCTACACTCGACTTCCGAGAAACATAAGGTAGAACCGTTAGATAATAATAATAATCTATTCCACGCCAGTTGAGTGCAAACTGGTTTCAATTAAAATTCTCCATTGGCGATTTTCAGCCAACTGTCACAGTTCTTCCGGGCTGCGCTCCGGTGAGCAGAGCACATAAGTTAGAACTGCTTTCTAATTCCATCTCTCTCTCTAAAACTGGCAACTAAATAATCTGTCAACTAAAGTATGAAGTTAGAAAGGCGAGTGAATACCTTATTGTTGCAGCTCTAAGTAAAATTCAGTTAAGTGAATCCAAGCAGAAATGCCACAGGAATATTGTCAGTAAACCTTGTGAAAGCTCATCGCAAGAAAACTCATTCAAGCGTTTCATCACAACATGGCCTATGGCTTAAACCTCTTGCAATTCTTTCTACTGTAGTAAGCGTGAATTGATTTTTGGCTGGTAATCAAGAATTATGAACAAACTTGAGTTTTGATATCCGACTAAAATCATCACTGATGACAATTCACGATCGTACTTTTCCAGGGTTCAGGTAATAACATTTTGCCAGAAAACTTTATTTAGTACCTTAACAATTTTTTTAATTTATTAATATTTAATTATCATTTAGAAGTTCTTCTCTGCTACACAACTACTTTATACTAAATAACGACAAATGTGTTGCCACCAGGACCGCCGAGCCGGAGTTGGAGCAGGAGCCATTAAATCCGCTTACTGAAGGAGTGGGGATAGCGCAGTTGTGGAATAGGCTCGGTGGGATAGCGCAGCGGGTAAGGCGCTCACTTTTCAATCCTGGTTCGACTCCCGGCTTATGCTGGTTGTTAACACCGCTCACCTCTACCTAGGGTGTAATAAATTGGGTGGGCGTAGTTGCTGAAGTAAAGGCGGCCCAGAGAAAGGAACTGGCCACCCTACTCTCGTTTGTGCCGAAGGCTTACTATAATGAGAACCTTATCTTCTCATCCCCCGATGCTCGGATTCAAGTAGGCTATAGGACTTACCTTTTTACGGTACTGAAGACGATATTAGCAACTTTTTTGATGTAGCCGATTTTTGGAAAAAGATTCAATAACATTTTCAAAAAATTTAGCTAAATTTGTTAAAAATAAAATACCCCGTGACGTGAACTTTGCAGTCTCTAATTTAACCCCGACGACGCCCAAGAATAAAAGCTAAATTCACACACTAATCCAGAAAAGTTTAAAAAACAACTGAATTTAAAACAGAGAATTTTAGGACAAACTTTGAACCGATTTGATAATGGGCAGTAAACAAAATATTAAACAATAGAATGTAAAACAATTAGGCCTTATGGCTTACTAATCGTTGTTTGATAAATGTGGCTACTTCAATTGCTTCACTGGATAATAATCTTAGTTCCCTCATTCCGATTTTTTCAAAGCTGAGGCTGGCGAGTCAATTACTTGTTTGCTACATGCGGCAACGGCAGACTTGGATTCTTGATATTATTTATTGTATTATTATACAAATATTGTAAAAGTTTAAATATCATCAATTTGTAGCTCCGATAGCTCAGTTGGTTGTGACTTTGTGCGCGAAAAGCTGCAAGATCAAACGGCGCTGGTTCGACTCTGAGATATGCGCTTGAGCAATGCATTCTAAAGACTGCTCTTCATTCAGCGGCACCTAGTGAATGGAATAATTCCCCGGCAACAACAATCGAAAACTTCACTCTACCAATCTCGGTAACCGGTCCTGTGTCAAGAGCTTCTACAAGTATGCGAAATTACAAGGAATAACCTATCAAGGCTTTAATTGTCAGTACGAGGATAAAGATTCAAAACCAACCAAACATTTTGTACCAACTCTCATCAATTCAATTTTTACAATAAAAATACCAAACCAACACAAATTAAAAAAAGTAGACTATGTCTTGTTTTATTCACCTAAAAACGTTTACGTTTATATATCATATTCGTTCTGGGGATGCGTAGGCTATTGTCATACTGCGCGAAACGTCAAGATCAGCAATGAAACAACTTGTTTGTCTTCGCTTTTACTTTCAGTTTCATCAAATAAACGTTGCAACTGGTGCTAGAAACTGTAATTAAACATTTTGATGGTGTAATTGTAATGCAATTGAATTGAAAACTATGTAATTGGTCTAATTCTGCACACAGTTTGTTTGCACTGTTGCAAAAAACGGTTCAAGTTCAGCAATTCAAACCGCTTCTGCTCAGTGATCATTATTCATTAGTTAAGCTTCCACAATATTTTAAATTTTACATTAAAATCAACCTATCACAACGGTTCGTAGCACTAAATATCGAAAGAAGTTGCTTGTTAATTTTCTTTAAGTAGAAATGTTTACTTTTGACACTTGTTTCCAGAACTCTATAATCAAATAGTTTTCATTCTAGCTACGCGCCAATTTGGTTCCAAACAATAATTCTTCTTATACAAAACTGCATGCATTGCTATTAGTTTCGGTCAATCAATCAATATGGTTTATTTGCCAGAAACAGGAACAGTACATGGTTGAAATATGTACGATGTAGGCTACATACGCTGCAAAAGTGGCACAAGTTCCTATTCTGACAACAAGACAACAAAACGACCATACGGTCTAGTGGTCAATTGCCACCAGTCATATCGTTACCTTCGACATAACATGTTATCACGAAGGTCACGGTCAGTCGGTCATATTCTGGTTATTCGGTTGAAATGGATTCTTTTTCTAATTATTCTTTTTTATATAACTTTGCTCATGCATCTACAGTATCTTGATAAATTATGAAGAAAATTATTTAAATTATCCTTTTAGTAAAGACCCGACCGGAATAATTACTCAAATATACAGTATATAAACCGAAAGACTGCTGAAGCAAAGCAGCTTACATTTACATAATTATAAAACACAGTCATCGGTAGCCTACCGTTGGGCAATTACAGCGTGGTCCAACTACAGGCCCGCGGGCCACATGCGGCCCGCGGATAGAATTTTTGCGGCCCGCGAGCTTTCACAGTATTGATTTAATTTGTATTTATGTTATAGAAAGTAATTTCAATTAGAACAAGTATAGCATTTGGATAAAAAGTGTCAAAAATTTAATTCAAAGTTGTAGACAGCAGGGCCTATACTGTTTCACCCTATCAGGTCTCGTTAGTACAACTGGGCTTCTTAAAGGTTGATATGTACCTAGTGTTCCGGACGTTTTTGTTTCCTTAAGTAGATGATTAAGAAGTGGAATGCTCCCGTTTTGTGAAAGATATTAAGGATTTTTCTTGTGAATTTGAGAATAGATTTAAAGATGTTGACAGATTAAAACTTAATCTCCATTATTTTGTATAACAATCTTATGGATGTTAATGTGGAAACACAGCTAGCAGAACTTCAGCTCAAACTCTGCGAGCTTCAGTGCAACCAATTCTTGCTGTCAAGGAAAAATGAAACCTCAGAGTGCTTCTGGAAATTAGCCAGCAAGGATAGATTTCCCAAACTGAAAAAATTTGCATTAAAAATGCGCTCAATGTTTGGAAGCATAGGTGTAGGAGAAGCGTACTTTTAGGGGGTGCGAAAGAAATTCTGCCCAAATATGATAAATTGTGCCCGAAAAAAATTTGCGATGAAATATGCTCCATCTCAAAACACGTCCCATTTTTTTGCACGTAGGTACAATTAATCTTGACTGCTGACTAATAAACATTACATTATAACATAGTTGTCTCAGTTTATCATTGACACCCAGGAACAAACTCAAATACAACATCACACCTGTGATTTCTTTTTTATAGCTTCAATCCTGGATCCATTAAAGTTACATTTATTTTGCTGTGGTGCAGTACTAGCAGTAGCCTACATCTTCAAAAAGGTGCAACTTACTCCAATAATGCTACTACTACATGGATGTGAAACACTAAATCTGCAGAAAGATAGTCTACATATGAGACAGCCTAAATCAAATAGAACATACATTGATAATAAAGAATAAGTTACGGTTTCAAAAAACTACTGTTGTGTTAGGTGCTTTAGAGTAGCCTATAGAACACAGTCTGAAACAGTTATTAATAGTCTAACTCAGTGTTTCTCAAACTTTTTTAGTCCATCGCCCCCTTTTCGTTATTGAAATAAAATTTCGCCCCCTAATTCTGTCAAGTAAAATAAACATTGATAATAGAGTGATAGACAAATTTAGTTGTAGGAATTTAATCAACGAAACTGACAGTAACATAAATACATGATAATGTTCAATGGGATAGGTGAGCTTGGCGACTTTTACAAAGTTTTGAAATGTTTGGCGACATCTTCGTAAGATAGAGTCGAAGATCATGCCGTTTATGAACTAGCAAGCGTTTCTTTGCTTTGAAAACATCAATGCCACAGCCGAAAACCCCTTTTCAACCATATATGAAGTAGAAAACGACAAAATCCACATTCTAGCTTCTTTCCAGAGAAGCTCATATTTGCCAGCAACCTGGCACCAAAATAAATCGTATCGATCATTTCTGAATTTCACTTGACTCATCATCTGTTTGCATATCAATGAACTGCTCTTGAAGTTCCACTTCTTCTACATGTAGGTTCGGTAGAAAATGGTTGTAACACCCAGTTTGGAACATGGAAGTCCACGAGATCTGGAAAGCGAAGTTTCATGTCTTTATGAAACATGTCTAAATGTGAGCAGTATTTTTGCCGTTGTTCTTCTGTAATGACATTCTCGCTCAAATTGGGAAACTGAGTTAAGACATTTTGACTTGCACTTATCTTGTTGTTGACGTATTTTATCACAATATTCAGTGATTCGTGCAGTTCAGGACTGAGATTAGGCTACGGGCAACCAAATGCTGACGGTGAATTACACAATGTATTGCAAGTCCAGGAATTGCTCTTTTCATCAGTGCAATGAACCCTCGATGCTTTCCAACCATTGCCGGAGCACCATCAGTTGCGCATTGTAGAATATTCTTCAGTGGAATCCCCTTCTCTTCGTAGAAGTTTTTCACTGCATTTAAGATGCTTGATGCCCAAATATCTGTGGGAAGACTGAGCGCAAAAATCCTTTCTTCTTGTTCTCATATTATGAACAAAACGCACATATCCAAGCAGCAGCGATACATTGTCAGTCAAGGTAGAATCATCTATTTGCAGTAAATGGTTTGCGCGTTGGACTGTTGTTAGCGCGTTGGACTGTTATTGGTGGTTTGATAAATTCACCCCCTTTGAGTGTTTTCGCCCCCCGATCGCCCCCTTTGATTTTTTCGCCCCCCTGGCGCTCAAAATCGCCCCCAGGGGGGCGATTTCGCCCACTTTGAGAAACGCTGGTCTAACTGGTCTGTGGTGTGTTACCCTGTCATTTATCACTACCTTCAAAGCATATGCCATAATGCTGGTGGTACTGCTATTTTGCATTCATCAAATCCTGGCTTTTGCTCAACAATCTAACCTCTTAGAGAAGGTAATTTATTAAGAATCAATTTCGCTATAATAATAGCATCTTCAGCTAGCACATGTAAAAAAAGAAAAATATGTAAAACAAACAAATAAAGCAAACACACATAAAAATTCTGTTCTTAATAGATGGTTAGACCTACATTATGGTCAAACCAAAAGCCTAAGACTAACTCTTAGCCTGATGTTCTCCCAATGATGTTCTAACAATGCACTGATACAAAAGTCAAGAAATATATGAACAGATCTTCCATCAAGTAAATTTCAACCGTTTTAGACCAATACAAAGAGAAACACAATTTAGTTTTCAGTCCGTTGCAGTACATTTGTGTATCATTATTATCTGACATCATTTTCTTTGCATAAACTCTTTTGTGTCATTTGTTTTCTTTGACAGGAACTGTACAACAGTAATGATTATCCCATAGCCCGGGTTACCATCACCAAAAAAAAAGCTCTTTGCTTTGGGATACTTGTAAAAAATTCTTTAATGCAAGCTTTTACGTGATGCTTCTATTGGAATTGTTGGGTTTAAAAAAAAAATTGAGCTGCTACAGTTTTGAATAAAAGCTTATCATGAGCCTCTTGATGCTTAGCATCAAGAGAAGTAGCTATTCGCAAGAAGAATTTAACATACAAGAAAGAAATAGCTTAGTTTTAAATTTGATTTATTGAATGAAAATACACAATAAATCTATAATATGAAAAACATTCTGAGGAATGAACTAAAACAAACCAAGCACACAACTCAAAAATAAACATGTTTCATAAAAAACAAGCACAGTAGTATTTTCTAAGACATTGTTCTTGAAAATGAGCATAACTTTTAGAAATAAGCATAGAATGGTAACCCAGCCCCAGCCTATAGCTTAAAGTTGATGGTGTGTCAAAACTACATTTTCATTTTTAACTGCAAAACTACACTACATTTTCAATTACAGGAACAAAATCATTGCTAACAGTTACTGGCATTAACCCTAAATCTTCTACCACAGACCACTCACTGACTTTCAGAAGTTGATTCTGAGATACATTGGTGGAGCCTGTGTTAAAATTCACTTCTTTACTTGAACTCACAGTCACACTTACATCTTGTTTGTAAACTAGAATGTGCTAGAAATGACAATTTTCTTTGTTTTGGATCATCTACACCTGAAAACCTTATACTCTGATCAGTGATCACCGGCATTTTTTTTTTATTTTTTTTATCTGGTTTACGTTGTTATCACATTAGTACCCGACTTATTTTCACTGTGTTATGCAGGATAGAACACAATCGGTACCGTTTTTAAAGTCTTCGGTTTGACCCGACCTGGAATCGATCTCAGATCGATACCAGCACTAGAATCGATACCAGCACCAGAGCCGAAGGCGAAACCACTCGGCCACTGAGCTGGTGATCACCGGCATGCTTCCTTTCAAATGTTCTTAAATGTACATTATCCGAGAATAACAGCTTTCCACATATAACTTTTTTTCTGTCGTCTGTTTTTTCATTTTCTTTTCAATTATAGACCAGGATGGTTATATCTTTTCAACACAAATTTGCAGGCAATAAATATACCACATGGGAGTAGGGTTGTTGAAAATGATATTGAAAAAGCTTTCTGATGAAACTAACAATTTGAGTTTAATTAATTATGTGTCATATGTGAGTTTTGAAGGTTACACAAAATTAAGTTGTAACAAATATGTATCCCACCCTGTTCTTACTAATTGTGCCCAAAATTATTAACAATTTTGGCAAATTTTTGATGGCCCAAAGTTCATTATTGATTTGAGGATTACACAAAACTAGGTTGCAACAAATATGTATTGCACAGTTGCACACTATTCTGACTAATTGTGATCACATTTTCTTCAAAACAATTTTGGCTTAAATCTTTTTTGCCCAAATTTCATACTGTATGAGTTTCGAAGATTACCGCACACAAAACTAGGTTTCAACAAATGATGTGTTCCACACTGTTCTGACTAACTGTGCCCAAATCTTCCTCGAAGCAATGACTAGCTAATTTTTTGCCCAAAAGTCATATAATAAGAGTTTCGATGGTTTTACGAAACTAGGTTACAACAAATATGCGTTCCACACAATTCTGACTAACGGTGCCCAAATTTTTTTGGCTAATTTTCTTTGCCCGAAGTTTATAGGCCTATTCATACTTGAGTTATGGCCTATCGTCACTCAAAGACATTAGATATGCAAATCTTTCATCCAAATTGTTGAATTTCTTGTCAATTAACGCATTTTTAAAATTAAATGCAGTTTTAATTAGTTCTTTAAATCAAGAAGCTAAAAAGAAATGTACATTTGATGAATCGACAAAATATCCAAAAATTTTCTGCCCGAATTTTCTGCAATTTTGCCCAAATTCTCGACAAATCAAAAGTTTTGGGGGTGCGATCGCACCCCCAGCTCCTACACCTATGTTTGGAAGCACATACATGTGTGAGAGTACATTTTCTAGAATGAAGCAAGTCAAGTCTAAAAACAGAAATCGAATGATAGACGAAACACTGGAGGATAGTCTCCGACTTGCTACCACTAACATTGAAATTGATGTCGAGAAACGATAGTATCAGAGAAACCTCGACCACAGGCATCTCACTGTTAGAGATTTGCAATAAATTTCTATTTGTTATTGTTTAACAATTTCGATTACGCACTCCTTTTTTTCATATCTTTATCCTGCGTTGCGGGAAAGCGGACTTGAGCGCTATGCATCGGTGTACGCCTTCCGACGTACACCTGACCCACGCTGCAGCCGACTGCAATGTCTGTTTCCGGTTGTCTACTCTGCTTATGACTTAAATTTGGTACTACCTGTTATAATATATTGTTTTACGTTATTTCTACGTACTTTGTTTCTGTACTGCTCCTTGTTCTAATGATTACTTCGTTGGCGTGTTTTGTCCTTCTGGCTGTTCTCTATTTTGTGTTGCTTGTTGTTGTGAGCTACCTGCCTTCATTTTTAGTATGTTTTGAGTTGGGGTGGCCGCATTTTAAGTTGGTTAAAACTTTATGCATAAAATCATCTTTAGTTTCATGACAATTTAACCAAATTAAAATTTTCAACTAAAAATCACTAGGTAGAGGCAATTATCGTAAAGTTTCTTGCCCAGAGAAACAACAGCAAGTGCGGGTAGCTGGAGTCAAACATGCAGGCTCTCGACTGCGAGCCCAACGCGCTAACTATAAAACACTCACTATCGTTTTATTGGAAATGGCCGCAAGTTGTCACGTTTTTGTAAAGTGGCCCGTAAGTCAAACGTAGTTGGACCACTCTGGGCTAGGCTATAACATGCAATCTGCATGCGAACTGCGAAGTGATCTACAGCAGTAAAAATACAACAGGTTGCATTGTTAGTCATAGTCGACCATTGCTTTTTAAGGCTTTGGTTAAAGAACTTAACTTTACTCCATTTCCATTGCAGTAGATCAGGGGTCACCAAATGGCGGCCCGCGGGCCGCATGCGGCCCGCCACGCTGTATCGCTGCGGCCCGCGGAAGGTATCAGCGTACAAGTATAACCAAAAATACTTTTCTTGAAGGAGTTAAAGAGCACGAAGGCAAAAAATACTTTCCTGGAAGCATATTTTCGCTTTGCATACGATTCCACCGATCGACCAATCAGATTATAGTTCTAGGTGGGGGTTGCTTAAAGTTATTCCAATGCGATGTCCAGCCACACTGTCCCAGTGGTTGATTAAAACGTCTGTTTTCGAATTTTGAAATTGTCTGTGAGCATAGGGTTGCTTATTTTAAGTTTGCAAATGTCATGTAAACACTAGTGCGAGTTTCACCGTTATTGTGTTTCACGAGCAGTGTTCTCTTTATGCAAGTTTTTGTTGACAAAATGGGTCGGTGTGCCAACTCAATTTATAATAAATTGGTAATATATTACATATAAATTTAGAGACTTTTTCTGATTATATTATGAAAATATTTAGCTTAGTAGGCCTACTGCAAAACTTTTTTTTTTTAAGAAATATGAAACGCTTCACGATTTTGCGTGTCATCCTTGCGCAGGAGCCATGCTAATCTGTATCGTTCCAATTATAGTATATGTACTGCCGAAGCAAGTACTGCAAAATGTTGTTAATCAACAAATTCTTGCCACGCTGATGAGCACCGCAAGTGACAGTTGTCTATAATAAAAGAAAGACGGTTTTATAGATTCTCACAAAAAGGATGAAAAACCAACTCATCGCTTTTTTGAGGGAAGACTGTTCATAAATTACGACTTTTCGGTGATTTCCACAAGCGTTTGTTTCATGGCACCTGGTGTGATGATGTCTAGTTTAGCGTTGGTGGTGCCTTCAACATTTAGTTGCAGAATGGTCACTCCTTGACCTACAACAGCTGGTGCTGTTCGCCCTGACAAGGGCGCTGTGCTTGGTCTGGGGGTGCCATTCTGATGATTGTTCTTCCGCATAACTTTATAGCGACAGTTGTAGCAAGTTTAGTTTTCCAAAGTCGGTACTTGCCGGGGCGGCCGGGTGGAGGTACTTGCTTTCTTCGGCAGAGAGTGCTGCTTGTGAGTGTGGTGAAATGCAGACGGCAGCCCACATTATCAAGGATTGCCGGCTATACAGACCTCCTCATGGTATGGAAGGCCTAGTTTCTATCGATGACGACACCAGGCAGTGGTTAGCCAACAGATGCCCTGACATATAGCGACAACACGAGAGAAGAGAAGATGGTACCTGTTTTCTTTTTCCCTGTTATTGGAGCCTATTTTTCGCTGATATGTTTGCAGGTCACTATTGTTGCCTGTATTGTGATGTGTCAAACATTTCCTTGTTTACTGAAACTGTTAAGGGAACGTTCAAATATTACGTAACGCTTTTTTTCCGAATTTTTGACCCCCCCTCCCCATGTAACGCCAACGTAACGCTTTTTTCAATTCCCCCCTCCCCCATGTAACGCTTTTTCACTACGAATTCAGCACAAAAAACTACCATTTCGTACTCGAAAGCGTTACGTAACGCTTTGCTTGAACCCCCTCCCCCCGATGTGACGCTAACGTAACGCTTTGCATAAACCCCCCCTCCCCCTCGAAGGCGTTACGTAATATTTGAACGTTCCCTAATTGCAAGATATCTTTTGCGAAGCGAAGTAACAACACCACTCTTGCTTGGCGATGAATATTCTGATGAAACCGCTCGCCTCGCTATAAGTGCACAAAACAAGTGGCCTCTATTTATTAGGCATTGTTAAAAAAGTCAAAAGTGTTGTAAAAGGAGCTTGGCCTAGCAGTAGCGTTGTTCGATTAATTTTGTTGCTACGGTATTCTAACATAACTATGAACAACATGTAACGCTGGATACTGGGTACGAAATGCGTTCTTTTCTAGCATAAGAGTCAACCTACCTAACATTTTATTAGTGCGGCCCGCCACAGCTCTCCTTAGTGCCAAAGTGGCCCGCATGCAAAAAAGGTTGGTGACCCCTGCAGTAGATCATTTTGTGAATCCATCTCAAATGTAGATTACATACTATATACTAGCATCATAGTCATCAATGCAAAGATACCACTGAGAAGCCTATTTGCATTAATATGTCACAACAGGCTCAGATATTTGAATTATCAACATATATAAAATTTTATCACCAACAAAACTATAGGCTTAGAAACCCATTACTTTCGATCCTCTAAAATATAAAATTAAACGTAGGTAGGCTACTGTAGTATATAGTAACCCATTTTACATGTTGTACAATAACGTACGAACTTTATTTTTGTTAGATATCGTTTCTTCAAGCACGTAACTTAACAGGTGAAGCTTTTAAGTCTTCATCTAACATTTTCTTTGAATCTTCCGCATCTGCATTTGCTCTTTTTTAATCTTTGGCTACTTTGACACTTTGGCTACTTTGGCTACTTTGACACTTTGGCTACTTTGACACTTTGGCTACTTTGACACTTTGGCTACTTTGACACTTTGGCTACTTTGACACTTTGGCTACTTTGGCTAGATTCTACAAAATAAAAAAGACACAAACATATAATGCTGCGACATAGCCGTACGAGCCAGGGGGGCAGGAGGGGCAGCTGCCCACTCTGTTGTTTCAAAACGTCGCAAATTCGGGCAAAATCTTGCAATTATTAGGGCAAAAATTGCTATATGAAAAGCTACAAAATTGCATGAATTAAGAAAAACTATAAATTAATATCTTTTACCTATCAAACTAAGTACAGCCTCTTATTTGCACAAGAAATGTGCCGCAAAATTTTCATTTGGCACACCCGTATTGATGTATTGTATTGCATGGTGATCAAACTGTAGTACGAAATGCATTTAACCAACTGCATCATGCCAATTTGGGCAGCCACCAATATATGTCTCTAATACTTTTGTGCAACTGCCCAAATCAAAACGCAAAATTTGCTATACAGCCAATTTTTTTAATTTTCATTTTTCACAAATGCATCGTTTTGATTTGGGCAGCTAAAGACATAAAATTATGATGAAACTGATTAGTCTGTTTATGCAACTGCCCAAATTAGCATGAGGCAGTTTCCCCAAAATGAACAAATTCATTAATTTTTCCCATTTACATAACTGTATTGTTTAGATTTGGGCAACAAAAAAGTATGAAATTATCTGATTATAAACAGACATAACTCAGCAACAACACTACATTTAACATTATAAAAACAAAAAACAACAAGCGAACGTTTTCGGCTAGTCATATAGCCCAGTCATATAGCCTAGTCATAGTCATATGCAAAAATGAATTGATGTCAATCTTTGCTCTAGCCTAGTCATAGTCAACTTAATATTTCCTTTTGTATTTTTTCTTATAGGCTTGAAAAGGGCTATATGACTAGCCGAAAACGTTCGCTTGTTGTTTTTTGTTTTTATAATGTTAAATGTAGTGTTGTTGCTGAGTTATGTCTGTTTATGGTTTAAAAGAGTTACCTCTCTACCCAAAATGTATCTGATTATAGTTTAAAACTGCCCAAATTGGCATGATGCAGTTGCCTCGGCATCAAAATTTACAAAGTCTTTAATTTTTTCATAATATCCATAAATGTGATTTTGTGTTTTTTTCCCTTTTGGCCTTCAAAGTTTCTGCAAAATGGTGTGCAGTACTGGACTGATGCTACTGTAGACGTAGAGATGGTTTTTCGCGCCGTAGGCGCAAAATTTTTTTTGCACGGGGGCCCCCCGATCTAAAAGTGCCCCAGGCCCCCCATCAGCTAAATCTGGCCCTGCTTGCGGTACTTATAAGCATGGCAAGAATTGTTGATTAACAACATTTTACAGTTCTAAGCTAAATATTTTCATAATACCAGAAAAAGTCTTTAAATTTATATATAATATTATTCCAATTTATTATAAATTGAGTTGGCACACCGACCCATTTTGCAAACAAAAACTTGCACAAAGGAGCACTGCTCGTGAAACACAATAACGTTGAAACGCACACTAGTGTTTACAGGACATTTACAAACTTAAAATAAGCAACCCTATGCTCACAGACATTTTCGAAATTCGAAAACAGACGTTCAAAACAACCACTGGAACAGTGTGGCTGGACATCGCATTGGAATAACTTTAAACGACCCCTACCGAGAACTACAATTTGATTGGTTGGTGGAATCGTATGCAAAGCGAAAATATGCTTCCCGGAAAGTAATTTTTGCCTCATGCTGTTTAACTCCTCCAGAAAAGTATTTTTGGTTATACTTGTGTGCTGATACCTTCCGCGGGCCGCACATAATCAGCGTGGCGGACGCATGCGGCCCTCCAGTTGGTGACCCCTGCTCTAGATCACAGATTAATTTTTCTGGTGTCATGACTGCGCTGATCTTGATTAATTTAGTTTCTTATTGCGAAACGTATTTGTTTCGGTCGACCATAAATGGCTTGAAGCAAGCACGAACTTACAATATGACGTCATCGGAATAACTTCCGGGCCTTTGACGTAGGCAACACTTAGTTATTAACAGCAGCCTGGTTAATCACAAATTTTAAGTCAGTTGGTTCAAATGATGACGCTGCTGTTGGAAATTGTTTAGTTGGAGTGAAATAATATGAAACAGCACTAGTTGTTAAACAAGGCCAAGATTTAACGTAAATTAATTTGAAAATACACGTTTTAAACATTTTTGAAGACATGTTTCCCGAATAAACTGAGAATTTTAGGGAAATCATTTTTCTGAATAGCACCACTTAAAAGAGCAAAGTAACAGCACGGTATTTAAATCTTAGTCATGTTTTTTTCAGAGCTAAAATCAGTAATCCAGAACATAGTAGGCTACAGGAAAGCTTGTTGAGCACATGCAGTTCAAACGAATAAGAACAATGTTAACTGTCCACAGATTTATCAAAAACTACCAGTGAAATCAACGCCACTACAATGTACTGCACATGTGCTGTTAAATAAAACGTGTTTTTTCGCAAATCTAATGTGGCTCTGCAGAAGTAGAAAGAAAAAACATACCCGAGAAAAGCAGGCACTGTAGATCTTTAAGTTTGAAAAAATGGAGATCAATTTTTGCTTTAGTCCGAGATCTAATACTGGGACAAAAATGCCAGCTTCTGATAGTCGGGAGTGTAGGAGCTGGTTGCAAGGCGTAGGCAGGCTGCGAGGGTCATCAGTCATTGTTTATCTGTACTTGGACTTGATGATGTTCATGTGCGAGAAAGCAGACTCGCACAAATAAGTTGATCCAAAAAAGGCCAAAAAAGTTTAAGGCACATATTCTGAGATTGGGATACTTTCTCATCCATCCATCTGTAGCTTCCAAAACACGACATGCTCTCCAATTTGAGAGGATGTTTTTTATCTGGCTTTCATCTCAATGTCATTTTGTATATGCATAATCTCATCGTTAAGAGCGAGCCTTTCAAGTCGAGAAGTTTAATGTATTCTTGGTGTGAATTGTAAACGGAAACAAATATGCGACATTTTGCGTGAGACGTTTTTGCATGCTGATAACAATTTTGTACGTCGCTTGAGAATTTTAGCTGGAAAAATAATTATAACACACCGGTGCTTTTTTTTTCAATTGTTTTGTTCCCGGTTACAGCCATAGTGACGTAACAATGATGCGACTCACTAATGATCAATGAATTCTTTTTTATATCCTTTGTTGATTTTATATAAATTTTCATCAAACTGAATTTTTTGCTACTAGATATTTAACGTTCCATTTCATGATCATCATCATCGACCATGCCTGAATAAGGCGTCGACTATAGTAATTTTTCCCAACGACCGATCGTCCACAACAGTGGTGTTCAACCTGGGGATCGCGAGCCGTTTTTTGGGGGGTTGCGAGACATCTGATAACCCAATGCATCGAAATCAATTATTTTTTTCCCAGAAAAGATTAAAAATTGTGTTTTTTCCCTATTGACCATTTCTCCACCTGGAGTTACTCTGCTGTTCTTTGAGACGTTGCGAAGGCTTTTACAATAAGAAAGCATTCAATATTTTTACCTAGTTCTTGTTCGTTGCTTTGTGCAGACTAACGTTAACTAGTAACCACGCTATGGTAAAAAAACGAAGTTATTTGGCATCCTATGTCAAGCATGGATTTGTCATCAACGCTTCCAGTGGCATTGGAAAATTTCAGTGAGTCGACTATTTTGTTCGAAAGTTCTTTGAGCAACAGTTCCACGCATTAAGCTTGTTGAAAAGATGCTACACAAACCATCTCATTGAAACTGGTTTCAATAAATTCATAAAAAATTGCATTAAATTCAACTAGTGATAATGCGAAAATGGAGCTTATGGTCATTATTTTTCTCCTGTAATCTAGCCATGCTAGATAGGAAATGGAAATAATAATCGATGGAAATGTTTTAAAAGTCGAAGTAACATCGCGAAAAGACGTTTTTGGTTTCAAGAGTTAGCATTAAAACAGAGAAACGAGACATAACTGGATGTCAGCATGAATAAAATTTGATTAAATTTTGCATTAAATCTGCTTTTATGAGGGTGGCGAGTCTACGTTGATTGCTCTGAAGGGATCACGGTGTAAAAAAGTTGAAAACCCCTGGTCTACAACGATTGTTCTTATTAAATTTACAAAATTATGTTTCGTCCATGTTGAAAGATTCTTACAATTTCCAAACGTAGACGCCCCCGGTGCCTTTGACCAAGAAGTCGCCCCATCATTGCCGAATGCTCAATTCCGCGTTTGCCGTAGACGTGCCCGATAAATGTCATTTGTCATTTTACAACTGTTCTATTGAGGACGCCAGGGGTGCACCCAGAGCGTCTCCATACTTCTTCGTTAGTGACTTTATCAATCCGGTCAACTTCAATCATTCTCCGTGTGAACAAAATTTTAGAACTGTTAATCTTTATTTCTATCTGCGGGCAAATAGACCAGGACTCACAGCCATATAAGAACTGACCAAATGTACACCTTTAAAATTATTATTCTAGTGTTCAGAAAGATTGAGTTAGATTTCAGTAATCATTCATGCATATTTAGTTGCAGAGATAACGTCGGACAAAACGAGCAAAAATGTGCTTCAGGTCGACAATTAGTACAAATAAACATCACTGTTCTTATCAAAACAACTAAAGGTGTCACATTCATACAAAGCAAAGTAACCCATCAAACTATATTAAAGTAATATTTGAGGCCATTTAATATGAGAATGTCATTTTCATTGCCTCAGAACACGTCAATGGTCATTTATAATTTTTGCAGGAGCAAAATAATTTGATGGTGTGAATACAATGAAATCTAAAAACTATAAAAGTGATCACGCTTTGGAAATTTTGTCAATGTTGAACAATGACAGAGTCAAAATGAAAAACTTTTGTGATGTCACTGTAACTGCTGGATCCAATGGTTTTGCTGGACACAAATGTATTCTTGGAGTGTTTTCAACATTTTTCTCTAAAATGTTTTCTGTTGAAATGAAAGAAAAGTATGAAAGAAAAGGAAATGTCCAAGGAGTGACTGAAGAAACACTTGAAGCTGTTTTAAACTTCATTTACACTTGTGACATCACAATCACAAGTGAGAATGTTTACAACTTAATAGAAGCAGCAAATTACATGGGGATTCCTCACTTGAAGGAATTCTGTGTGGAGTTTTTACTTGAGGAAATTGATGAAACAAACTGTCTACAAATTCGATCGTACTCAAAGTTGTATGATGTTGACAAACTTGTAGAAAAAGCAGATTTAGTGATTGCAAACAACTTTGAAAATTTTATTAAGGAAAAACAATTCAACGAATTGAAAATTGAAAACATGAAAACAATTTTTCGAATGGAAAATAAACAGGTGACATCTGAGGAAATAGTTTTCCATGGAATGATTGAATGGATCAAACATGACGTCGATGCACGTAAGCAACACTTGATTGAGCTTTTCAGTTCGTTGAAACTTGAAAATTTATCTGGAGATTTCTTACAAAATGTTGTCAGCCAAGAAGAATTGATCATGAATTCCAATGAATGTCTCAAAATGTGTTTTCAAATAACAGTTTCCCGAATTCGATTTCAACAAAGCAATCAAGCTGTTTTTGTGCAAGAAAAACCAGAAAACCGCTTCATTGCATTCACTGGAAAGCAAATATTGAAATGTGACCTAATAAACAAAGAAATAACCAAACTATCAAAACCATTGTTTACTCATACTTGGGGATCTATTGCAAGTCACAAGAGGAAAGTTTACATCATAAGTGGAAGTAACACCAATGCAGTGGAAACATTAAATTTGGACGACCAGGCGTCAGGTTGGAAGACATTAGCTTCTACAAATGTAAAGAGAGAAGGTGGTGCTTCTGTTGTTTTCGATGATTGCATTTACAATTGTGGTGGATGGGATGGAATGAGTGCTTCACGATCTGGAGAATATTATAACATTGACGAGAACAAATGGAACAGGATTGATGACATGAATGAAGGACGTTGTGACTTTGCACTAGTTTCCACCAGCGGAGGAATATATGCAATTGGTGGTTTGAACAATGGTTACTTAAACTCGGTTGAACATCATGATCCTCGCCAAGGTGGTTGGAATATTGTTCCTTCAATGAAAGTTGGAAGGTCTGGTCTAGCAGGTGTTGTTCTCAATGATCAAATATACGCAATAGGAGGAAATAAATATGAACACCTCAAATCAGTCGAACTGTTTGATCCACGGAACCAAACTTGGTGCAATGTTGCAGAGATGAATTATCCAAGATCCAGTCATGGAGCTGGCGTTTTAAATGGAAAAATATACGTCGCAGGAGGAGGATCAGGTGCTGTCGAGGTTTATGATCCAGAGTGGAATGTTTGGAAATTTAAGGAAATACCAGAATTAAAACACCTCAAGCATTTGGTTGACATTTGATTAATTTCTTATGAGGGTTGGGACCCTGGGAAATCCCGATCCCGGAATCACGAGATTTTAACCCATTTTTCTGATCCCGATCCCGGGATTAATTTTGTTAAAATCTCGGGATTTTCAGAAAATATCTACAAAAGCAGATGTAGCGCCATATCGCTTATATTATATTATCAGAAGATAGTAGCCATGAAACTGAAATGACTTTAGCTCATGAGCTGCATGCGTTCGTAGCAGAAGATGAAAGTGAAGAAGCATAAAACTTTGATGTAGCGTTCGAGTAATGCAAAAAAAATGCTGCTATATGAAGCAAGCAAAAAAGGCCAAAAAACCTGAACAATTTATATGGGGCATTGAAAAGTACTAAGTCAACATCTGTTGAGGCTGAACGTGTATTTTCAGCTATTCGATATTTTGCCAGCAAAATTAGAAATCGTCTTAACGATGATACTCTCGATGCTCTCATGTTTTTGCGTCAGTATTGCAATAAGTAAATGTGGTTTGTGTAGCTTGCATGTGCATTTTCCTACTTTGCCAATCCCGACAAATCCCGGGATTAAGAAGTAAAAATCCCGTGATTTGAAATTTGATTCCGAAATCCCAACCCTATTTCTTATGTCTGATTTTGTGTTCAATTCTAATGTGTCGAAGGATTTAGTTTGCCAAAACACCAAGTCACATGTCAAGTGTTTGTGACATCATCGATTTTTCTCCTTGATCTTCTTAAAGTCTATATTATAAAATTCTGTTCGGTATATTGTGATTAAAATCTGGAATGGACGCTGGACACAAACATGCAAAGACAGACAAAATTATAAAGATATGGGGAAGGCCTTCATCCTGCAGTGGAACAACAATGGCTGACAATGATGATGATACTGTGATTGTAAATATTTTTATGTGTCTTCGTTGACGCCTGATTGTGACTTGCGAAAGCTATGCAGGTTGTTAGACTGTCTTTTAAAAATACTCCCTGTTTTAAAATAGAACATTTGTTTTTGTTTTTCTCTAAAACTTGCAAACATTGCCGGTTATGACGTATTTGCTCGAATAGAAATAGGCGTAAAACAATCCGATTGGCCAACGGAGATAGACGTGGCATTTAAATACGTCATATCTCGTATAGATGAGATGGGCAAACCAAATACAATCACATTGTTTAAATAAAGTTGTTTGATCAATTTAAATTGAGACAGATTTTTGCCCGCTCTAGAATGATGTATAAGGTTTGAGACTGTAGAACATTTAGCCCAAAGGTTTACAACAGGACTAAATTTACACTCTTTTTAAATTGTATTTTATTAAATACTTGTGTTTGTTGCCGTAAACTTTGAAGTTTGACTTTTGAATTGACAAAAACAGTAAATCTTTGCTATTTTAAAGTTAATAAAAGAAATTAAACTATATTCCTTCAAAATTTAGTTCAATATAAAGTAGAATAGACCTTTTTCAAGCTTAAACGCTTCTGAAGTTGCGAATATATTAGATTTCAATTTAGAGTGTTTCATATTTCACCTTCGATTTTCAAAAAGTCTGGAGTCTGATGCAGTGAGGTTTTGGGTAAAAATTCAATACCCAAAAGTTTAGCTTATTGTGACGATATAAAGATGTTAATGAAGTTCTAAATCTCATAATTTCACGTATTTTAAAAACTGTTTATGGTAGAGGAAGAAAATTAGTGTCAAAATGCAGAAAATGCGGTTTCCTATTACTACTTCAACGAGCCGAAAATCGTATCGAAAACAGAAAAAAATTATTAAAAACTAGTTTTTGGAGTAAATTTTAAATTTTGAATGATAATTTTTGGTGCACGCTATTTTCAAATATGGTTGGTATTTTTTATTGCAAAGTCATACTATTGTAGAACGTGACGTAATGATGAATATTTGATAGGAAGTAACAACGTCAGCAACAATAGAGATATGTTAAAAAAGAGGCATCGCCCCATAATTGCAGTCCCATTTCAAGATAAAGAACAATTTTGCATTTCTGTCCTAAAATCGTGAGTATCAAAAGATGCAGTTTCATCTCTGATGGCCACTAAATTGAGGAGGCGGGGTGCAACACTGAAGTGCTGAATAGATTTATCAGACGAAAATATTAAAGAAATAAATGACCCCGATGAAGTACTCAAGACTACGGCAAAGCCATAACAATGTGGAGCACGGCCCTTGAATTTCTAAATACCCCAATTTTTACTTATTTGTAAAGTGACAAAGTTGTTATGCGCAAAAGAAATGGTTTTCTATGACCGCTTCTGATTATCGAAAAATCTGTCAACTGTAGAAAAAAGTTCTTAAAAAAACTAGTTTTTGACTAATTGCAGGTATGATTTTGAACCAAATCGTGTTTTTCAGCAATTGTCTGAAGTGGAATCACATGCATTTATTTGTTTATTGTCATTCAGAGTAATCCTTATATAGTTGACGTGATTATAAAATCTTGTCTTTTAGGACTTTACTACGGGACGAGGAACTCAGTTTTTCCGTCTGGCATAAGCAGGGTTGCCGATGATTTGATTTAACTTGGCAATGGCAATCAACTCAACAGGAACGAAGTGAAGTGAAGTTCCGACCTCAATGGCGAATAATTACGTTCAAGTTGAAATTTAGGGTCGTGCGACATTTGTGACATTACAAAGTGAAGTGTTGTAATCAGCGTAGCCTATCAAGAGGCGCAGCTGTCATCCATAAAATAGTTCATTGCACAAACAAAACCGTGTGAATAAACTCTTCAGTGCATGCAGATACGTTTCAAACAAAGTACAATGACGTTGCAGACCAGGGACATTATAGACGACCTTTCAAGCCAATAGCAAATTCTATGTTTTGCAGGACGCTTGAGGAGTCAGTTTTCGCACTTGACGGAGTTTTAAAGCGGTATTTCTGTTTTTTGATCGATCAAGCGATTGTTGAAACGTTTCAATTCATTTTACAAAACAATGCAAAGCACAGTGGCGGCTCGTGCCATAGGGCTGCAGCAGCCCCACCTGAAAGAAAGTGAGGGGAAATATGTTTTCTTCTGTGTTTGTCCGACCCGGTTACTTTTTTCACTGAAGAATTGCGGATCGAAAATTAAAATATTAAAAGTTTCGTTTGGCAACACCGATTTTGGGCAAACTTCTTTGCAGCCCGAGATTAGGGATTTCAAGCGCTCTGATTGGCTAAAAATTATCCTTGAAGCTCCACCTCTTTTGGTATTTTACAGCAATTTTTGAATCTGTTGGGGCTGCATGGAAAACAGCCCCACCCAACCGAATAACTTTACAGACTTTTTAAAGTTAGTTTTTATTTCGCAGAGTAGCGATGAGCCATGAATGTAGAAGTGTTAGCTGTAGAGTTAGGGGTATTCCACAAGTTATAGAAAGTGCTAGGGCATCTCAAAATCACTTGAACCTTGTATGCAACGGCTAGGCTAGTCAAGACTAAGCTCAATACTAGTAAAGTTTGTCTCCAAAGCAATACTGTTAGTTTTTTTTAAATACAGCTTAGGAATACATCAACTTTTCAACAAAGTTTGAATGCATTTTTTCAAAATTTGGGGTAAAACATGCTCAGAACGCAACAAATGTAATTTAATGCAATTTTTCAAATTTTTCTGAGCGGAGACCCCCGCAAAGTCGTTTGCAGCCCCACTGCTTACAAACATCACGAGCCACCACTGGAAAAGCACACTTTATGATTAAATGAAGGCCAATCTGATTTTTAGAGCATGTCACGTCAAGTGGTTTGCTAAACGACGACTGGTTAAGTAACATTGTTAGAAAAAATAACTTTTTGATTGTTCGCCGTGAAAATTTTGTTCAACATTAGCTTGTTCTGCTCAAAGTGCAGCGCAATATTGCCCAGCGAGTGCAATCACAACAAAGCAATGTGGACTCAGTAAGACTGTAATAAGACTTGTATTTTTTTTTAGATTCATACCCTACAGTCATACAGTACAGCCAGGAACACAACATGAATAACCAATACAATATATCTGGGCTACAACTTGTAAAAAGTAGAAACAAAAATTAGTTTTACATCTGTTAAAATATGCACAAAAACTGGTCCGTAAGCATTGAATAAAAGCTACTACAGCATTCCAAAGTCAACCAGCAACTTCAATAGCATTTTGCAACACTATGTTATTGAAGTTGCATTAAAATTTTGTTCGCATTAGCACTGACGACCAAAGCGTAGGCTAGGCATTGGCTACTGTAGCTTTCTGGAAAGAAAATCGTTTATCGGTGCCTTTAACTTTATGTACCACCGACGGTTCAGTGCCAAACACCGTCTTCTTAGCCACTTTGGCAGCGTCTTCAGTTTCTATTCAGTTTCAATCTATTGCAAGAGCACGTGAAAAAGTAATTTTAAAGAGAGCTTTAAGAACTGCTTCGTTTCCTACCGAGCACATAAAACAAGTACGCAAAGTATCGTCTAAAGGATTAGCAATAGAAGAAAAGTCGCTCGTGGCTGCGGCTTGCCTTATTCGTGCACCCAATTCTGGAACATTCTCACCTGGTTTTCGCTTCAGGTTGCTCCAGAAGCGAAATCGATCACGAATAACGAAGCGCTTAGGGTCGAACTGTGCTTTCATGTAATTCGAAATTTCCTCCATTGTAAGTTCATTGATTGGCTTTGCTGTAGACTCCTGTGCGGCCAGATTGAGGATCATCTTGTAGATACTGGCTGACTGGTTGGTGAGGAAAACTTGAGCCTTCTTATCATCAGGAATAGACTGTGCTTTTACGAATGTGCAAAAACGGGACCAATAATTCAGACCAAAGTTCAAAAGTTGAATCAAACTCACAAAATTTAGGAATAGCTTGAGATACCCGATTTTGGTTTTCTGATTCGCCAGGAATTTTGAGGGCTGAAATTAACTCCTTCAGTTGTTCTTCATGATGACGTTCTTGCTGCTGCATTTGTTGTCGTGCCTGTTCTTCTTGCTGTTGCATTCTGTTGTCGCATATGTTCTAGCTGCGACTGCACCAATTCCACGACCTGTTCCATATTCTCGTTCAGTCGATCAGAAATCCTATCCTTGTCGCCAAATAACTCTGTTGTGTTTTAACTCATTCAACCAGAGTCATATAAAGGTTTTCTACTTGTATTTTAATTTGCAAGAAAGAAACTGTACTATCAAAAAGCGTGCCACCAAAATATACTGTGAAACAAAACGAGAAGCGCTGTTTAACAAAAACGCAAAAGAGAAGACCTAAGGGGAAGGAAAGCAAAGTACATTGTTTAAACGAAAACAAACCAAAATACACAACAGTAGGCTACTGCAAAATCATTAGGCAATGCAAAGTTTTATATTTAACACTTGCTCTAAACAATAAACCATTTGATTTGATTTCTATTCCTAAATGCTAATCACTAAATTAGACGCACTGAAGCAAACTTCTTATTTGATTAGAGATTGTTCAGACATTTAGGTCTAATGCTTTTCGAGTGTTCATAAATTACTCCCAACTTGAGTGTAAATACTGTAAAGAAAACATTTTTATTTCACTTTATGCTACCTCAACTGAAACTATGCTTCGACTACTTGAATGCTACGAACAAGCGCAACAAACAAGACATCGTCCAGTACAAAACGTGCTTGTGACAGTCCTCTGTAGTTGCAGAGTGATCCTGCCGTGAAAAACTCCGTAATTTTTTAAGTTCTCCTTTCCCTAGTCAAAGTCTCAGCTTCTAATGCACGCCTCATTTATTTTTAACTCAACCGGTATCAAGTTGGAAAATATCACCTAACCCCAAAAATTAATCCAGAGACTGTAAGTATACCACCTTATAGGTTGGTTGGTTTTGAATCTTTATCCTCGGGCTGACGAAGCCTTGATTAGCTATTCCTGGCAGTTTCCTATACCTGTAGAGGTTCTTGTTGCAGGGCCGGTTACCGAGATTGGCAGAGTAAAGTTTTCCGATTGTTGAAGGGTTGTTGCCGGGGAATTATTCCATTCACTAGGTGCCGTTGAATGGAGAGCAGTCCTGAAATGCGTTGCTCAAGCGCACACCCCGAGAGTCGAACCAGCGCCGCGTGATCTTGAGCCGGGCGCGTAACCACTGTAATATTGTAAAATTACGATTTTATAGGAAATTTAAATAAAATTAATAAGCAATGACCTGTGTGTTGTAACCCACATGTTTAGAATTACTACAAATGGTTTGATGACAAAGTTAAAACTTGACTTTTATATTTTGAAAAGTTTTGTGATGTACTGTAATTCATCTTAGCAGTTTTTATGTTGTTTGGCATGAAAAAATGCTGTTTAGCATTTTTTCAAAATTTGGCAGTTTTTGTTGTCTTTTCACGCGAAAAATTTTGTTTGGCAATTTGTTCACATGACTAATTGTGATTGGCAATTTCAACAAAACCATAGACATGGCAAATCAATACATTTCACATGTATTTGTGAACATTATCTTGGTGTGTTTACGAATATTGTTTCTAGTAGGCTACCGACAGTAGCGCACCCAGAAAAAAAGTTAGGGGGGGGCTAATTCAGAAATGTCGGCCGAGTGATTTGCCACAATAGTGACAGTGACAATAAAAGGCACTCACAGCCAGTGGCGTAGCCAGGAATTTTAAAAATGGGGGGGGTTGACGGCCGGCGGGCGAAGGCCGACGGTGTGTTTGCCTAAGACGACACCCAGCGGCTGGGGGTCTGGGGGGCCTCCTGCAGAAAATTTTGAAAAATTACTTTGAATTTGGTGCATTCTGATAGCATTTTCAACAAAATGTGGGTATGAATATTCCTGTAAAATGGTGTTGTCTGGTGGCATAGCAAAAAGATAAGATCATGTTTTCTTCGGCCTTTTTAGCGAAATAAAGCTAAGTCTCCATGTTTACTTGTTGCTAATTCCTGGCTGAGATATTTGAATGTTTGGTATCGGAAAAACTCGCTCGTTTAATGCAGTTTTGCTTAAAATTAGGCAGACTTTGTTTTAGAGATATAAAGAGATTGAAAGCATCATTCTCAATATCGTGACGTAACACGAGTGCCAAAGGGGGAAGGGGAGTGTTGAAACCCTCCACTCTTGCAGTCTTCTGTAGATCTCTACTTTTTCGTCATGTATGATAAAATAGAATTAGCTTTCCGTTTGCCAACACAAATAAGTGCGAAAACAACAACTAGCACGAAAACAGTTTGAAATAAAACACTAATTTTGTAAACAATAAATTTGATGTGGACGTTTTATCTACTTACAAACATTCAAATGTAGTTCGTATTTTCAATTAAAGTCCCAGACGCCTTCGTCTCTCTGCTCAAACGTCGTATACAGTTTTACATGTCCATGTGATTCGGCATTGACGTACGGTACAACGGTACGTATGTCCACTAGACATTTGACCTCGAGAGTACATGCAGGAGCATCTGAACTTTAGGAAGTTAAAGAAAGGTGCCATTAAAGATATCACGAAGTGTTCTTTTTGCTCTGATCGAAAATTCTCTGCCGACTCATTTAAAATTTTACGCAAAGACAAATCCCAATTTGACACCAAAATTTAGGAAGCACTGTTAATCAAACGCTATAACTCAAATTTAAACAAACAATTATTTGCTGGAGGCGAGTCCATTCTCTTCAACATTTACTTGATGTATCACCTTCCCTGTGGAGCAAATTTTTTCGTAGTTATTTATGTAGTTGCTTTTTCCTAATGTAATTTTACCTTCAAGAAGTTGAAATTTATTGCATTTTTATAAAAATTTTCAGATTCCTGATGAGGGCTTAAGTTAAACAGAAAACGTTCAACTGTTAAAACTATTTGCAAGTTATTATGTAAAATATATTGTTATAATGCTCAGCCCTGTTGTATTGTTGTGTCTTATTCAGACCTAACCTGTAAGCAAAATTTATAAATGAGAAGCATACAAAAACTTTATTTTTAGTGGCGGGTTTGGGGGGGGCTTGATCCCCCTTAGCCCCATGCTGGGTGCGCTACAGGCTACCGATAATTTTTGGTAGTTGAAGTATTATCTTCAAATCTTTCATGAACCTTTTTTATGTTGCTGTTATGATGCTATTGTCGTGCTTGCAAAACGTGACGAAAACAACTTCATATTCCATAATTTTTTATATCTGGCTTTCAATTATTTCAGGCATTCTATGAAGTGATACTGCTTAATGGTAATAGCTGGGATAAAAATGATGTAGGCTATGTGAATTTGGTTGCTTCTTTTTTCTGAAGTATACAGTAGGCTACTCTCAAGAATGAACAAAGCTAGATTGTGCGATTGCAGTAGCCTAAGTGTAGGCTGAGCTTTTTTGCAGGTTTTCTCCATTTTTCATCGAATCCATTACTCAATAATGAAGAAACCTTCGATTTTGCAGCGGTTTGCTTATTTGGCTTTTTTTAGGTCATTTGTTGGACCTGGCAACCTCTCACAACGTCTATCGAAAATTTGTTGGCAAAAGCAACAAATGATGGTTACGAATAAAACAGAAATTAATTGAAGTCAAGAATCGTTTTACTTCACATTTTTTGTATCCAACTCAAATCATCACTTCTGGCGTGAAATTTTAACTAGATAACCACATGGTAATTTATTGCTACCACTCCTTTCAAGTGCTATTTTTTTGTGTTAAATCTTTTCTCGATTCGTATTTAAAATGCCAATAAATAAATCTATTTTTCTCTCAATGCAGTAATTTCGCTGCCGATCAACTAAACACCATTTCCTGTGGCTGCTGCAAAGAAATATTAAATGTTCCACATTGTTTATAATTTTCGTACATTCCTTAAAAGGGGCAGCAAACCCCAAATCATACTTTTCGATTTTTTTGTTTATAAGTGCTCTAGACATGTATAAATAAGTGGTTGTCGTTGAAATTTTCCCTTAATTTCATTGCGTTTCCTTTGTAGGGCAGTTTTTGTTAGCCCTTAGTTTCAGAGCGCCGCGTGCTCACTGAACCGTGCGATAATCGGACGTGACGTCATAACGGTACAAGCTACTCGTATGTTCACGCAAGATGCATTTGAAATGCAGAGTAAGAAATCGCTTATGGTGTCGTTTCCAGTAAATGCAATGAACTATCATGGCCACCTAAAGATACGGCCTGATTTGTCACATTTTGCAGAAATTTCCAGGTTTTTCTAACTTTGGGCGAACGTTTAAATAAATTTTTCTAAAAATTAGATTTTTACGCTTTCTTTATTCTTTTCCCCAGATGACACAATAGGTTTTAACATCCTCACAAAGAAAATTTGATTTCGAAGATTTTAGTCAGACTGTTAATTTTCAATAACAGTCTGATTTTGCGTTTTTCAACTTACTTTTTCTCATTTGCTACTGCTTCCCTAAGGCAACAAAAAAGTTTTATGTCATTAGGAAACCGCAAAAAGTAAAAACATCTCAAAAAATGTCAGTCAAGCACTAGCAGTAGCTGTAATCAAACTCTGCAAAATGTGACAAATCAGGCCGCATTTCCAGGTGACCATGGAACTATTTATGTCGATTTTAAGCAGCTCAGTAGTTGATAAAATGAACACCGGAAGCAACTAGCTTCAGGCAAGCACCATATTAGTTTATAAAAAACTAGAAACATTTTCTCAAGAACTCTGATAGGTAGCCTATACTTTACTGTACAAGTACAAAAATCACTCTCTCTATGCACACGGCAAAGCTTTTCTTGAAGCAGACTTTGAATTGTGACTTCTTTTTATTTCAAATCAGGATATTTAAATCCAACATATTTTCTATCTTCACTTGAAAATTTCGACCTAATGGCCGAAACAACGCATGACAGCAGAGGCACACGGATTGAATGACCAAGGTAACCCCAGATCCACGGAACAAACTGTCTGTAGACAATGTGCCTATAGCATATTTAAAAACAACTTTTGGTTACATGAATATAATACAACATGATTGCCCATTTTCAGGTATTGCTACATCATTTAAGACGGGTTTTGGTTAGAAAATCGTGAAAAATAAGATGCAATTGCATCAGAAACATCTGGATGCAAACGTCTAAGCATAAATGCATAGGAATAGGTGTGCTCTCCCATTCTTCTCGGTGTTCTGCCAATGTTTCCCTTTTACACAATGCAATCTTCAAGAGGCTCTTGACATGATCTTTAAAAAAGATAATGCATTTTAAATCAATAAACATGTATGGTAGTCACAATGATTGCTGCACACATTTCACTTTACCGCACATGCTTACCCAGTCAGCAAAATCAGTTCTTTTTACTTTGATTCAACGTTTTGCAGACGTTGAATCAATGTAAAAATGACAGATTTTGCGTCAAATAAATGAATAATAAAAATGACAAAATTTGTGTCAAATCCGTCATTTTTACATTGATTCAACGTCTGCAAAACGTTGAATCAAAGGACAACTATGAACCAAAGAAGCACATTACAAAACAGCACAATGACAGCAATAAAGAAAACTCACATTTATGCACTGTTACATTACCGTTGCATATAGTGCTAGCCAGTACCACACCAGTTTGTCAAGGACTTGTTTTTGTTAATACACTACACGAGTTATAGATGGGTAATTTTAAAATTACATGTAGCTAGGAATCGCTATACCAGCAGGCAGAAACTAAAATGTAATAGGCTTAGCCGGAAGATATTCTAAATTATATGAAATACAATTTCTCAAGGATGGTACAGTACTCCCCATTCCCTAACTTATGTACGGTACTTTATAACAAACATGTAGTAACATAATTGTTAACTCTAAATTACTTCAAGAACTTGATGTTTCCTGACAGCCGGTCGTATGGATGGATTGGAATTTTGTTGTGGAGTTGTCTCCCCACTGGACCTTGACTCCAAAGGTTGCAGAGTTGTTGAAATAGATTTTTTTGAAAAAAATTGAAGGGCATGCATTACGGTTTAATTTAAGCTGTGTGGCAAGTCCCATGTTAAATTGAAGAAGATTTTGAAAATTTGTTTCCTTGAAATGGAGTCGGCATTATTATGCTGGTCTCTGTTGCTCCTGGCCATACTCTTGTGGTGCTTACAAACTTGTCCCATTTCAATTTTCTTGTAAGATTTTTTGGAAATTTGAACAAAGAAATTTTATCGACAGAAGAACCAACAGATGAACACTGAACAGTCATGTATAACACATCGACTTGTCATGATGAGTACAAAACTGTAACAGGTTTAGCTTAATCTATTCATGTACGATGCTAGTATAGCACTGGAAAAGCATGTATATTGAGGTAGGCATACTAGTTTAGCCTGTCTGATAGGCCTGTTGTGCACACAAACATGACTAAACATGAAAAATAAATAAATTTAACCCCCTACAACCCTTGACTGTCTAAACCTCTTGTTATTAAAATCCCATCAAAACCATACTGTAACACTGAAGGAAAATACTGGCATTTGCTTGTTTCCTGAAGTGCAAGGCCTAGTGTAAATGTGCAAAAAATGATGTAAGCTGGTATCAAGGCTACAATAAACTAAATCTAAGCTAAAATTGTTACTTGTGATAATCTTATCTACTGCTGCAAACGCCTCAAACCTTATCTACAGCTGCATAGCACACCTTAAACCAGCAAAGTGGTTTTGCCAAACTCTGGTTATGACGTCACGTAAGCAAATATTTTATTTCGACAACAGTTGATGCGGTGTACGTTCGAATTGCAAAACCAAAACTTTGTTTTAAGATTGTGTGAGAACAAATGAGTATTTTTTCGTAAAAACAAGTGCAACGTGTTTTTGAATATCCCCTTTATGTATTTCAACTCTCAATTTGCATTTGAAAATGGACTTGTCTGCCCCTTTAATGTTCTTTTTTATAATTCTTTCCCACGTCAAGAAACATGCTCCAGTTGGTCATGCTTCAATGATTAAGCTCCCAATAAGACACTCTCAGTCGAAGGGTAGGCTAAACAAATCATTACAGCCGACCAAGCAAAATATATTTGTCTGTAAGAAGCCGAAAAGAATATGCAGTATATCAAAGTGGCTATTTTAACAAAGGATCGTTGCAAGAATTGTTTGCTATACAATTACGTCCCACTAGCCTATATAATTCTATTCACGGCTCTTTTAATTTCGCTTTCCTCTTTGTCTGAACGGCGTTATGAAGAAACCAAGGAATATTGTTTCCAATGACAATTGCAATCTGATGGAAATAATGCAGTGATAATGCGATTACATCAGAAAAAAATAGGACAATATTGTCTTTTCCGGAATAATCAAAACAACAAATAAGCAAAATACGATACCGTTGACTTCTTAATACTCTAGTCTACGAAGTAATAATGCGACGAAAACTGCTGGTCGATAATACGATCACATCAGAAAATAATAGTCCAATATTAACTTCACCGGAATAGTCAAAATGACAAAATGAAGCAAAAACTACAAAAGCAAATTAAAACAAAAACTTGTTGCGCTGTGAGCTGGGTACTCCCCAACACTCTACAAAGTAATTATGTGACAAAAAAATGCTGGGAGTCGCTAAATTAAATGCGTACAATAACTTGAGTTGCAAAAAATTAATTACCGACAACAGGTTAACAAGAACTCCTAACACTACCAACGAGTAGCCTATGTAGCCTATACCGTGTTAATAAGCATGCATGTTTTCGAACAAATATTAAAATGTTTTCTATCATCGTATATAACAGAACAATCTATAAAAGAACAGTAATGCTGAAAGGTTGATAGAACACAAGGTAGACCTGTACCTCTGTTTTTTGGACTACAGGAAAGCCTTCGACCGTGCTAGACATGAGCCACTTATTGAGATGCTTGAAAGCCTAGATACTGAAGGTAAAGATCTCCGATTTCTTAGAAATCTCTACTGGAATCAATCAGCAGCACAAGTCCAGATAGATGGCGAGCTGAACAGGTGGACACAAATTCAAAGAGGTGTGAGACAGGGGCACGTAGTCTCACCTGATCTTTTCTTACTTTACTGCAAAATGATCTTGCACATTTAGATGGCAACGAAAACATCTCGGTAGGCAGACTATATTTAAGTAACATAAGATACTTAAATATAGTCTGCTTACTAATCGCCACATCAAACTCCAGTTTACAAAACTTACTCGAAATAATCATTAAACAAAGCGAAAACCTCGGATTTGATTTGAATGCAACGAAAACCTCCTGCATGACAAATTCGGCAAATGAAATAATTTCTGTATGCACAATCAAAATACAAAATACACCGGTCTCACAAATAAATAGTTTCAACGATCTGGGTTCTATAGTCACTTCGAATGGTGGATGCTGGAGCAATGTCAAATCAAGAATTGCACAATCCAAACAAGCTTTCATCAAAATGGCCAAAGTACTGAAATCAAACTCAATCTCTTTTGAACACTACAATAAGAATTTTACCAATGTATGTTTGGTCAGTTCTACTATATGAATCCTGGACTACATGTGCGCAGATAAAAAAAATAATTAACAGTGCTGAAATTTGGTTTAAACGGAGAATGATGGGAATTAACTGGATTTATACGATCACTAACGAAGAAGTGTGGGGCGCTCTGGGTGTACCCCTGGCGTCCTCATTACAACAGCTATAAAAAGGCAAATAACATTGATCGGGCACTTCTATTGTAAGTGCGCAATTAAGCACTCGGTAATGGTGTGGTGGCTTCCTGGTCTGAGGCTCCGGGGGAGTCCACGTTTGGAAATTTTTAAGAGTTTTTTAACATGGACAAATCAGGATTTTCTAAATTGAATAAGAACAATGAACGATCGGTTGTTGTGGAGAATCACGGTAGCCGACGACTTATTAAGGCATGGCCGATGATGTTGATGATGAAATATGATGACGATAGCTTTTAGATAGATTTCAAAAATAAATAATGCCGTTGATTGATGATGTCATCTCTGCCCCGAGAGCTCAGATAGCGACACTGGTTCGGCTCTCTGGCTATGCGCTTGAGCAACGCATTCTGAGGACTGTTCTCCATTCAGCGGCATCTAATGAATAAAATAATTCCCTGGCAACAACACTTCAACAATCGGAAGCTTCACTCTGCTAATCTCGGTCACCGGCCCTGTGTCATAAAGCCCATACAAATATGCAAAGCTACAAGGTATAACCTATTAAGGTTTTGTCAGTCCGAGAATAGAGATTCAAAACTAAACTATTAATTCTTTGTATGACATTTTCTTTTGTAGGAAAAGGAACGTTTCGAAAAATCAGCTTAATCAACACAAAACAATTTAAGCATAAAAATGTTTCTAAATGCTAACAAGAAACTCAACTCCTTCAATTTCTGGAATATTTGCTTTAACTTCCCAAATATTTCTCACTGGATCATAAACCTCCACAGCATCTGATCCTCCTCCAGCGACGTAGATTTTCTCATTCAAAACACAAGCTCCATGATAGCATCTTGCATAATTCATCTCCGCAACATTGCACCAAGTTTGGTTCCGTGGATCAAACCGTTCGACTGATTTCAGTTTTCCATTCTTTGAACCTCCTATTGCGTATATTTGATCATTGTGAACAACACCTGCTAGACCTTGCTTGGCAACTTTCATTGAAGGAACAATATTCCAACCACCTTGGCGAGGATCATGATGTTCAACTGAGCTTAAGTAACTATGATTCGAACCGCCGATTGCATATATTCCTCCGCTGGTAGAAACCAAGGCAAAGTTCCAACGACCTTTGTTCATGTCATCAATCCTGTTCCATTTGTTCTCGGCAATGTTATAACATTCTCCAGATCGTAGACCACTCAATCCACCACAATTGTAAATGCGATCATCGAAAACAACAGAACCACCACCATTTCTCTTTACATTTGTAGAAGCTGATTCCTTCCAACCTGACGCCTGGTCGTCCAAGTCCAGTGTTTCCACTGCGTTGGTGTTCCTTCCACTTATGACGTAAACTTTTCTTTTGTAACTTACAATTGATCCCCAACTATGGTCAAACAATGGGTATGGTAGTTTGGTTATTTCTTTGTTCATTAAGTCATATTTCCACATTTCCTTTCTAGTAAATGCGATAAAGTGATTTTCTGGTTTTTGTTGTGCAACAGTAGCTTGATTGTTTTGTTGATATTGAACTCTGGAAACCGTCATCTGAAAACACATTTTGGTGCATTCATGACAATTCATGATCAATTCTTCTTGGCTCACTACATTTTGTAAGAAATCTTTAGATAAATTTTCACGTTTTAATAAACTGAAAAGCTCAGTCAAGTGTTGCTTACGTGCATCGACGTCACGTTTGATCCATTCAATCATTCCATGGAAAACAACTTCTTCAGACGTCACCTGTCTATTTTCCATGTGAAGTATTTCTTTGATATCTTCAAATTTCATTTCGTTAAATTTTTTTCCCTTGATTAGACTTTCAAAGTTGTTTGCAATCACAAAATCTGCTTCTTTAACAACTTTATCAAGATTATACAACTTTGCATATGATCGAATGTGTAGACAGTTTGTTGCATCAATTTCCTCAAGTAAAAACTCCGTACAGAATTCCTTCAAGTGGGGAATCCCCATGTAATTAGCTGCTTCTATTAAGTTGTAAACATTCTCACTTGTGATTGTGATGTCACAAGTGTAAATGAAGTTTAAAACAGCTTCAAGTGTTTCTTCAGTCACTCCTTGGACATTTCCTTTTCCTTTATACTTTTCCTTCATTTCAATGGAAAACATTTTTGAGAAAAATGTTGAGAACACTCCAAGGATACATTTGTGTCCAGCGAAGTCATTAGATCCAGCAGTTAAAGTGACGTCACAGTAGTTATTCATATTGATTCTGTCATTGTTTAGCATGGACAAAATGTCCAAAGCGTGATTGCTTTTATAGTGTTTAGTCTTCATTGCAATTTAAATGCCATGTGTTCCTGTAAATATATAAATATATCATATAAAATGCATAGCAGAGCATTGAAGAGCAGTGATGTCACAGCAAACAAAACTAAATATCTCCTTCTACCTCACCTATCCTATACTTCTTATTGAACAATGGTTCAACTGAGGGAGGGGTGGGGGGCTTGCCGCCGCTCTTTGGGGGCGTAAAGTTTCTCCAAGGGGAACGCGAACGTAAGTAGGCTGTTTTACTAGTTAGGCTGGTAGGCGGGTATATTTTGTATTTTACAAGTCATGAACAGAAACATTGACAACAGTTTCCGGTTCTCACTTTGTATCACGGTTACTATAAGTGATTGTGACCTGGTTTCAACTTATATCGATCGAGGATTGCCAAGCGCGATCGAGGATTGCATCGTTGTTGAGACCATAATCCCAACGAGTGCCTAACTGCCTAGTGGCCTATACTTGTCAGCAGTGAGCAGTAGGCGATATTCATGTTTCAGTTAATTTAGTAAAAAAGATGAAGATAGGGTTACAGTATGGCTGCAATAAATGCACGTAACAACCCTTGTCAACTAGCCTCTTCTTTTAACGCAAGTAGCAACGCAGACATTTGGGGGCATTCCATGGGGAGCACAAGTTGCAAATGCGGACAGGAGCAACCGATGCAACATCTACTCGAATGCCCTGACCTAAAAGCAAGGTGCTCTGCACAGGATTTGGCCGAGTTCAACGATAGAGCAAGCGCTTGCGTGATGTTCTGGGCTGCGGTCGTGGGACACACGATGAAGAAGAACGCAAGCAACTATCAAATTGGAAAGTTATTGTTATTTCTTTGCCAAGGAACCTGTTTTTTAGCCTTTTTACATGACACTGTGCTTCAATAGGCAGGTATTTTTGTTTTTCTACCTACTGAAGCCTTGAACCAAGTAAATGATTGGAATTGACCGACAAGTTTTCTCTCAAGACTACCGGTAGTCTATTGATGAAAAAAGATGTTTTTTAAAAATCTTGTCAAGTCAACACAAAATCCGACGCCATCAACCAGTGAAGACCTGGCGATCGAGCGGTCGATAGCGTTGGCCAACTCTGCTATAGGCCTACTGTATGATAAAATAAAGATCTGGCCAGTCGTTTAATCCAGTTAAGTGTATTCGGCCGGCAAACAAAAGCAGTTACACGCTCCTGGTTTAGATGATCGTAGAAAATATCAAAAAGAATAACATTTGAGAACCCAAGTAATCAGACTATCAGCTACAGTCTACTAAATCTGCAAACCAACAGATTACCAGCCCTTACCTCTAAATATACGTGGTTAAGTTTTTTTTTGGTAACGTGGGAAAACAAACCTGGCTTTAAATCATAGCATCTTTTCACAAATTGGGACTAGGTGGGCAAATTTTCAAAAATAGGGCACTTTTAGCGCAAGAGTTATGTTAAAAAGGGCACTTTTTGCGCGTAAATGATGGGAAAAGGGCATTTTTTTTCCCGAGCGTAAAACATGTAAGCTTAAAAATGTAGATTTCTCAGGCAAATTGTGGGTAAAAAGGCATATTATACCTAGACTAAACTTTTGAGACCCATAATTGATTCCTATGTTCATCCCCCCCCACAATATCTTATAAATAATAATGTAATAAAATTTAATCTAGCAACATTTAGTTGCAAAGGTCTCTTGTACTAAAGTAAAAAGAAACAACTATGATAATGTATGAAACACAACTGATAAAATATTATAATGGGTTGAATCTTTGCGAATTAGATCATTCTAAAGAGCTGGTATTTTATTTTGATGAAAATCTGGAAACAAACTTCGGTAAATTTGAGGTAGGCTTACCAGGGGCTTCGAGAGGGGAGGAAGTCGGGCAACTTTCCCCCTAGGATAACGATGTCAAGGAAAAACGAGTAGTTTTTATTTTTTCACTTTTAAGGGGGCCTATTTTTGCTCTTAAAATAAAAAATGTATGAACTTAAAAATGAATAAATTTTGGGTGAAATGTTTCAAGTATTTTTCGATCATTGTAAACGCTACAATCAAGAACAAATCGTTTTCGTATTGAGGTAGGCTATGATTGCTTTAAGGCGTAAAATATGCTGCTTTAAATCTATTGATTTCTGTATCACTAAACAGTTTCTGTTGTTTTAACTTAGAAACTGATTTTGTTAAGCGTGTAGCCTATTTTTGCTTGACCAACCGAATCTTGACTCCAAAAGCTGCGTTGGCCAGGCATATTGATCTAACACGTCTGGAAAGGTGAACGATGTTCAAGCACGATCAAAAGAAGTAAACCTTTCTGCCTATTTTCTGATGGATGGCATTGCTTAAATCTAGCTGGAGTTCATAGTGTACAGTGTTGTCCAGATGTCATATCAATTTAAGAGTAATTGATCGACTGTAAGCTTATGTCATTTTCGATAGTAACTCGGCCAGGTAGGAAATTCTAAAGAAAGCTGTCCCATAGTCCAAGTTGACTACTTGAGCTGCTTAAAATCTATGCTTCTTTACACGATGTGGATTGCAGTCCCAAACGAGATTCACACGACTAATCAATTCATACAGCGATAAAGAACTGGAAGAACTGTTTAATGGATAATCAGAAGAATTGAATGAAATTATAGGAAGATATAATCAAAGTTAGAGAAAGCTGGAAAGAGTTGGATGTACTTGGCTGCTCGCAAGCTTAAGTTCTTGTAGGAACTATGAAATGAAAAGAATTTTCTTTTATTGGGGACAGAACTATCCAACAACTCCACTTCACCAGCTCAATCATACAAATGATATTTATTCTACCGTGTGCTATATTGCAAAGGATTCGCTAGCTGTTGGCAGTTTATTAACAAATGTATCAACAAACTCAAACATATTTTCGATAAGTTTGAAGTTTTATGGAAATATCATCGTATGTCTGATGTGTAGTTGCGGGCATGTGGAACAAATTTTAAAATGTTATAATATCCCCTACAATAATGAAATTTTGGATAAGTTGGTACTTTTGAAAGAAATCTACACAGTAAATTTAACTGAGCTGTAAACCGGAACGCACCACCTCATCATCTTTACTCAAAGATGCTGTGATCCGTAACGTTGCATTGCAAAAGGTCCGAAACGAATTGAATGATTTGTTGAGCTATTTTCAATGCCTGTATTGTGTGTTTACAATTTCTTATACAATTTCTATACTAAAATTACCACCTAGAACAAATTCGATTCGCATCATGATCGAAACCAATAGCCTAGGCTACTGGCCTGTCACGTAGATTTGTCAAGGGGAGGAGACAGTTATCACCGACCCAACAACAGCTCTGTTCCACGCAACAAACAAACAAGAATGTGTCACAGCTAACAAGATCATCAGCAAACAAGCTCGCACTGCCCAAACATTAGATACTGGTAGGTGGGGTAGGCTACTCTCAGCAACCCTGGATGTTCACACTGCGAATCCAACATTCAGGACATCGATCACTTGGTCAAGAAAGGGGTGCTCAACCACCAAATCAGTGGTGGATATGGAACAGCACATCCGATATTTTTATACACTGGTTGCAACGCACATGAGATGTGCACACCATACGACCCTTGGCCTACTAGGCTACAAGTTTTTCTAGACAAAATAGTGAGCAACAATAGCAATTTTGCTGCAAGTGTAGTCGAGTGATTTTTGTTGATTTTCACATTGAAAGTTTTTTTTCTTGACGATAGGTAGCCTAGCTAAATTTGAATTTCAGAGGAATTTAATTGTACGCTGAGGAAAGCCAAGTTCAGCTTAAAGCATATGATGCAATGCAACGCATGATACAAAGTGGTTGCTTTTATTTTTGCTGAAATTTTTTTTCCGAGGCCCATTTTTCGTATTGTTTCCCGACCAGTCCTGATTTCTCTCGGAGGCCCTGAGGCCTACTCACAACACAAATTGCTAATTAATCTACTTGAATGGAAAATTAAGGATATTATAAGTATAAGGTCAAAGGTAGGCTCATAAGTTCTAAATGTATGCTGAAGCTTTCCATTTAGCTGTTCATTCTTTAACTTGAATAAAATTTGGATCTAACTTAAACAAAAATTAAGTCTTAAAAATTGCCCACCTAGTTTCAAACTAGGTGGGCAAAGAAAAGGCTAGGTGGGCAAGCAAAGGGACTAGGTGGGCAATTGGCCAATTGCCCACCTAGTTTATACGTGAAAAGATGCTATGCTTTAAATACTGTACTTTGCTGCTTCAAACAGTGTTTTTGAACAAAACGTTGAAATGTCTCAGCTTGTTCGGAAAAACATGTCTTGAAAATGTTTAAAACATCTATCTATCTATCTATCTATCTATCTATCTATCTATCTATCTATCTATCTATCTATCTATCTATCTATCTATCTATCTATCTATCTATCTATCTATCTATCTATCTATCTATCTATCTATCTATCTATCTATCTATCTATCTATCTATCTATCTATCTATCTATCTATCTATCTATCTATCTATCTATCTATCTATCTATCTATCTATCTATCTATCTATCTATTTATCTATATATCTATCTATCTATCTATATCAAATATGGTTATTAATCTCTGAAATCCTTAACAGGTTGTTTCACCCAAAAAATGTGGGATCATCAGAAGGTCCTTATTCAACCTTCTGATGATCCCACATTTTTTGGGTGAAATAGCCTATTAAGGATTTCAGAGATTAATAACCATATTTGATTCAATTCGCTCTGCTTGGCTTTCTGCTTGGCATTGAGCACTTTTTGTAGTATTAACAGTATTTATTGTTTATCTATCGATCTATCTATCTATCGATCCATCCATCCATCCGTCCGTCCGTCCGTCCGTCCGTCCGTCCGTCCGTCCGTCCGTCCGTCCGTCCGTCCGTCCGTCCGTCCGTCTGTCGGTCTGTCTGTCTATCTATCTATCTATCTATCTATCTATCTTAGTTTACTTTAAATACTGACATTTTCAACCACATGGTGTTATATGTTGTTCAAATCAAACCAACAATTTCGAAAAGCAAGCTCATCACATGAATGAACTCACCATTAAAATTTGTGATTAACCAGGCAGGTGTCAATAAATGAGTATAGCCTATGTCAAAAGTCCGGAAGTTATTCCGATGACGTCATATTGTAAGTTCGTGCTTACTTCAAGCTATTTATGCTCAACTGAAAGAAATTCTATCTCACAAGTAAATTGAACAAGATCAACCACTTATGAGGTAAGAAAAATAAATATGCGATATGGAGGAAGAAAAAACAGAAGAAACACATTTAACCATATACAGTGGCAGCAGGCTGCCAGAAAAACACTGTAGATTTGTAGAATACATGTCAAAGTAAATGCAAAGCACAGTTGGTCTCACCGAATTCAGGACAAAGCAAAATGTACTTAGAGTTTGAAATTGCCGGAAAACTATATTCCAATATCCTGATCTTGTTTAGTCTATACAATACTTATTTGATAACATGTAGCTGTTAGGATGATGAAGTGAGCACTTTTTTGAAGGCTAAAAGCATTAGTTTGTTTTACTTGCACTAACAAACCGAATTGAATAATGAATATGCACATTGAGTGGCGTACCGTACTCACTCAACCGACCCGTGTTCGATACTCGGTGCTGTCACGGGAAGTCTAACATAACTCTTAAAAGGCTACATTCGCATTGTGCATTGGGTGGCGTAGCGGTTAGTGGAGGGATGACTAACAATAACACAACTGTCACGGGAAGTCGAACATAACTCTTGAAAAGCTACATTCACATTGCTCATAGATTGGCTTAGCGGTTAGTGAAGTGGTGCCTCACTCAACCGGCCCGTGTTCAATACTAGGTGCTGTCACGGGAAGTTTATCATAACTCTTAAAAGATTGCATTGGCATTGTGCATAGGGTGGCTTAGCGGTTAGTGAAGTGGTCCTCACTCAACCGGCCCGTCTAAGATGGAAACCGATAGTCTTACAACATATCTTGATTTTCTTTGAGAATTTTGTAGTTTTTTTATGTTTGCAGACATATATGCAAAACCAATAAAAAACAAAGTCAAAAATATATAATGAGTTTAGATAATGATGAGTTTATAATGATGCGGTCGCCCGCTTAGTGACATCGTGCGAGCTGGAGGCCTAACTGCAGGCCGATGTAATTTCGGTTTTGAATTCTTAGCTAAATTTACTTTATATCCCTTTGAAATGATAGTTTTGAGAATTAAAATTGCCAAAGTGCAATCACTGAATCTCAAATCACTCTTAAACTCTTAATTTTATGGTAAAAAAATGAAAATCGTTTTCCCAATTACCATTGTTACCAGACGCTTTTTGGATTTTCAGCTAACAGATTGGTCTTTGGTCAAATTTTCAGCTGCACGTGGTCATGGCCGGTGTATAAAGTTTGCCATGCCCAATACATAGAAAATAAAGGTGCAGAAATGTAATCAGGCGATGCCGCGATATTACAAATGTTGATGTGATTGCGAACAAGACCACCGGACCTCATGGATACCGGGCTCTAAAAATAGTTTTCAGTTGCAATTTACCAAGGCACTATTATTTAAACAATAACTACCAACAATCAATGGCATTCCATTCTTAGCAAGGTATGACGTAATTAAATACCGATATCGTCGTCCAATCAGATTGTGTTCTACAACATCAGATTTTTTATTTTGCGTTATAGTTCTTCTAGCTAGGGCATAGAACCAAATTAGTTTATTTGCTGTGCTTTAACAGTTAGCAGCCATCTTGATGACATTGCACTTTTCCTGATACTATTCTTCATTGAAAGTATAATTGGACAATAAATCTACATCTTCAAAATTCTGCACATTGATCATTAAGCAAGTTAATGGTATGTTTCATATCATATGCTGTGGGCCTAATGATAAAAGCTGAACGATACTAAAACCTAAAAAGTTAAAATGTTTAACTTTGCTAAAAAACGAAAACATTGTTACATCACAAAGCATAAATGAGTAGAAATAAAAAACAGCAAAGAGTTTGCTGAAAAACGCAACAATCCAAAGACAATGTTGATTACAATAATCAAAAGATCCGATGAAATAACGGAGGATTATTAGGCTATAAAAAACAGTAGCCTACCTTGTAGAGAAAATATTGTTGTTTCTAACTCATTACTATCATTAGAACTCAATCGCACAAGATGAGTCTCTCAATTAACAGCGCCAAGACAGCTGCTTTAATGATTGTGCATGGAAATGGAGAGGTCCAAATTGATGGTCAAGAGATCAAGAGGTGGAGAAATTCAAGCACTTGGGATCTCACATCACTCCAGATGGATACTGGACATCAACACCAGACCAGAACAAGCACGGAGCAAGACAAACCTAGTGCCCATCACACACAATTTCAATTTTGCTTAGTCTCTGTTATGTCTACCTGGTCTTTTGCGCATTGTTTTATCCAAATAGATGTTGTCATTAGCAACAGGAGATAGTGTACTCAGTAATTTAAGATCGATTTGATGGGTTGGAAAGGTTGACGGTAGTACCATTTCTTGGAGCTTGAGTTCCACAAATGGGAAAACGTCACACGGAGATACAGTATGTATCTCCGTGGCTATATCCAGTGTACCACTGTACTCACTGCACTGAGAAGGCCGGAAGGCCGAAACGGTGTGCCACTGTCTGCAGTATATGATGGCATTGATTTTAATACGGAATTTTGTCAATTCAAAACTGATAACATTTCTTCTCATGTTTCCATGAAAACAATATAACGGGTTTTAACAACTTACGTCCTAAGCATCAGCGACATATTGAACTCTTTTAAATTCTGGAATATTTGCTTCAATTGTCCAAATATCTTTTTCTGAGCTATAAACTTCCACAGCATCTGATCCTCCTCCAACGACGTATATTTTACCACTTAAAACACAAGCTCCATGACGCCATCTTGCATGATTCATCTCTGCAACATCGCACCAAGTTTGGTTCCGTGGATCAAACCGTTCGACTGATTTGAGGTGTTCATATTTATCTCCTCCTATTGCGTATAATTCATCATTAAGAGCAACACCTGCTAGACCACGCCTTGCAACTTTCATTGAAGGAACAATATTCCAACCACGTTGGCGAGGATCATAATATTCAATTGAGTTTAAGTCACCACAGTTGTCCCGACCACCGATTGCATATATTCCTCCGCTGGTGGAAACCAAGGCAAAGTTGTAACGTCCTTCTTTCATGTAAGCAATCTTGTTGTACCTATTCTGTTCAATGTTATAACATTGTCCATATGACGGACGCTCCCATCCACCACAAGTGTAAATACAATCATCGAAAACAGCAGAAGCTCCGCCAGTTATCATCTCTGTAACAATTAATTTCTTCCAACCTGACGCCCGGTCGTCCAAGTTTAATCTCATCACTACATTTCCAATTCCTCCACTTATCACGTAAACGTTTCCTTTATGACTCACAACCGATGTTCCACTATAATCGTACAACGACTTTGGAAGAACTTTTTTTTCTTTATTTTGGACGTCATAGATCCACGACTGTTTTCTTTCAAATGCAACAAACTTATTTTGTTCATTGTGTTGTTCAACAATAGCTTGATTGTATTGTTGAACTCGACGTTGGGAAACTGTAAGCTGGTGACGCGTTTCGGGTATGTCATGACAATTCATAATCACTTCTTCTCGGCTGACAGCATCACGCAAGAAATGTCAAGATAAATTATCAAGTTTCAACAAATTGAAAAGCTCAGTCAAGTGTCTACGGAAAACAATTACACTATCAACTGATAATTTCTTTGGACATATAACTTGAACATACTTATTACTATCTGAAGCCTTTACAAATTGTTTCACCTAACGGATCATCAGAAGGTCTGAAAAAACATGCAACCAGTAAAAAATCGATAATTCTGAAAAGATATTAAATATTACAACTGTAATTTAATCTGCCAAAAAAAAACTCTAAACCTGTACTTCCTGAGAAGATATTAGATATTACAACTGTAATTTAATCTGCAAAAAAACCCTCTAAACCTGAATTCCTGAAAAGATATTAAATATTATAACCGTAATCCAATCTGCAGAAAAAAAACTTCAGAATTACTAAGGACAACCTCCATCCGCCACGACAAAGTTTCAATCAATTTGTCCCAATGGAAACCAAGCAACATGATGGCAACATCTATGACATCACAAAGAAGCAAAATGCTTGTGTGATGATCGGCGCAACCTGTAGTAATCTGAACAAAATGAATAAAAATTGTTTTTAAACCTGTAAAAATTAAATGAGATTTATAACCTGTAAAAATCAAATGAAATTTAATTTTTTTTCAAAATTATAACCTGTGAAAATTCCAAGGAATTGTGATGATGTAACCTGTAGTGACCTGAACAAATGAAATGAAATCTGTTTATAAACCTGTAAAAATTAAATGAGATTTATAGCCTGTAAAAATCAAATGAAATTTTTTTAAAAACTTGTGAAAATCAAAAGGAATTTATTTTATTTTGAAGTACTTGAGTTTAAATTTGTTTCTATGACGACATTTGCCGACCAGTTCCGAACGCTTGTTCAAAAGGAGGCCACTATCAGCCTTCAGAACACTTTTCAGCCAAACATAGGCCACAATTGTTACGACCACCACCACTATAAGGTCGAGCACAGCTGTGGATGGACCAAGTTATTTTAGGCAGCCGTGGCCGAGTGGTTAGCGCGTTGGGCTCGCAGTCGAGAGCCTGCATGTTCGACTCCAGCCACCCGCACTTGCTGTTGTTTCTCTGGGCAAGAAACTTAACGATAATTGCCTCTACCTAGTGATCGATTTCGAGTAATGGGTAGTACCAAATTTAAGTCATAAGTCAAGTAGACAACCGGAAAACAGACATTGCCGTCGGCTGCAGCGTGGGTCAGGTGTATGTCGGAAGGCGTACACCGATGCATAGCGCTCAAGTCCGCTTTCGCGCAATGCAGGATAAAGATAAACAAACAAACAAACCAGGATCAACAGTTCAACACCCTTGTCCTTAAGTTCCCAAACTGCCTTGGATAGTTCGGTGCTGTTTCGTTTAAAGCTATCCATGAAGGTACATTTATGGTTGGAAAAACGTTTTTTAAAAGTAGTTTCGCAACAACCAACGTAATTAAGAACCTTCGGGCTGTTATCAATGGTAGCTTTGTAAACAACGGCCTTCTGCAAGCATTGCCCATTCAAAGGACAATCTGGCCTCACTCTACAATTGCAACCAGGCTGCGATGGTACATTATCAGCCTGCAATATTGCTTTATTGTGGAAGGATATTACGCTTGCAACATTTGGAGTACAACTGTAGCTCAGCTTAATAGTATTACGGTTGAATATTTTGTGCAATCTATGATGGGGTGGAAAGTGTATGGAAACAAGTTTGAAAAATTCCTTACCAATATTGCTATCAACCTGCAAGCTGAAAGGAGGGTTAAACCATAAAGTTTTCCGGCTCCTTTTGATAGATGTTCGTAAGTTATTAGCAGGGTTGTAGCAAACTCTCTCCGCAAAACCACTTTTCAAAAGGGCATCATTACAAACAGATGCGGTCTTATCAAATTCATTTTGGCCAAATGATGTGGCGGACAATCGCTTTGAAATCATAGTCGGGATTTGTCTCTTGATGTTGGGTGGGTGATTGGACTGGGCATGGATGTAAATTGGATCATTATTGGGTTTTCTATAAGGCCAGAATTTACCAGATAGCAAATTCAAAGTGACGTCAAGAAAATCAGTTTCAATTAGACCAGTATCCACAGTAATATTTAAGCCATGTTGTTTAAATAATTGAATGACATTCTTTCTCAAACGATCAATCTTAGGGCCGGATAAATTACGCAAAATAGCCAGACCATCATCACGATTAAAATCGATTTCAATTAAAAATTCAATAATCACGATTTCAATTAAAATGCTTTTAAAAGATTCTCAGCTAAATTAAGAAATATGTCTTGAAAATAAAAATATTTCAAGAATGCTGCCTAACATTAGCACTTTAAGATACAGGTGGTGCTATACTCAGTTGCTGAGCTTTGGGGAATGAGAAGATAAGGTTCTTATCACACTAAGTCTTCGGCAATCACGAGACTGTCCAGTTCCTCCATCTACGTTGTCTTTGCCTTAGCAATTACGTCTACCTTTGGCAACTAGTTTAAGATTGGTGGGGAAACATCTTATCCGCGCGCCATCTCAAAGCTTTTACATTGAGTAAAACGTAGTCGTAGAGCATAGCCGTACGAGACCAAACCATTTTTGGGGGGCAGAACGTAAATTTGCCAAAATCTGCACGCTTTTATAGAAATTGCCCAAATATAATGTATGCGGTGCATGATAACAGTGAAAAACTAACATAACAAGATCACCAGCTAGCTAGAATTTCTTACCAAAGTAATCAAGGTAGAACGACTGAATTAATCTATGAATATACCTTGCTTGTGCATTGCTCGATGCTTCTGCACTTTGGCATGGTAGGTAGGAGTAACATTTAGGAGTATTATATATTTCAGCAGTAGCATTTTAAATGTTGGTGAAATTAACATGACACAGTTGCATAAACAAACTAAATATTTATTTTTTTATTTTGGAGCGCAACTGCATCATTTTAATTTGGGTAGTTTTATAAAAGTAAACAAACAAAGCTAAGCAACACCACAACATTAACATTAGCTTTAACAGGTACACTGGTACAGTATAACAATTTTTTGTTAAATGTTGACGTTGTGGTGTTGCTTAGCTATCTCCCTTTATGTTTGAAAAAGTACTGTAACCTCTCCACCCGAATTGTTGTATAAAAGTAGGCTATTCACCAGATTAATATAAATTCATATTTTGTAGTTGCCCAAATCAAGATGATGCATTTATGGATATTATGAAAAAAATTAAAGACTTTGTAAATTTTGATGCCGAGGCCACTGCATCATGCAAATTTGGGAAGTTTTATAAATATAGGCTACTATGATCAGATAATTTCATATTTTTTTGTTGCCCAAATCTAAACGATACAGTTATGTAAATGGGAAAAATTAATGAATTTGTCGTTTTGGGGAAACTGCCTCACTTTAATTTGGGCAGTTGCATAAACAGACTAATCAGTTTCATCAGATAATGTCATGTTTTCAGCTGCCCAAATCAACACGATGCATTTGTAAAAATTAATGAAATTAGCTATCTAGCAAAATTTTGTGTTTTGATTTGGGCAGTTTCACAAAAGTATTAGAGACATATTTTGGTGGCTGTCCAAATTGGCATGATGCAGTTGGTTAAATGCATTTCGTACTACAGTTTGATCACCATGCAATACAATACATCAATACGGGTGTGCCAAATGAAAATTTTGCCGCACATTTCTTGTGCAAATAAGAGGCTGTACTTAGTTTCATAGGTAAAATATATTAATTTGTAGTTTTTCTTAATTCATGCAATTTTGAAGCTTTTTATATAGCAATTTTTGCCCTAATAATTGCAAGATTTTGCCCGAATTCGCACTGTTTTGAAACAACAGGGAGGGCAGCTGCCCCCCCCCCTCCCCCCTGGCTCGTACGGCTATGTCGTAGAGTCTTAAACGACACGTTTGAAATCTTAACTCAAGTATGTGTAGGCTAGCCAATCTACAAATGCTGGACTTTAACTACGCATGTGCCTTTCTACCTTGTTTCATTCAAACTAAACAATTATAAACAGCAAGCCCAGCAATGGAAGCGACTGACTATCTACTGTAGAATCTAGATTGATCATGCGTTTGGATCAGATTAACTTTGCTGTCGCCAAGAAAGAAATATTGCAAAAAAAACGGAAATCATTGTGAATGACGTCATAGTGTGAGCTCATACACGCTTAATGTACTCACAGGCGACATCACAGCTGAAAAGAATCGCTGTAACAAGTAACCAGATAGACAGACTGAGCAAGATTCGTCACAAAGTTTCGAAACTCAAAAATGGAAAAGAAATGTTGCTGAACGTTTAGCCTCAGGCTACAAACGAAATTACGACCGAAAGAAACTATCAATCTCTTAATAGTCTCAATTTAATTCGTAGCCTATCCAAGATAGAGCAAAATCAATTTTAAATTATTCATTTTTGCACAAAAAAATTGTTTTACAACAGCGTGCTTCTTTGTTTGTAGGCTATTTAAAACAGGCAATCAATATTCAAGTCTGTTGTGGCGCACCTGAGCACGTTGTGAATATGACATCACTTGTCTTGTCCGCATGTAGCTTACTGAACGTGGCTGACAACACTGCTAGGGGAATATAATTATGTAAACTTCCGTAAAATTGTAACTATTTTCATTTTTTTCACAACCCACCTGTAAAACTTTTCAGCCTACGTCACTTCACCACCGTCTCACAATTCCTTTCGAAGCAATTTGTGATTTTCCTTCCAATCGTAGTTTTGTCGTCGTCGTCTGAGCTTCTGGGGCCGAGGGTCTATCCTTTTACCACCCCAGATTCACGATGTTCCCGGACTACACTGGAAGACTGCTAGAGAGCAGCCAGTCTTTAGTTTCATCATCCATGACGAGCATGACCTTCCACTCCGTTAGGTGGCTTGAAGATGGTACAGTCATTGATGATGTGGTCTGCGGTCTGTTCCTCGGCACCACATTCACAGGAGGAGGAAGAAGCCATTCCCCATTGGTGTATGGTTGAGCGGAAAAGCCCGACGCCCGTACGGAGACGGTTGAGGCGCACCCATGCCTGTCTCTTTAGTGTCAGGCCGATGGGGCGTGTGTCGGCGTCGGGAATGAATGAATGGAGTCTGGTGGTGCTTGACCTCCATTCAGAATTCCATTTATGGTCCGCCCAAGTAGCCGCAGAGATGTCTTGTTCATCAGCTTTGCTGATCAGAAGCCTAGTGGCTGGCACGAATGAGTGTCTTGATTTCAGTCGGCAGGGGTGCCCATTTGGAAAGGCAGAGATCTTGTGGTGGAAAAGATGGTTAGGCTCCAGTGCCCGTCGACCGAGGGACAGAGTGGCTTCTTCGCGACGAAGCTCAGCAGGTTGGATGCCAGCGAGAATGGGGAGATTGTCCAATGGTGTGGGACGCAGGCATCCGTTCATTGTGCGCAGGGCGCTGTTTATGGCAGTGCCAATGTTGTGGCAGTGAGCACTGCGGCACCAGACAGGTGCACAGTACTCTGCAGAAGAGTAGACAAGAGCTAAGGCTGCTATTCGCAAAGTGTCAGCCCTCGCCCCCCAGCTAGAGCCTGCAAGGCGCTTCAGTAGTGCAGCGTGGGATGCAGTTTTGTCATTGCCCAAATAAAGTCAAGCAAAGATCCATGTCAACTGTTACAGTCACAACCACAGTCCAGGAATGAAATGAGTTTTTTTCTCTTAGAGACAGTAGCATTGACAAGGGAGTCTAGGGGTTAAAAGAGATCTGGGACCAGTGGAACAAAAATAGCTTTTTTTATTAATAAATCAAATAATTTAAGAACTATTTATACCAAACCACATTTTTTATAAAGTTCCACCTTTTGATCACATCTTCAAAATATTTTAACAAAAAATTTTAATGTTTATTTTGAAGTTTTAAATGCCACACTAAATTGTCCTACTGGTGCCTAACCTAAGCGACACTTTAGAATTTAGATGCATTTAGTGCAACAAGAAATCAGTTGCAAACACAAAAAAATATATTTTACATTGCTTTCCTTTGTGTAGGCTATTACAAGGCATTATTTCGACACTCAGCAAAACTCCTAACCTTACAAATCAAACATTATTGATTGAAAAGAAAACAGAATACACAATGAAGTTGTTTAAATATCCTATGATTTTTTTGAAGAGAAGTCTTTGACACAATCGTATTGTGTTATGCAGTAGCCTATAGCCTATGTCGTATATGTAGCCTATACGTTTATCCTGTCCCACAGGCTCTTTTACATGGTGCCTGAACTCCATTTTGAAATATTTTTGCCTCTCAGCCCAATACTTAAAAAAAAACTTTACAGGTTTTGCTTGGAAGTACCAAGTTATAAGGATTAACTCAACCTAAAAACTAGCCTACTTCCTGCAAAGTTGCATCAAAAACACAAAAAAAATCTCACCACTCCTATTTACTTCAACAAGTGAAAAAACTTTTTTTGATGTTATATTCTACTTGAAGTACAAAAATTTTCACGATCAACTAGGCTATGCTCAATGATATTGACCAATATTTAGGTAACACACGCAAAATTTCAATCATTTATGTTCACCACGGTTCAAGAAAACGGTAGAATCTCACTGGTAAAGCGTTCCACTGGTCACCACCGGTCACCAAAGCGTCCCACTGGTCACCGATCTCTCCAACTTTTGAGCGATGACTTTTGGGGCCCGTAACCTTTCCAAGGGGCTCAGGAATTTGAAGAAGCCACCGCGTTTTCTTTCGATAGAATGCACTTTTGTTACGAAGTGTCTTAATTTGGGGTCCTAGGATCTCATTGGTACCGGCCCAATTTATCCTCTCGACGGCCCTGATTAGGGAGCTTTTAGTTATAGGCATTCTAATATGTAGGTTTTATCAAATTACCGGACAAGAATTGATGTTCGGCTGACGTTCTTATCACACATGTTCGCGCCAGCAAAAAAAATAAAAATTAATTGTATAAAGTGGTTTCAGTTGTAGCTTACAGAGTTTCCAAGCTCGTAGTTATAGATATCCTTACAAAATACATAGCCTATTTATTTCAGAAATCAAAAAAATGCGAATAAGTTAAAAAAAGGTTGACGATGCGAAAAAATCAATACGACTTTCGAATTCATCGTTATCAAAATGTTTAATTTTTGTCGCTTTGCTGCATTGGCAGAGTTATTTTTTATATTTCAATGTGGCAACTCTGCAAAGTTAAGAACAACAAATTTTGTGAAATAGCTTTATCGAGATTATGCATTTGTTTCGTATGCAAAAGCAGAAGCTAGGTGTATTGAAGATTGGAACAGTTTGATTGCAATGATTGTGAGTTGACAGATAAAAAGAGAGAAAACTTATATTTCGTCTGTTAGAATAGTACGGTACAATCACAAATGCCCGGCTCAAGATCATGACCTTGCCTTTTAACGTTCATTGAAGGAACAATATTCCAACCACCTTGGCAAGGATCGTGATGTTAAATTCTAGACAAACCACCGATTGCATATATTCCTCCGCTAGCAAAAACTAAGGCAAAGTGGCAATGTCTTTCATATCTTTTATTTCATTGATGGTCAGGAGATCAAGAGGTGGAGAAATTCAAGTAGGCTACTTGGAATCTTACATCACTCCAGATGGATCCTGGACATCAACACCAGACCAGAACAAGCACGGAGCAAGACAAACCTAGGGCCCATCACACACAATTTCAATTTTTGCTTAGTCTCTGTTATGTTTACCTGGTCTTTTGCGCATTGTTTTATCCAAATAGATGTTGTCATTAGCAACAGGAGATTTTCTGCTCAGTACTTTAAGATCGCTTTGATGAGTTGGCAAGGTTGGCAGTAGTACCATTTTTTGGAGCTTGGGTTCCACAAATGGGAAACGTCAAACGGCGGTATGTATCTCTGTGGCTATACCTAGTGCAGTGCCGGTCTTTGGAGTGTGCAAACCGTGCGATCGCACAAGGCCCGCAAATTAGGGGGCCCGCAATTTACTCAGAAAATGCAGTAATTTCTGTCATTTCCAATCGAAAAAATTCAAGTTGCTCTCAGAATGCACCAAATTCAAAGTAATTTTTTAAAATTTTCTGGGGGAGGCCTCCCAGACCCCCCGCCGCTGGGTGTCGCCTTCGGCAAACACGCTGTCAGGCTTCGCCCGCCGGCCGTCAACCCCCCTCCATTTTCAAAATACCTATTTATAGCTACGCTACTGAATTGGATCATTGTCATTGGGGCCGCAAAGCATATTCCGCACAGGGCCCGAAATATCCTAAGACCGGCACTGCCTAGTGTACCACTGTACTCACTGCACTGAGAAAGCCGGAAGGCCGAAACGGTGTGCCACTGTCTGCAGTATATGATGGCATTGATTTTAATACGGAATTTTGTCAATTCAAAACTGATAACATTTCTTTTCATGTATCCAGGAAAACAATATAACGGGTTTTAACAACCTACGTCCTAAGCATCAGCGACATATTGAACTCTTTTAAATTCTGGGATATTCGTTTGAATTGTCCAAATATCTTTTTCTGAGCTATAAACTTCCACAGCATCTGATCCTCCTCCAACGACGTATATTTTACCATTTAAAACACAAGCTCCATGACGCCATCTTGCATAATTCATCTCTGCAACATTGCACCAAGTTTGGTTCCGTGGATCAAACCGTTCGACTGATTTGAGGTGTTCATATTTATCTCCACCTATTGCGTATAACTCATCATTGAGAGCAACACCTGCTAGACCATGCCTTGCAACTTTCATTGAAGGAAGAATATTCCAAACACCTTCGCGAGGGTCATAATGTTCAACTGAGTTTAAGTCACCACAATTGTCCCGACCACCGATTGCATATATTCCTCCGCTGGTGGAAACCAAGGCAAAGTTGTAACGTCCTTCTTTCATGTAAGCAATCTTGTTGTACCTATTCTGTTCAATGTCAATGTTATAACATTGTCCATATGATGGACGCTCCCATCCACCACAAGTGTAAATACAATCATCGAAAACAGCAGAAGCTCCGCCAGTTATCACCTCTGTAACAATTAATTCCTTCCAACCTGACGCCTGGTCGTCCAAGTTCAATCTCATCACCACATTTCCAATTCCTCCACTTATCATGTAAACGTTTCGTTTATGACTCACAACCGATGTTCCACTATAATCGTACAACAATTTTGGAAGAACTTTTTTTTCTTTATTTTGGACGTCATAGATCCACGACTGTTTTCTTTCAAACGCAACAAACATATTTTGTTCATTGTGTTGTTCAACAATAGCTTGATTCTTTTGTTGAACTCGACGTCGGGAAACTGTAAGCTGATGACACGTTTCGGGTATGTCATGACAATTCATAATCACTTCTTCTTGGCTGACAACATCTGGAAAATAATTACACTATCAACTGATAATTTCCTGGAACATTATTATAACTACGCATTATTCCATTTACACAAAAACACGAAAAATTTCATGAAATAAATTAGTTCCATAAGTGAGCTTTTATGTCAAGAGACTAGTGTTGAAGAATCAAATCTTTTTTTTACAAATGTATTGATAGCAACAGTGTTAGTTTAGAATTTTAATGATCGGTGTTTGAAAAATCTGTGGCTTGTTAGAGAAGGCCACGAGATATGGGTTTTGCTTTTTTAGCAGTTTCATCTACAGTAAGTATAGGCCTACTTGTGCACAAGAATTGAAAAGCTTCTAATGGATAAACATACTGTAGTTGGATAGTTCTGATTTGAATAATTATAAAAAAATTTGAACGTCAAGTCAACAAGATTGATATTAGAAAATCATAGTAGTTTGTCTATGAGGAACAATCTAGAAAATATGCAAACCAGCCGCACCTCTAAATATTCTTGGTTGGTTTTGAATCTTTATCCTCGGACTGACAAAGCCTTGATAGGTTATTCCTGGTAGTTTCGCATACTTGTAGAGGCTCTTGACGCAGGGTTACCGAGATTGGCAGAGTGAAGTTTTCCGATTGTTGAAGTGTTGTTGCCGGGGAATTTTTCCATTCACTAGGTGTCGCTGAATAGAGAGCAGTCCTGAAATGCGTTGCTCAAGCGCACACCCGAGAGTCGAACCAGCGCCGCGTGATATTGAGCCGGGCGCATAACCACCAAGCTAACGGGTGGATAACTTTGCCTTCATGTGAAAGCGATTTTGAAAGTCCAACTCAAAACTATGACCAAGCTTCAGTCACCGGTGCTCTGTGGTTTCAATTAGTAATTTAATTTCAAGCAAAATGCCTTTAAAAGATTCTCAGTTAAATTAGGAAACATGTCTTGAAAATAAAAATATTTCAAGAATGCTGCCTAGCATTAGCACTTTCGTGTTGACACAAGTGATGCCATGCTCAGTTGCTGAGCTTTGGGGAATAAGAAGATATAATCAATCAATCACGAGAGTAGGCAGGCCCGTAACTAGGGGGGGCGCAGGGGGGGGGCAAAGCCCCCCTGCAAAAATGTTGGCACCCCCTGGAAAAATTTATGTTAATTAGCTCTGTTTGCTGACTTTTCAGTTTTATACTCAATTTTCTTGTGTTATTTAATTGTAAACATTGTGTGTTTAAGGGTGTGGTAGAATGTTGTCTCTAAAATAAAGTTTGCCTAATTTTAAACAAACTGCATTAAAAGAGCGAGTTTTGCCAATACCAAACATTCAAATATCTCAGCCAGGAATTAGCAACAAGAAAACACAGAGACTTAGCTTTATTACCGAAAAATGCCCTAGAAAACATGATCTTATCCTTTTGCTATGCCACCGGACAGCACCATTTTATAGGAATATTTATACCCACATGTTTGTTGAAAATGCTTTCAGAATGCACCAAATTTAAAGTAATTTTTCAAAATTTTCTGGGGAGGCCCTCCAGACCCCCCGCCGCTGGGTGTCGCCTTTGGCGAAGACGCCGTTGGTCTTTGCCCGTCGGCCGTCAACCCCACCCCCTTTCAAAATTCCTGGCTACGTCACTGACTGTTTCTATGATAAACTAGTCTAATGTAAACGTTTTATTAGGCCTACGATTAATGTTCTTGCGTAAATATACCCACATTGTGTACAAACGTCGTTTTCGTACATGATACGGAAGGTAAAAGTTGGGCCCCCTCTAGAATACTTTTTGCCCCCCCTGCTGCTCCAAGCTAGTTACGGGCCTGAGAGTAGGGTGTCCAGCAGGGGCGCCGGAACGGTTTTTGACTGAGGGGGGGGGGCAGGATTATGAAAAAAAGGCACTTTTGTTGCTAAAAGGCCAATTTTTTTTTAAGTTTTAAGATAAGATATAGCGATAATGCTCATTTATCAGCTCATCATCGAGTAATGATACAAGTGTCCGGTATAAGAAGAACAATGGCACGGGAGGGCATCATGCTATGTTATAATGATGCAGGATAACAAGTAGGGCGATTTTTTGTTACTAAAGTTACTTTTTTTTAGTTGTGCCAATTAACAAAAGAAATGTAGAACCAAAATTTCATGGTTGTGGGGGGTCAATGTTTAAGATGTTATAAAGTTACCAAAAGTCACTTTTTGTGTTTTTAGGTTACTTTTCATTTGTTAGGTCGCTTTATTTTGCACACTTTTTTGCCTAATTCCCCTATTTATTTATCTTTCATTGTTATTGGAGGGATGAATTTACATTCTATGTAGGCCTAATGCCAAGACTTTTAATATATCTTCTACTATGGCACAGATTTTAGGTTTGGACGAGCCCATGCTTGTTCGTATCGCGTGTAGCCTATTCCCAAAAACTCGTAAACGTAAAGTAATTTTTTTCGAAAAATCAAATTGTGTTAACTACTTTATATTTAACCACTTGTTTTCCCTGCAACAGCTAAAGTGTTTAATTGAAAGAAACTTCCTGCCAGAGAATGTGTAATTATGTGTAATGTGTAATGTGTGTAATTATGATTTGAGCACAAATTGAAACTAATTTAGATTCATTTTTATGTTGAATTGCTGCCATTTTTCGCTTTCTTGTTTTTGTTGAATAAAGTTACTTTTTGGTTACTTTTTCGCAAAATTAAAGTCACTTTTTTTGAGTTTTTTAGGTCACAAACAATCGCCCTACCAGTTAGTATAATTAGGCTACCTACTGGGATACAGAATTTTGTGTCGTGAATATTATTTTGAGGCGGAAATGAAAGATTATAATTAGGCTAAAAGCTAATAGTTGAAATTTTTATATCGTATTGCGAAATGTGCAGCAGCTTACATGACTTTAAAAGGGCACCATTGCCCCCCCTTTGCCCCCCTCCCCGCCTCCGGCGCCCCTGGTGTCCAGTTCCTCCATCTAGCTAGGTCGTCTTTGCCTTAGCAATTACGTCTACCTTTAGCAATTAGTTTAAGATAGGTATCGAAACATATCCGCTGCGCCATCTCACAGCTTTTACATTGAGTAAAACGTAGAGTCTTTGAAGACAGGTTTGAAATCTTAACTCAAGTCTATGTAGGCTAGCCAATCCACAACACAAATGCTGGACATTTAATAACTAGCCTACGCATCTGCCTTTATACCTTATTTCATTCCAACTAAACAATTTTAAACAGCAAGCTCAGCAATGAAAGCGACCGACTATCTACTGTAGAATGTAGATTCTAGATTGATCGTGCTTTTGGATGACTGGATTAACTTTGCTGTTGTCAAGAAAGAAATATTGCAAAAAAAACGGAAATCATTGTGAATGACGTCATATTGTGAGCTCATACACGCTTAATGTCACAGGCGACATCACAGCTGAAAAGAATCGCTGTAACAAGTAACCAGTCAGACAGACTGCGCAAGGTTCGTCACAAAGTTTGGAAACACAAAAATGGAAAAGAAATGTTGCTGAACGTTTAGCCTCAGGCTACAAACGACATTACGACCGATAGAAAATATCAATCTCTAGTCTCAATTTAATTCGTATCCAAGATAGAGCAAAATCAATTTTAAATTATTCATTTTGCTGAAAATCATTGTTGTACAACAGCGTGCTTCTTTGTAGGTTATCTAAAACAGGGAATCAATATTTAAGTCTGTTGTGGCGCACCTGAGCACGTTGTGATTATGAGATCACTTGTCTTTTTCGCACAGCATGTAGCCTACTGAACGTGGCTGACAACATTGCTGGGGGTAATATAACTATGTGAACTTCCGTTAAATTGTAACTATCTTAATTTATTATCGAAACCCCACCTGCAAAACTTTTCAGCTTAGGTCACTTCACCACCGTCTCACAATTCCTTTCGAAGCATGTGATTTTGCTTCCAATTTTGTCATCGACCAAATAAAATCAAGCAAAGATCCATGCCACACTGTTACAGTCACAATCACGGTCCAGGAATGAAATGAGTTTTTTCTCTTAGAGACAGTAGCATTGACAAGGGATTCTAAGGGGTAGGGGAGATATGGGACCAGTGGGAGAAAATGGCTTTTTCTATTAATAAATCAAATAATTTAAGAACAATCTATACTAGACCACATTTTTTATAAAGTTTCACCATTTGCTCACATCTTCAGAAATATTTTAACAAAAAATTTTAATGTTTATTTTGAAGTTTTAAATGCCACACTAAGTTGTCCCACTGGTGCCTAACCTAAGCGAGCAATGGACACTTTAGAAATGCATTTAGTGCAACAAAAAACTAGTTGTAAATACAAAAAGGAGACTTTACGTTGCTTTCATGCTTGCATTTGTATATTGCAAAGCATTGTTTCGACACTTTACATCAACACTGAGCAAAACCCTGAAACTTACAAAACACACATTACTGAAAAGAAAATAACTTAGAATAGGCTTACACAATGGAGTGTTGTTTAAATATCCTATGATTGTTTTGACGAGAAGGCTTTGACACCGTCATATTGTGTTTCTATGTCGTATATGTATACTTTTATACTGTCCCACAGGTCCTTGAACAAAATGTTCCACTGGTGCCTGAACTCCATTTTGAAATATTTTTGTTTCTCAGCAGAAAACTTGAAAAAAATTAACTTTGCAGGTTGTGCTTGGTGGAAGTAGGCTAGCAAGTTATAAGGATTAACTCAATCTAAAAAGAACTTCCGGCAAAGTTACTGTTAAATCAAAAACCCAAATAAAAAAAATCTCATCACTCCTATTTACTTCAACAAGTGAAAAAACTTGTTTTGGATGCTATATTTGAAGTAGGCTACAAAAATTTTCACCATCAAACTATGCTAAACGACATTGACCAGTATCTAGGTAACACACGCAGAATTTCAGTCATTTACGTTCACTACAGTTCAAGAAAACGATAATGTCCCATTGGTAAAGCGTCCAACTGCTCACCACCGGTCACCAAAGCGTCCCACTGGTCAACGATCTCCCCAACCTTTAAACCCGGGCCCGAGATGACTTTTGGGGCCCGTAACCTTTTCCAAGGGGCTGAATTTCAGTCATTTACGTTCACTACAGTTCAAGAAAACGATAGTGTCCCATTGGTAAAGCGTTCAACTGCTCACCACCGGTTACCAAAGCGTCCCACTGGTCAACGATCTCCCCAACCTTTAAACCCGGGCCCGAGATGACTTTTGGGGCCCGTAACCTTTCCAAGGGGCTCAGGAACTTGAAAAAGCCATCGCGTATTCTTTGGATATACTGCACTATTCTAACAAGCGTCTTAATTTGGGACCCCAGGATCTCATTGGTACCGGCCCAATTTATCCTCTCAACGGCCCTGATTAGGGAGCTTTCAGTTATTGGCATTCTAATATATAGGTTTTATCGAAATAACGGACAAGAATTGATGTTCGGCTCATGTTCTTATCACACATGTTCGCGCCAGCCAAAAAAAAAAAAATCAAAATTGAATTGTATAAAGTGGTTTCAGTTGCAGCCTACAGAGTTTTTAAGCTCGTAGTTATAGATATCCTTACAAAAAACATAGCCTTATTTATTACAGAAATCAAAAAAAATGCGAATAAGTCAAAAAAAGGTTGACGATGCGAAAAAATCAATATGATTTTGAAATTCATCGTTATCAAAATGTTTAATTTTTGTCTCTTTGCTGCATTGACAGTTTTATTTTCATATTTCAATGTGGCAACTCTGCAAAGTTAAGAACAACAAATTTTGTGAAATAGCTTAGCTTATTAAGATTATGCATTTTTTTCGTATGCAAAAGCAGAAGCTAGGTTTAGTGAAGATTGGAACAGTTTGATTGCAATGATTGTGAATTGACAGAGAAAAAGAGAGAAAACTTATATTTCGTCTGTTAGAATAGTACGGTACAATCACAAATGCCCGGTTCAAGATCACGCGGCGCAAGTTCCACTCTCGGGGTGTGCACTTGGGCAACGCATTTCAGGACTGCTCTCCATTCAGCGGCAATTAGTGAATGGAATAATTCCCCGGCAACAACACTTCAACAATCGGAAAACTTCACTCTACCAATCTCGGTAACCAGCCCTGCGTCAAGAGCCTCTACAAGTATGCGAAACTACCAGGAATAAACAATCAAGGCTTTGTCAGTCCGAAGATAAAGATTCAAATCCAAATCAAACCACAGATAATACGTATAAAATAGCACCACAGCAATGTAGATGTCACAACAAACAGGAAGCAGCGAAAGACTGTATCAGGCATCGAGTGAGTTGCTTCCCTGTTCTTAATGTGACAAATGTCAAGCAGTAACACCAAATTTTTTTCTGAATTGCAGAGGTTTGAAGTCGTGGTGAATAGCACTTTCAGTATAATAATAGCTAAGCTAAAAAAAATTATTGCAGTTGTGCATACTGTTTGGTTTAGAATCTTTGTCCTAGTAGTTTTGCATACTTGTAGAGCAGTGGTTCCCAACTTGGGAGTTGTGAACTCCAAAGCAGTCGCTCAAAGATTTTGTGGGGTTGCAACCATAGACCTTAATCTTGCTGTTAAGAACAAATAGTTGTCAATAGGGGGTGCAACCTAGTTCGTACCTTGAACCATTCGTACAGTCAGTTCGTACCCTGAAAAGATTGAGAAAAAAAATAGAAAAAGCCGAAGTTGCTGATCGCAGTTTAATAGCACAAACCCGAAGTCGCTGATCGGAGTTACCCCAAACGCAAAAAATTTGAAACAAACTCGAGGGTTAGGGTTAGCGGAAACTGCGGAAAAATGTAACTGCAAAAATGAAACTGCGATCAGCGTGGGTTAGGGTTAGAACATAGGTTACTCTATGGTTAGAATTAGGATAAGCGGAAACTGCGGAAAAATGTTTGCGGAAACTGCGATCAGCGATGGTTAGAGCATAGATTACTCTATGGTTAGGGTAAAGGTTAGCGGAAACTGCGGAAAAATGTTTGCGGAAACTGCGGAAAAATGTTTGCGGAAACTGCGATCAGCGAGGGTTAAGGTTAGAGTATAGATTACTCTATGGTTAGAATTAGGGTAAGGATTAACGGAAACTGCGGAAAAATTTTTGCGGAAACTGCGATCAGCGAGGGTTAGGGTTAGAGCATAGATTAGCCTACTCTATGGTTAGAGTTAGCGGAAACTGCGAAAAAATGTTTCGGGAACTGCCATCAGCGGACTTCGGTTTTGAGCTATTTTTTCTCTCGATCTTTTCAGGGGGAAAATTTTAAAATGATTACGGAAACTGCGATCAGCGACTTCGGTATTTTTTAATTTTTTTTCTCGATCTTTTCAAGGTACGAACTGACGGTCCGAACTGTTCATGGTACGAACTAGGTTGCATCCGTCAAGAGGTGGGGGTTTGCAAGATGTTTAAAATCAACATATAAAGTTGTCATTCAAGAAAGAATGGGAATTACTGTTGTAGAGGTCTTGGCGCAGGGCCGATTACTGGGATTGACAGAGTGAAGTTCTCCGATTCTTGAAGTGTTGTTGCCAAGGAATTATTCGATCCACTAGGTGCCGCTGAATAGAGAGCAGTCCTTAGAACGCGTTGCTCAAGCACACATCCCAAAAGTCAATACAGCGCCGCTTAACCTTGAAGCTTCTTTATTCGTGATGTCATGTGTTTACCAACTGAGCTAACATGCACAATTGCAAAGAACACATTTGTACATTCAATAGGCCTAGTCTTTCCTTATTAGGGTGGGCTGAAAAACTTTTTTTTTAGTTTAAAAAAAAGTTGTTCCAAAAAGCTGGCAAATGGATCTAAAACTCATTTCACAAAATTTTGGAGAGTGGTCCCTTCTGACGTCTGTGTCATCCAGCCCAAAAGGTCAAATCACTATATCTCAAAAACTAAGAGTTAAACAAGGCTCAAAAGAAACAAAAAACAAAATTTCTGTCTGTCTTTAAAAAAAAAACTTTTTATCCTAGTTGCATTAAAATTTACGTTATTCCAAAAAAACGTTTTTCATGCTAAATCAAATGTCAAAATCTGAGGCTCGTACAATGATACTTTGCCATTTAAAGTGTAGACCACCTATCGGTTTGTTTGTTCTTGCTGTTTTGTGCATTTGATTGTTTTTGATGAAACTAAAATGAGTTTGCAAAATCGTAATTCACAGTTTGTAAATAGAATATCAGATACCAACCATAATCTGAATCAGCAGGTACATTAGTGATGCTGCCTAAGTTGCTACTTGAGTTTAGCATTAGCAGTCAATATTAGGATGGACTTTTGTCTTTGAAACTGACAGTTTTTGTTGTGTTTCTATCTTGTAAATTTGGAGTACCGGTAAAGTTAAAGATTCAAAGATGAGCAACAGTGGAGTTATGCTCTCCGGCTGGCTCAGGAAGTCGCCTCCAAAGAAGAAGCTTCGGAAGCATGTAAGTTTCAAGTTCAATGCAATTTTCAAATCATCTGATTAAAACATGCTATAACCATTTTTGTTACATACAAAAGGACAGTCTAGTGTAACTTATAATATGCTTTTCTTTGTTTACAATTAGTTATTGGCCACTTGCAATCTGTTTATCAGACAAGGTGCTGATATTTAACCATGATATTTGTTTGTTATGTTTTATGTTAAATTGAATAGGCTATAGAATAATTCTATTCATGCAATAGGATTCCAAAGATTGTTTTGTAACTAGTGGACTAGCAGCTGGTTTTTTTTTTTTCGCTGGGACTTTTCGGTCATTTGTCTGAAATGACTTGAAAAAATGCGGTCAATTTTATTTATTTCGGTCATTTTTGGTCCTATCTAGTCAATTAACTATATATTTTTGCATTGTGTAAAAGATAATGAATCGGTAAAATATCTGCAACAAAGTCTCATGCATTGAGTTGACCTGATGTTCATTTTCATTGTATTTTATCATTACAGTATTAGACTTGTGTGATTGATTCTTTTGACAATTTTTTAAACAGAAACTGCAGTTTACGCTTGAAAATGGTGCTTTACTTTTGTATTGTTTTGTAGTTGATGCATTCGTAAACTGTTTAATAGATAGTGGATTATGCTGCATTTTCAATATCAGTCTTGTCGATATCATTTTGCGATGTCAGTAAAGTCTCATTTTATGAATTGTATGTCTTGGTTACTGCTTCTTGCTCTTCAACTTAGTTGTGATAACCTTTGTGTTGAATATGCTTTTGACTTACATTTTAATAAGTTATCTCTTAGACTTAGTGAATTGTCTTAAAATCGTTGGATTTGCTCAAACACAGTAACAAGTGTTAGTAACTAACGGTAGCTAGCAATGTGGTAGCCATCACAATTCATCAGTCATTTTTAGATGTAGGTGAAATGATGCTACTCAATTGACTAATGGATATTTATCTTGGTATTAGTTAGCCTACTTGGTGGGTTCTTTTGGAGCTCACAGAGTGCAATGTAACTTTACCATAGAATTAGGGGCACTACAAACATTTAAGTTTATTTGTTGAATTGATTTATCAATGTTTGGAGTCAGATATTTTTGTTCTTGTGGTGATTTACTTGTCTGCTCATGTTATTCCTTTTATGTTGACCAATGCAACTTAAAAAAGAATATTTCTTTAAACAACTAACATTTTGCTGCTGTAAGCTGATCAAGGAGATGTGAGCCACTTGGTTAATTGTTATGTAGTTTTTCTATTATGATTTAACTTAACTATTGCAAGTGATATAATCTGTCTCAGGAAAATTGTTGATGCATAGTACACTTCTTTCAGCAGGCATGATGTATATACTGATTACATACCCCAGAGGCCCAGACAGTACAAAAAAAATTGTTTAACAGACGTCAAGATATGTTCATTTAATGAAAGATTGCCACAAGGTTGCCAACAACTTCTTCAGAATTTGTCCCGCTTAGATGGCACAGTCAACGTTTAAGTGGAATAACAAAATAAAATGTGAATAATAGAAATCTTAGTCATCTTAAAAGCTTAATTTTTATTCAAAGAAAATGAAAGGGTGTACCAGCAAACATCTATAAGATTGGCCCATGTACTTGTACTTGAGAGTTGAGAGGATAATGTACTTGAGAGGTTAACTGTTATTTTTTTATTCACGTCTTAATTTTTATGTTTGCGTTTTTTCAGACAAAAATTCAATAGTTAAAAAAAATTAAGCTTTTTTGTCATGTTCATTGTCCATGCCTGCACCTGTTCATTGAACATTTAGTTGTGGACAGGAAGGCAAGGAAGCCAATCTTTGTGTCCAATGCCCAGATAACTTTACAGTAAGTGAATTAATTTTTCTCGTTTCTGTATTTGATTTTGATGATAAAGGGATTTATTGTTGTAATGGAAAGTGAGAAACAAATATAAAATATGCTCAGCTCAGCATCTTGAGAGCTTAAATTGCTAAAATTTTCACTTTCATTTCATTAATAAAACGAAGTGTAGCTTTGTTATGAATTTGCATTTTGCTTTATTGTCATAGGTTGTTTGGACTGTCTTGTGGAATGGTTGCTATTACACAATGGAACTGTCATAGTCTTCAAAGCGAATTTAACCAAGATTATTCTGTCTACCGTAGGTTGCAAATTATGTTAAGGTTGATCCCAAGTGGTGGGCAACTTTCTCTCGGCTTGATATTACTTTATTGTAAATTCTGCAATTCAACAACAGCAAAAACGGCTATAAAATTATCTAATAATGCTCATTGTTACAATGGAGAAGCCAATGTAACTTAGTGTCATTTCATGAAACTTCGTTCTAAAATTACATGTTATCATGTTCATAAACTTATCTAAAAATAAACAAGCCAAATGTTACTCTTTTTCGAACAGATGTTTGAGTGAATTTATACTTAACAACATGGCAGACAATTTGGTGTTTGTTTCACTCAGATTGGGATATTGTTACTTTTGCATCACTTAACATCCTGTTGACATCACTATCCTGTGTCAGGCTTACAGGAAACGTGTTGAACCTTCAAGAAATTTTGATTAATGGGAAAGCAGAGATTGAGAAGTAACTTTGAAGTATTTTTGTATTCATTGAGTTTGAGTGATTGCACAGAAATAGGGTATTTAACTGCTCATGTCTAAAGTAGATGTGTTTGGTGTGAAGCTGGATGACTGGGGGGCTGAAATGTAACTTGTCAAAGTCAGCAGTTCATTAATGAGTCACAATTGGTCTCTGAAGACTGAATAGATGCTTTCTGCTCTGGTAAGGCTTTTGAAGATTGTCATATGAGACATTTTCTTCGCTCGTTTTGGATTGTATTGACAACTCAATATTTTGTACAGTATGATATATAGTTTCACCAACAATTTCTCCACAAAATAATTATGGAACTGAGGAACTTCTTCTTCTCTACATCCATTTTTTTTCTTGTTTTTCTGCAGTTGGAAGTTTGTTTTCTTATAACCAAGTTGATTGCTTAGCTTGCTATTGGATGACTGGTGAGCAATAGATCCATAGAGAAAGATACCCGAGTTTATACAACCATATTGATAGAATAGTTCCTTATTAAAGCTTCTTTTCATTTGAATGAGATAATCCGCATCGGCGAAATTTTACACAACAGCATAGTTTTTTTGCAAAGTAATGCTGCTTTATATCCGAAAATAGCTACAGGTGTTTTTGTCTTTAGATCATGGAGCAGAGAAGACAAGTAATTGTTATTAACAAAGCAGTGACATATGAGCACCAGCAGTGTTTGCTTATGGCTTGATTTTGATTATTTGAACTGGTTGTTTCAATCCACCTGCTATGAAAGCTCTGTTGATTTTTGTTACGAGTTGAATGTTTTTTCTGCTTGTGCTCACCTGTTCACATTGTATCCAATCTGCAAAATATAAATGCTGGGAAAGTGGAACATTTTTCTCTCACGTTTTGGAAATTTGTTTGAGACAAGAATGATCGATTCTGTATTGCATCTGTCTGCACTTCCCATTCTAACCAAGTGTGTTCAACTAACATCAGTTTTGTATCATGTTCAACTGCATGGTATAGGTAGTGACTAGTGATGGCTTGTGATACAGATGATTTTCTAACACCATAATCGTTGCAGTAAACATGTGATGCTTTTCTGCTAAGTCTTTAATTTTCGAGATGATACGTCGTTGAGTAAGTGTAAAAACATCCAATTTTGTTGGTGGATGGCACTGGTAGGTCAGTTCTCCACGTCTGTCATCATCTGGTTACTACAACGAGATCACTCGGTCACATGAGGCCACTTGCATGAGATCGCTCACGTAGGGCCACTGCTGCGTGCGAGGCGGTTTGGGCTAATTTCCTGATTATCTACTTCTTTCCATTTTTACTTTTGAAAATGCATTAAAATTATTCAGTGCAAACAAATTTTTTCAACGGATGATGGAGATGTGAATGTTTATACCATTAGTGCCATCTCGATTTCTGGACCGCTGCAATGGTCTAATTATACATAGATAGCCCAGTGTTGGGTGCTACAGAGTCAAAGTTACAAATGATTTGGCTTGCCGAAGTGACAAGCTGTTGCATTTGTTTACACTTTTGGTAGATTGTGAGCTTTGTAAAACTCTCCAACTTTTGAGTAATTTCCATAAATTAAGAGGTAAAATTATAGTGATAGTCTAGTCTACAGTCACCGGAAGAACGCAAGAAATTAATTTATAAGATTTGTTATGTCAATGGTGTTTTGTATAAACGCCAACAAAATAGTTGACAGAGACACATCTCCACGACGGAAAGAGACGTTTCCATGCCAGAGAAAAGCAACAACTAAAAGACGTTTTTTAAGGTGGCAAAAGCTTCATCTATAAATTGTACAAGTTTTCGTAGACCATATAGTGGCATTCCAGTCTTTCCATTGGTAGTTGGGAAGAAAAGTGCTAGTTTCGTTTCATGCCAGCCTTGTTGTGTTTGCGCTAATTTAACGCCACTAAATAATCCGTTGGTTCTTGCCCAGTCGCACTACCAGGAAGTACCGAAGTCTGACTGGCAAGACATTGTAATTTTTGTTAAAGAAGTGAAAGTATTTGTCGAGTTTTGGAATGTTTCAGGCTTTGCTTCGCGAGCTGAATCCTGTGCTATAACTACGCCTTTGCCAACATACTGCGACGACGTGTTATGCAGTTTGGTATATTCACCTACCTTGGTAGTAAACCAAACGAGCAAAAGATGCTCTTTTACATCGTTTGAATGTCTGGAGTCGTTGAAATGATGTAAAAAGTGCAACATTTACTGATTGGTCAAACATGAAACAAATGGTTAACACGCTCGCACTGCAGTCACAACCGAAGTGAACCCCTAGTTTTGATCGTTTGTATTGGTAATTGCTTTGCTCTCGTTTGACGCGTGCGGTCATTGTGACGCATCAGACGCATTTACATGGGAGCCTCACCTGATATTCTTGTTTACCGATATGATTGGGTGATAATCGCGTGTCTGCTCGCGTCATCTTCACGCCATGCAACGTTATACGGACGTGATCACATAGAAGTAGCCGAGCATTTCCTTAGCTGTGTACCATCATAACTTGGATACAAACCCGTACATTGCCATAAGATAAACGTCTCATGGTTGGCTCATTTTTATGTCCCCGTATCTAATGTCGCTGTTGAATCTGAGATTCGAATACGATTTAGTTTCCATCACTGTTACCTTTCTGCGTTTGTTTCTCTGCTCTGTGTTTCCGGTCGTTCTTGTATCAAACTGCAGCTTTGTGCCAGCTGGCAAAAGTTGGTATTACATCGTTTCAACGTCGTTAGACTTTGAAACGAATCGTTTCAAACGATGTTCCACAACCGACTGCATGGTCGACACTCGACAATTTTGGATCCGATGATTGTTAGTTCTAGTATTCCCAACTAGGGTACCACTCAGAGTTGAAGAAATCTCAGTGATACACAATGCATGAAGATCCCCACAGTTTCAAGTCTTAGCCATCGGGTAGTTGCGTCGGCTTGATAAAGCACTTGGCCTTGTGAAAGCACTGTGTGTCACGTGATAAAGGGCGATCAATCTCTTGCGGTAGTTTTTCATTGAATCACTGATGTTTCAGAGCGGAACAGGCTGTTTTGCTTACTTTGACGCTAGTGATTTCATTTTTTATTTGAATTAGGTGATATCACTTATAATAAAAAAGTGCATATTTTCGCATACCATCTACAATTCTACAACCTACCTATTGAGGTAATAATTGCTATTAAAAGTAGATCGCAGCGGCATAGGCGTCCGAGAATGCATAGACTTTTTGAAAAAGAAGTAAATTTTAAGCACTAATTTGTATATTTACAAGTAATTTTACAAAATTGATAAACTATTTATTGGAAAAATTAAAATAATTTTAAAATAGTGTTTTGGTGACATGCAGCGGTTGTTTTCACGTTTTTTGACTACTTGTTTTAAAAAAAAATAAGGACTAATTTGCATGTTTAAAATTGATTTTGGAAAACTATTTCTTGGGGTCAGCCTTGGAAGTTTATAAGTTTGGAGGCTCGATAACTCTTGGAAAGAGGATGAGAAGTGATGGCTCTTGAATGACATTTTAACTGGTGTTTTGCTGGCCAGTGGCATAGAGCGGCAGTTTGCTGCGTCATAGTTGTTCGCTGATGTTTTCATTGTGTCATAGAAACGTCTTCCACCAACGTGAAAGTGGGAAGCCACCTTATATAAAGATTATACTAAGCCTTCGTTAAATTAAGTCGATCAGTTTTAAATTGCTTTCAAAGGTTAAGTTGAAAGATTAGACGAAACAGCCACAGGTCGTGTGCACTGTTTTGGTTTCAAGACGATATCTTATTGTACGCCCACAGGTCGGTTATTAAAATACATCACCACGCAAATAATGGGACAACAAATGTCTGCAGCAAACTAATAATTCAAACTTTCTCTATGGTTCAACAAAGCAAACTCTCTACCAAAGCTTTATAAACTAATAATTCATGTCAAGTTAAGATGAAGAGGATTTGTTCGATGTGGTTGTGATAGACTTATTGGAATTGTAAGTGTTGCGAAGATTGGTTGTTGCACGATGCCTGTCTGAGTCATGCAGATTAACAAAAGTTGGCTCATCAATGCCCACGATGATTGCTTCATCAAATTGTGACGTAATGGAGCTATTTTTAGCACATCAGTTTTTAAAATATCTCAGCTCGTGAGTAGGGAGTCCTGCCGTGTCGCAAGTGCGACCAATAGTGCTGGGAAATACCCTTCTAACCAGTATTCGCCATTTAACACACGTTATTTAAAGATTGTTAATATTTTGGTATGATTTTTTATTTCTAAGTAGTTGATGACGTTTTAAGTTCGTGATGACGTGATTCGCTCATTAGGCTAAAAACTAGAAGCCAACACTTCCATAAAGCCGCCTTGACTTGTCATACCCTGCGAGACAACTGAGTGCAATTTCAATTCTTGCAATTCAATTTTGTTCTTTTCTTATGTGCATGCAATGAAAAGATTATTAGAACATTCTTAATCAGCAAATCAGTTCTATTTACATTGATTGAACACCTGTAGACGTTGAATTAATGTAGAAGATGACTGACTTGCTGACAGGATTGTCTCATAATCAATCTTGTGTCTTCTGTGGTTGCATTGTTGCATCGGCAGCCAAGCTTCAGATATTTGCATATGTGGATATCCGACTATTCGTGTTACAACAAAGCTTTCTCAATTGTGGCTTAACAGCCAAAAAAGCGCACTTTGATGAACTCAACACTCTCTGTAATGTCTCGAGTCTTGGCTTTGTTCGAGATTGGTTGTAGACAGACATAGCAAACAAGGATCATAATCATACCCACAGCGGTGTGACAGCAGTTAGCACAATGCTATGACGTTACGCAATGGCCGCGTTGTGATTTTTGTTATGTCACAACTACAAATTACTGTGGCGTGAGAGTTTGCTTATAAATAGGACATAGTGAATAGTGCCCTGATTATTTGTGCCTTTCCGCTCGTTTTTTATGTCACCCAATGAACGTGTGAGAGGCACGTGGGTTCTATCCAGTTTGCAACACCAGCTGGGTGCGTTGAAGAGCCGCTTGTATATGATGTGACGACCTTTCATTACTTCATTTCGAATCAAATCCGCACAAATTAAAATATTGTTACGGCTCTTTGAGAAGTATCATAATTATTGCTATTCCTTAGTTATGATGTGACAGAGCTGACGGGTAGATAGCTTGTGAGGTAACAAAATACATGTTGCTTTTAATTTCTTCTCTAGCCCATGTATTATGCTTGTTGCTTTCCAATCTGCCAATCTGTTCCTTTTAACAATGTATTTGTTCAATGATTAATTTGCCATTTGTATACACTTAACTCAAACTAATTGCCCTCTCGAAAGTAACGATGGAATTTTTACCAAACATAATTCGCATTAATTATTGCCTTACAAGGGGTTGCTTTGATTGGTATACTTTAAAGTCATACTAAATAATGTGAAAACTAAGTTTTTTTAGAAATTTGAAGTTCAAAGGATTGGGCATCACGATATTGTCTCGGACAAATCTTGTGATTTAATAATGCCTTGATGGTATTTAATGGCGTCAATACAAGGCCATTGTGGCGCCATTATGGCGAGGCGCCTATTGGAGTTGTTGGAGCTTCGATTGCGTTGTCTCATAGAGAATTATACCCCTGGAGTTGTCGTCCTTTCACCTTCGCCGCATCTTGCCAATCCAGTTTGTTTATAGTTCTGACTTCTGACCATCGCAAAGACACCAATGTATGCCAAAAAATGGCAAAGGTCTAGAAAAAGGTAGAAACGACAAAACGCCAACGTTAAAACATGCTTGACACCGATACAGGATGTTCAGTTTACAATTTGATGCGATTGCAACACCTTAGATTTTTGCATATTTCAACGCATTCCTGCTGGTGCGACGTGCCAGGTTGGGCAGAGTTGATAGTTGTTTACCTTGGCACATAGTGCCGCTTAGACTTGATAAGTAACTTTTGTTTAACTGAAAAGTTGATCCCGTGTGCTTGAAATGATGGCACTGTACCTATCGTTTATAAGTTTATAATTCCATCTATATTATACAATTTAGGTTTAGTGATGTGCTTTTTTTGACGTGTGCAGAAAGTATTTGAAGTGGTCTTTGATATGTGCCAAACAGCGTCTGCAAGTGCATCAGTTGCTACCACATTATGAATTAAATTATTGTCAAATAGCGTTTGCGGCACATACATAGCAAGAATGCAGAATTTCCTGAAATTGGAGCCTCCTGTTCTGAAATAGCTCAAAGCTCGCCCGATCGTGTTGAACCAATTGCCTGCGCTTTAATGACGTCATTGATTTAACTGAAAATGATGAAGCATCGTTCGTTCCAACACTGAGGTTTATATATAGAGATTACACGAAATCTCTTCAGGCGATGACTGTGTTTTCATGAAGTTGCTTTGATGGAACGAAAATATCGTTTGTAAACGTAATATTGGCTAGTCCCCACAACACTAAAGTCCATACACTGTGGGAACATTACGCTGCCATGCTTCGATGTCTATTGTGTGGTTTTATTTGTCACTGTCGCGCATGACTAGCCACGCTTCATTTGTAGTGTTGACAGATCGGTCTGCTGCATCATGATCAGTCAACCGGAACATGCTGGTCTAATGAGATGAAGTGAGCAAGTGACAACTGAGCTAGCAACATTTCAGCATAGAGATTTCAGCAAGTGGCTGAAGTTGGTAAATGATGAAACTGAGCAAGTTACAACTGAAAGCATAACTTGGCAATTGGCATGCCGCAAGTCAGCAAAATGAGTTTGACAAGCGATGACCAAACAAGTCCGACGTGAGCACGTAAATCTCATTTGCTGACTTGGTAGTAGCTGAATTGTAATTGCTGAGTTGAAGCACTTGCTGAATTGCCGCATGCTGAGTGGTTCGACCGTCATTTAATCTTATTCCAAGCACTAGTCCTAACTATTCGCCCCACCCACCTATTCGCCCACCAATGGCAGTGGAGCCGGTGCATGGTTAACTATCCATCTCTTGCTTTATAACTAAATTGCCAATTACATCGTTTCAGCATCTAGCCACAACGAAACGATGCAGAAAAGGCAACCTTTGCTGAAAATATCGCCCTTCTGTGTAACAATATTTTTGCTTTCAAAGTTTTAAGATTTTTTTTCAGTTTTCAATGTCTAAACTACGCTTTCTTGAAACCGATCAATGTGAAACTCCATACCCAAGCTTACAAATCAGCTCTACATACATCGTTTTTTCGTCTGTAGTAGTTGAATCAATGCAAAAAAGGACTGATCAGCTGGCTGGGAATTTCTAAGGTTCTAATGAACATTTACAATGTGCCAAGTTAAGAAAGGCATGTATGGTAGAGCACAACACAGCCATGCACTGTGGTTGCAGTGAACTTTAAGTGAAAGAACGATTCCTGTTTATCACGTAACGTAACTGAAGCAGGTTTCTATCGCATTGTTTCATCATGATCCTCATCTGATCAGCCTGGTTGGTCTTATACCATCGATTGACGCGCCCTCACAAGAAGATTCGTGTCCTTGATGAAGTGTTCTTAGCGGTGCTTGTGACTCACAAAGTGAGTTTTCAAGCCAAGGAAATTGGATATTTTGTGTTGATTTTACTGAAGCGTAAAATGGTCTGTGAAGTGTGGCTGATCATTCAAGTGATTTGTTTTCACCAGCAATCTGTCAGATGTAGAGGTACGGTAGTCTACGATTGAGTTACAATTTATTGTGTTTCAAGCGAGTTATCTTTTTGTAAATAATGTGTCTGGTTTGTCCAATATGTTTTTGTAAAATTTATATAAAAATAAGAAATTAGGTGATCTTTAGTAAATCTTTACATCTTTTGTAGCCGTAAAAGTTATTTCAATAAGCTGAAGATGCTGTTACTATAGCGAAATCGATTCTTGATAAATTACAGTAAGAGGTTAGATTGTTGTACAAATGCCAGCAATTGATGAATGCAAAATAGCAGTAGCCGTAAAATCAGTGAGCTTTAAAATCCTTGGCAAGCATGCTAGAAACTTGTCACACGCTCCCTGAATCCAGAAAGTCAGTGGCAGGTTAATGAAGCCCCAACATTGAATACGTTTATACTGTTTTATTACAATGGATGGATTATTATGTGAGCAGATGAATATGGCAAATAATAATTTGAGCCATTTTTTAATCTGCTGAATTGAACAGAACTTTCTGTGACATCAGGTTTTTTGAGGTATGATGTTTGGCCTTGACGAGAAGTTGCAACATTAACGTTTCGTGAACTATGTGTTATTGTGAAATTGTGCATCATTGTTGCAAAAATAGGTAAAAATAGGTCGCCGCTGCAGTATATTCATAAACCTATTCCACGGAGCGGAATGGCCCGTTTCGGTGAGTCCGATTCGGTGAGTCCGATTCGGTGAGTCCGATCCCTTAACGGGGGATTTTTTCAATTTTTTTTTTAATTATCGGGTACCGTAGCCTAATTATCATTGCCGTTTTAGGGTTAGGGGTTTGGAGTTAGGGTTAAGGGTTAGAGGTTAGGAACTCACCGAATCAGACTCACCGAATCAGACTCACCGAATAGTAGCAGACCCCCACGGAGAGTCCAGCTCTTATTGCTTTGCAGAGGCTGTCACTGAACCCCACCTGCAATTGTCCGAATAGTTACGCATCGCCGAGTGGTGAGATCGCTGATATGACGCTCAAAAGGGCACCGGTTCGATACCGCACAAGAGCATGCGGCTGTGTTTTTGGCAGGACACTTAAATGCATGCCTGAAGGTAGGCATGAGGATTGGCTTCCTTGCCTTCTCATTCACTTAGTAATTCAAATCTTCAACTACAAGGTGTAAGTCTAGATTATCAATGGTCCAATAGTCCAAGTTCAAGTGACGTCACGTCCATCGGTTCTGACCACTTGACGTTGCTTCATTTTAATTGTTACGTTGAATAAGCAAATAGGATCATTAAACACAACTTTACATGTCAGAAAGGGCGGCCTATCACTTCAAAAAAGTTGTTAACTAACATCAGGCTGTTGCATTACCTTGTATAGAGCCATTTCGTGGTAGCTTCATGTTCCCTTTTGAGGTGAACTGAATTCAATGGAAACAAAATAAGAAACTTCTGACTTTGCTTTCGTATTTGTATAAAAAGTGCATTGTGTCACTCATGGGTTTCTTTTTGCTGAGTTCAGCTGATTCAAGGTCTATTTTTAACCGGTTTGTTGCGTGCTGTGTGACATTGTTCAGTAATTTGCATATTGCACTTTCCACTTAATGAACTTCCTCATTGGAAGGTGTCGTTTGTTTGCCCGAGAATTAGATTGTTTGTGTTGTTGGTTCATTGTACTTTCGCGTCATTGCACCAGGGATTTTTATTTTTCAGTGAATGAGCAAACAAATATGACAGGCCATTCCTGAAGTTCAAGTGAAAAAGCAGATGGTCGTACAACCGAAGCTGCTTTGGGTTCGGTTGTAATCAGTATAATCAGGCACAAAATGTTTTTTTTTCAAAGCTCAGTACGTATCATTACTACTGCAACTGGTCACAAACCATAGCAAACTTCTTTGCTTTCATCATCATCAGCCAGTCATGCCACTGCTGGCAGATGGCCTCCACATACGTTTCCACACCATTCTGTCTTTTGCTGTTCTCATCCAGGTGATGCCAAATACCAATGATACCCTGAACTGCTTTTAAACCTGCAGAGTTGTTAACTTGTCATTGTGCGTTTTCAACGTTGGTGGATGGTACCTTCTTCCGCCCACCGAATAAAGTTGAAGGCTTGCATGTCTGCAATGATAAGACCAACGGCCGCATGTTCTCTTGTGGCATTTTAGCGTAGTTCAAGAAAAAAATCAAACCTGGGACGATAAAAGTGTGAAACCTTTGCCCCAGAAGCCCTAACGAAGAAGGACGTTGCGGATGTTTAACCGATTTTGTGAGCTTCTGTTATTGTTATGCTCACAGTTATCAATGGAGAAAATCAAAGTGTGGCTTCTCACTGTGTGACAGTTTCCTTCGTTTCAACGTCAAACGATGTTGAACAGATGTATAGCTGGCACACAACATAAACGCCCTTTTCACACTTTTCTCCAACACTTGCGTAAACATCCTGGTCGAATTATCGGTAGCTTGGTCGCAATGGAGCAAATCCATCATGCGCCGACGCGGTTCGGCCTCCAGACTGTTTACATGGCGCACTGTTTGTCTCGTCACAATCACATGTTTGTTTCCCGCGATTATGACTCGTGGTTATTGACTTCTTCATTCATTGCCTGAGCCCTTAACGAGGTAGCAAAAGTTATTGAAATCCTGGTCTTTGTTACGTTGACAGAAGTCTGAGACAGGTAGCTTAAGAATAGCCATCCAAACTAGCAGTGGATTGGGTGTTTTTCAATGTGAACGTTTTCGAAAGTAATTCTGTTTCTGTGAAGAACTTTAATCATCGCTGTCAAGATTGATTGAAGAACTTACTAAAATTCTTTGTCCTTGCTTCTGTGCTCACTGCAGGGTTGCCAAGTAAGCGATGTTAACTTCTGTATTTACTTAAAAGTTCATTTGATAAAAATGAAAATATGTGTTGTCATATGGTGCTTATAAGAAGCAGACAGTGTCAGTGTAGCAATATAGAGGCGCAGCCGAGTACATTATTAACCCGATTCAATTTTTCAGCTGAGCCTAGCAAGCAGGAACAAGTTTCAGTGCCACCGTTTTAAAAAGTCTTTGGTAAGACCCGACTGGTCATCAAACCCATACATCATTGATCAGTAGCATTTGTTCTCATTGTATACTTCCTCGTCGAAAGTTGCTTTCTGTGAGCCAGCTGGTTCCGCTTTTTAGATGCGCTGACCTGGTCTTTATCGAGACTATTTACTTCCCGTATTTTCTCACCGTTTATACGTATCCCAGTCAGAAAAATTCTCCCTTTTGCATTGATTTAACATCAGCAGTGTAACTTAGCGCAGCTTCTTGAGAAAGTCTTAGTTAAAGCATAAACCACTTCTTTGCAACGAGTGCTTGCACAATGCACAACTAAGGAGTGCGAGCCTTCTTCCTTGGGGGTTCATGAATGCTGAATAATTAAGATTAGCTCTGAAATGACATATCAAGCTGTAACGTTTCATACAGTTCTGGATGCTGGGTGATCATTACTTTTCAGTCATTCTAAAAGGTGTGTGAGAACTGATTGATATTTTCAGGGTGTTACTGGCGTGGAGAGCAGTTGAATCACTGGTGTAGAGAGACAACTTACTCGATCATAAATTGCCAAAGTTGAAAATAAGAAATGGTCAAATGGTCTTGCACAGATCAAAACATGTTGTTATTCTGCGGCCAAATGCCCCAACTTTCCGACATGAGATTACTTACAATTCAGGGCAGTGGTTGAAAGCCAGGTCAGGGCAGCTTCGTCTAATGCTGTATTGCCATGTATTCGGTTTGGCGCGGTATATATGGATAGTAATTGAACACTCACCCAGAATGACATGATCTGCAGTTTGTTAATGCGCATTGTTCTTTGCTGCAAGGCAGGCGCTCTAGTTTAACTAATCTGCATCTCATTGCGCGTGTAATTGAGTTTAACGCAGTGTTTATGAAGACGGCCCTCCAAGATCCCAACACCGACCCAGCTGTCTGGGAAGTATTGCGTCTAGCTGTGTTCTCCCACGTGCGTGTCACGTGGATATGACGTAATTGCGTCACTCATAATGTTGAATTGTCGTCGCCGCGTCACTAGCGACGTGCATGACCGCTCGGTCATTGTCTACAGAAGTCTTTCGAGAATATTTTTATTATTTGTATTGTTCTGTTGACATTTGATGACGCGGAGGCGTTCGTTCAAGTCATCAGAACGGGCAGAATTGAACCACCAGCGAAGTGGTTTTCTTGCCAATATGACGTTTTTGGAGTTAACAACGCATTCGAGCAAAGTCTTGACGTTACAGCGCTCATTTTGTTCCTGCCGCCGTTAAGACTGCCCGGAACAAACATCGCGGCACAAAATTGTTGTATTGGTTTCGTTTGTGAAATATGAATTTGATTCGATCCAAACGTTTTGAATTGTCCTGGCTTCCTCTCTGCTTAGTCTGACTTTAGCGACTTAAGTAGCTCGCAGCAGTTTTTCAGTGTTCACTTATTTATTGTTGGTCTGCGCTTATTTGCTGCTGTGAAAAATTGAAACTACATATCAGACACGTACAATTTTTTGCATTGATTGAACGTCTAAACGTCATCAAATGATGACGTCAAAACGTCGCATGATTTCGCTGAGCGTCTAAATATGGCATTGTTTTCATTATTGTCTGCTCCTCCTCCCGATGAATTTCAAAAAGATGGGTTAATAATTACCCAGCATGTTATTTCGTATTTTGTCGTGTGACGTTGGCTTTGCGCGTGCTTACTTTGACTTGACGCGGAAATTCCGCATCGTTTCAAGGTGACTTGATTATTTTGTCTGCAGTTCTTTGTAGAACAGTGTTGATTTGTCTTTGTTTGTTCTTGCCTGCCTGGCGCAGTCTACTAGTTGGTCGTTTCAGTGAAAACCCAATTTCCTCGTTAACATTTGTCACGAGGCGTCATCGTGAAATGGTGGTTCGATTTCTGCAGTGAAACTTTCATGTAAGGTTGCACTTTCCACTGTCAAACTATAAAGTGAAGCAGTCTTTGTTGCAACGTTCAGCATACAGTTGATAAATTTGCAGGTTTTGGTATTTCTCTAGGTTTGTTTCAAGTCGCAGGCAAGTTAAGCACACCGTTTCAAAACTACTGAGCTAGGTAATTTCTATGGTATTTGAAGCGGTACAGTTGCATCGTTACACAGTGCACATATAACTCACCCACACACAGAGTTTTCGACCGGAACTAAGTTGAGCATTTTCGACGTGAGTTGAAAAAGTACCATCGTATCTTCTGTTATTCAGTTAATTAATATTGGCATAGCTTTTAGAACTGTGCTTACTGCTTACTAAGTGTGACAACTGCAGAGAATATTTTTTCATTTTATGGATGTCTTGTCTTCATCCAAAAATAAATATATAATCCAAACAATGAAATTGGTCGTTATGGATTTTTTCATTATCTGACTTGTTAGATATAAATCCAAGCTAAAGCTGCAGTTTTCTTCTAAAAATCAGGTCGTTGATGGCAGTTACTTCATTCCATCCATAGTGTTCACATTTCCAGCTTCGCCTTCTGCAATTGCGGACCTTAACTTATTATTATCTTAGCTCCAAGTCATCAGCAGGGATAGATTTTTCAGCAGTTTGCTTTTTTATGTAGCTAGCAGAGTCACAGAGGTGGTTTGATCAAAGAGCCATCCCAGCTACAAAAGATTAATTCTTTTTACATTGCTTCAACATATTTAGACGTGTAATGTGAAAAGGATCTTTTTTAGGTGTGTGGTGAGCTGTTCAAAGGAAAAGTGGCCATCTAATGTCGCACTCCCACAAGCCAGCAAAAAAAATTTGGTACAGCATGTGAGAGTCATTTTAGTGTATTTCAAGGCCACTAATTCCGAAAATGTACTTAGATTTTTCGCATTGGCTCTAGTTCTCAAGATATTCGACATAGAAATTACTTTTGAAATCGTTACCCAAGACGAAGAGCTTTTAACTAGCAAATTACTCATTTCCAGCACTGTTTATCATTATGATGTCATAATTGTGTTTGCCCAATTCAATTGGTTGATATTAAAGAAAAGTTCAAAACACAAGCAAAGGTTAAAATGAACTGTGATTTATGAAAGGGATGCAAACGGTTGTGAATCAGTACATCACAAGAAAAACACCCTGAAAATCATATGTTTATGTATTAATGCAGCTTTGTTTTGAAAAGGTAGACATATTGACATTGGTACTTTTACAAATGAAATTTTATACTAAGCCTTTTCTAATGTCTACTCTTTGCTGCAAGGAATTTTTTCTGATTTACAGGCTGATAGGTGATATAGGCTAATAAAATATGCCTATAACATGAAGGGTGCTGTCCCATTTTAATATGTCTACCTTTTCAATACAAAGCTGCATTAATACATAAACATATGATTTTCAGGGTATTTTTCTTGTGATGTGCTGATTCACAACCCTTTGCATCCCTTTCATAAATCACAGTTCATTTCAATCTTTGCTTGTGTTTTGAACTTTCCTGACAAACGCAATTATGACATCATAATGACAAACAGTGCTGGAAGTGAGTAACTTGCAATAAAAGCTCTTGGGCAACGATTTCAAAATTACTTCCATTGTCGAATACCTTGAAAACTAGAGCCAATTCGAAAAAAGGAAGTGCATTTTCGGAATCGGTGGTCTAAAATACCACTGTAAAACTGTTCACACATGCCGCAGGTACCTTTTGAAAAAAAAAATGTTGGCCTGTGTTATATTTATAACAACGTCATAATCACCTTCTTGTTACTTAGGCTTGGAAGAAGCGATGGTTTGTGCTTCGCTCTGGTCGACTTTCTGGTGATCCAAACCTTCTGGAATATTACAAACACCAAGGATCCAAGAAGCCATTGCGGGCCATCAGCCTTGATGAATGCACTCAGGTAGGAGTGATTACTTGGCTAGAATACCAACGCCAAAACGTTGACTAAGATTGGGATACAAACCCAATGCCTTTAATTCTAAGCTACCTAAAAAGTCTATTGTTTATCTAGTTTGGTGCTGCTATTTTGCATTCATCAAATGCTGGCATTTGCACAACAATCTAATTTGAAATTTTAACACACTTAAGTAGATTGGATATTGACACAATATGAAGCATTATTAAAATCTGCAAGTCTCTTTTTGTTAATTTGTTTACGATTTCATTATCTTTTATTTCTTTTCTTTTGTTTTGATTTGCTTCTCACCGATGAGTAAAAGTTATTGTTGTAAACTTGAAGATTTGGACATTTTTGGTCAGAATCTTCAGTCTCGTTGGCGATGTTTATTGCAGCTCTATCAAGAGTTGATAAAACCCTTATCATGAACTCACCATTTGTTTGGATTTGGATTTTGGATTCGGCCGCTTTCGTTCGGATATGCATAAGTGGGGCCTGGCTGCTTCATCAGAATGCGAGTGTGGTGCCACGGAACAGACCGCAGACCATGTCATCCACCACTGCCTAACCCACCGGCCTCCACACGGTGTGCATGGTCTGAGGGTCCTGGACGACGAGACTGTTGAGTGGCTGATGATTTCCTGTCCTTCAATCTAGCCTGGAAAGATCGCTCATACGCCATCATCATCATCATTTGTTTAAACTTTGACATGTCCATATTTTCTCATGTTTGCCTAATTTTCTATTACTGATTTATTTTAGGGAATTACCTCATGTTTTCCCTGAGTGTATGCTAGTGGAACGACATGGGATTTGCATGATTTGTTTTGATTTAAAACTTTTATTTTTCCCGTTGTCCTTTAGTGTTGGATATCTCAGCAGTCGTCTGTTGGGATTCGACTGCAGAACATGAAGGCGTAGTTCACATGCAATTCTAAACATGAGGAATTTAATGACAAAATTCTTCAAATTCTTTCACTTTTTTTTCAATGTTTGCTTGTACTGTAACACAGCTAGCAATATCTCTAAATTCTGTACCTTATCGGGCGTTATGTGCCGGTAGATAAGCTTCTCACTTATTCGAAGAATGCTAGGCCGTCTATAATTGGGTGTGCAAGTACCTTTATAACAACAAGCGACCTACTGACATAAAGGTCAGGATTGGTTGAACTTTGCGTTTTTATATGCATCACTTTGTCGTGAGCTTAGCCGCAGTTTGTGGATTAAGAGGCATTACAAACTATTTATTTTTCACTCGCTCTGTATTGAAATACTGAACTCAGTTTCATCATTGAATTAACAGCATGGAGTTTTCTATTCTAATTGTATTCATCTGCCGTGGTGTTTAGCTGTTTATGCTTGTAAGGCAACCGTTGCTTGCCAAATATAGAAGGCCGCCGGAGGCTAGGTTAAACTATGAGTGTTTAACAAACTCACTTGCTGAGTTGCATTGGAATCTTATGTAAATACCTTTGCTCTGGTTAGTTAAAAGTTACTTAAATCCTTGCTCATCTTAATTCTGAAAATAGTCTTAAATATATTAAATATCTTAATGGTCTACAATCTAGCGTCTATTAATAACCGTGATAGTGATATAACCTTTAATTTACCTCGTGAGCATTTGGTTGGCATACCTGAGTTTCTTGAACTTTCTTGCTGTTTCGCGGCTTTGATCTCAGTTTATGACGTAATGATGAAGGCTTTCCTGGCGTCATAAAGTGGCACAATCGCATGCAGTTGCTAATCACTAACCAGAGCCTGAAGTAGAGATTTGTCCCATGGTAGAAATGTTTGGACACAGTAGTAGTTGCCAATAACTTTTCCGTAAATAAACGGACAAGCTTTGGGCGAGCACTACTCCTTAAAAATGCCCAAAAAAAATAGTTCTTCTAAAACTTTAAAAATATTTGGCAACACTTTCACACTCCGCTTGTCAGATATTCAGCCGAGTTGGTCATCCCGACACTATGAATCCCTGGTTCTGACATTCACACGCGGCACTGAGCGACTCTCGCTTTCTTGGAGGGCTGACTGAAACGAAACTTTTCGGAATATTTCGTTTTGATGATAAACCCTTTGTCTTTGGTTTCGTGCCGAGAGAGAGGTGATTTCATTTTGTGTGAATTCGGATTAGAAAAGAAACGATAACTTTGGACCTAACAAATAGTAATTCATCATATATTTTCAACAAATAATAAAATAATTAAAATTAAAAAGATCACAATTGACCCCAGGTCCCTGTTCATCAACAAGAAGGAAAATGTACTATGTTCTTGTTTCTGACATATAAACCGTTGTTTGATTGTACGTAACATAGGGACCTGTGGGGTTTTTCTATCGTGGAACGAATCGTATTAACTGACAACGCTGGCAACGCATCACCGTGTGATGCCGTTATTAGGCTTATCTTGCAAGCTAACTGTGTTTTGGTGCAGCAACTCTAGACTCTTGAATGGTGCATAATAATTGCCTTATACTTTGTTGTGGTGATTGAAGGAAACCTAATAGTGGTTGACAATGCTTGTGAGTTCAGTTATATCCATTGAGCGAATTGCCATGTTTTCGATTGTTACACTGGTAGGTACACTGGTACACTGGTAGAAGGTACACTGGTACCTTAGTAATTAAGTTTTACAACCTACATAGCCCTAATCGCATTGACTCAACCCTGCTATTTCCAGTGTAATTAACTTCTCTCTGTTTGTTTGTGCATCTTTTGTCCAAGTCTGGATGGGAATCTCCGCAAACTGATTGATTGTGTTCAAAATACCATGTCTAATATTGAAATTCTGTTTGCCCAAAGTGTTTTTGACGTCACGAAGTTGTTCATGCGTGACTGTGAAAAAGAGCTGTGCTTCGGATAAACAAGTTCTTCATGCACCTAAAGCTCTGGTTCTTAGCCAAGCCGCCTGGCATCATTTGTTTACGTTTCTCATTAAATACTTCTTGCTGCAATCGCCAGGCAGCAGCAGGCACGGTTCGTTCAGCATACCGTTGTTACATAACAGACGATTCTGGTGATGACTGTGCCAGCGCTTTTTCTGGACCAACATGGTTTTGTTCAAATTATCATGGTCACCCTGAACCTGAAACCAAGAGAATGGGTAGCTCGTTTTTTTAAAATACTAACCAAAACGTCATGCATCGTTGCACACATTGAAAATATTTATGACATTTGTAGAAAGTTGATTGATTGATTGAATCTTTATCCTCGGAATGCGTCTTCGAGACCTGGCAGTTTCTCATACTTGTAGACTAGAGGCTTTGAACCACTGACGCAGGGCTGGTTACGGAGATTGACTGAGTGAAGTTTTCCGATTGTTGAAGTGTTGTTGCCGAGAAATTACTCCATTCATTAGTTGCCGCTGAATGGAGAGCAGTCCTTAACGTGCGGTGCTCAAGCGCATACCCCGAGGGTCGAACCAGCGCCGGTTGATCTTGAAGCGCCTTTGTTCACGACATGACGCGCTAACGAACTGAGCTATCGGGACGGACAGTTGTATCTTTCCAAGCTGTTGTCCTTATTTAAAATAGTTTTTGTAAACTAGTCCAAGACTATAAGAAACCTTTCTAATTTTGGTTTGCCAATTTCCTGAGGCCTTGGTTGAAAATTTTCGCTGTCCTGATATCAATTGATTCGAGGATCAAGAAAGGGAGTTAGATTTTAGAAACCTGGTCTTCAAAATGCCAACCTGGTGATCCTGGATGTACGGTGGTAGCCTATATTTGGCCCCAAAAGTGCAGCAAGAATTGACAGCAGTGTTTCGGCCATCATACAGGTTGTTGTTTAAAATGTGCATTCTGTGGACAGCATTTAGTTAGTGCTGGTTGCAAGTTGACACTTCTGTGGTAATTTCCTGCGACCAAGGCGGCCATTAAATATCGGCCAAGCGCAAGAGTTGGTATCAAGTTGGAGATAATTATAAGATAGGGTTTGAGCCAAGTGCCGTTTGAAAGAAGTGTAAACTGTACATGTCCATTTTGGTTACGGTTGTGAAAGGTGTTGGTTGTGGTTTGTGTTGTCGGCATTTATGAAGCTTTGTACTTACCATGAGCGCACTTTGTTCATAAACCTCTAGAGACTTGGTGCATTAACAACTCCCTAAAAAGTTTGCTTTTGGACTTCGTTCTTAAAGCTTCTAGCCAAATAAATCACCCCAACATCACATAGGTCGTTATAAGTTGATTTTCGGCACAGTTGATACCGCTAAGTTGATTTAATCTGAAATTACGTAGCGTAATAGTTTTGATTTTTCAATTCATTTAAATATGTAATTATGTATGTTACTCAAAGGTTATAATTTGAGTTCATGACCTTTACCATTCAGAACCTATTTAAGAGGCTAATTACGACCCGGCAGAGAACCGTATTGCAGAACACCTACGGTATATGGATGCCTGCACTTTATTTAGAAAGCGATTGAAATCGGTGCCGAGTAAAACATTAAAATAATAATCGTCGTTGTCGCGTTTTCAATCGCGCGGTTGGTTCACGCCGATTGTTGATGATCTTCTCTTGCTTCCAGATCGACGCCAACGTCCCGATAAAGTACGATCGTAAAGATCCCGACCATCAGTTTGTGTTCGATATTGTCACCCAGTCAAGGATCTACTATCTCGTGGCAGGAAGTCGTCTGGAGATGTCGTCCTGGGTTCGATTCCTATGCGAGTTATGTGGCTTCAACCATGGTAAGAGATGAAAGTTTCTGCCAAATGTTGCCGTTTTAACAGTTTTTCTTTTGTGTAGAAATTATTCCAACTGGTAAGAAATCAAAAATTCATGTTTCTACCATAATAGTGATAACCTTGTAGTAAATAACCTTATCGCCAGTTGCTTTATCGTACGTTCTTGCAGTCTTCACTTTGCTCAAGCCAACAATGACACTAGTTTTGAAGTGTTGTTTAGCTAACGATGCTTGAATGCAGCATATACCGTCACAAGATTTTGTTAAGTTTTGTGGATGTATCAATGCGATGTATAATATGTTGATACCGGCACTGGGCAGTTTCAGGTTGGAATCATGAATACAGTTCAGACCCATGATACTAAAATGTTAAAATCTTTGTTTCACGGCTGTGTTCCCGGGACCGAGTGAATTTTATCGAAATTGCTTTTCTCCATTGACCACACTCTTCTGTAGCTCTTCTCTTCAACCTGCTAGACATCACGTTTTTGACCCAGTTCTTGCCATTGTTCTGCATCAATGCGATCAATGCCATCATAATCAAAATATGTTCTTCCATGGCCACCTGGAGATGCGGCCTGATTTGTCACATTTTGCAGATTTTGATTACAGCTACTGCTAGTGCTTCACTGACATTTTTTGAGATGTTTTTACTTTTTGCTGTCTCCTAATAACATAAAACTTTTTTGTTGCCTTGGGGAAGCAGTAGCAAATGAGAAAAAGTAAGTTGAAAAACGCAAAATCAGACTGTTATTGAAAACTAACAGTCTGACTAAAATCTACAAAATCAAATTTTCTTTGTTTTTCAACATGTGAGGATGTTAAAACCTATTGTGTCATCTGGGGCAAGGAGTAAAGAAAGCGTAAAAATCTAATTTTTAGAAAAATTTATTTAAACGTTCGTCCAAAGTTAGAAAAACCTGGAAATTTCTGCAAAATGTGACAAATCAGGCCGTATCTTTAGGTGGCCATGGTTCATCAATGGCACTCTTTCAGTTCCGCAGTTGTCATCTTCTCCATTCACTTTTACGTATAACTGCAGCGTTGTATTAATTTTGAATTACACGTTTTCAGACAACCCAGAAAACCAGGACCTCGGCTCCCAGCAGCAAACGTTTAAAGCTGTCCAGCCCATCCGCAGTCGGACAGGATTCCAGAATGGGACCTCATCGCTTTTGGAACACGAGCAAGAGTAAGTTATCAACGTTTTGTGACTCACACACATATGCGGCGTTCAGAACATGCTCTCATGTTTTGAAATCTTATTTAATATCATTGGTTTTACTGCAGGGAACTTGTTTAACTTGAACTGTGTCGGCCAAAGACCTAACTTGCAAGGGCACGGTTGCACTGGCTCCTTCAATGACCTGTGTGAAAACCGGGTTCTCCACTTTGCACAGACGACTGCAAAAATAAGCGTATTCGTTTAAAATACCCCAGACTCCATTTCAGCTTTGTGTGCGCTCCTGGTGGAGATTAATTGTAATACCATTGGTTGAGCTCCTGCCTTATGACATCTTTCGTTTTATATAGATTTCCCTTAAACGATTTTTGTTGAAACTAGAAACAGTTCATAGATACAGTTCCACTACTAAGTCATTCTTATTTGTTGCAAATTTGTTTGGTCATGTTTCTAGTACAACACACCGAGTGGTTTGTGGACCTGCTTTGGATTGGCCACAATCTTTGTATTGTTTTCTGGCATGCGGCTGCCGCACACTCACTGGGTTTAGTGTTTGGAAGAAAACTCCTTTTTCTAAACTTCCGCTTTTCTTCCAGATCTCCTTTAAGTGATGATGTTCCTGCTCCTGCCCCACGCCCTTCCAGGACCATCACCAAGAGCTCTGTGCTCATCCGTGGAAAGAAGACGGATGCCAATGGCAACGTTGGGAATGCGGAGGCGAATCTTCCTAGTGGATCCTCATCCGCAGAGTCAGGACAAGTATCAACCACAGGTACCTGGGTTGCTACGATTTTACGTTTTGTAAGCTAACTTGAAAGTCAACTTTGCTTATATTAGATTATATGTCATCTCACTTGCAACGTCATTTGCAGAAGTGACGTCATGTTGGATTCATCGTTCTCATGTTGCCATTTCCATACAGGTACTCCGAGTTCCCCAAGGAAATCCGTTCCCGCTGCCAAGAACGGTGGCTACAACTACGCGGGGGAATCGTCGCAGCAAGATCGAGAGGTAAGGAGCGGACTTGGTAGATTGTTTCGCCACCTGGTCATTGTTGCATTTTTATCGATTGCTGACGTCAACAATTGAAGTCTCTTTCATCGATTGATGACGCCATGCAATTAGAATCTTTGTCCAATCTGCTTCTTATAGATTGCCAGGCCTTCTGTTCGTAGCAGCAATAGATTCGATCTGTTGTTTTCCCTGTATATTGTGTGTTGAGATTGGCTCTGCACTTCCCGTCTTTGACACTAATAACCAAAATTAAAAGGCGATTTTAACCGCCGACCCTCGTATATCACCAACTAACATCAAAATGCTCAAGATCAACGTCGTTTTTGCGTTTTTCATTATCTTATCTATGTAATACATAACAATATCTAACATGGAAAGGCATTTTGATGAATAATTAAACTCCTCTGACCTGCTATATTTGTATCAAGGAATCTTAGCTTTAATTATTCATGGACAGTTTTCCACAAGTGTCCATCCATCATGCCATCTGATCAGTCACCGAAGCTGAGATGCTCATCATTTGCGAAGTTGCCACCTTCGGTTATCGAGCTGGAGTCAGGGCTGCAGAGACGGATTGAGAATATCCGACCCCACAACCTTAGTTCGAAAGCTTTAGACACGTTAGTTCCAGGATCCAGCTTCATAAGAGACTTTCTCAGTCCAAGGATTGCCAGTGTGAAGTATTTACAAAGATCCTTAGTTTTGAACTTTTACCTCTGGCTAGTTATAACCTTTTGATCCTTCAGGGCAGCCCTTCCGAATATCTCCTCCTCGCTGATTTCAAGACAGCACCGACGTCACAAGATGCTGACGATGCCGCGCTGCTGTCGGCCACTAGCGCGGTGAGTGGCGCATATTGCGAGTCGTTTTGTTCACAGTAGACGTAGAATGTTGGTTAGTTTAGAACTGTGAAACTTTGATTTTTAATTTTGATGAAATAGATGGGAAATATTTTGCCTCTATTATTGGAATCCGTCGTGTCGTCCACGGCGCAGTGGGTCATTGTCATCGCATAATGGTTGCTTGTCATCAGATGGGGGAGCGTCGTCCCTCTACCGACAGCGTGTTCGAGCACGAGGGAGCTGTCAGCGACACCGGAAGTGACGTTATCATGGAGCAGCCATTGAAGTCGATCCCGCTTCGATTCGCGTCGAACATCCATGCACAGCGGCTCGACTCGATGCCTGATTGTCCTCCACCTGCGCCCCCTGTTAAAAGTAGGCGTCCTGTTCTATTTGAATAAGCCAATAAGGAAGCCTCACTGATGATTCAGAGTAATCTCCAGGCCCTTGTTACTAAATGGAAATTAATGAATGTTTAGTATCCACCATTTTGCTTACGAAAGCTCTACGATAAATAGAAGAGTTTATTTTTTAAGAGTGTTTTTCGTTTGTTTTGTGTCGTTGTACGTCACATTCCACCTTCGTCTTATAATTTCAATTTGCTGGAACGCTTGACCTTTAAATTTTTCGTCAAAGGCCGAACGAATCTGTATGTTATGTAATAAATTGAGATCGCGGCCATGGTGTCCTTATCGTTTGTGACGTTGCGACGAGCGCGAAGTTGGTCGTGACGTCAGAAGAGCGAGTGATGTTTTCATTGTCCGCCAACGACGTAATATTATGTGGGTCATCTAACCTTCTTTATCACCCAACTAACGGGATCACACGTTTCAGTAGTGGGCGCCACATACCCCGACGAGAGAGGATACCACTATCCGCCGGATGACGTCATAGACGACGACATCGTCACAGAAGCAAGGAAGCGATCCTGCCGGGTGAGATAAAACTTTGTTGTATTTTGCGCTTCATTATACAGTATAACGTAAAGATAGAAATCTCTTAAATTCTTTTGAAGCCATGAGAAGGTGCTAGTTGTTTTTCATATCTTGGTGTAAAATTTACCTCTGTAAAACGTGGCGCCAACCGTAGACATGTATCTTGTCATCATTGAAGTGACTTACTGTATTATCTCACTTCTCAAGTATGGGCGTACTGGTATATCGTATGTTTTAGCTGTTGGTTTGCCTCTTGTCCTGGTCACGTCTATATCACCTTGTGGCTATTATTAATTTTTTCTACATTTGTTGTGCTTTATCTCTTAATACTATTTACCTATGACAGTGTAGGCTAAGCATCCCATCATGTTTTTGATGTGTGACGTAATCTCACCTGATTGGTTGCTTTGGTTTAACCTTTGACCTTTTTTGTGCGCAGTCGAGTCGCGGTCTCTCCCCCATTGATGACTCCGACAACAACCGAGTCCCCCTGAACATGCAGCGCGAGTTCCACGTCGACGAGATGGGAAACCCAGTTCCAGGTAGGGGGCGACTTTCACTTTGTTTTCATTGATTACATCACAATCGCCCTCTATGGATTCGCGCCGCATGGAGCGATATCGCAGGGAACTTTTAATGAAAAGTTCACTTCGTCAAATGTAATGTTTGAATTGTATGTCAGCTGCAAAACCAACTGATAAAAGCCCTGGCACGACACTTGAAAGGGCGCCGGTTCGACACCGCTCAAGAGCATGTAGCTGTGTCTTTGGCAGGACACTTAAAGGCATGCCTGAAGGTGGATATGAAGATTGGCTTCCTTGCTTTCCCGCCCACTTAATTTAAAGCTTCAACCACCGGGTGTAAGCCTGGATAGGACAAAAAATTTACAAGTACTTGGGCTTGAACTTGATAAAATCACAGTTTTAACTCACACTTGAATTTTTTTTAAAGTTTTTCCAATCACAATTCTCAGATTGGCCAGGTCTTAGAGAGGATAGGAAGTTTTAAACTTAATAATGCCAACAGCACGATCCACGAATAAAGGGAAAGAAGTTGTTTTGTTCGAATTCCTATTCAACAGCAAAGGAGCGTGCTCTTACAAATTCGAGGACACGTGTACTTTATACTGGTGAGACGCGGTCAATCGCTGTGAAAGACATCAAGCGTTTGAGTCATAATGGCTGCGTTATGGTGAGGTGGATATGCTCAAAGCGACTGGCAAATAGAGTACAAGTGAAGAGTTGAGAATGCTTGGTAACGACCAAGGAGAAGAGGCCGTGCAGTAAGAGAGACCCCATTGGTATGAATGGAACGAATGGAAGAGGACGTTTGGGTTAAGAAGGTTTGGGCGCTAGAGGTGGATGACATAGGCAATCGACATAGGCAATCAAAGAAGAGATTGTGTGATAGTGCCGGACAACCTCCGGACGAGGAACATGCGGTAGTCAACATCCAGGATCAGAGCACGTTGAGAGCCGTCATGAAGCGGGATCGAAATTTATCGGCCTTCAACCCTCACAATACGGGGAGCAAAGGAGAAAACACCGTGGAGAAGTAGTGGAACTCTGTGAAACGATTTGTTGTGTTGCTCCTTGGGGTAATCTTGATGACTGCTCATAGGTTCGGTTCCCTGTCTATTAGTTATTCTTCTCCCATTAAAACCGAGGCGCATCAATGTCAGTTTGGTTCGCCAAGTTGCCATCACACGTCTCTGTGTGCATGACGTATGTGTTCAGTTAATGGTCCATTTGAAGTGTCACAATTAACGTATTAAAGATTTGAATTTACGTCATAATGGCTCACTTTTCACCTGAGAAGAACAGACAAGTTCAGTCAGTGAATGAGAATCAATTAATTGTAGCTGGCACTGCCTCGAGGCTGCATTGATGACGTCAACAATCACTGTGCAGTGTGCACCTTTAAATAGCTACATGGAGTTGCTTGTTTGATCAAATGAAGCCACAATTATCGATTATTGTGATTGGTTGGTCTGTCACTTGAACTGTCAATACGCCTGCGGATAGATTCTCTCCCTCTAATATTCTCTTCCTCTAACTAAACCAAACCTTGTCATGCCGATGTGAGTTTTTATCGCCCGATAGTGTCCTTCGGAACACCCCCACCATACTGGCCACAATGACTCAAACGATAATGCTTTGTGTTCTGCGGCAATAATATTATAATGTCACTGACCTTGTCGCTAACCTTGTGGTTGTGACGTTATTGTAGAGTGTGGTTCAGCCTCAGCAAGTTGCTGATAATGTCCAAGCCATAAGTCCAAGTCATCAACCAATTGAGTGGAGATACAACCGCATATCAAATACCGCGGAAATATATTAATGTTGTTTCATAATATATGAACATTGAACAAGTTTAATTCTTGTCTTTGCTTTTAATATTAGTTATTTTTAATATGTTTTTAATATTAGTTAGTTGCAACTTATCAATAATCTTCAACGTTCAACACTGCAATGTATACTGGTAATAAAATATATAATATTTATACAATGACTACAGCATCAGTTGTGCAATGACATTATTACGTCACTATGTCACAGGCTTCCCCACCAGTCCAGGCTCGTCGCGGTTTGGAGGCTACAGCGGTCAGGACAGCGGGACGGAATACATCAACACGGCCGATGCCAGTGCTGGTGGGTATGCGCATGCGCACAACTCATTCATTGATTTATTGCTGGCTGTTTCTTTAAATGCACTGAAATTATTTTCAAAATGACGTCACAGTTGCATATCAATTTACCTTTCAAAAGTTAGTTAGAAAGAATGAATGAAAAGGTTGAGAACCTACCCAGAAAGCAAAATCCGTCATTTTTACGTTAATTCAACGTCTGTAAACGGGTTTTGCTATCAATCTTGTGTAGGGTCGCGTTTATTTCCAAATTCATTGTTTGTTTCATCTGAGTTTGATGATTTATCATGGCAGTGACGTCACTAAGGGGATATTAGCACTGCAGTGCGTTGGCACGCGCTAGCGTTTAATCAACGTTAATATACATCAAAACGACGCGAATATGATGAGCTTTCCCCGAAAGCCTGTCTGTTGGCTGAGCAGCATTGCTACGTGAGCTACGCTGCTCGTACAGCGGCCTTCCAGGAAACAATCTCACTTCGCTGCATTCACGACACCAGCACACAGCTGTGCCGGTGCCCTGCAGCGATGCCGGTGCTTGTCTGCTGCAATTGTCATCGCATAATGGGACGCGTCATAACCACTTTTATGACTTATTTACTGGCTTACAGTTTTGGTAGAGAGGTTACTTTCTTTACCATGAGCAAGCGAAGCCAATCGTCATCTCGACACAAAACAACAAAAATGTTTTTTTTTGTATTATTCACACACCACACGGAATGGCTTTGCTTGGTATTACTAATTTTAAATCTTTTTTCTAACTGACTTTTCTACTTCTGATAAAGCCATAGTCAGAGACAGAGCCATAGACAGACAAAGCAAAGTAACTTTAACGGATTTAACATAATGTTCTGTATGTGTAATGTGTATGACTGTATGTGTAATTTTCTAGTTCTGTATGTAACAATGCTCATCCTGTGATAAGTATAAGCAACTGTGATGTAGAAGTTTCAAGATCTTATAAATAGCTGGCAATGCGCAGTGAACCAATAAGACTCTACTGTTCTCAATTTTGCTTCAAAGAAGCTTGGTCTTCATCCTGAAACGTCATAGTTGACCACTGATACTCTTGATCGATCAGACGATCATTATTAATAGAGGTGGTTCTGCTGCAAAGCCATTCAGTGAATGTAACCACTGACTTTGTATCTTCTTTTCACAACAGAAGCCGGCTTTGCCAACTTCTCGTCATTCAACCGATCTGAGGCCACCCAGCAACAATTTCCAATCCCTGGCCGCCCCTTTCTATCTCCCACAAACCAATCCGCGACGTCACAGGTGAGTGCTCTGAGGGACCTTGATTCATTGCATTGAAACAGTGTCAGTCTGTTTTTCGTCTTATACGATGAGAATGCTGATCATTGCATTATCTCTGTTACAGTTCAACTCACCAGTGTTTTTCAACTCGCCCACTCAGAGCGAAGAACCTTACAACGCGCGTGGTCAGCTCTATGACGTCCCCTCTCCTCTTGTCCCCGTGTATGCTTCCCCTGGCAGTGGGCGCGCTTACAACTCCTCGCTTTCCAAAGGTTCTATCTATTCTTCCGCCAATACCTTATCACCTCATGGCAACAAAGGCTCCCCAATGAAGATGAGCAGTCCCTATATGTCCCCCCAGCACCACAACCCCCGAATGAGGAGGAGTTCAAGTGTGGGGCAGCTTGAGAATGTAGCCAATGATCTCGCTGCTGAAACAAATGACAACCACGCTCCAAATTATGGCCGCCGCTGCTCCATCGATCATCGTCATCAACGAAGCATGTTCAGGCCCCCTCCGCACCAAGCCAGCTTTTACGGTGCTCAAATTGGTCCGGGAAGAGTCGAGGCGGTGAACAAATCCAATGTCCCCCCTCCCCGGCCCCCGAAATCCGAAGCAACAGTTAAACAGAGTTTGAATGGACTTGCTCCTCCAGTCTTCAACCAAAGAGACACTGTTGAGTACTCTAACTTGATGAGGAGCCACAGCATTGATGAAATGGTGCCTCCTCCTTGCCTAGATCCCTCCTTATCTCCTCCACACACATCAGTGATGGTGGGATTTGACATCCCGGACTCACCTCTCCACACCCAAATAGTAGGAGTAGTTGATGATGCTGATACTTTTCCTTCATCTAGTCAAGCCACCAGCTCAAAGAACCCCATCTCGCCGCCTTTATCCGCATCGGGGAAAGTATGTCTTGTTTTGCTGCTTTGTCAATTTAGAAGTATTTTCATTATTTATCTCAGAGTATTTGCATATTGATGTTTGATGAGCTTTGTCATCAGTTTTTCTGAAGAATTATGTTTGGATGCTGAAAAGTTTGGGTGTTCATTAGGATTATTATATTCTAGATTTTAACTGCTTACTTTTGTATTCATCAAATAAACGTTGCAGCTACTGCTAGAAATGAAACTATTTTTCTTTGTTTATAGGCGAGATTTCAAAATTTCTAGCTTGCCACTGCCTCACGCCTTTGTCTTCATAGAATTTAATTTCATTACACAGTATGTCTGCAGACATTGCCTATGCTTGTAGTAGTAACCGAGGTGCCATACAACTTGGTGATCTCTTAACTCAACCCACGTTCAGTCGCATCTACTGCAGCTGGCTGGAACATCAATGATTGTTTGTCTGTGTCATTAGTTCATCCTTTATAATGTCATAAAAACGACAATTGTTACGTTTTTGTTGCGTGGCGCATATTATTCACCGTCACATATTCACCTCAGGGCGGCACTCCAGGCACGTCTAGTCCTGTGCAACGTCATGATTCGACAAGCAGCAACAGCAGCGCCGACAGTGGCAGCACAAGTGGTGAGTGGGCGATGGTTACATTGAATCAACGTATGCTTGCATCTCTTCAATGACTGTTTAGGTGCAGGCAGTCTTATGGTTTATACTATGGCCACACCCTACACACAGGCTATGTCAACTTGCATGCTTTAAATTTGATTTGAGGCTGATCAACTCTAAATGGCAGCCAGTGCAACTAAAATAACTTATTGCGCCCTGGTTAGAGGTGAGCAGCAATTTTTACCATTTTTACTAATGTAAAAAATAAAAAATAATGGACTTTGATGGGTGGGTCTCCGCCAACGAAGTTGAATGACGACTCAATAGTTTTATTTTGATCTTCACGTTTTGAAATGCTGAGTAAAGTTTGCAGGAAGGCCTCATGCTTCCGTAACAACTTCACGTCGGGGTTAGCTTCACTTGATTGAATAAATTCACTTCCTCTTCATTTTATTCCAAAACAATTGTCACATCTGATTGATATCACTGTGGTCAGAATCGCTGTTTTATGTTTGATCCAAGTTTGCTAACTTGTTTTACCCAGGCTTGAAGATTTCGATCAAGTGAACGGTAAAACAAGGAAGCCAATCTTCGTGTCCACCTTCAGGCATGGTATCGAGTGTCTTGCTGAAGACACGCCTCATGCTCATGAACAGTGTCGAACCGTTGCCCTTTCGAACGTCGAACTAGGGCTCACCACTCAGCTAAACAGCCAAATTTAGTTTGTTTGTCATTCTGTCTTGGGTTGGTATTAAACCAGTGTCCCCTGCACGACTAGCGTGCTCTGGCCCATATTGTCTCATCATAAATAACGCGCGCTTGATGCATTGTTGGTCACAGGATCATCGAGAAGTCAGTCGCCCTCGGCGGTTTACGAGCTCCCTCCAGCGGCCGTACACCGTCCAGGGTTCAGCGTTTACGACACACCGAAGAACCCGGATGGGAGCGCGGCCAACAATCTGTACGACTTCCCGAAACAGCGCGCGCATGGTTTATCTGGGTACTCAACCTACGACACCCCCACCAAACCCCCGCCAACCTACTCAGAGAACGGGTATTCCTCTTATGACTCCCCCAAACTACGAGCTCCTTGTGAGAACCAGGATGCATCGACCGACCCCAAACCTCCCACCGACAGCGGGGTCAGCTTTCCTGACATTGACGAGACCCCTTCGAGTTACGAAATGATGATGGACCAAGCGGATATGACGTCATTACCCGGTCAGTTACCATGACAATAGTGCATGCGTTATGACGTGTTATTGTGTTTTCAACTGAGTGCACAGATTGGTGCCTGGTGGTCGAAGAGTTGATTAATTGGACGGGAAAGCAAGTAAAATAGTTTTCGTGTCCACTTTCAAAGAGGTCATTGGTTGTTCTGGCAAGGCACTACTCTATCACGGTGTTTCAGCGCAGTTGAGAGCACTGTGAATTTAAGTTCATGCTCTGAGCGCAATTAGGCTTTGATTGTTGTCGTTGTCACATTATTTTGGTTCTTTGCGTCACGCACACGTCCATCAACTGTTATCTACTTGTTTGCAAAACTGGCACCACGTCGTCATTTGTGTGTGGGAACATCTAAGTCAGGGGTTCTTAAAGTTTATCTCAACCGCCCAAGAATCCCTAGATTGACGTGTTTTTGAAGGAGTGCCCACATTAACGGAAATTTTGAGGTTTTGAAGCGTTTAAAACTTTGACGACCACTGTTCTAAGTTGTGATTGTTTAATACCATTCTCCAGGCATTGACGATGTACAGCTGTACACGTGCATGGCTGGTACCTCCGCAATGGCTAGCACCCCTGTATTCACCAAGAACAAAGCCCTCAGTCCCGTTGGGCGCCCCCCTGCCACATCCGAGCCCCCACCTGTGAAACGCGACCTGAAGCCCGGTAGAAGAAGCATCGGGTCGGATTCCGATTCAAGGTAAGCGACATAACGCTATCACTTTGTGACCTCACAATGCAGATGTGACATTATTGTTGTTTGAATCGTTGCGTGAAAGAGATTGTAAAGTCGTCATTGTTTGTTTCATTGTTTCAGCAAACCGCACATGCCAAAGGGAAGTTATGATGATGCGTTTAGCGACCTTTCATCCATTCAGTCGCAAACCCCTGACGGACCGCTGTCTCCCCCTCATACCACGATCCTTCACACCATGCCGACTACCCCTGTCTCGGGCCAACGCCCTGTCGATTCCATGTATTCAATGAGGTCCCACGATCGCCTCATGCCCCCTGAACGACCCCCTAAACATACAAGTCAGTCAAGTCTGTCCCCTCGTACTCCCCCATCTGTAGCCGCGGCCTCTCATCTTCCTGGGAGACCTTACCCCCCTTCGTATGGGGCCGATCGCTCCTACAAAGCTGTATATGACAACCAAGTGTCCCATAGCCCCTTATTAACTCATCAAGGTCCGAGACAGAGAAGTGCCCCCAATCCGGTCCCTGGTCGCCCCCCGAAACCCATGAGCATGATCCAGGGAACCCCACCCAGTTCCGGGTTGAGAGAGGAGTTTCCTGGGAGACACGTGAGAGATTTTGGAAACATTTCTTCGCGATCTATCCGATTGAATCCTTTGGTAAGTTTTGTTGCATCGTTTCAACATTGCAATACGTTGAGTTTCGCTTTTAGCAGCATGCTCGTTGCTTACTTCACAATGTAGATGTTAACGACCTTTTTTAACCTGATGCTGCGAGTTCGCTGTGGTAATATCAAATTACACTAGCTTTCGGAATACAGTTTCCTTGTCATGTGCTAAGACGGATGGTGTTGAAGTCAGTGGGTCGTTGTTTATGAGGCTTTAGTGTTTGGCTTGATGCTGCTGGCAGTTGAGTTTCTGTGTTGTTAAGCGTTATTGCTGTAAAGTTTTGTTGAATCAGTTAATTAATAGATTAGGTGACGTAGTTCTTCCTTTTGGCACGGTTGTTGATTTTGGATTCTGTCTACTTGTGAAAGCTAGCGCAATTCGCTATTACCACAGCGAACTCGCAGCATCAGGCTAAAACAGGTCGTTAATATCTACATTGTGAGGTAAGCAACATTGGTTCACATGAAATATCTACATTGTGAAGTAAGCAACATTGGTTCACATGAAATATCTACATTGTGAGGTAAGCAACATTGGTTCACATGAAATATCTACATTGTGAAGTAAGCAACATTGGTTCACATGAAATATCTACATTGTGAAGTAAGCAACATTGGTTCACATGAAATATCTACATTGTGAAGTAAGCAACATTGGTTCACATGAAATATCTACATTGTGAGGTAAGCAACATTGGTTCACATGAAATATCTACATTGTGAAGTAAGCAACATTGGTTCACATGAAATATCTACATTGTGAAGTAAGCAACATTGGTTCACATGAAATATCTACATTGTGAAGTAAGCAACATTGGTTCACATGAAATATCTACATTGTGAAGTAAGCAACATTGGTTCACATGGAATATCTACATTGTGAAGTAAGCAACATTGGTTCACATGAAATATCTACATTGTGAGGTAAGCAACATTGGTTCACATGAAATATCTACATTGTGAGGTAAGCAACATTGGTTCACATGAAATGGCTGTAAAAGAAATTTCAATAAAGTTTGTTGGTAAATAATGCGAAGGTCTGCTGATTGTTCATGTCACAATAAACTTAGCAAAGCTCTACCACGTTTGATGTACTAATCATCTCTTCCTCCAGCTTCCGGAGCATGGGAACGGCTCTCTCTTCCCAAGATCTTCTGTTGTTCCTCCTCCTCCCATCGAGCAGGTGGAGAAGGAGCTGAAGTACGTTGAGATCGACAGCACCCTCATCTCTCATGGCGACGCGACATCGGGCGGCCATGCTGACGGCATCTCAGGGAACTTTGAAAAGTAAGTCACGTGACTATGACGTCACACCTTTTTTGTTTCAAGCTTGCAAGCTTCGGATGCAGTTTGTTTTTTTTGAACAAGGAGTAGAAGCCGCGCAAAATGCACTTTGTTTTAAATCTCATTGGAGTGACTCATTGATCTAAATGAATATTTATTTGTTGCGATCAGTCCCCAATTGATATTGTGCGGCGGCATTGATTTAGCATTTCTTATTTCCAATTGTCTGTCTGTCGGAGGAGGAGAATTTGCTGACACAGCATCACACCTTCTTTATTGATTGTTTGTCATAAACGCATCTAAAAAAGCACCAGCGAAAGTACACGATGTTGTTGCAGGCTACCGAGACCGGAAGGCGCTGTGGAGTATGTGACGCTGGATAAAGAGAAGACGGGAGCTCTTGAGAAGATGAGGATTGAAAGAGAGAAGGAGCAACTCAAGCGAGGGTTTCCCGATATGAAGGCCAATAAGAGCGGGAAAGGGTGAAGGAGAAGTTAGCTTGAAGCACCTGGTGTGCATCGTTAGAAAGGGTCGGATGACATATCATAGACGGCGCCCGTTCGAATGCGTAATCAGCCAATCACACGCCGACAGCGGAGGCCGTGCCTGGTTGAAGGATGAACCGCGAACTTGGCTTGAACAAACTTTATGAATGAAATTGAATTGCGGCCCTGGATGGGGCGCAAGACACACCCTTCGTTTCGTCCAATCACAGGCGACCAACTATCTACGATTATATGATGTCACAATCTATCGTATTGAATAGATTGCATAGATTGTTGTTTTAGACGCGTCGCGGTTGCGTCGTTTGACATCAATTCAACGTGACAAGTTTCCAGCATAGTGTCACTTAATTTTTATTGTTGGAGAAGCCAGATAGTTCTCATCTCAATTTACTTTCTTAGTTCATAAACTCCCCGTTTCCACAGCAAGCGCAATAAGTTCAACTTTTTGACACTTTTAGCGCTAGAGACTATATTTTCTTAACCTGAATAACTTTTCTTTTCTAACAGTGCTCATCCCAGACAGCAAATCAGTCCGTTTTGCATTGATTCAACGTCTGCAGACGTCGAACCAATGTAAAAATGATGGATTTTGCTGTCTGGGATGTAACAAATATGGAGCAGATTGGATTGCCCTTACTTAATTATCAACGTTTTTATTAGGGGAAAGTGGTGTAACGTGGACCAGTGTGTAATTTGGACCAGTCCCCTAACTCAAAAAATAAAAATCGTTTTGTCAGTATTTTTGAACAGCTTGAAAGAAAAAATAATAATAGCCCGGATGTGAAAAACTCAGCTCATTAGGTTTAGAAACGTGGACGGGAGATTGGAATTTGTGGTTTTGGGTATGCTGATGTTATTTTGGGGAGTTGATTGCTAAGCGCTGAGACGTTATTTGCATGACGTTTGAGTCTGATATGATGTTGGTATTATCTTTAACCTATAAGGAGATGTTGTGATCAATTACAAGACTTGTAACCAAGTGTGGAAGTCATAGTTGGTAATTTTTAACAGTGCATGACAGTGTGTAATTTGGACCAGTCATCTCACCTATGCAGCATCGCGTCAGTTCAAAATTCCCAAAGCTGTAGTGTTAAAACATGTCCATAACAGGCTACCAATAAATATGCTACACAAGTGTCAAAAACCATTGGCGACAACTTGATCTTCCCGAAAATATTGAAGATCAACTGGTCAAAAATGTTTTGGAAATGGAGTGAAGATTTTATGGTTTAGTGGCCATAGATTTAAGAAAGCTTGCATATGACATTGCGTTTTCCAATAATATCAATACCCGCTTCAACAGTGAAAAGGGTCTGGCTGAAAAAAATTGTCTTAAGGAATTCTTGAACCGTCATCCAGAAATTTCATTTCGAAGACCTAAAGCAACTTCAGTTGAAATTACATACTCCAATGGTCCAAAATACACACCCCAATGGTCCAAAATACACACCATATGTGTAATTTGGACCATTTTTGAACATTTTTTATTGCTTAATTATTCTGTATTTTTTTATTGTATGTGATTTATATTTTCTACAATGGTTTGCAAGTACCTAGACTGTATCTGGGTGAAAAATAATACACATTGACCGGAAGTTGGCTGAGTTGTGCTTATTTTTCTTTAAGGGGTTCAAAATACACACCTTTCCCCTATTACCTCTCTCAAATCAAATGGCTGTTACAAGTTGTGTTAGATCTATTCATTAAATGCCTCAGACACCACATTAGGCGCTTTGAGGATGCGAATGGATGTAATATACGAAAAGTTAGTGTGGTTCGTGTGACTATATAGCAACCTATGATGCAATTTATCACAATCCCGCAAATGCTTAAGAGCGATGGCTATCTACTACGGCCTGATTTGTTACTCTCTCTGAACTTTTTCAGATTTTGCCAACTTCTGATAAATGTCTGAATGAATTTTCTAAAAATAGTATTTTAACGTATTTTTAACTGTCTTCCCCAGGTGACAAACTGGGTTTTAACATCACTAGGCGTTGGAAAACAAAGACAGTTTGATTTTGAATATTTCAGTCAGACTGAAATTCGCTTGCTCACAGTCTGATGAAGCGTATTTTCACCTTTTTCTCATTTTAACTGCTTCACCAAGGCAACTAAAAGCCTTTATATGATTACGAGTCAACAAAATGTGACAAATCAAGCCGCATCTCCAGGTAGCCATGGAAAAGCAAACTATTTCATCTTGATTGACCCTAAGAAGTTATTTGAATATTCGTTATTTTGCTACAAAATGATTTCATCTGCCAGGTGCATTATTATCTTCATCGACGTTTTGTTTTGCTACAAGTTCCAAACTTTTGATCATGTCTCGTTTTATTCGCCAAGCATCTTGTTCAAATTTGTGTTTTTTTGTTTCTGTCGCTCTTTCTATTGTGTCGTTAGTGACAATTTTATGTCGTCATAAGGCTATCTATTACGTTACTAGCGGCAATCCCTGTCGTCATAAAAGCTATTTATGTCGCAATTATCTTACGCCAAGTTCACCATTGTGGTCGTTTTTTTCTTAGATTTACCGTCATTTAACGCGAAATCAACAAAAAATTATCCGAATGGTTTTGGAAAGTGTCAAACCACCATGATGGAAACAGTTTTTTTTTTCAGTTCCAGGTTTGATTTTTTTAGGCCATACCGTAGTTGTAACATCGTAACGAAATACAAGAGTTTCTATGTTAAGTTAACGTGTGATAACCTTAGATCGACGTAAATTTACTATATTTGCCCTTAGAATTATTTAAATAAATCAGGAATTGTGGAAAACTTTGTGAGTTGCTGTGCTGAGGAGTTATCGCTACAGAAGGTCCTGGTGCGGTCCTGGCCAAGTCCCATCTGATGCGACCCTGGCCAAGTCGCATCTGGTGTGGTCCTGGCCAAGTCCCATCTGGTGCGGTCGTGGCCAAGTCCCATCTGGTGCGGTCCTGGCTACGGAAGGGAATGTACAAACGTGGCGGAGTTGATGGAACCGCTCCCTTAGATTTAATTTGAAAACAATCTCCCGTCTTTATGATAGGTGAAGAGCCTTTTTCCACCCCAAACCCCCACAACACCCCTTTAAATTACTTCTTGATATATTTATGTCTTCAATTCATAGAAGACTTCATACCAATATCCAGTAAAAATTGCTTTTAGAAGAATGACCTGTTGGCGCAATCAGCCCAAAATGTTGCGGGGAGTGAAATATTTAGACTTTAAACGATTAACGATGCTTTGTTCAAGTCGCCGCCTATCCAAATACGGTAACAAAAATGCTAAGTTGGCGAACTAATTTATTGATTTTAAAGTTGAGTCGTTAGCTTTTATCAATAGAAAGACCAGACCGACATATGATCATGGGACTAGCCAGGAATCGAAGCTTCACCCTCACCACTGGCAACTCATGGCGAAGCAGACTGAGGCGCCTGAAAAACGGTGTCCCACAGGGATCTGTCCTGACTCCTTTTCTTTTCAGCATCTACACACACGACCTGCCAAACACTGTCTCCGCAAAAATACGCCTATGCGGACGACTTGGCAATTCTCAAAGTCGTTGGAAAGCCTAGAAGACACCTTGAGCCAGGACACAAAACCCTCCAAGCTAATCTCCAGAAATCACTACTGTGGCAGCAGCTTTCCAACTACACAATCAGGAAGCTGAATGTCCATAATAAAGGAAAACTTCTGTTCCTCTGCCCCGAACCAAAATACCTTGGGGCAGTGCTGTGTTAAGCCCTTGGTGGGCCCTGGGACCAAAATAATTTTGGGCCCCTTATCGGCAAGCAGACTTATGATAATATAGTGGATATGTTAACTGCACTGATATGGAAAGGTGGTTTATTTCACTAGACTTTCTCACCAGTTAAGAAAACAATACAAATGTAAATAAGAGCAAACACAGGTCTATCAAGTCATAGCTACACCTTTGCTTGCAATGAAAGCCAAAAGTGTTAACGATTTCTAAACATACTGGCAACGGTCATGAAGCGTAGGGGTCATTCAACCCAGATCTTATATCACACAGTAGAAGTTAGCATAAAAATTTGACATGCTTATCACATTGAGTTCATACAATTTTTTACATCGAACAAGAATTGACAAAATTATGAGAATTTTAAATTGGTTAGTTACATTTGGAAGCAATTTTTTCCAAAAATTACAATTGGCATTTGAAATTTCACTAACCTATTAGTTTTAAATGCCTATAGCCATAACATAGCAAAACAGTTTAGAAGTGCAAAAAAAAGTGAATTCACAAATGCTTTAACAAACAACATTTTAACACTTTCACCAAGTGGTAATTATGTTTTGCCTTGTAGGATCGCCGGGGTGGAAGCTGACTTGGTGACCTCACAAGGTCTTTCGCTTCCTTCCTCTTTCACTTTTATGTAATGTACCAGTGCATTTGGTGTAATTGTGCCTTGGGGTGACATTGCACAGATCGCTCACGTACCGCCGCCATTTGGTGTAACTGCGCAAGAAACTTTCATCCTGCGCTGCGCTACTCAAGCGCCTGGCAGGCTCCAGCTGGGGAGCGAGAGTTGATACTTTGCGTGTAGCAGCGCTAGCCCTTGTCTACTTTTCAGCAGATTGTTGTGTACTTATTTGGTGCCGCAGTGCTCACTGCCGCAATATCGATAGCCTACTGCCATAAACAGCGCCCTGCGCACAGTGACCGTATACCTGCGTCCCACACCATTGAACAATCTCCTCATTCTTGCTGGCATCCAACCCGCTGAGCTTCGTCGTGAAGAATCCATTCTCCCTCGGTCGACGAGCATTAGAGCGCAATCACCTTCTCCACTCCAAGGGGTCTGCTCACTTAAACGAGCACCCCCATCGACTGAAATCAAGACACCCATTCGTGCCAGCCGCTCAACTTCTGCTTAACGAAGCTGACGAACAAGATGTTTCTGCGGCTACTTGGGCGGACAATAAATAGAATTCTGAATGGAAGTCTAGCACCACCAGACTCCACTCATTCATCCCCGATGCCGACACCCGTCCCACCGACCTGACGCTACCATGACAAACGTGGATGCGCCTCAACCGTCTCCATACGGGCCTCGGGCTTTTCCGCTCAACCATGCACCAATGGAGAAGAGCCTCTTTCTCTACTTGTGAGTGTAATGCTGAGGAACAGACTGCAGACCACATCATCAACGACTGCAACATTTTCAGCCCGCCTAGTGGAGTGGAAGGTCTGAGTGTCTTGGATGATGAAACCAAAGACTGGCTGCTCTCTAGTAGCCTTCCAGTGTAGTCCGGGAACATCGTGAATTTGGGGTGGTAAAATGATAGACCCTCGGGCCTCGCCCCAGAGGTTCAAACGACGATCCACTTTTCTAAACATTTTTATTAAAAGTGCATTTGCCACTCGATCCATCTTCTCCCAACGGATCCTTTTGCGATGGCAATAAAGCACACACAAGTGACTAGGCTACGTAGATTTCTACTCTAATTTGATGTGTTGAGTTCTTTTACCGCAATATTTTTCTTAATAACATCGAAAAGCTCTTTCTTTTTATGACAACATCAGCAGCATTACTTCAGTTTGTTTTTATTTCTGATCATTTCAACGAACCACAATTGTGCAATGCCACTCCGTTCCATTGTTACCTGATAGCTGGGCAACTGTACGTTCCTCATCGTCATAATTCATATTATACGTAATACACTATGTATTGATTGCTTCACTTTGTTTTTATTTCTGACCATCACAACGAAACACAATATATGCCAAACATAGCAGAGATCTAGAAAAGGGTAGAAGCGACAAAAATTGTTGTAATTAAAATTTGTTGAACGCTTTCATCGGATCTGCAATTTTCAGTGAATAAAAATTACTTTTGTTATAATACAATACTTAAATTCATTTCGTTAAACCTACAAATTTGCGAATACCTTCTGAAAAACTAATACAATTAGGCTAAAATAGCAATAGACTATGTGGAAAACGTTTGAAATCAGATGGCTAAATTTTATAAGACTTTTCTCAGCCAATAAGATAATCTGGGTTTAATAACTTCCTATAAAATATCAATAGACCTAAAATATATACTGGATTGAACGTTACAAAACTAAATGGTTGCACTGAAGGAAACATTTGGAAAAAGATAACACTGGCAAGTTTACACGAAGACAAACAATTATTGACCGCTGTAATATAGCTTCGACGAATTGCAATTGTGTTTGATAACAAAGACTCACAAAAAAATTGACAAAGTTGTGGGTCAAAAGATCTTGTGATTGTAGGCTACAACATGTCTCGTTCAGTGTGCACAGTGTTTGGGATCTTCAAGTGAAACGTATGGTGCAGTAGCTACAACTCACAATGGCAGCGTCACAGTGGCCTCGGTCTTATACATCAATTCGCGACAAACCAAGACGTGGTGTAGTGTAAATTAAAATAATGTCACCGCAGTCACAATACCAACAAAGACAAGATCATTGTAAACCTAGTCAAAAAATAAAAAACTCAAATTTTGTAGATACTAGACTCGTGTTTAGCAAACGTTTAGAAAACAACACTGTCTTCATCTTCAAACAACTTCATCTTCAGTGCTATACAGTATAGTTTTCAAAACATAAGTTTAATTTGGCTCTTTATTTTTGATTAACCAGGCGTTGAAACCATTTTGCTCCTAACATGGTAAACCATTCATGATATTAACAACTAAAAATAAACGTGGCGAGCTTATTAACGAGTAAAGTGATTGTGGAAACTTCTCGGACAGAGATACTACTTCGAGGTTAGGAAATCTGGATTTCAAAGATACGTTATACATCAGTTAAGTCACTGGTTTTGCGCTCCAATAGAATTTGAGTTCTGTGGTTTAGCTCACAATCAACCAAAGAAATTGGATATATTCCATATAAAAATCGAGAATTCTATTTGAATGAGAACCATCTGATGATCTCAATAACGGTGAAACAAGGCTCCAAATAGTTTTTCCTGGTCTTAGTGGCAAGCATAGAAGTTACACCCTAGATAGCAAAATCCATCATTCAGTCATCCATCAGTTTCGTCATCCGTCAAAAATAACGTCTTCAGACGTTGAATTAATGTAAAATGATGGATTTTACTATCTGGTACCGTGATGATTAGCGAACTGCAAGTAACTGGCTGTTGTAGTGAGTACTCAGCTTTGTGCTGACCACCAGGAACAACACTGCTTCTCCACAAGCAAACTCGTTATTTTTTACAAACATTTGCCTTGTTAGAAATAACAGGCAGTTTCCATCACACGCTTGTGTCATCATAATTGTAGGCGACGTCATCTTCATGACTTTGCACCAACGACCCAGCTTCATCGCCATCGGGTGTTTCGTCTTCTCTCGGTAGATATGGAGATTGAAAATTTGCATTTGTGTTGCAACAATTTAGTTTGGATTTTTTGCAACAGATACAATATAACAAAACGGCAGCTCCTCCAATTCCGGCGATCACAGCGATGATGACAGCAACGATCACCATTGTGGCATCATCAGCTGAAATAGAATCTCTTTATTGATGCTGCCACCTTTATAGTAAGCATTGACGCTATTAGTGAATCAACATGTAAACTGCTCATGCTTCCTCCTCTTCATACCCCATACTCAATTGCATGGGGTATGAAGAGGAGGATGCTGGTTAGAGGTATGATCAGTTAGAGGCCTACTCTCTAACTTCGCTATGGTCACTAGAACAAAGGTAAGCTTCAAATTTTACAGGCCGTCAATACAAGAGGCTAAACAATAATGCTGCTTGAATGTTGACATGCTCAAGTCAACTCAAATAATGGAATATGAAAATAAAATTAAACTTTCAATTTCTGTACGTTAGCGCATAAATTGTGATTACCTTGTCCTAGCACTGAAGTATCATTCCCTGTTGCGTTGATAGACGGGGGCGTTGGATTTATTCTGTTGACCACTGGTTGTGTGAATGGCTCAGTGGTTGGCGTTCCTTCAGTGGTGGCTGATGGTACTGGCTTCAAAGTTGGATTGATTGGTTTGGTTGAACAAGAAGGATTGTTATTCCTACCATCACAACATATCCTAAAAGCATTTTAACAGGAATAAACCAGCTGGCTTAACTTGTAGATATTAGAAGGACGAACCGTTTCTGCTGAACTCTTTCTATCATTCGTTCTTTTTATTTTTTGAGCGGTTGGTTTATTGTTCATATGTGTTGAAGCTTAATTAGTGGTGTTGGTATGCAGAACATGTTTCAATTTTCTGGTAATCGATCGAGCTGCATTGCAATACACAGCATGATTCGAACGTTCCATACATAAAATAAGCTATATTTAAACTAGGTTTTGCTATGCTTTGGCAGAGATGTAAGTTAGAAGCTTAGGCCTACACACTTGCAACAATGAATTTTCCATTATTTTTTATTTGATTTTAGACTTTACAAGGTAAAATTAAACGCAGGTTACTTTTAATTCCAATAATAGCCTAGCGTAAATATGCAAATCAAGCATCAACAACATAAGTCAACATTTTTCAGCCTTAGTTGGCTCACCCTAGAGCACCTTTCTCTCCATATGTTTTACACTTTCCTATATCGCAAGACCAATAAAAAACCCAATCTTTCTCTCCGAAGGTATGATTATATGAACACAATTCTTTGTAGTACACTGGCAAAAAAGATTTGCACTGGAAGTCGTCATAATACTGAGTGTTGTTGCAGTAATCGCAATGACAATATGGCTTCTTCATCTCCGCCTTGTTTCCCTTAGCCTTGCAGTCCATGTTGCATCCAACGGCCTATAACAACCAATTTCAAAATTCAAAACTAAATTCGACAATGACCACAAAAGCTTGATAGAATACTGAAAAGTTGGGATGTTTATCAGAATAATTATCGTTTCTAGCGCTATAGTTGCAACGTTCATCTGATGAAAGTGAAAGCAGAAGCCAAGACAAATAAGGTGATTTATTGCTCAAGTTTAAAGGTTAAAAATGCTGAAAATAACAAATGACCGCAATTGGTTCAATGGCATATGACACCCATTTTTATTACGATTGTTACTTTAACGTGCATACCAATTATGACACAATTACTAATACCGTTTTTAATAAATTAGGTTAGAATTTCTACAATAACCCGTTTCGCATTTTACACGATATACCTTGTATATTTGTCGAACACTGCTGTTGTTTCAACGTTAAGGTATATTGGCATCAGGTTGGTGCTCATCGTGACAATAGTTGCTAATCCTACTAAATAAATTATTGCTTACCCTTATGTTTCTTATTGATGTGGCATCCGTAGTTAGCAGGTGGCAGAGCAGTGCAAGCATCATTGCAAAAACTAGCAAAGTGATCATCTTCATAGCGAATTTCATTTTAACTATACAAATTTGTAAATTACTCACAAATCTAGTATAATTAGGCTGTGCCTACAACATGAAACATATAAGAACAGTTAGGTATCACTGCTGTGTATAAATATCAGCAAATCTACACAAAATGACTGATTCAACTTAGGTTGCCAAACGGGATAAAATAAAAAAATAACCAGCTGAAAGGAAGTCTAGCTTTAGAATTAAGGATTGGAGAGCATGCTCCCCGTAAAATCCAAACAATGTTGGCTTGTTTTTTGTGAAATGTTATAAATTTTCTCGTATGCGGCGACAAATGTCAATATGTATCAAAGTTATTTATTGCATTTAAAACTGGTTAATCGTCGTCGTCGTGTGAGCCTTTGGGGCCGAGGGTCTATCCTTTTACCACCCCAGATTCACGATGTTCTTGGACTACACTGGGAGGCTACTAGAAAGCAGCCAGTCTTTAGTTTCATCATCCATGACACGCAGACCTTCCACTCCGTTAGGTGGCTTGAAGATGGTACAGTCATTGATGATGGTCTGCGGTTTGTTCCTCGGCACCACATTCACAAGAGGAGGAAGAGGCATTTCTCCATTGGTGCATGGTTGAGCGGAAAAGCCCGACGCCCGTACGGAGACGGTTGAGGCGCACCCACGCCTGTCTTTGTAGTGTCAGGCCGATGTGGCGTGTGTCGGCGTCGGAGATGAACGAATAGAGTCTGGTGGTACTTGACTTCCATTCAGAATTCCATTTAAGCGATGGTCCGCCCAGTTAGCCGCAGAGATGTCTTGTTTATCAGCTTCGTTGATCAGAAGTTGAACTGCTGGCACGAATGGGTGTCTAGATTTCAGTCGACGGGATGCTCGTTTGAGAGAGCAGAGATCTTGTGGTGGAGAAAATGGTTAAGCTCCAGTGCCCGTCGGCCAAGAGACAGAGTGGCTTGGTTGGATGCCAGCGAGAATGGGGAGTTTGTCTAATGGTGTGGGACGCAGGTATCCGATCACTGTGCCAGGGCGCTGTTTATGGCAGTGCCAATGTTGTGACAGTAAGTCAGTTTCTTGCGCAGTGACACCAAATGGTGGCGGTACTTGAGCGATCTGTCCAGTGTCACGCCAAGATACCTTGGTTCGGGGCAGAAGAACAGAGGTTTTCCATTATTATGGACATTCAGCTCTCGATCAGCTTCTTGATTGTGTAGATGTAAAGCTGCTGTCACAGTTTTGGTTTCGCTGAGTTTCAGTCGCCAGTTCTGAACATAAAGTGAGAGTGTTTTCATGTCCTGGCTCAAGGTGTCTTCCAGGTTTTCTAACGACTTTGTGGAGTGGAGAATTGCCAGGTCGTCTGCATATGCGTATTTTTCGGAGACCATGCTCGGCAGGTCGTGCGTGTAGATGTTAAAGAGATGTAGATGGAACCAGGATCGATTCCTGTGAGACGCTGTTTTTCAGGCATCTCAGTCTGCTTCGCCTTGATTTGCCAGTGATGAGGGTGAAGCTTCGATTCCTGACAAGTTCCATAATCATATGAACCATATGTTGGTCAGGAAGCAGGCGAAGCAGCTTGCGAGTAAGGCCGCGGTTCCATACGATGTCATAGGCAGCTGTGAGATCTAGAAAGACAGCGCCGGCCTTCTTTTTTGCCTCAAAGCAGTCCTCGATTTCTTGGGTCAAAAGTGCGACCTGATCCACGGTGGATTTTCCGCGCCAAAACCCAGCTTGCTCTTTTGAAAGAAGCAGGTCGGTGATTGCGTTGACGCGGGCATAGATCGTTGTTTCGAGGATTTTAAAAGGAACACGGGATACTTCTTTACCGACAAGGCGAGATGCCTTGCGGTTCTTTGTCTTGTACAACTCGTTCTGCACTAGCTGGGAAGCGATGGCATTTGCAGAAACGGAATACTGGCGATTGAGTTTGCTGAGCGCGCTGTGAAGGAGTTGATGTAAAGACCCAATAGGCCTGAAATAGGTTTAACAGTCAGTCGGTTGGAGTCTCCTGCAAGTTAGCAGTTGTGAACTGAGCAAGCGGCAACTGAGCAAGTGACAGCCGAACTAACAATATTTCAGCAAGTGGCTGAAGTTAGCAAATGATGAAACTGAGCAAGTAGCCTAACAACTGAGCAAGCCGAAACTTGGAATGTCACAAGTCATCAAAATGAGTTTGACAAGCGATGTCCGACGCAAGTCAAAACGAAGCAAGTCCGACGTGGTCACATAAATTTCATTTGCTGACTTGGCAGTAGCTGAAATGTACTTGAGTTGTCGCATGCCGATTGCCGAGTGGTGTGACGACGTTCGGTTAATCACTGCTTTCTTTTCTCGTATGGTTGGTTTGGTCTTGAATCTTTATTCTCGGACTGACAAAGCTTTGATAGATTATTCCTGATAGTTTCGCATACTTATATAGCTCTTGACGCAAGGTTACCGAGATTGGCAGAGTGAAGTTTTCCGATTGTTGAAGTGTTGTCTGTGAATTATCCACCCATTAGGTGCCGCTGAATGGAGAGCAGTCCTTAATGCGTTGCTCAAGCGCACATCCCAGACTCGAACCAGCACAGCTTGACCTAATTAGACTATTAAATAAGATTTATAGTAATTTGTTGTCGCTTAAGTGTCACTGCTGAACTTAGACATAGTGAACATTTTTGACATCTTCTCATTTTTATTGGCACTAATATTATTTCGTAAACCAGCAATCTAAGTAGTCAGACTAGGAATTTCTTAATGTAGAGAGAAAAAGCTTTCTCTGCCTATAAAACGTTAAATAGTAGTTTTATTAAATATTTCTGGAAACTTCCTTGGTTTCATATTATCTAAAAAGTGAATAAATTCCCAACTAAATTACTCATGACATTTCATTATATGCTCAACCAGTTCCAGAAGGAAATTGATCGACATAGAAAAGTAGATATTACTTAAATACTGAAACATTACGTTTTGTAACCTAATTAAGACTTGTCCAAATGATGCAATGGAGTTTATTTTGCTAAATTGGTTTCTGATAACCTGAAAAAATGATGGTTATCCTTCAAGAAACAGCCGCAATACCACGTATTTGAGCCCAGTTTGGCCGTTTTAACAAGATTGGACATTGCAGTGGGAGCTGTTCAAAACTACAAATATCACATGACGCACATGAGGAATTAGATAACGGTGTAACACAGGTTGTTGAAGACAAAACGTCATATCTGACGTCACTACGGAAATTACAGAAGAACAAGACGATATTATCATTATGCTAAAACAGCTGCTTAAAATTAGAAGTACAAAAGCTTTTTTGGGATCAAATCATACTGGCATAGTGTCCATTTAACTAAAATTGGTTTGGTGGTTTCACTAAATTTCAACCATTTTTTATAACTTCTTGGTCTAGATCGTAAGCATATTTTAAACATGTTGTGGTTTTACCACCTTTTCTTTTTGTTCTAATATGTTTTGTAATCACAGCATTTGCTTGTTTCCTGTATTCTGATAATAAAGTATAAACTAAATTGAACTACTGCTAGTCATTGTGCTCTTTTTAAAAATAAATAATCTACCTACAGATTCAGTAGCTAGTTGTCAACACGACAAGGCCTTTTCTTGCTAGCAAATCATTTACAGCATTTATGGCGAAAAAACATTTATTGTTTTTACGTTAAATAACATTGAAACATCACAATGAGAGTGAATGTCATTATTTTCAGCGGCACAACGCGCACGTAAACCACACTCTTTGTTCCCTTATTTGTCCAGCCAGTCTCACATGTAACCCGTATTCATATCGTTTAAAGGGATATTGGCTTTTTACAACATTGGGAGAAAAACCCGCAAATAAATTCTTTCGTTGGCGTAAACAGTGGTATCCATCATTCAATCACTATTTGGTAACAACGCAAAACGTAAAAACTGCAAATAACAACTCATTGTGGTTTTCGAGCTTCAGGTACTCTTTTATTGAATGCACACAGTGTCTTGAAATTAATACATAACATCAACAATCTATATAACAACAGGCCCAGTTTATCTGCTTCACAGTGACCGATTGTGTGCCACAATCGGTAAAATTGGATTGTTTTACAAAAAACATTCCCCTAAAAATGCAAAATTTGGATATCTCGAAAACCGCTTGAGCTAGAGATGTGCTTTTGGTGTCTAAAGATGCAGAAAACAAGGTTTTCTATATGCTTTTTGAACATTGAATATGCCTATCTAAAGTAGAAAAACAGTTATTTTGAAAAAACTACTTTTTAAGGGTTTTGCGTGTAAGATTCTCAGTTAAACAATAGTGTAGACCAAAAAACACAATTCTGCAATTTACTTTTCTAACCTGTTAAATTGTGATGTTACAAGTAAACAAAAAACACTGTTTAAAGTGACTAGAAATCCAGCGACCTGGGCAGCAGATACACAATGTTCATAATCTTTAACAACCTGTAAGTACTGTTTTCATGTCCCTAAGTCTAGCTGAGTTCCGAGCTAATGTAAAACTTCATGAAATTCATGTAAAACTTAAAGCTGAGTTCTGAGCTAATGTTCCTGTGGTTGTCAATTGGGATGGAAAGCTTCTCAGAGACTTGACAACCAAACAGCATGTCGACCGCTTGCACTTTGCAGATTATTGTAACTGGTAATGGGGTTTCTCAGCTGCTGCAAGTAGCAAAATTGCCAAACGGAACGGGATCAAAACAAGCAAAAGCTGCTGTAGAAGCTCTCAATGAATGGGGCCTAAAAAGAACAAGTGATTGCGCTATCATTTGACACTACTGCTTCCAACACAGGGCGAAAGCTTGGCTCATGTGTTCTCATTGAACAAGAGCTGCAAAAAGACCTATTGTATCTAGCATGCCGCCATCATATTCATGAGCTGCTAGTACAAACAGCTTTTACCACAATCATGGGAAGCATTTCTTCACCAGATGTTCTAGTATTTAAAAGATTTCAAACACGCTGGGAGTTTATAGACACGACAAGGTTCACCCCAATAGCTGAAAACAAACAAATAGCTGCTACAGTCATCGATGTGGATTTAATAGCTTGGGCTGAAAAATCTTTGAAGGAAAGAAAAGAGTTACGATTTACTATTTCTCCGAGGAGTGTTCATTTTATGACTCCTGGCCCAATGCATAAAGAAATGTCAAAGATTTTGTACTCATTAAAAGTTTAGATGTTTTATGACCAGTTTAAACTTACAGAAAGAGAAAGGAGTGGGCTCTTGCAAATGTGTATTTTTGCTACAAAATTGTACCTTAAGGCATGGATAGAATCTCCTGCTGCAGCCCCGAATAACGGTCTAGATCTTTTAAAGTCTTTTAAAGCATATTCCAGTATTAACACTGCAGTGTCGAATGCTGTATCATCCACGTTTTCCTCCCACCTGTGGTATCTGTCTGAAACAGTAGCTGCTCTTGCCTTTTTTAATCATTCTGTGTCGGCCCAAACCAAAAGACTCATGGTTAAAGCAATACAAAAGCGGGAAGAAACTGAGGATGCCCCTTAACGACTGACAATCAATTCTGCAATGATTGATCGACTGGATTTGTCTGACCAGGTTAATAAGGGGTCATTGTCACTGTTCAAAGAACTGGACATATCAACTGAGGTTATGGAACAGGATCCAGAAACCTAGGCAATCTGTGATGCTTACTGTGAGGCATCAAAGGTAGTAGACACTCTAACTGTCACAGATGACCACACTGAGCGAGGTGTAGCTCTCATAAGAGGGATGTCACAATCAAGGTGCAATGCCTCGCGATGGCTTGCTTTGTATCTTCAACGAATGTGCTGTTTTCATTATGGAATTCTGGTGCGTTGTGTTATTGTCGGTTGTGACCTGAAGTAGCCTCTGATTGAGAAATTTGTGTTATGTAACGTATTTCTAGAATCATCTGTAAGCATGCAAATCTAGAAGGTTCTGTTGTTTTTCATGATTTCTGAGCGTCGTTTGTCATGACGTCATAAGGTTGTTTATCAGTAAATGTCCGATTGCGAAATCGTTATTATGTAAGAATCTTCTTGCGAACGTGACATTCTTTAGACTTCTATAAGCTTCTGCTTGTTGACATTTATTGCAACTTGACAGAACAATGTGACATTACGTAACCTTCTCGATGTTACCAGACCGAAGCCACCTTCTATAAATAGTGGTGTAATTTGCATTCTGATTATTCTGAGATGATTATTATGGTGATTATTATGGTGATTATTATGAGTTGGTTATGAGAGTTGTGCTATGAGTTGTGGATTGGTAGTTGATGCAGAAATTAGAGTTATTTGAGAAGCCGTTCGTTAAAGTTCTTCAAGAAGTCAGATTATCATTTCGCTAGTAGAATTATTCGACATTTAATTGACTGCTTTTCGGTTGACCCATTAAACTACGTCATTGAATCTTTCCAAGTCTTTTTCCTGGTAAGAGATAGAAAGAAATCGTGACCGCATCCTCACTCACAATGAAGAACAGGTTCAGTATCTGATGCAGGTGGTTGCAGACCTTCCGAAACGATTTCCAAACTGCAATAAAGCCACTTTAGCTGACAAGCATGTGTTGGCAAACAATTAACAATGCGGACAGAAAAACTATGTGATTTTTACACCAAACCAATGCGAAAAGCTAGTTAATTTTGCTGTCAGTGATATTCTGATAAAGCCCAATAATTTGTCATAATGCTAAGCTTATGCTTTGTATAATATAGTTTATTGCGCATTTTTTCCTATTTTTGATTACAAGAAGTGATTTTGTAGCTTTTTTCAAAAACAAATTATCGAGTCTTAGAATTTAAGTGAATTTTCTCGTAAGGACCACCTTACCCAACCCTGTTATTTGTGCAAGGACCACCCTATTACCCTACAACACATGTTTGCAAAGTTCTATTTGTTTACTTGTAACATCACAATTTAACAGGTTAGAAAGGTAAATTGTAGAATTGTGTTTTTTTGGTCTACACTATTGTTTAACTAAGAATCTTACACGCAAAACCCTTAAAAAGTAGTTTTTTCAAAATAACTGCTTTTCTACTCAAGATAGGCATATTCAATGTTCAGAAAGCATATAGAAAACCTTGTCTTCTGCATCTTTAGACACCAAAAGCACACCTCTAGCTCAAGCGGTTTTCGAGATATCCAAATTTTGCATTTTTAGGGAGATGCGGAACTTGAGGGGTCTTGTGCACCCTCTAAATTATCTTCAAATTTAAAAAAATTTTGCAAGACCTCATTTTTTGTAAGGACGAAACTTTTTAACGGTTAGGAGCAGTAAATTTCAAAAAAATGATTTTTAAGGACCACCCTAAAAAATAGGCATAATGCAAACTACAACATTGAAACAACTTTTTTTTAACAAGATTGCTTGTACTAATGCCGACCAAAATAATTTCTGGTTATTTCTTTCTAGCGTCCCACAAATGCGTCATTGTCCAAACTGATGGATGTCTTGCGCAGTATCCTTGCGGAGTTGAGATGCACTGTCTTGTGGCAACACAATATTACAAACAATATTGTTGCTACTCTTTGCATAACACAGCGATTGCTAAATAAATTCAGCTAAAGCAGCTTATTCTTAAAAAATCACAAGTTACTATCACTATACCCGCTAGTAGCAGGGCCTCCTTGGCTAGAGCTCAAAGAGTCATTATCATTTGCATTGAGTTTGTCTCTTGCAGAACTTGAAGATGAGTGATCATGATCTTCCTCAGAAGAGGAATGATGTTGATCTGTTGTACTTCCACTGAAGATGTTGTCAGCGGTATCAACTCCGTTGCTACTGATCAATGAATTGACTCCATTTGCATCTTTTGGAAGACCATTGCTGTGATTGCTTGCCACGCGGTTTGGGTGAAAAGGTTTATTTTCATGATCATCAAGGGTGGCAGATTGGTTGTCATCGGAGTGATCACAATGATGCTCATTGTGACGACGATAATAACAACAAGAAGAAACAACTGCAACAATAACAATGAAAGCAACAGCAGCAATCACAGCAGCTTATTACTGATGTATAACTGCTGTATATAAATATCCCACATAAATAGCAGCGAATCCACGCAAAATAATTGGTTCAACTTAGGTTTCCAAACACGATAAAATGTTGGCTCAGATTTATCATGGGCAGTCGCGTAAAAAAATTGTCATGGCACAATTATAGTCTCTTCCTATCTAGCCGTGGTATGTTGTGAAGTTTCAGTATGGCTGTCAAAAATATCAAAGAAAATTAAAGGGCTTTGCTACCCTCCTCTAACCTACGAATCTATTACATGTTTATATCAACATAAAAGGTATGGGTGTTACTATAGCGTATAGCCTACCTATCCCCTGTTGCCACTATGGCGTGAGCTGCATTATTTGTTTCTCAAGACTTCAATAATTAAAATAACATGATATCAAATCCTAACCCTCACATGTTATCACAGTAGGCTAATCACGGAGTCAGAGTGATTTTGGCGTGTCTGGAGTCGGAGCCGTTAAACACAGGGCCGACGCTGACTCCAGTTTGATACAAAACGATGAACAATAAAATTTATGTTTGCAGCTTTTTTAAATATATTATTTTTTGCTATTATTGTGCTCTAAATGAAAAATAGAAGCGTTTGTTCCTGTCAGTTTTTGTAATAGTCGTCAATTTAATTTCAATCATAACTTCAGTGAAATAAAATTTCAAACAAATAATGAAAAAGTACAAAAAAAAGATGGCCACGCTCAAAATCTGGCAACACTGAAGTTGGCCAGTTATAAATTGAGGAGTCGGAATTCTAAATGTTTCGCCCAACTCCACAGCCCTGGTAACATTAAATTAATGACACGGCAAAGTCCTGTCTACCTTCATGTGCCTATTACGTGTCTTGCTATGCACTCAGTCACGTGCTCGTTTTGAATCCTTTCTTTTGTCATAAAAGGGCCACACCCAGTTTTGGTTCTCACCACTAAGATTTAAAGTAATTTGTTGTAGCTGAAGTGTCACCGCTAGACTTAGACTTAGTGAACATTTTCGACTTCTTCTCATTTTTATTGGCACTAATATTATTTCGTAGACTTAAAAGTGAATAAGTTTCCCACTAAATTACTTGACATTTCATCATATGTTCAACCAGCTCCAGAAGGAAATTGATCGACATAGAAAAGTAGATATTACTTAAATACTGAAACATTACGTTTTGTAACCTAATTAAGACTTGTCCAAATGGTGCAATGGAGTTTATTTTGTTAAATCGGTTTCTGATACCTTGAAACGCCTTCATAGAAAAACTGATTGTTACCCTGCAAGAAACAACCACAATACCAAGTATTGAGCCTAGTTTGACTGTTCGAACAAGATTGGACATTGCAGTAGGAGCTGTTCAAATATCACATGACGCCCATGAAGAATTAAATAATTGTTATATAGGTTGTTGAAGACAAAACCTATATATGAAGTCTCTACGGAAATTACAGAAGAACAAGACGATCTTCTTCTTCTTCTTACGATAATATGCTAGAATAGCTTTTTGTATAGCAGGATCTTTCGCCAAATATGGCCATATTTTACTTGGAAATAATATTAAACTTGGACAAAAACAAAACGAACTAAAATTTAAATTGGCTCATCAAATGAACAGCTTCTAACATAGAATCTACAAACAATCCTTGATATTTTAAGTGGATCATGCAATTGTACCAAAAGCAATACACCAAACCATACTACCGACAGGGTGCAGTTGGAAAGTCTTACATATTACATTATTATTGTGTAAACTGTGCTCAACGTTCATACCTAATCTCCGGTTAAACAAGCCAAACATGTGTCTAGGTACAAATATTGCTTATTATACTTACTTCTGGAAATGGAAAGATGACAGGTTGGTCATAGCTATGATTGTAACAATTCAGACTCTTAGAAATTTCCTCTTATAGCAACATATTTGGCCGTGTTTTAGTACGTCATGATTGTGCTTTCACCATCTTTTCGTTTTGTTCTAATATGTCAGTAATTACAGCATCTGCTTCTTTCCTGCATTCCGACAATAAAGTGTAAACTAAATTGAACTACGCTAGCCACTAAATCCGCTTTAAACATAAGTAGCCTAGCAACGTGATCAAGTTTAACATCTTCAAGTTTATTACATTTACATAAACATAAAACTACGCAACAAATTAAGTATCGAACGTTTTCGACATCACAAGATGTCCTCTTCAGGAATAACATACATACAAATTAACTACATCTGAAAAAAATACAATGGTTAACTAAATCTATAAACAGAAAAAGACAAAAACTGCACAGTACTTCTGACTAGCTCAAACTCAACGATATAGGCTCCACGAGAATCAAAGGTAACTGCATCAAAAGGTGTTAAACAGATCACATGATATGGTGATCTGTTTAACACCTGTATATAGAACCCTGTATTTTACCCTGTATATAGAACGTTTAAAGTAGGCAGATATTTTCAGCTGAAGTCGCCTACGCCCTTTGCTCTATGTTCTAATGTCGTTTATAAATTCAGTTGTTTGCGTGATGCAAGCCTGACATACATTGGTATGTCAACAAGACATTTATCGACTAGAGCTGGGGAACACCTGAATTTGAATTCTATACTGGAAAGCGCAATTAAAGATCACATTTTACATGTACAGAATGCCAAAATAACGTTTCTATCAAGCAGTTTGAGATCATGTCTAGAGGCAGGTCTGAGTATCAAACTAAGATCTTGGAAGCCTTGTACCTACATAAAACGTCACAATCCACTTTTGAACAGATAATTGTATGCTTGCGGCTCGTCTTTCTTGCTCTCTGTATTTTAAAATTATTTTTTTCGCACCTTGCCTTTCTACCATATCATGCAAGGGCGCGGGAAGTAGGGGTGCTCAAGGGGCTGCAGCCCCCCCTAGAGCTAATTCAGCCCCCCCTGGAATTTTCGATAATTGCTTCAGCTCCCCCTAGAAAATTCTGACAATTTAAGGTACATAACGTTGTAAAGGAGGTGAGGCTTGTTGCCGATGCCCACTTCGTTTAAACAGTTGCAGTTGTAATTCGTGAATCGTCTAAACGTAAATATTTATTCATGTCGCTTTTTGGTTCCGATAAAGTTGCCTGCAATTTGCTGGGTTTGTGTCCTACTCGTTGGTGCGTTCGTGCTTCTGCCCTCGCTCGTGTTGTTGAGCGCTACCCTCTCCTGTTGCAATGTCTGACAGACATGACAGAAGATAGTGCAATGAGAGGAGACGCACGTACAAAAATATTCGGCTTGGTAAAACAAGCACGCACGATGCTACCTTATTTTGCGATTACCTGCAGGGGTAAAGTTTTTCAGCCTGCAGAAGCCGTCGCAAGATAGCTCCAAAACAAGAAGATCTCTGCTTCTACAGCTTTAGAATCCATCACCATTCTCCACAAACGGATCAAAAATCTCAGAAAATATGAATCCATTTACAAGCCTATGGAAGCAGCGAACGTCTGTACGTCTGCTAATAACCTAAAGACGCCAAAAGATCCCGGAGTGAGCAAAACTCCAGTAAGATTTCGAAACACAGAGGAATCGGATGCTTAGTCGTCTGCGAGAGAAGGAGCGTGGAAACGGCAATACACTAAAGCCCTTAATTTGGTTCAAGCTGAGCTTGATCGAAGATTCAATCAGGCGGATCTGCTTACAGCAGCCAACAGAGAGAAGGCCCTTCTGAGCTGTGCAAACGGTGAAGAAAGGTCTGATACTGAGATCAGCTTACCCGATGCCATCAGAATAATCTCCTAAAAACGCAACTTACCTTGCTCAGCGATGTTGTAAGTGGAAAAATCGCAAACTCCGTTAAAAAGGTTGCTGAGATACTATCGCAACTAAACCTCCAAGCACTAGATCTTTTCAAACAAACGCGGAAATTCGTGGAGCTCTGTCTTTGCCTCCCGATTTCAGCTGCATCATCAGAACGTTCTTTTTCTGCTCTAAACGCCTGAAAACATGCTTGAGAAGCTCAATGACACAAAAAAGACTTACTCATCTTGCGTTGATGCATGTCCGGCTGCGTAGTCGTCGGCGTTCGTCGGCTGCGTAGCCGAGTGGTGAGAACGTCTGCGCGACGTTCGAAAGGACGTGGGTTCGGCACCGCTCCAGAGCACGCGGCTGTGTCTCGGCGAAAGACACTTAAAGGCAAGCCAAAATAAGGGGAGCAGCTAACTCGAAAACTATATGTCACTTCGCTGCTTCCTGTCGTATCGCATCTGTGATCGCAGTACTGTATGTTATCGCAATGGGCGCAAATAAAAACATGATTATGTCCACCAAAACACTGTCGATGTCAAAGAACTCATGACACAGTTTATAGAAAAAACACTTGAGCGAAAAGCACTCTTCGGAAGCGTATTTCATATTGATTTCCTGAACAGCTGCTTTGTTGTTACCGTTCTTCATTTGTTACAATAACAAAGTGTGTGATTTGGCGTCGTTTTTTGCACAGGAGTGGACCGAATTCTTACAACCCGCTCTTAAAGTTCACCTGCATAAGGGGGGTCTGGGGGGCGAAGCCCCCCAGAAGCTAACAACACTACGGAAGCTTCAGCCCCCCCTAGAGAAAAATAGTTCCCGCGCCACTGATATCATGTGATCTGTTTAACACCTTTTGATGCAGTTACCTTTGATTCTCGTGGAGCCTATATCGTTGAGTTTGAGCTAGTCAGAAGTACTGTGCAGTTTTTGTCTTTTTCTGTTTATAGATTTAGTTAACCATTGTATTTTTTTCAGATGTAGTTAATTTGTATGTATATTATTCCTAAAGAGGACATCTTGTGATGTCGAAAACGTTTGATACGATACTTAATTTGTTGCGTAGTTTTATGTTTATGTAAATGTATTAAACTTGAAGATGTTAAACTTGATCACGTTGCTTGGCTTCGTATGCCTATAGTTCAACAAGGCAAACTCTCTACCGAAGCTCTATAAGTAGCCTACTTACAGGTAGGCCTACAGTGGTTGCCTAAAGTTAATGATTGTTAGTTATCTACAACAGCCAACTGTAGCCTACAATCCAAGAGCCACTTCTACAGGCGCACTGACGTTACATCAGCTTTATGTGCAAACACTACAAAGAATTTCTCTTGTAAGGAAATTGGTTCTTTAACGAGACAAGAAATCTGATAAAGTTTACGTCAAAAGATATTGAAACACCGCAAAGAGAATGAATTCCATTAAACTTTAGCGGTGAATCACCAGTGTAAATAGATTCTTTGTTCCCCTTTTAAAATATTTAGCTCTGTGCAATGAAGCGTGACGTTGAAAGCAATCACACTGGCTGCTTCATAGGCAAGCACCAAATTGCTTATGAATACTGGATAACTCGTTGAGTAGTTAGTAGAATCTTCGTAAAAACATGGAATCAACGTTAAAAAACAAGGATCTGACTGTTAAATTTTATTCAAGTTACTTTTTTATGAAAAACAAGTCAAGTGATACAATGATACGCCACTTATTTAATGGGCTCTAGTAGCCTAACTGCGCATAAGCTATGGCGCTTGAAGGAATTGCTGGTGTTAATGTCTAAGCAAAACGCTGTTGGTCTGCAATTTTGATAGACTTAAAATTTCTTTCTGCTTTAGTTACTATGTCTTTATAATGATAAGTGAGAATTACTGTCTTATTTGCTACAATAAGTAGGCTAAGTGGGCTTCAGTTTGTAGCCCTTTTTTGCTTCTTTACTTGTGAAAGCAATGCAGCCTATCACTTATGATCTACTTGCACTGAATATGAACCAACTGAAGTAGGCTAATAAGCTGGATTGCCATTCAATCAGGGCGTAGCCTAACTTCGTCAGTTGGGGTTTCGATACAATTATGAGGCCTCCATTTGTTTCTGTGCTTATTATAGAACGTAGACATGACATATGTAGGCTAAAGCTCGCACGAGCTGCAGAAAAACTAAGTTTGGTGATTACTTTAGATATGAAATCGAAGCTACGTTTGATTCTTCTTGTCCGACCACCGAAGGATTTCAATGATTTGTTTGTTTAGCCTACCCAGTTTCATATAAGCCACCCAGTAAAGTTGACATGAACTCCAGTAATAGGCTAATCACGTTTTTTTGCTCCCATTGCAACAACGTATAAAATAGCCTACGTAGCCTTCACTGCGATCACAAATGCAACACAATAAGAAGCAACAAAAAGATATATAGCCTAGTTGTCGAGTCAGCTGCTATCCTTAAAGTGTCTTTGCCGAGACACAGCCGCAAACTCTGGAGCGGTGTCGAACCGACGTCCTTTGCAAACGTCGCGCAAACGTTTTCATCCCTCAGCCATGCAGTTGCTACATTAAGGCCTACTATAAATTGTTTGTACTTAATTAGAGTTTTATAATGTTAAAAAGTTTACTAAGATTTTAGACAACAGTTAGTAGGCTAATAATTTAATAAAATTGTACTAGCCTAACCACAAAGTATGGTATTGGGATTCCATTTGCGCTGTAGTCCAATTTAAAATAAATGCTTGTGTGTTGCAATTGCAAACTTGTGATGTGATTATTCCTATTTCGACAGAAAGTAATAATTGCCAAAAATACATAGGCCTATGCTGTCTCATTCTGTGTCAATATATTAGTTCCATAAGAATAAAAGGAACCAAACACAAACATTAGGTGGCTAGAAACATGAAGTGACCAAAGCATAGGGTAGCCTAAGCTAGGACAAAAACATCAAGTAATAAACGGAAATGCTGCACGAAAAAAGATATAAGTGTAGATTCTAAATGAAATGATAACACGATTAGGCTACCTACTTTAGTTGTTAACTCAAATATTTTTGAAATAAAACTATCAATGCGAGGTCCTTTCGTTCAGTGGTCCCGTGCAGTAGGCTATAGCGCTGTGCCGGCGGTAGTTAGGCCCATGCACTGTAAATGAAAAAGGTTCGTTTAGGGTTCTTTTTTCGAGAAAAACCCTAGGCTTAGGGTTCTTTTAACGTTCCTTATTGCAAAAAGAACCCTTTGTGTGCCAAAAGAACCCTAAGCCTAGGGTTCTTTTTCGGAACTTGTTTCGAAAAGAACCCTGCAGAAAGGTTCTTTTCGAAAAGGTTTTTTTTAACCTTTCTTTGAGATTCTTTTAGCAACAACACTGTAAACGAAAAAGGCTCGAAAAAGAACCTATAAGGGAGCTACTGGGAATGGGGGTTCTTAAAAAGAACGTTTTTGAGGTACTACAATGAACCTTCTGAAGGTTCGATGAAATACCTTTCAGGGCTTTTTCTTATTTAGTACCTTTTTGAGGTAGCCTACTATTATGAACCTTCGATAAAATACCTTTCAGGGTTTTTTTCTTATTTAGTAGGCTACCTTTTTGAGGTACTATTATGAACTTTCGATAAAATACCTTTCAAGGTTTTTTCGTATTTAGTATCTTTTTGAGGTACCAATCTTAGAAAACGAAAAACGATGAAGCATCTTTATTCTTTACATAGGACGATAAAAAAATACAGACCACAACAACTACAAAAATTACATAGGATGATCGATAGCGTTTAAAAAGCACAGAAAACGTGCTTGTAACAACGAGATACCGGTACACGTTTTCTGATCTCCTAAAAATCTTCCGAGCATCCTGTATAATCACTGCCCATTACAATTTATTCACAAAACGCAATACCTTGCTTGTTACCTCCACATCTAAATGTAAAATGTGGGTAGACAAAAAAGACAAGGTATGCTTAATGGATTTGGGGTACTGGATGTTAAACACCCAGTAAGTACTCAACAGCACGGCCACAGCATCCACTAAATTATCCATGCCAATTACTTGACACCCGTCGACCGTGACAGGGAAGCCATCTTCTTCTACAAACCGTATAACCGGATATGTTGATTCTGATATTGGTGCATTACATTTTGGTAAAGGCAAGACTGCACAGTTTGTGCATGGGCAATCCTATATTGATACAGTATTGTTTGATAAACGCAAAACTGTACAGCTGTGAAGAGAGAAGGCATATTGAGTGACCGACAATTCCAATCGACTGAACGAATGATGATGATGATTAAAACATAGTCTACTTACTCTACAACATTTGTAAAATGAGATGAAACGACACACGATTTTTGATTTGGTTATTGTTTGTGCGTTTAATATGCTTGATGTGCATTAACTTAGGCTACTTTAATGTGCGTGTTAGACAGTTTCACTTGCGCTGTAACTTTTGAGCTTTCGATTTGTGACTGCCTTTGAAATTATGAAATATTGAAATAAGCAATTTTAGAACGAATACACATCGACTTACCAGTTACGAATCCTTTTATCTTTTAGCGATCAGTGCAAGAGAGTGCAAAACAGTAAAGAACGCATGACGAAATAAAGGAACACAAGTAGGCGAAACAAAAAACTAACGTAAAATTATCAAAACAACTTGTTGCTGGTTTAAATTATGCCATTCACATTACACAAGACATGCGCGTATAAAAAAGGCCAAGAGTTAGAAAAACAAATGGCGCGTAACGAACTTCGGGGGTCGCAGAAAGTATACAAATTTTACACAAAGCACTGCATATTATCACTTATACGCAAAATGCTGTGAAAGTTATTAACTATTAAGAGTCGTGCACTCAATAGGCTACCCGTATTTTTTAAATTTATATAACCTATTGAAATATGGAATAGGAGTTTAAAATCCTCTTTTATGCATTGTAAATGTGGATTTCAAAACTAAAGCCAATGCTTTAACAAATTATTAGTGTTAAAAAATTAAGTCGTGAATTTTCCAACGGAAAAAGTGTAGCCTTTGTCCACTGTGTTTGTAAAGACGTTTTTGGAAAGGCTTTTCAAATTATGTTATTTGTCAGGTTTGCCTGAAAAACAGGTACGAATTTAATTTGCCCTTCCAAGGAGAAAACATTTATGTTTTTACATGGAAACCTAAAGTTGGAGCGTTCATCAAAAAATTAAACATTTAGAAACAAAACATTGAAAATGATTTATTTGAAATAATCTCATTTACTGAAAAGTTTTTTGGCTAACAATGGCATGGAATCAAACATTATATTAAACCTCTCTGGTTATCGACACTTCTCAAGACTGTTGAAAGAGCTTAAAAGTATTTTCTTCCAGAATTGGACAATACTTTTAGATTCGATCCAAAACCCATTTGGTTGGTTGGTTTTGAATCTTTATCCTCGGACTGACAAAGCCTTGATGTGTTATTCCTGGTAGTTTCGCATACTTGCAGAGGCTCTTGACACAGGGCCGGTTACCGAGATTGGCAGAGTGAAGTTTTCCGATTGTTGCCGAAGAATTATTCCATTCACTAGATGCCGTTTAATGGAGAGCTGTCCTGAAATGCGTTGCTCAAGCGCACACCCCGAGAGTCGAACTTGCGCCGCGTGATCTTGAGCTGGGCGCGTAACCACTGAGCTAACGGGGCGGATCATGCAAAAACAAAGTACCGATTACCTCTCTTTCAAATCTCAAGAAAAATTTGCAGATCTATCTTTTAACTAAGTTGTGGCTTGAATTTTCTGGAAAAAAGTTTCACACTTTTTGGCTTAGCCCAACGTTAGACTGGAATATTCACCATTAGGCTTATATGGCTTAGCAGTAACCGCACTCCTGCTGTTTGTCTCCACGTATATGTGCGTGTCAGTGTTTTCAATGTGGATAAAATACCGTTTCAGCGCAAATAACGTTGAAGCTGCCTTGAGACCAGCATTGACAAACATCGAGCGACGGCTAGACTTGCTTTGTCGCAGAGAGCAGTCGCACCCATCACACTGAATAAATGTGTTTACTGTTGTTTGGTTTTGTTTCCAGCAGGCTACAAGGCCTAGTGAAGTAGTAGGCTTCGCGTACGGAAAGCTTGCTTTTAGTTTTCGTTCAAATTAAACCTTTCAATATATATCACAAACCAGGGTTGAGAAAAACCCGGGTTTTTTTAAAAAAGCCCAACCCGCCTGGGTTTTTTTTAAAAAGCCCGGTTTTTTTTTAGGTTTTATTGGGTTTTTTTTAAAAAGATGCAAAAAAAGGTAGATTCATGCTTATTTCACCTCAAAGCTACTTTTTACAAATGAAGTGCCTTTCACTCACAGTACATGCTTGCATAACTCAATAAAATAATGCACTATAGGGCTGTTGTTGCATGAATGTTGCATCATCCATTAATTTCAAGATTAAGTTGGATGTTGCATCATCCACTGATTTCTATACCAAGTTGATGCTACCGTGGTAGAATCACATTATTGCATCATTTGCTTTAGATTTGAAGGCAAGGAGCATTTATGCCATCATGTTTAAATATTTTTTATCATTTATATATATACATTATATATAGTAATGGATGAGCAATTGAGCGATTGCGTGGCCATTTAGGCAAATGCTCTGAAACAGCCATGCGTTAGAATCCAGAATCTGTAATTGGTAAATAGCCTCCTAAATTGCATTTCACATCATACAGTCTACAGTAGAGTAGTACTTTCACCAGTTTAACTATAAGGCGTTCTTGCATGAATAAGTTTGTAGTATACAAACAGTGGCATTACTTGATTTTTGTGTACTGTACAATATCCACTGCGTTTTCAGTTTATTCTTGGAAATTTACTTTACAATCACATCCTTAAGTCCTAATTTAAAGTTTGTTTTAAGTGCCTTGTAATGTTTTTGTTCATTTTTTTAATTTTCTAATAAAAACTGGACAAATATGATGCTCTGGGTTTTTTCAAAAAAAACCACCCGGTTTTTTTAGGTCGGGTAAAATACCGATAACCCTGTCACAAACGTATATTTCGCATTGTTTATTTCTTTAACCGTAAAGGGGGTCGCGGAAAATTTTAGGAGATTAAAAGGGGTCGCGAGCAAAAAAGTTTGGGAAGCCCTGATCTAGATGGTAGGCCTATTGGTGAATAAAAGGTTAAGTGAACCTTTCAACAGGTCAAACAGTTGTGCACTCGATGTAGCCTAACTTAGGGAAGGCGGGGCAAAACGGACATGTTTATTTTAAAGTTCTTTAATTTAATTTCTGTTTACAATATTTTGCGTTTAATGCGTTAGGTACATTGAGGCACCAAACAAGAACACATTTGCAATGTTTAAAACATGATTATTTATTCAGATCAATAATTATTTGCAATTCTTTATTTTTGCGTTGGTGACCGTTTTGCCCCAGCCATGGGGCAAAACGGTCAGGGTGTGATGTTTTTAGTTTTTATTATGTTTTTAGTATAAAAGGCTGGTTCTTAGCAAATGAATCTCACTCTTAGCATGCTTTTCTGACTAAAATTTGTTTTTACCTGCAAAGAAGAAACGCGAATGACGGCTAATTTTTATGAACCATATTTAGCAAACAATAAAATTGTCAATAAGAAAAAAACAAGGTCATCATGATTGCATGTGCATTACATGTGCAAATTTTCAGGCTTTATTGATAAAATATGCAATCAAACATGAGATATCACGTGTTTTAAACCGGCATTCTAAAAACCAAGAACTTGCTGAGTGTGTCCGTTTTGCCCCAAGCAGCACATGTCCGTTTTGCCCCAATGAAGTCAGCAAAAAAAAAAAATGGTTCTTCTGGCATTACTAATAAACTTAAAACAATATTTTTTTGCTACACACACGCAGAATTAATGCTAGTTTGACCAAATTAAAAAAAAATCCAAACGGTATACAAATCTCCTCAACCTAACGTACTTCTTTTTGAAAAACCAATGCAAAACGAGCTTCGGACTATCAGTTGCTTAAAACTGGCAGCACTGTTGCTAAACATTTACACACGATTTATTGGACTTAATTCCAGCTGTTGCGCAAAACAAAACGGAACCATCAATCCTTTCAGTATAAAAATAACGGGGTGTCCGTTTTGCCCCGTATGTCCGTTTTGCCCCGCTTTCCCCCTATATTGAAGTTTTAAAATAAATTAATTTGAATTCATATATTTGTAGGGGTAGGCTATGTTACAATTCGTTTATATTATACTACGTCTTGTATATGTAACCTTGTGTTTTTATCGTTTTGTGTTGCTGTTCAGTCAAGCTTGAAATTGTCCTTTAGAAAACTTTTTTTTTCGTCTTTGTAAAGCTGAAGGAAGCATTTGTGCGTCTCTTGACGTAAGGGAAAGTAACCACAGTTGAGCCGGTTCCTTAGTTGATCCACCAGGATTTTTTATCGATTTGTTCAAAATCATTGCACCGTGACCACATCAAAGTGTTTGCAGTAAAATGGCTGTTCTTCCTTGTTAGTTTCAAGCGGTTCTTGCGAAAAATGAGTTCGCTAGCTCAGATTATGTATTTTTCTCACTAAAAACCGTTTTTTCTTGAGAAAAAGTCAGCTTAGCTCATTCAGGAACAGGGGCGTTGACAGGGGGGTCTAAATGGTACTTTTGGACCCGGGCCCGAAATATTTAAGGGGCCCGGATTTAAAAGATTTGTCGCGACTTTAAACATTATCAAGATCTAAAGGAATTGGCATCAGAGGTTAAAACACTAACAGCCCCTTAAACCGTCAGATGGTAAAGTACCGGGCCCCCTTCTGAGTACCGGGCCCACTTCAGCTCTGTGGTGCTAAAATAGCCACTTCAGCCACTTAACAGTAAAATAAGAATTTAGTTTAGTCTAGTACTGTATAGTGATTTCCCAAACCACGAATAATATTAACCCAAAACACGAATTTCAAAATAATTATATAAACTAATGTTTGTTTAAACTCAAAAACTGAAATGGCACAAGTAAGAAGATTAATTGCCATCCCTATTTATGGACTAAAAATTAGACCAAAATGGCTTTTCAGATTGCAGCAATCATCAAATGTTTGAGTTCGGCCCAACCTTTCCCAAATCAAATTGAAAACTTTCTGATCGTCTGCACTAACTTTGCTGTAAATTCTCTTCTGGTGAGCCTAGAATGACCAGTGAAACATCAATGGAATCGGAAAGTAATAATCTAGCGCCATGTGACAAATAAAAGTTAAAAAAAAACAATCGCTAAATAGAGATAGTAAGTTTCGCTGTTCGGGAAATTTTAAGATTGTGCAAGATCTGTTAACCAGGGGTCCGCAAATACTTTTTGGTGCGACCCAAAAAGCAATCGTTCGAAATCTTCGCGACCCAAACGTTTAGGAAGTATATAGTTTTGCGCAAAACACTTTGCAAATTAATATCAATTCCAATACGGTCGTCCCCACTTATTAAGGCCACATCAGGACCGGACGATTTTGGCTTATTAAGCGGGGGACAATTTTCTACCGCTCCAATACCTTCAGTAATTCCGGAATGGACCAAATTGGGCTTAATAAGCGGGTGGACCTATTAACCGTGGGCTTCGTCGTCGTGCAAGCCTCTGGGGCCGAGGGTCTACTCTATGCTTTTATCACTCCAGACTCAAGATGTTCCCGGACTACACTGGAAGGCTACTAAAGAGCAGCCAGTCTTTAGTTTCTTCATCCATGACACGCAGACCTTCCACTTCGTTAGGTGGCTTAAAGATGGTACAGTCATTGATGATGTGGTCTGCGGTCTGTTCCTCGGCACCGCATTGATGGGAGGAGGAAGAGGCCAATTCCTCAATGGCGCATAATTGAGCGGAAAAGCCCGACGTCCGTACGAAGACGGTTGAGGCGCACCCACGCTTGTCTTTGTAGTGTCAAGCCGATGGGGCATGTGTCGGCGTTGGGGATGAACGAATGGAGTCTGGTGGTACTTGACTTCCATTCAGAATTTCATTTATAGTCCGCCCAAGTAGCCGCAGAGATGAAGTTCATTTGCTTCGTTGATCAGAAGTTGAGCGGCTGGCACAAATGGGTGTCTTGATTTTAGTCGACGGGGTGCTGGTTTGGAGGAGCAGAGTTCTTGTGGTGGGGAAGATAGTTAGGCTCCAGTGCCCGACGACCGAGAGACAGAGTGGCTTCTTCACGACGAAGCTCAGCAGGTTGGATGCCAGCGAGAATGGCAAAATTGTCCAATGGTATGGGAAGCATGTATACGGTAACTGTGCGCAGGGCGCTGTTTATGGCAGTGTCGATGTTATGACAGTGAGCACTGCAACACCAAACAGGTGCACAGTACTCTGCTGAAGAGTAGACAAGGGCTAAGGCTGCTATACGCAAAGTGTCAGCCCTCGCTCCAAGCTGGAGCCTGCCAGGCGCTTGAGTAGTACAGCGTGGGATGTCATTTTCTTGCGCAGTGACACCAAATGGTGGCGGTATGTGTACGATCTGTGTAGTGTCACCCCAAGGTATTTTGGTTCGGGGCAGAAGTACAGAGGTTTTCCATTGTTCTGAATATGTAGCTCACGATCAGCTTCCCGATTGTGTAGGTGGAAAGCTGCCGCAAATTTTGGTTTCGCTGAGTTTGTCGCCAGTTCTGGAGATAAGCTGAGATGGTTTTCATGCCCTAGCTCAAGCTGTCTTCCAGGCTATATAACCGTGGGCTTAACTACTGTAGGCCTACTACAATCCAAAGTATAAATTTTCTTGTAGCCTACCAAATTGTACGAAACTCAGCACATCAAAGACTATATGATTGTATTTATTTTTGCCATACAAGTTATATTTATGGTAAGTTAAAACCGTTTTGCGACCCACTGTGGATGGTCTCGCGACCCAAATTTGGGTCGCGACCCACTATTTGCGGACCCCTGTGTTAAACAACCATGCTTTTGGCATATCGGGTTTGATCTATTCCTCTTAATTTTTTTACTTTGAACGGCATGTGTCATCCCCATTTTAAGAGCAACCTTTATATTCATAACATTGTCGATAAAAGGGGCCCAAAAATAAATTGGTACCGGGCCCGAGAAATCCTGTCAACGGCCCTGTTCAGGAAGTATAGCAGTTGGAAAGGCGAAAGTTTTTGTATGTATGTACCAAAGCTTCAAGTTTTAATTTGCGTAGAATTTAAACTGCTGGATCAAAAGAAACTGACAAAATTTTCGTGTTGTGTTCAAACTGAGCGCTGCTCCATAGTTGAGCCACTTCACCGACCCTTAGTTGAGCCAAGTGGCTGAACTGTGGCTGAACTATGGCTATTTACTAAATAACGATATTCCACCGATGTTTGTCTTTCCTCGTAAACGATACAAATTGTACATGCTCAAAAATGATCCAGTTGGTTCCTTGGGTGTCGCAAACCCATCCGGATGGATGACCACAGAATTATTTGTCCATTAGTTAGATCATTTTATAAAACATACTAAATGTTCGATGGAAAACCCCGTGCTGCTTATTCTTGACAATCATGTATCACATTCACATGTCTCCTTAACAGCCGTAGAAAGAGCCAGAGAGCATAGGATTGTTATGCTCACGTTTCATCCACACACTTCGCATAAACTTCAACCACTAGATAAAGCCGTTTTTGGACCCTTCAAACAATATTACAACAAGTTTCTGGACAGCTGGATGAAATCGCACCCTGGAATCCCTTGCACCATTTACGGTGTTGCTGGCATTGCTAAGGAAGCATACAACGTTTCATTTAGCAAAAACAACATTGAATCTGCTTTCAAAGCAACTGGAGTTTTTCCACTTAACAGAGATATCTACACAGACGAAGATTTTTTGCCATCAGATCTTACTGATAGACCCTACCCTGCCGCTACAGAACAGCAGCTCATTGAAGAAACTGTACAATGTACATTGTGCTGATCCCTCAGTGACTGGTAACATACTTCAAGAACTCGATTCTTCTTTACAAATGCAAAATGTGCATCAGGATGTTCCCTCTGTGCAGGAAAATGCTTCTGAAATGGGTAGAAGTGAAGGAACGTCAATTTACCAGACACCGATTCGAAGTGAACATGATTTTCCCAATTCTAATTATGTTTCACCTGCCGATATCTTTCCTTTTCCAAAAGCCTTGCCTCGAAAGCGTTTCAGTCAATCAAAAAATAAAATGAAATCAGCTGTTATAACAAGTAGGCTACACCAGAGAAAAATCGCCTCATGGAGAAGCAAAAGCTATTATAGATAAGAAACGAAGGAGGCATTCTGACAGAATGGCAAAGAAAAGCAGTCAACCCAAGATGACACGGGCTCAACAGAAAAATAAAACACTTTCACAAGCAAACACAAAGAAGGCAAAGAAATCAATCATCTTCGAGAGTTCCTCAGAAGAATCTGATACTATGAGCCTGCATGATAGCTCTGATTTTGATGAAGTTGAAGATGAAAACATCTGTTGCATTTGCTCTGAAGTATACGTTAAAAATGTGGAGGAATGGGTTAAATGCCTTTGTTCGAGCTGTGTTCATTGCAATCCATCAGCTGTCAGCTGCATTTTTTTTTTTCTTCTTTTTATTATTCGCGCAACGCTCAGAGTTCAAGATGGATACCACTACATCTTGCAGGTTTACAAATTGTCCATATGGAATGGATTTGTTTCCTGTCTCATCATTAGTGCGTCCGCTCCGGGAGCCGTCCACACACCCAAACACTCAGCAGGCACACCATACTTACATGGGAGATACCTACCAGGGAGGCGAGGGACTCACTACGACCGAAGGGACCCACCGCGGTAGATGGTAATCTGTGGATGTAAATGTTTGGTTAGTGGCTGCCTCAAGCTTATCTGCCTGTCTCAACTTTCTCTTGCTGATCTTGGAGCAGTCTAGGAGATGGCGGATCAAGCTCAAGAACTAGCGCATTTTTGGTAGAGAGTTAATTTTAATTTTATTTGAAATTGTTTGTGTGCATGTATCTTCTTGTTGCCCGCTTGAAGAAGGGCACCTGCTTGTGGGAGACGGGCCACTGCAGTCTGACACCTCATTTGGCGGAGATGCCAGAGAGGAGCGGCCAGATGGAGGGTAGCTTTCGCTGACCCCAGAGTCGTCTTGGAATGGGCCGCTGCAATCCTGTCATCCCAGGGCGAGTGGGACAACGGAGAGGGGCGGTTAAAGATCTCCCGCTGAAATCACTCTTCCGGCATCAGGCCGTTGTAGATGAGTGAGAGGGACGGGTTAAAGGTGGGTTGTTACGCCCTTGACTGTCCAAACTTCTTCAAAGATGATCTACGACCGTACTGTGCTAGTGAGACCCACCGCTGCAATCAGTCATCCCTACCACCGAGGACGACTGAGAGGGCGGTTGAAGAGTGGATCTCGACTGGTTCTTCTTTCTTCTGACCGTAGGAGGAGGTTTGAAAGGAGTAGAAATGTCAGATGACAAAGGAATGTTATGCTTTTGTGTTATGTCTTTCGTTTTTGTCATGATGACCCACAGGGCTTGAATGGTGGACCGTTTTGTGTCCTGTATATATGTGTCGCCTATGTCCAGAGATATCTTCTTTTGGATGATGGTGTGCTTGGCGATATTCATCATGGTCAGAAAGATCAGGTTGTTCTTTTGTCCTCCAGGGAGTTGGTTGTAGAGGATGATGTCCTTTGTTATTTCTATGTCTTCCTTGGTTAGGTCAAAATATTGTTGTTTCAGGCGCTTCCATATTCCTTGTGCAAAGGAGCACTCGGTGAGGACGTGGGTCACATTGTCTTCAGTTTTTCTGCAGAATTTGCAATTTGTTTTTCTGTCAGATTGTAGTCTTCTTTGAAATTCTCCCCATTTGTATCCTCCATGTGCAATCCGAAAGGACATGGAGGATAGGTACGGCGGAAAGAGGAGTTTGATTCCCTTGTTTTTCAAGAGGATCTCATTCCAAGGAATTTTCTTTCCGTTTTGATCAATCTTGTCAATCTTCTTTTCATTTTGCGTTTTCAGATTGATATAGATGTTTTTGTAGGAAGTATTTTCCCAGCCGTGTTTCAAGCCTTTGAGTTTGCAAAAGGACTTGAAGATGTCCGCATACATTTCGTTTGGAATCGGGGCATGCGGAATGCTGTTGGAGAACAGATGAGGATTGATGTGTCTCATTCTGTAGCTCAAATTGAACATGGCCCATTCGTGCCAGATTTCGGTGGCGTCTTCTAGTGGGAAGAGGTGCCGAATTCTGTCGATTCGACTAGTTTGGAATTTTGATTGGATGTCCACCATGTTGATGCCTCCATCTTTGACAGGAGGAAGTGTCTTGCTTCTCTGGAGTTGTTCAAATGGTGAAGGATGCCAGAGGAAGCCGAAGAGGGTTTTGTTTAGTTCTTTGATGTGTTGTTTCGTTGGCATCAGCACTCTACTGAGATGCAAAGTGACGGGTACCAAGAGAGTGTTGATGATCGAGATCTTTCCATAGAGGGAGAGTCTTCGTGGTTTGTGGATGTTGGCGATCATTTGAGTTTTCTTGATGGCGGTCTGCCAGTTCATCTTGTCGAGTTCTGCTTTGTTTGTTCTTAGCCAGATGCCCAGGATCTTGACGTTGTTCAAGATCGCAGCTTCTGGAAAGAGCTGCTGAGCTCTTTGGGCCAGGTCAGGTTTGGACGCCAGGATCTGGGTCTTTCCCTGGTTCACTTTTTGGCCGGACATCGTCTGGTAGATGGCTAGTTCTCTGTTGATTTCTTTGAGAGATGGAATATCTCTTGTGATGAATGTAGTGTCGTCCGCATATTGCTGGATTTTGATTGTCAGCTTGGAAAAGCGAAAACCGTTGATAAGATGGTTTTTCTCTATGCGACGGGTCAACACGTCGGCACAGATTATGAAATAGAGCATGCTGAGGGGACAACCTTGTCGAATGCCCCTTTTGACGTTGATTCGTTTTGTTAAAGCTCCGTTGATTTCTATTTTGCTTTTTGTTTTGTTGTAAACCAAAGACAGGTAGTTCATCATTATTGGTTTTACTCCGAGTTTCTTCAGGATTCCATAGAGGAAGGAGTGACTAACTCTATCGAAAGCTTTTTCAAAGTCTGTTATCATGATGTACAAGTCCCTGTGTTGTGTTTGAGAAGCTTCCAGGGCAGCTTGTGTATTCATTATAACATGCTCTATTCTGCGGTTTGGCAGTCCACATTTCTGATTCGGACAAATCAGGTTTGTGATCATGGGTGTGAGTCTGTTGGAGAGGATTTTACTCAAGATCTTGTAGTCTGTGTTGAGCAGAGAGATCGGTCTCCAATTTTTGAGCTTTTCTTTTTCACCTTTTTTAAAGATTAATTTCACTTTTGCTTCTCTCATTGAGGGAGTCATTTTTTTTTTCAAGTAGCAATTTGTAAGCATCTCTAGAATGTCGTGTTTCAGGAAATGCCAGCATTTTTGGTAGAATAATGAGCCGAGACCATCTGATCCAGGTGCAGAATCCTTGTTAAGAGAATCGATGGCGGTTTTTACTTCTTTTAGACTGATCAGCTGTTCCGCTTGTTCAGCTGCGTCTTCCTCAATTTTGGCCTCTCCAAGAATGTTCAGGTAGTTGTCTTGTTCTTGAGGGTTGATGTCATCTTCCACACCCCATAGGGAGTGATAGAAGCTGTGTACTTCTTTGAGAATGTCTTCTTTTTTGGTTAGAGTTGTGTTGTTTGTGCCATGTATCTCAGTGATAGAGCTACTTTTACAATTTTTTTCTTCTGCTTTGAAGAAGCTTTTGGAGGGCTTTTCATCGCTTGTTGGAGTTGTTCTGGATCTGATTTGAGATCCGATTGCTTTGTAATCGTAGAAATTTTGGATTTTCTCCAAGAATTCCGGTCGACGTTTTTCCAAGACGTGGTTTGGATGAGCGTCCAGAGTGAGGAGCATATTTTTAGCCTGATTGTAGTCTTCTCTACGCTTGAGTGCGACATCTTGCGAGAGTTCGATCAGACGATTTTTCAGCATTTGTTTGCCTTGATCCCACCATGTAAGCATGTTTGGTGGTTCCATTTGTGGTACGTTTATAGTCCAGTTTTCCCAAGCCGTTTCGAGCTCTGTTATGATGGTGCATATATGCTATTTATATGCTGTTGAGATTAATTAATACAAAATTAATAACAAAATTAATATTAATTCAATATTATTTCATACAAAATTAATAACAGCATTTATATGCTGTTATTAATTTTGTATGAATATTCACCCCATTTGGTATGTTGTTGATATTGGAGATGAATTATCGGTAATGTACAGTGGTCGGATGATGTGAAGTATTCATGTGTTATGTTATGGTAATTTTCATGTGTATGTTTATTTATGTATATTCTGTCTATCCTGCTCTTAGAGTTGTGGTTTTTGTGCGTGAACAGTCGTTTGTATGGATGTTCTTGTCTGAATATGTCTGTCAGTTGGTTATGACGTATTAGTGTTCTAAGTGCTGTTTTATCCGGTCTAGTGAAAACAAATTGCGGCTTAGCAGTGTCTAACGGATCAAAGGTCACGTTAAAATCACCAAGTAAGACCACATGTTGATGTTCATATTCCAGCATAGCCTCGGAGAGCAGTTCAAAACATGACTTTCTCTCTCCGTTGCTCTGCGGAAGGTATGCATTGAATATGTTTATGTTATTTTTACCACATTTGATGTTAAGGTGGTGTATTCGATTTTGTAGTATGTTGTGATGTGTGATTTCGGACCTGTCGTGTATGTCTTTCTTTACGATGAACATTGTCCCTGCATAGAAGGGGGTTCTGTCAGGTTCTATGTTGTTGTATGTTATGTAATTGTTATGTTGAGCCCACGTCTCGAGTTGATCGGTGGGGATTCTGTGTGTTTCCTGAATTGCCAGTACAGAGAGTCTGTGAGATGTAAAGAAGTTTTTGACATCTCGCAATTTCTTGGATATTCCGTTGATGTTCATTGAGCCAACCTTAAGGTTGCCCAGTCCGGCGTCCGAATCGTCACTCTCCGTATCTGCGAACATGATTATAGATAGAGAAAAAGCAGGTTAAAGTTAAAGAGGTTGGACTAGACCGTGTAGATGGCTGGGTCGTCGCCGTCTGAGTCCGTGAACTTACCCATCGAACTGAAGACATTTCGATGGGGAGGAGAGGTCCCGGGCAGTCCAGCCCGCGGAGACTCTCTCGAAGAAGCGGACTCCGAGTCAGTTGACGAGTTGTCATTGTCAACTGAGACCGACGCATCCTTGGAGCTGGCGTAGGATGTGTCGTGGTCTGTAGGATTCGTCGTCCTGGGAGATGCTGGTTGGGGAACCGATCTCCGCTTGTGCAATGGTTCTTTTGGAGTCCATGTCTTGGACTCTATGTTGGACCTGGGCTTATCCATTATCTCAGCATCTGGTGAGAAGATGCTGCGCACGGGAGTTTTGGGGTTGTGTTTCCCTCCTTTGCCCACGGTGGTAAAGCCATCGTCGCTCGTAGGGGGTTCTTTCGCTTCCTACTGTTTTCCCGGAACTTTTCTCTTGCATTGCAGTCCGGTTTGTGTTGGCAGCCTGTTGATCGGCATACAGGACAGGCAATCTGCCTGGTCGACGGCGAATCTGGCACATATTTTTTGTTTGATGTGTTCTTTACTCGTCTTACAAGGAAACCGGTTTCCTGATATAAGACTCTTTCGCTCCTGTCCCGAGAGCGTTTTGATTTTCTTTTTGGCGTCCGATTTCTGGTCGTCTTGGACGTTCGATCTCGAGGTGGATCGGCCTTGGGCGCCGGGTCTCGAGGTGGGTTGGTCTGGGTCTTCTTCGGCTTCGTGGGGCATTTGGAAGCTAAGTGGCCCCGGACTTTGCAAATTTGGCAGAGAGGCAAATGTCCTTCCCCAGGCTTGGTGATGGATATCCATTCACCAAACATCTGCACCTTTTCTGGGATGTTATTCAGTTGAGTGTTCTGCAGGTAGACATGCAGAAACTCGTTGCAGATGGTGGGGTGCTGCTTATGTCTACCTTTGGTCATCTGATAGACTTTTCCCCAGCAAGCAAACTCGTTGATTAAGTCCAGATGCCACTCGTCTGGCACTGGGTATAAAGTAATCACGTCGCATGGTGGCATAGGGCGCCATCCTTTGATTACATAATCAGTTTCCTTGTACTTGTAGGTCAAGGGTGACTGATGGTCTAGCGCCAGCTGTTCCATCAGCAAGGATTTTGTTTCGTTCTCAGAAGCTGAGAACGTGACGGTGAAAATGTGCTGCCGCAGGCTCTTGGCACGCACAGCTTTTAGCTCCTTTCCATATTTGGCAAGGAAACCGCTTTCCATAAAGAAACCTATGAAAGTGCTTACATCAAGCCAGGACTGGCTTGATGCTTGCACAACCAAGGTTCTTTGATACTTAAACTCATTGGCCTTAGAATTGCCCATCATGAAGTAAGTATAGTGTAGAGATGTTAGTTAAGGTAAGTAAGAAATAAATTCAAACGGACTTACCGTAATTCAAGCTTTTAAAGTTTCAAATTTTCCTTCTGAAGGAAAATTTAGCTAATTCTGGCTTGACCACACCCTAACAGCTGGTCACGTACTGTCTAGACTCGCTGTAGCTAACTGGCTATTCTCACCTGACCTTTCTACGTGGTAATCAGCTAATTCCCTTAAGGGGAAAGGGCTGATACCAAAAAAAAATTTAGGGAGGGAAAAAAAGCTAACTACTCGCCTAGATCAGTGGTTCCCAGCAGGGGGCCACTGATCTAGCTGACTTAGGCTATTTTCTAAACTTTCTAGTTATTTATTTATCTAGCTGACTTTTTAAAAAAATCTAAAAAGGCTGGTAAAAGTTAGGCCGGTGTCGCTTTCACTTGCTCGCTCTAGCGAGGAAAGCAAGGCTTGCTGTTAATCGCTTTTGGCAGCACTGTCTCCAATGCCACCAGCAGTGGCGTAGCTAGGGGGGGCGGGGGGGGCGGACCGCCCCGGGCGGCACGTCTGGGGGGCGGCACTTTCAGACAGGACGTTTTTTTTTTTGATAATGCAAAAGTACACGAAAAATAAAAGCAAACAGAATGGCAACGTTCAAAACACAGGGCCGGCTTTAGCCTAAGCGCTGCCCTAGGTAGATACGAAAAGTGCCGCCCCCCTTAAAAAATTTTTCGATGGTGCGCTATGATTTATATTTTCAATTCCTTACAAAAAAGTTATTTGCACTGTTTATTTGAATACATCAATGAATGTCATTGTATAATGAACTAATTGTTTAAAATCGAGGGTGAAGTTCTCCTTTTTAACAACGGTTCAATGTCCGACAACATCGAATCGACATAAAAACGACAATATTGCCAGTCGATGTAAATTAGCACTTCGGATTAAGACTTTGTTAACCCTTTGCTTTTCAACGTTTTTTGGGAAGTTAACTGCTCAAGGGGGGGCCGTTTTTGGATCAGATTCAATCAGCTGTTACGTGTTATCCGCTGGTGCTATTTCAACAGAAGTTGCACTGGTGTGAAAAAAAATCATTTGTCTATAAGTTTGAAAAGTCATTATTTTAAAATTTTATATGTTAAACTTGATATTTCAATTTTTGCAAAGGTACCCAAAAACGACAATTTTGATTTATCTTGCCGCTATTTAATTACCGTGCTAATCCGATTTCATGCAAAGTTCTGAAAAACAATGAGCTCGATCGAAGGCACGAAGTGTGTGTGCGGTGTGCCGAATCATTGCATTGATAAAGATTTACTTACGACTTGCAAGCAAATCTTATTGTAAGCTACTCGCTGATTCTAAAATAGTTACAATCAGAGTAATATTGTTACACGAATTTGAAAAAAAACAAAACTGCGTTTGTTGTCTTACATTTTTGTCCTAAACTAATGCATTTCCAAACTCATGGCTAGCTTCTAGTTTTATGGAACCAAATTTCTCATAAGTAACACCTTAGCCTGCTTGAATAGCTGTTTACATCTTCGTTTGTGTATTTTAGGTCTACAATTGAGTTTGTAGTATGAATATTTTTAGTTGAGAGAGGACAATTGAACAAGTTGTTGAAATTATCTGAAATTTTTAAGTTCAAATTAGATGCTTTTGAAACTGTGGATTTGTGTCAAGTCGCATCACAAATATCATGCAGGCTACATCATAAGTCATTTCGCTTACGGGTGTTTATAAACATGACTCATAAATTACATCCACAAACAATACAGCATTTACATCAACAAAGCTAAGTTCGAAGCTAAACTTTTTATTGAAGATTGTGTCAATCAATTTGAAAATACATTTTTAGTCCGCCAGCGTCGAAACAATGGAACAGCGAATTGATCAACATGCGTAAACAAAGGAAATGTGAAATAACCCACAGTCAGCAAAGCTACATAAATTTAACGTTTACAAATGTTGAATTCATGTAAAAGGACTGGTTTGCTGACTGGGTCGTCATTGTTTGAAACACAAAAAATACGCGTAAAGGCGACAACATCAGCAAGGCAGCGATTATGTTTCTGGCCCAAAAAAAATTAACTTTTGACTTCAAAGATAAAAATGATTATAACGAAGCTTCAAATGTTGTCGTAAAAAATATTGCAGAGATACAATAAACATAATCATTTTGTGCCAGATTGTGAGAAGATTTCCTAGATTCTTTCCAAACATTTTTGCAGGATTGCAAATTATTTTCTATAACTTTATATTGCCAAAAAATGGCTTCTTTGTTGAAACAACGTGGCTACAATTCTATAAAAAATTCTTAGGCCTACTGCATTGAAGTAATGAAATTTTTTTTTGTGATTTTGCTGATGACGTTTTACAATATCCGAGAAGTAAAAAATAATAATGATGAATTATTTTACAAAACCGTGGTTTGCAAGCGCTTCACAAAAAATTGTTGGGGGAAAATTTACTATTAGACGTAAAACGTTTGTAAAAGAAAATTGTCGATTTACGTATTTATAATGTTTATTGCGCTGTTCTAATTATAAACTGCCTGTATTGTCTACCTTTGTGGTTGCCGGCCAGCTTAGAGCAGCATGCAAACTACGCGTTTATGGTATTTGCATCGTGTTATGATTCTCGAAAATTTCCCACAAGGTCTTTATTTTTATCATGATATTTTTGTGCCTTTTCTGTCCTAAACTTGAAGTCAATGTGCAGCACAATCCACATCGGTTTTTAGACTCAGTCTTCATTGAAAATCTTTTGTGTGGTGCATCATTTCAAGTAGTGTCTTCGCCTAAGCTGTTACACAAACCGCCCAGAACCAGAGTGATTATTATGTATCTTACAGCCGTTGAGAGCCCGTTATTGTATGTGTGGAATTATTACTGTAGATGTCTGAAAGTCGAGCAAATTCTGCTTTCGGGATCCTTGCCGTTATTTACGGTATTTTTTGTTGATAAGTTTAGGCAGCATTTTTCAAAGATAAATGAAGACATCGGTATTGTTGGTCACTTAGATTTAGTTTTCTCAGCATTGTTTATTCATTCTTTGATCCACTAGTTTGTCCCACTTTTGGTACAATCGGATCGTTTATAAATGGCGGGTCTTTACAATAGCCGGCCTCTTATACATTGGCGCAACGTATTCAGATGTTGAATCAATGATGAAAAAAGCTGATTTGTTGTTTGTCTGATGTGACGCCTAGCTTTATGTTCCAAAGAGCGCAAAATAAAGATGATAATGCCTCATCTACATTACTAAATATTTTGTAATGTAGATGAGGCATTATCATCTTTATTTTGCGCTCTTTGGAACAACACACAGTGCGCTGTGAAACAAAAATGCAGGACATAACAAGAAGTAGGCAACATAAAGCAGGGAAGGGACATGTAGCCATCGAGTTAGCTGCTACGTATAAATGGAGCCTATCTCATAATTTTGAGTGTATCTCACAATTACTGTTTGCAAAAACGCCATTTCTTCGGCCTCTCCCAAAAGCATTTGCAGTGATACATTTCCTCAATTGCAAGTTTTGTCAATGAGAGCATTTCCATAGAACGTTTATTTCGAAACCAGGTTTTCGTGCATTTACCCAAGAGAAGATTTCTTATTGTAACGTTTTTTATTCGTCAATGAATATTATCTGCTTGAAACAACTGTTTTGAATAGTTTGTGGCCTACATAGCCTACTATTTTGATCGTGGATTGCTATTCTTCTTTGTAGAGCTGATAACGCAAAAAACGTTTGCTATTATTGTTTCTAATTAACAGCTTTGTGATCACTGGCTTTTCTTTTGTGGCAAAAGAAATAACGCGCTTTGTATTATTGATGTCAAACCAAACAAAGGAAAACAAGAGGATGTTTCTCTCTGCTCGCGCATATCGATGCACGAAGCAATTATGAGCTTATGGCTTGTTATCGCAATGTAATCCATTTCACGCTTTGCTGGAAGTGAGCTAGAAATAGCAAAACTTCACCAAAATCTTGAATTTACAAGAAAACTACACAACTTTTAGCATTAAATTTAATATCATCAGATCCGCCTGGCAATTTTAGGAAAAGTCAAGAAAAACCAAGTGCATGGCGTTACTGTGCTTCAAATAATCAAAGGAAATATGAGGGGGGGGCCAAATCTGGCCCCCCTTTGAGGAGCAAAGTGTTAAAATAAACGTCGGGAATTACAAACAAGACTTACAGCGCTGGCGATCGCAGATGGATGATGGATATATTCCATCAATAACAAATATTCCCCGCACAATGCAACAGTGGCGATTATGACGCGCTGACCTAATTTTGCATCACTCTTTGATACTACATAATGTTCGACAGTTAATCCACGATCATTCTATTGCGAAATTAAATAATTGGCTAGAAGAGACCGGCGGCCAAACTTGGCCGATTGAGGAGGTAGCACCGGCGGTTCAATCAAGCACTACTTAGCGGCCATGGCCGCAGGCTGCTTTAAGGCTTGACAGTAGGTTACATCACTATAACATAGCATGGTGCCCTTCTTTGTACACCGGATTATCATTATCGCTATATTTTATCTTAAAACTTGAAAAAAAAAATGCCTTTTTAGTAAACAAAAGTGCCCTTTTTTCGTAATCTTGCCCCCCCCAGTCAAAAATCGTTCCGGCGCCCCTGACTCTGCCTACTGCTAAATCCGGCCCTGTCAAGACATCTTAAATATCTAAAAACGTTTCAAATTTTCATGAATTTTTCTGCTGTTATATTTTTAATACGTTACAAAATTCCTACTAGCCTTTATTAAGCAGAGGCGGAAACATGCTCTTCAAATTTGGGTAGCCTTGTAAAAGGTTACAAATTGATTATTTTAATTCTGCAGCAGTTTTTGTGCTTTTGCATTCAGTATTTTACAAAATTATAGTGGTCAGTGGCGTAGCCAAAGGGGGGGAGGGTTGGGGGTTTCAACCCCCCCTTTTGAGAAAAACTAAATGGAGAAAACTGAATCACTCTTTGAATTTTACGAAGCAGATCTGCCGTGTATAAACGCCCTTGCTATTATATCTGAACTGCGTATATGTGGTATCGATGTCTTTTCAATTCTTCCCGAACCAGCTTGCCAAAAAGTGCTGTAAGTGCATTGCCATTTTGCCCGCAGTCAACGTTTCCAAACATTAATATTTTACTCCGCATTCTGGCTACTCTTCCAGTTAGCCTACCACTTGCACCAATGAAAGATCTTTTTCTGCTCTTCGAAGACTTAACCTTATTTAAGAAATTCAACCTCTGAAAACCGATTAAACGGTTTGGCTTTGCTTAATCTGTATAGAAAATTGGTCCCAACTGTTGAGGATGTCATTAACAAGATGTGTGAAAAGGTTCGTCGACTTCCTTTTTCCCTTTAGTTTCATCAGTATCAATGATTTTTTGCATTCTTATTGCTTGTGTCGATGAATTTTTCATAGCTGTTAGCTGTAAGCATGATTCTACTAATTCGACATGTTAAAGCAATTCTGGTGCTTTATCTTTTAAAATGAGTAAGAACTTGTGTGTCATATTATGCTTTATAATTCGAATGACCTTTCATAATTCATATAGCAGGGTGTGACCGCTCTACAACTGTTCAGTATCCATGGTATCCAGTTAATTCGTGCAGTCGATGGAAACACCGCAATATCTACAGCTGTGAAAAATTGCACTAACCTTTTACAGCCTATACCCGATTCCAGTGATTCGTTATACAAAACTTGAATATATCAGAAATAAAGTAACTTCTTTGTCTCAAAGCTTTTTGTCTGACACTCATTAAGATGTATGACGTCTATGACGTTACATTTTTTAAACTTCGGGTTAACTTTAAAACATAAAAGTAATAAGATCGTTTTTTGGATCAACTAAGGAGAAAATTGATAAATAATAAAACTGTAATAACTTCGCAAAAAAAAGCAATCAACCTATGTCTCTAAAAAAAAAGTTTGCCTAATTTTAAACGAATCTGCATTAAAAGAGCTAGTTTTGCCAATACCAAACATTTAAATATCTCAGTCAGGAATTAGCAACAAGAAAACATAAAGACTTCAGCTTTATTTTCGAAAAATGCCGAAGAAAACATGATCTTATTCTTTTGCTATGCCACCGGACAGCACCATTTTACAGGAATATTCATACCCACATTTTTGTTGAAAATGCTCTCAGAATGCACCAAATTCAAAGTAATTTTTCAAAATTTTCTGGGGGAGGCCCCCCAGACCCCCCGCCGATTAGTGTCCTTCGGCGAGTACGCCGTCGGGCTTCGCCCGCCGAAGACCTAGACAAGGAATAAAACCTCTCCCTTTTACAATTCCTGGCTACGCTACTGATAATGGTACGTTCGTCTGACTTTACACCGCAAATTGAAAATAGCACGTTGCGTATTGCAGTGCTGATAAGAAAACGCATTTCATTTTCACATGCTTTTTCTTGAAGGGGCGGCAAAATCTGAATCCGCCCCGGGCGGCACATTCCCTAGCTACGCCACTGGCCACCAGGTCGCAAATAATCGTTCGCACTTTGAATAAGGCTCGTGAGACTTACCTTATTCAAATAGAATAAGGTAAGCAGCTGCAGCAGTGCAGGTCCATGTAAGAGCTGGGCACATGAAGCTTGTACTGATGATACAGCTATTTTCATATGCCAGTATTGCCAATAACTGACTAAAGCATTTGAAAAACTGATTTTTTTGAATAATTGACATAAGTTTTAATGACACTCTCTGACTATTTGTATTCGTTCTTTCTTTCATATTGCTCATTGTCAATACACCTTTAATGAAACCACTTAATCTCAATGTTTGTTTTAAGCTATAAAACGCACAGGTTCATCAGTTTATCAATTCCCTTTTCTACAATACAGTGGCTCAACTAAAGACACTGGGTGGATCAACTATGGCGCTGCGATTCCATAGCTGAGCCAAATGAGTAGCCTACTTATACGTGAAAAAAATGCTACAACTAAGTTACTTACGAGGTATGTAAAAACACAAATCGCTAGTTTAAAGAGTTTCGTTTACGGTATTCATTTGTTTTTAGTGAAAACATTACCGGTTAGAATTTATCGCCAAAAATGTAAAATTTGGCTCAACTATGGTTACTTTCCCCTAATTTCTACTAGTTATCTTACGTTTACGGGTCAAACCAGTGCATGTGGTGACTACAACGCATTTCACAGTTTACGATAGTTAGATTAGTGTATAGACATAGAGTCAAGACATCTGCTGCTGCGTATATAAGATAGTATCAGTAATTATGCCAGCTATCGAAGTGCAGAAATGAACTCGTGAAGATCTGTATGCTACAATTAGTTGGTAAGATACTGTTCTTTATATTATTAATTATGTCGTACTTTGGCGATATACTGGTTAAAAGTTTGTATTCTAAGTATCCTCTCACGTTAGATTAATGTTCTCGTCTATTGTTTTGTGATTACGCAACGTGGTCTTCTTTATACATGTAAAACAACAGTTAATTCTCTGTTTCTATTTACAATTTATAATATTGTCTTCAGAAACTGTCGCATCTGGATACCCGTCAACTGTCAATGTCTACTCTACTATAAACATTATTACTGCAAACCTTGTATCTATGGTTGTGTGCGTACTAATTGTTGTGTTTTACAGTTGGTTGGCGAGGTAGAAACTGCTTTCAGCATTGAGCGTCATTTGAAGCAATTGAGAGGGGAGATGGCGAAGGGGGAGAGCCGTCGCAACAACGGCTTGATTCGCGACCGAATGTTGCGCACTCGATCCACGTGTTTGCACAATGTGAACGAAATGTCGGTTGCGTATCTGCTTATAGTACCTCAAAAAGGTTCTTTTTAAGAAAAAAACCCTTTGGAGTTTAATGAAAGAACCCTGCATTGGTTCTTTCAAGAACCCCCTAAAGGGTTCTTTTCTTAAAAAGAACCCCATTCGCAGTAGCTCCCTTATAGGTTCTTTTTCGAGCCTTTTTCGTTTACAGTGTGGGCTAAGGCCCTATAGTAAATTTAAATTATTTCTGAAAATACATAACTTAATTGTAATACTCAGTCAAAAAAGTACTTTTAGTACAAAATGTACGACTAAAATGAGCGATGGTTCGATCAAAACGTTCAAAAACTGTGCTTTACTAGTACTAACATCTAGACCGAGTCGCCGCCATTGCTCAAGGGTGGTAAAAGGCAGAGCCCCTCGACCCCTGGAGTGGCGAAGAAAGTTCAAACGAAGACGAAGAAGACGATTTCAGTTCTTAATAGTGGTTTGTTTTCAACGTCACGCTTCATTGGTTGGCTGCGGGAAAGGTCTATTGCTGGCCGTGCTTGGGTAAAATTACAAATGTTCATTGAAATGAGCAAGAACTTACTAATAATTTTGTCATAGCTAACTGATGACTTGGAACTGCCATATCTACGCTAACAATTTCTTTTCATTCTCTACCAAATAGACAACATTTGTTACATTTTCTTTTTATTTATAGGACCAAAATCATTATGATAAAAACGTAATTAGAAATAACAAAACTCTTATGTCTGTGTAGGTTAAAACAAAGACAGTGAAGAATGATGTGCAGATGGTTAAGTTGTTCTTTACAGAAAAGTGTTTTTTCACGAGTACAGAGTTTTCAAGAGAAATTAAAATGATACTCGGCGGCTGGGTGTACAAAAAGGTAAAAGGGAATAATGGCTTTTAACAACATTGGGGAATAAAATTAATAGATAAATTTTTTCGGTGGCGTGATCAGTGGTATCCATCAATCAATCACTATTTGGTAGCAACACAAAACGTAAAAGCTGCAAATGACAACTCACTGTGGTTTTGGAGCTTTAGGTACCCTTTCATTGAATGTACGCAGTGTCTAGAATCTAGATCGTGTAACCAGTGGCGTAGCTAGGGGGGGGCGGGGGGGGCGGACCGCCCCGGGCGGCACGTCTGGGGGGCGGCACTTTCAGACAGGACGTTTTTTTTTTTGATAATGCAAAAGTACACGAAAAATAAAAGCAAACAGAATGGCAACGTTCAAAACACAGGGCCGGCTTTAGCCTAAGCGCTGCCCTAGGTAGATACGAAAAGTGCCGCCCCCCTTAAAAAATTTTTCGATGGTGCGCTATGATTTATATTTTCAATTCCTTACAAAAAAGTTATTTGCACTGTTTATTTGAATACATCAATGAATGTCATTGTATAATGAACTAATTGTTTAAAATCGAGGGTGAAGTTCTCCTTTTTAACAACGGTTCAATGTCCGACAACATCGAATCGACATAAAAACGACAATATTGCCAGTCGATGTAAATTAGCACTTCGGATTAAGACTTTGTTAAAATAAACGTCGGGAATTACAAACAAGACTTACAGCGCTGGCGATCGCAGATGGATGATGGATATATTCCATCAATAACAAATATTCCCCGCACAATGCAACAGTGGCGATTATGACGCGCTGACCTAATTTTGCATCACTCTTTGATACTACATAATGTTCGACAGTTAATCCACGATCATTCTATTGCGAAATTAAATAATTGGCTAGAAGAGACCGGCGGCCAAACTTGGCCGATTGAGGAGGTAGCACCGGCGGTTCAATCAAGCACTACTTAGCGGCCATGGCCGCAGGCTGCTTTAAGGCTTGACAGTAGGTTACATCACTATAACATAGCATGGTGCCCTTCTTTGTACACCGGATTATCATTATCGCTATATTTTATCTTAAAACTTGAAAAAAAAAATGCCTTTTTAGTAAACAAAAGTGCCCTTTTTTCGTAATCTTGCCCCCCCCAGTCAAAAATCGTTCCGGCGCCCCTGACTCTGCCTACTGCTAAATCCGGCCCTGTCAAGACATCTTAAATATCTAAAAACGTTTCAAATTTTCATGAATTTTTCTGCTGTTATATTTTTAATACGTTACAAAATTCCTACTAGCCTTTATTAAGCAGAGGCGGAAACATGCTCTTCAAATTTGGGTAGCCTTGTAAAAGGTTACAAATTGATTATTTTAATTCTGCAGCAGTTTTTGTGCTTTTGCATTCAGTATTTTACAAAATTATAGTGGTCAGTGGCGTAGCCAAAGGGGGGGAGGGTTGGGGGTTTCAACCCCCCCTTTTGAGAAAAACTAAATGGAGAAAACTGAATCACTCTTTGAATTTTACGAAGCAGATCTGCCGTGTATAAACGCCCTTGCTATTATATCTGAACTGCGTATATGTGGTATCGATGTCTTTTCAATTCTTCCCGAACCAGCTTGCCAAAAAGTGCTGTAAGTGCATTGCCATTTTGCCCGCAGTCAACGTTTCCAAACATTAATATTTTACTCCGCATTCTGGCTACTCTTCCAGTTAGCCTACCACTTGCACCAATGAAAGATCTTTTTCTGCTCTTCGAAGACTTAACCTTATTTAAGAAATTCAACCTCTGAAAACCGATTAAACGGTTTGGCTTTGCTTAATCTGTATAGAAAATTGGTCCCAACTGTTGAGGATGTCATTAACAAGATGTGTGAAAAGGTTCGTCGACTTCCTTTTTCCCTTTAGTTTCATCAGTATCAATGATTTTTTGCATTCTTATTGCTTGTGTCGATGAATTTTTCATAGCTGTTAGCTGTAAGCATGATTCTACTAATTCGACATGTTAAAGCAATTCTGGTGCTTTATCTTTTAAAATGAGTAAGAACTTGTGTGTCATATTATGCTTTATAATTCGAATGACCTTTCATAATTCATATAGCAGGGTGTGACCGCTCTACAACTGTTCAGTATCCATGGTATCCAGTTAATTCGTGCAGTCGATGGAAACACCGCAATATCTACAGCTGTGAAAAATTGCACTAACCTTTTACAGCCTATACCCGATTCCAGTGATTCGTTATACAAAACTTGAATATATCAGAAATAAAGTAACTTCTTTGTCTCAAAGCTTTTTGTCTGACACTCATTAAGATGTATGACGTCTATGACGTTACATTTTTTAAACTTCGGGTTAACTTTAAAACATAAAAGTAATAAGATCGTTTTTTGGATCAACTAAGGAGAAAATTGATAAATAATAAAACTGTAATAACTTCGCAAAAAAAAGCAATCAACCTATGTCTCTAAAAAAAAAGTTTGCCTAATTTTAAACGAATCTGCATTAAAAGAGCTAGTTTTGCCAATACCAAACATTTAAATATCTCAGTCAGGAATTAGCAACAAGAAAACATAAAGACTTCAGCTTTATTTTCGAAAAATGCCGAAGAAAACATGATCTTATTCTTTTGCTATGCCACCGGACAGCACCATTTTACAGGAATATTCATACCCACATTTTTGTTGAAAATGCTCTCAGAATGCACCAAATTCAAAGTAATTTTTCAAAATTTTCTGGGGGAGGCCCCCCAGACCCCCCGCCGATTAGTGTCCTTCGGCGAGTACGCCGTCGGGCTTCGCCCGCCGAAGACCTAGACAAGGAATAAAACCTCTCCCTTTTACAATTCCTGGCTACGCTACTGATAATGGTACGTTCGTCTGACTTTACACCGCAAATTGAAAATAGCACGTTGCGTATTGCAGTGCTGATAAGAAAACGCATTTCATTTTCACATGCTTTTTCTTGAAGGGGCGGCAAAATCTGAATCCGCCCCGGGCGGCACATTCCCTAGCTACGCCACTGCGTGTAACCAATACATTACATTAACAATCTATGTTACAGTACAATAGTCGCAGTTTATCTGCTTCACAGTGGTCGAATGTGTGCCATAGTCGGTAAAATTGCACTGTTTTGCAAAAAAATAACAGGAATAATGCAAACCACAAAATTTACGCAACTTTTTTTAGACAAGATTGTTTGCACTCATGCCGACCAAAATAATTTCTGGTAATTTCTAGCGTCCCACAAATGCGTCAATGACTGGTCCAAACTGATAGATGTCTTGCGCAGTATCCTTCGCTCAGTTGGTTAGCACTTGACTTCTGGAACGAAGAAGCTTCAAGATCAAGGAGCGCTGGTTCGACTCTCGGGGGTGCGCTTGAGCAACCCACGTTAAGGACTGCTCTCCATTCAGCGGCATCTAATGGATGGAATAATTCCCTGGCAACAAGACTTTAACAATCAGAAACTTCACTCTGTCAAACTCGGTGACCCCACCTGCGTCAGTGATTCAAAGCCTCTACAAATATGCGAAACTGCCAGGATTAAGCTCTTCAAGAAGCTTTCCCAGTCCGAGGATAAAGATTCAATCAACAACGAACACAATACCACAAACAAAATTGTTTCTACTCTTTGCATAGCATAGCCATTGCTAAATAAATTCACTCATGGCCGACCACTAGAGGTGGTCATGATTCAGTTAAAGCAGCTTATTGTTAAAAAATCACAAGTTACTATCACTATACCCGCTAGTGGCAGGACCACCTTGGCTAGAGCTCAAAGAGTCATTATCATTTGCACTGAATTTGTCTCTTGTTGCAGAACTTGAAGATAAGTGATCATGATCTTCCTCAGAAGAGGAATGATGTTGATCTGTTGTACTTCCACTGGAGATGTTGTCAGCGGTATCGACTCCGTTGCTGCTGATAAATGAATTGACTCCATTTGCATCTTTAGGAAGACCATTGCTGTGATTGTTTGCCACACCGATTTGGCGCAAAGGTTCATTTTCAGGATCTAATTGGATGTCATCGGAGTGATCACAATGATGCTCATTGTGACGACGATAATAACAACAAGAAGAAACAACTGCAACAATAACAATGAAAGCAACAGCAGCAATCACAGCAGCAGGTATAAAGGGTACAGCGATCCTGCCTTCATTATCTGCAAAACAATATCGAAAACTTGGCAAATGATTTGAAACTAATAAATAACTGCGTCATATGAACTGACGTCATATGATAATTTGCAAGCTCTAGTGTTGAAACAACATCAAATTGATTTTGATGGAACGATGGAAGGTTTAAAGACTTTTACTTTCAATGTTTTCAGTGATGAACTGCATAAGCTGATAACATATTCCTGAAAAAGCATTTACCTTGAACTTATTAGCTTACTTGTAGACTTATGAGTGTTGAAAATACAGTATTCCAACTTCATTTCAAATCACCTGTCGTGATGGAAAGTCCAGTTGTATCAAAAGGAAGAGAAGTTGGCATCACATCATTCTCAGTAGTTTGTGTGGACGCTGAGAGTTCAACCTTCACACGTTGAGTGGAAACTTGTGGTTGTGTTGTTGGATTAGACGTGATGTCACGTACTTGGCAAGCAGGGTCGTCGTCATCAGGATTGTCACAGCACGTCCTAAAATCACATTTAACACATAATGGATTATAAATGCAACATAATGTCTTTTTGAAAATTATTTTCACACGTTTTCTCATCTGTTTACGCTACGACAGAGGGGTCCACTTCTGCCACTGAATAGAAGAAAGGTTCAAAATGTTAACAAAGAACACTTTTGTGCAATTATGTTTTCTAATAAATCATATGTCCGAGGTGCCTTCTAGCATGGCCTACTCTGTAGGTCATAGCCGTACGAGCCAGGGGGGCAGGAGGGGCAGCTTCCCCCTGTTGTTTCAAAACGTCGCGAATTCGGGCAAAATCTTGCAATTATTAGGGCAAAAATTGCTATATGAAAAGCTTCAAAATTGCATGAATTAAGAAACACTACAAATTAATATCTTTTACCTATCAAACTAAGTACGGTACAGCCTCTTATTTGCACAAGAAATGTGCCGCAAAATTTTCATTTGGCACACCCGTATTGATGTATCGTATGGTGATCAAACTGTAGTATGAAATGCATTTAACCAACTGCATCATGTCAATTCGGGCAGCCACCAAAATATGTCTCTAATACTTTTGTGAAACTGCCCAAATCAAAACACAAAGTTTGCTATATAGCTAATTTTATTAATTTTCACAAATGCATCGTGTTCATTTGGGCAGCTGAAAACATGACATTATCTGATGAAACTGATTAGTCTGTTTATGCAACTGCCCAAATTAGCGTGAGGCAGTTTCCCCAATATGAACAAATTCATTAATTTTTCCCATTTACATAGGCCTAACTGTATCGTTTAGATTTGGGTAACAAAAAAATATGAAATTATCTGATCATAGTCTATTTATAAAACTGCCCAAATTTGCATGATGCAGTTGCCTCGGCATCAAAAATTTACAAAGTCTTTAATTTTTTTCATAATATTCATAAATGCATCATCTTGATTTGGGCAACTACAAAATATGAATTTATATAAATCTGGTGAATACTTTTATAAAACAATTCGGGTGGAGAGGTTACAGTACTTTTTCAGCCATAAACGGACATAGCTAAGCAACACCACAACATTTAACAAAAAAATGTTATACTGTACCAGACTACCTGTTAAATGTAATGTTAATGTTGTGGTGTTGCTTAGCTTTGTTTGGTTACTTTTATAAAACTACCCAAATTAAAATGATGCAATTGCGCCCCAAAATAAATATTTAGTTTGTATATGCAACTGTGTCATGTTAATTTCACCAACATTTAAAATGCTACTGCTGAAATATACAATACTCCTAAATGTTACTCTTACCTACCATGCCAAAGTGCAGAAGCATCGAGCAATGCGCAAGCAAGGTATATTCAAAGATGAATTCAGTTGTTCTATCTTGATTACTTTGGTAAGAAATTCCAGCTAGCTGGTGATCTTGTTATGTTAGTTTTTCACTGTTATCATGCACCGCATAGCCTACATTATATTTGGGTAATTTCTATGAAAGTGTGCAGATTTGGGCAAATTTACGTTCTGCCTCACCCAAAATGGTTTGGTCTCGTACGGCTATGCTGTAGGTTATGCATTATGCAATTTACTCTACCAGGGTGAGATAACCTACCACATTTGGCTGTTTTCTTTATTTTGAGAACACTTTTCTTTAGTGCATAGTGATGCTTTGTCTTTGTCTACGACAGGGTTAAACGTGTGTTTACTGAGAGGCGGACAATATTGCTTCTCAGGATACTCATCCACCAGAAGTATGCAAGTGCAATCGTCGTATTCAAAATATTCTGTTCCATTGCAATAGCCACAGTTGTTATTAAGGCGTTTCAATTTAGCCATGCCATCAAAACACGTGCTTTTGCAGTCGATGATCTGTGACAAACAACTTTGAAATGTTACTTTGACAAAACCAATGTGTGCAAAGTCTTTACAGAAAATAGTTGGCAAGATTTCTGTTAAAGATGTTTTTAAAAACTTGAGATTATCGGATGGACCTCGGTCCTTGCCGGCAAGTCGTTCTTTTTGCACTGATTTTTATCGTCTGCTGACGTTGAATCAATGTAAAAAACTGATTTTCTGACGAGTCAAAAGTTAAAGCAACCAAAAGGTAAACATCGAAATCTCCAGAGGGAATCTCCGGGTAAACTAAGTATTGGTGGAATATATCTTGTGGGGTAAGGAAAACAGACAATAGCACATACGTCAGCTAGTCCGACACCCTCAATCAGGTGTGAATACATAATTCATGATTGTTCCTATATAATATTTTAGCTTTACCCAAATGCAAGTCCAAAACAAAAAGCAAGGCTCGAAAATCAAATTGGTCAAGTTACATCACGACTTGTATCAGCATAGCAAAGCCAATATACCGTTAGTATGCTCAGCGGATACGCGCCCGGCTCAAGATCACGCGGCGCTGGTTCGACTCTCGGAGTGTGCGCTTGAGCAATGCATTTCAGGACTGCTCTCCATTCAGCGGCACCTAGTGAATGGAATAATTCCTATGCAACAAGACTTCAACAATCGAAAAACTTCACTCTGCCAATCTCGGTTACCGGCCCTGTGTCAAAAGCCTCTACAAGTATGTGAAATTACCAGGAATAACCTATCAAGGCTTTGACAGTCCGAGGATAAAGATTCAAAACCAAAACCATACAACCTACTGATCGGTACTACGACAGTTTATCCAACGACAGTTTATCGAACGACTATTGATCGAACGACAGTTAATCGAAACGACAGTTTATCAAACGACAGTTTATCCAACGACTATTGATCGAACGACAGTTAATCGAAACGACAGTTTATCAAACGACAATTACTCGAACCACGGTTAATCGAAACGACTGTTTATCGAAAGGACTGTTCATCGAACGAAAATTAATCGAACGACTAACCCTAACCCTAGATAAAATTTGTTTCGGGAGATTCGTCGTCCGATAAACTGTCGTTTCGATAAACAGTCGGTTCGATTAACTGTCGTTTCGATGAATTGTCGTTAGATGAACTGTCTTTCGATAAACTGTCTCGTCACGATACTGATCACACTTCGTCAAACAAAAAGCTTGGGTCGAAATTTATTTTCTGGACAAATCAAATTGGTAAAGTTAAGTTTAATCACGGCTTGTATTACTATAGCAAAGCTAATATACCAATCACACTCTTCAATAAGCTCGTTCTAGTTATCAGCATAATAAAAAGTTACATTTCGAAAGCAACTGCTTACCCTTCTTTTGTTTGGTATTGCGTCCACGTATTCAAAGGCACTAAGCACGACGAATAAAACCAAAACGTCACTTGTCACTGTTGTCATTGCGAGTTATAGAGAATAGCCTACTGTTTAATGTAAATTAAAAAGCAACACACGCCAAGAGTTTATGTAAAATCTGCAACATAAGAAATCAGTTTGCACATGCCATTCCTCATGACTCGAATTCCCAGATTGCGTGTCGCCGAGAAAGCTCAGCAACTAACGTCAAGGAAATGTGTCTACAGCTTGGTTCGAAATATGATGCAATAAATGAAGAATAGTTGAAACTCTTGGATAATCTGAACAACAATCACAGCGATTGCGAAATAGTAGCCAGGAGTTTATTAACATAAGCGAGAGACCACATCTTGGTGAAAGTAATAACTAAAAATCTGAAAAACAAACAAGTTTATCATTAAACCGATCGATGCAAAAAGCATGGACAACGTTCTTTTTGCACTAATTTATATCTGCTGACGTTGAATCAATGTAAAAAAACTGAATTGCTGACTGGGGTTAAAAGTTAAAGCAACCAAAGGTAACATCGAACCCCAGGGGAATCCCCGGGTGAACTAAGTATTGGTGGAATATATCTTGTGGGGTAGGAAAACAGACAATAGCACATACTTCAGCCAGTCCGACACGCTCGATCAATTGTGAATACATAATTCTTAATTGTCCCAATATTTAAGCGTTACCCCAATGCAAGTCCAAAACAAAACTCTTGGCTCGAAAATTTATTTTCTGGACAAATCAAAGTGGTAGCGCGAAGTTTAACTTGGTGAAAAAACTTTTAATTGATGGAATTTGGATCTCAACTAAAACTTAAGTCTAAATATCAGGATTTGCCATTAGACTAGAAAGGCTGAAGCCTAGGGGCTCAAGATTTAGGAGCCTCAAACTTTAAGATGCACCAAGTATATTTAAAAACGTTTAAACATGGCCTATACATTTGGAGGAACTTTTACTTGGTAACAACGTAAATTTTTGTGGCAACCAGTTCTCATAAAATAGGTAAGTTCATAACCTTAATAATCATATTGTTAAATAACACATAATTATGCGATAAAGTATTACATCACAAAGACAGTTGAATAATTAAACGTTCAAAATAAAATAGCCCATTGTGCTCACTGCTCATTATGTTCAACAATTTCTAAAAACAAATTAAACGTTATCAAAATGTAAGGTATCTCTGTTGTGCCATGACAGCCATCAAGGCTACATAGCAGATTGGTGTCTTTTTTTGCATTGCACCAAATTAGCAAGCCAATTATTTGTTTACATTGATTCAATGTCTATAAACGTTAAGTCAATATAAAAACTGAACGATTTGCTTTTTGGGCATAATGATAATTTTCACATAATGATAAGATCTGACAGACTTTTTGCGACAATAAAGATGCCCTCAGTATTTCAAACAACCTACCACAGCTTGTGCTGGGTGGTCTAATCGGTTGATTGAAACAGCATTTTAGGTTTGGCCAAAGTAGCCTTTATAGTTTGTACTTTTCCTTAGCGTTTTACATACCTGAGTGCTTGAAACTATTTGGATCCAAATGTTTAACATTTATTTGAATAAACCCAACACGTAGGCTTAGTCACTTGCTTGTTTCACCATCAACCTGACAGCTGTGCCGTCTAATAAGCTTTTTCTCTCATAAATCTACGTTTGTTGACTTAAAAACGCAGTCTTCATAAAACAACACCCTTTGACTGCAACGGTTTTTTATTAAGAGCCCAAGTTCCCGACAAATTAACGATTTTAACAATCTTCGCTGAAACTTTATTGTTATTTTCTGAAAAACTTATGTTGAAAATTTTTATCTGTGCCTTTCCTATCCCGAGTGTCACAATCAATAGGCATAGCCCACACGACAGGCGACATTGTTTGTCTTGACCAAGCGTACTGTTTTAATTGTATAATCAAGGAATGTTATTATCGATTACTGTCCCATAGTGACCTTTGATTGCGAAATCCTCATTATGTTATGTATTATTCGTTGAAAGTGCTGAATCATTGGTCAAAGTCTTTCAAAATGTTTATTTATCATCTCACAAGAACTATTTGACGATTTGTTTGACTGCTTTACGTTTGATATCCCAATAAACTACGTCATTAATCTTTCCAAGTCTCTTTCGTGGTAAGAGATAGAAAGACACCGAGCTACAATTGTTTGAAGCTTACATACAGCGCTCCGAGGCTAGGCCAGGGCCACGTTATTGACAAACGTCATGACTCATGACAGAAAAAGGCGAAAGCTTCATATTGAATTGCTAAAGCTTTTCTTTTCCCGTCATTGATCCCTCGTTTTTTTCACAATCGAACAAATTGGACAAAACAGACGTTGAATCAATGTAAAATGTGATTGATTTGCTGGCTGGGTATGGAATACCATAACCAAAAAACGCAAGAGCTTAATTACTAATCAGTCTCGATAATGTTTAACCAAAAAACTGTAATTGATAAAGTCCTGATTGCACAATCCCGTTTCACTCCAAGTTTCTTTAGTCAACAAATCATTTATTCTTGCTTCTATTCAGTGCCAAATAATCACTTGCTCTAGGGCAGGGATGGCGAACCACTGACCCGCGGGTCACAAAGTGACCCATCACAGATTTTCAGTGACCCACTTGTCTTTTTTAAAGTAATGAAATTTAAACAAATATTTCAGCAAAGAATAAATGTTTCACTAAATATTTGCGATAAGGCCTCACCCTATTTTAATCTAGTACCGTACCGAATTGCCATATAGCAGTCTGACACAACTTAAGTTGTGATTATGTTTTACAGCGATTTGTTGAATTGTTGGAAGAAGTATATACAACTTTTTTTAGCTGAAAAAAATCAAAAATATTCAGAGTTAAGCGAAAGTACGTGGTTGAATGATTTACATTTTTTCGCTGATTTCACAATGCATTACAATAAGTTAAATACTAAATTGCAAGGCTGTGGAAATATTGTACTATCCATGTTTGGGCACATTAAAGCATTTGAGAAGAAACTCACTATTTTTTCTGTAGACCTTGAACAAGGTCAGCTGAAATATTTTCCTCAGTTGTAGAAGCACTTTACCCACACCAATTTAACTTATTAACAAAAGCAAACTGCACTCAACAAGTACCGTATGTTTTACTGACAAAAGAGGCCAAAAATGTAATGTCAGAAAGGTTTACCCAGTTCCGATAGCTAGATACTACATTGCAGTTCATTCTTTTCCCGCATGCAATTCAATTTGAAAATCTTGAATTATCAAACTTCGAATGGCTTCGTCTTTACAACTTGCAAATTGAAATGATAGACTTTCAAGAAAGTGCAGTTTGGAAAACAAAATTTGTAGACTTAAATCATCTCCTACAAAAAATTCAAATGAAAACGGATATGGATGGTTATGACTTTCCTGCTGTTGAAAACCATGCTGAAACTATATTTTTTACAGAGTGGAACTTCCTGCCAAAATCGTTTGAAACTATGAAAAGATTTGCGGTAGCTCTGTTAACGTTGTTTGGTTCTTCATATTCGTGCGAATCTTTATTTTCGCACATGAATTTTATACAATCAAGCACACGGAATCGTCTCAGCTCAGATATGAGTGCTGCATGTGTGAAGCTAAAAACTACGGATTACCAAACAAGGATAATAAGACTTGCAGAGAAGATGCAGCAGCAAGTTTCGCATTAAGACGTAATTAAATGTATGACCCACTTTTGCTTTTTCAAGGATTAAGGTCTCTTTTATGACCCATGCACTAAAAAAGGTTCGCCATCCCTGCTCTAGGGCCACGTTAAAAACAAATGTCATTGCTAAGTAGGACCAGAGCCATATTCAATTACCAGGGCTTTGCTTTTCTCGTCATTGGTTTCGGGTTTTGTAGCCAATATGACGCAGTATAACCATGAAAGTCACAGTATTTTCAAATTCCTTACAGATTAATTCATTGATAATTCCAAACTGGAACGCATCCAATCATGTCGGCCTCGAAACTACAGTACTTTGAAAAATTTTAAAGCGATAAGTTGTTGAATGACGTCAATATCTTACTTGTTCTGTTGGCAAAGTCCTTGTGCTTGAACCATGGAATTACAAACTTGTCTCACAACCGAATCTGTTTGGTGTGCTTGACTGACTTGACGATTTGAGCGGTCATGCTACTCACGTACTAACAAGGTACGAACCCAAAAGAGCAACCATGTATTTTTCACAGCAATAGCAACCAGGGTGTTAAGCTGTTATATTATTTTGTAGGTCTATCCAATTTTTGTGTGGAAAAGTAATTCCAGTAGTTTTGAAAAATATAAAAGAAAATTCATTTTTATCTATAGTTTTTTCTTCAAATGCAAATGTCCGTTTTGCCTGGCACGCCCATTTTTCTAAGCTTTGAAGCTTTCCTCTATCTATACTTTTACCACACATGCCTGTATAAAAATTGTGATTTGTACCGGCAAGACTAGGGTTGTGTCTTATAGTGAGTAAATGTTTAGTGTTTGAAATGAAAAGTTTTAGTTAGCAAAATAGCAAATTAAGAAGAAAGCAACGTAGTAACCGCTGGGCTTGATTGGAATAGCCTTCTTGGATTTATAAACGATTGTAAATAACCACTCACTGTGGCAACTTCAAGCAACTTTTTATTCATTGTACACAGCGCTTTTGTTCGTGTAATCAAACGCAACATCAACATTCTATGCTGCAATAGTCACAGTTAGGCAGCTACCAGCTTCACAGTGCCCACGTTTTCAATACGGTTGGCAGAATTGCACATTTTGTGAAATAACGGGCAATGTAAAAACTACAAGAATTGTTTGAGACCTGGTCAGCAAAATCGCAAAAATTTGCAACCATTATAGAAGGGGGGCGAGAACGGGTTAGTAATTTAACGGTGCTGCCATAAAAAAAACGTTAAAAACCATTGGTCTAGCACGTGCCAACTAACGTCCACAACACACACAATTACTACATTAAGCTGCAAATTGCTTCATTGGATTTGAAACATGAGAAATGACTTTTTGCCCTGCATTTAACAAAATTAGGTGTTTAAGCAAAATTGATATATGTTGTACAATATCTTAGATGGAATGAGCGACATTGTCTGGTGGCAATACAATTTAGGTTCAAGAAATACGAAACCATCGCTGCCATTTGCATACAGGTGTCGAATAACTCAGAAGCCTATTGTTACAAAATCGTCCTTTACTGTAGTCAAACGTTTTTTTTTGGCATTTGTTATTTTTTTGGTTAGTGGTGGCAGTAGTGTTGATAGAGGGGCTCAGAAGGCACTTTTGGAATCGGGCCTGAGATAATTTTGGGAGCTCGGAACCTTTTCATGGGGCTGAAAGCATAAAGAAACTACAGAATATTGTTTGGATACTTCTTACAAATGTCTCGATTTGGGGCCCAGGGATTCCATTGGTACCGGTTCCAAAATATCCTCTCAACCGCCCTAGGTGGTGGTGCCTCCCTGACCAATACCATTAATCAAAGAGTCATTTTCTTTAGCATCTTCATCAGAAGAAGAATGACGTCGATCTGGTGCACTTCCATGGGAGATGTTGTCAGCGAATTCGATTCCGTTGCTGTTGTGTGATGAATCGACTTCACTTGCATCAAATGCTTCTCCTGTTGAAGTTGAAGTTGAAGATGAAGGAGTGGATTGAGCAGAGTTGGAAGATTGTTCACCTGCATGGGTTGCATTTATACTTGCTTCTAGAAGACCATTTTGATCACTCGCCACGCCGTTTTCTTCCAAAACGTTATTTTCAAGATCACCACGATATTCTGATGTGTTAACATCGATGTGGTCAGAATTGACTTCACTTACATCGGATGGTTTTTGTCTTGACGTTGAAGATGAAGGAGTGTATTGAACAGTGTTGGAAGATGATTGACCTGCATAGGTTGTATTTCTATTTGCTTCTAGAAGACCATTTTGATCAGACGCCACGCCGTTTTCTTCTAAACCGTTGTGTTTAGGATAACCATGACTTTCTCGTTTGTTAACATCGATGTGGTTGGAATTGACTTCACTGACATCGGATGGTTCTTGTCTTGATGTTGAAGATGAAGGAGTGGATTGAACAGTGTCGGAAGATGGTTGACCTGCATGGGTTGCATTTCTATTTGCTTCTAGAAGACCATTTCTTTGATTAGTTTCTATGCCGTTTTCTTCCAAAACGTGATCGTCAAGATCACCAGGGTTTGGTTGTTCGTTGTCATAGGAAAAATGGCATTTATTGTTACGACAACAATAACAAGCAATAGCAACAATGGCAACTACTATCACAGTGCTTAGAGACCCAGCAATAAATCCCATGTGTCCATGTGTTTTATTCAGCTCATCGTTAACGCCGTCTTGATCTGCAAAAAGAAAACATCAATTGGTACGTTTTAAATTATAGTTTTGAGGGCACTTAATTTGTAAGCAAAACAATAAATTTTATTAATAGCCTACTACAAAAAGTGCTCAATGCCAAGCAAAAAGGCCAAGCAGAGCAAATTACATCAAATATAGTATAAGCCTTGTTACTCAATGCAACAAACAGTGTACCAGCCTCATTTTTTAATCATAGATCGATTTCGCTATCACAGCATCCTCATCATCAGGAGGATGTTGTGATGGCGAAATCGATTTATGATTATGAAGTGAGGCTGGTACACTGTTTGTTGCATTGAGTAACAAGTCTTATGCTAATGCTAGGAGACAGTCAACCGCTCCAAGTGGGCAGTTTGCTGGGTTGGTTCACAAAAACAAAAAAGTTTTATTAGTCAATATCAAATACAGTTATTACTTTCCAAAACCTCTACAACCTGTTTCACCCTAAAAGGGGGATCATCAGAAGGTCCTGGAAAAAATGCAAAAGCAATAAATCAGTAATACCTTATTCAACACAAGGTATTACTGATTTATTGCTTTTGCATATTTTTCAGGACCTTCTAATGATCCCCCTTTAAGGTGAAATAGGCTGTAATGGCTTTAGAAAGCAATAACTATATTTGATGTAATTTGCAACCTCGATTTTTGCGCCACAATGAAAATAAATGGATTTTAATGGAATACTGACGCTAAAAAGAGAGATTGCTTACACAACAGGTCAAATGTTTGTGGCATCACAACAGCATCGCGACCAATTGTTTTAAACAAAAAGAAAACGACTTTTGAATAAGCAATTTTCAACAATTCATATGTTGGAGTAGAAAGTAGACTTAACAAAACTACCCCCGAAATGTCATGGGTCTGTTCTCCCCACCAACTCAAGAAAAGTTTAATATACTGATGCAAGGATAACTCAAGCAATTGTGTGTTCAAGTTACATGGTTGCCATAAGAGGAGTAGTAGCAGTCTCGCATGGCAGTTTGTTACCCTTAGCTTGTGATTTTTAAACCGGTTTTTGAAAGTAGTTTCCGCATTGGTGCATTGTGATGTAACAACCGGGTAGTGCAGTTGGTAAACAGTTTGAAATCAACCAATCAACAGTTTGGTTGTTGTTTTTACAAATTTGAACAACTTGGTGTATTTTAATGCCTCCATTGATGGCAACAGATCAAATATGACGAAATAAAATTCTATAACAGGTAATCAGGGAAACAAGGCCGACTTTAAATTTATCGGTTCGAGCTTGGTCCCCATGAGATGAATCCAAAACTCGAAATAACTCCTTTACTACAGCGTTATCATTCAAACAATATAGTAGAGGAAAAATAGGCGTGTTTTACTGTTTGTATGACGAAACAATGACCAGTCAACCTCCACAGCTTAAGTGTGGAATGCGGATAATTCCAGTCTCGTAAATGTATGCCAATTGACTCAAAACATATATTGCACCAAATAGGTGTTCATAGGTGTTTTTTTTTTATTTAAAAATTTTTTGTTTTAAAAGTTGTCAATGATTAACTGTCCATGATTAAGTCTTACAAAACAGTTTACCTCCAAATTGTAATTGCTAGCCTACTTGTAGAGTTATGAGTATTGGAAATATATTTTAAATCACCTGCCAAAGTAGTAGGCCCAGTTGTGCTGGAAAGATAAGGGGTTGACCTCTCGTTATTGTTTACAGTTTGTGTGGAGAATTCACTCTTCATGCGGTAAGTTGTAACTTCCAAGTCTGGTTGTGTTGTTGGGATAACCTCAGATGGGGATGAGCTGGGTTGTGCTTGGCATGCAGGGTCTTCATCGTCGGGATTGTCACAACAAATCCTGAAATGGTAATCAACGTACAGTTGATCATTTGCAATACACAATCTAGTGTTTGTAATGTTTTTCACACATTCTGTCAATCTTTTCTATTTCTTTTTGATTATTTATTATGATGTGTTTGCTTGAGTACGACAGCGTGTTGTGCTTTTATCACTTTGACAGAGTTAAAATGTAAAATGTTGTCAAGCAAGCAAGACTAAGTTTAAAAAATCTTTGTGACCCAACGACCATCAAGCATGAACTTACATTGTAGGCTATTGTAATTGTAACCTTCAGTTTACATCCCGAACCACTAACTTTAAAGTATAGCGCTGTACTTTGTTAAAAAAATTTTACTTTAATTAAAAAAATTTGCTGTACTTTGTACTTTGTTCTACTCTAACTGGAGTAGAACACAAACGACAAAGCAAATGGATAAATTTCGCATCGTACTAAAATAGCAAGCCTAGGCTATTGCTTAGAACAGCGTTAGTTGGTATTTCAACATTCTTTTTTTAATTTCTAGTCTTTCTAGTTTGTGCTTTTTGTTAATCTTGGCTATAAGGTGCCCAGGGTAATCCCAATCTCAATAACCCCAATTCCGCCCCGAAATGTCCACAGTAGGCTACACAGCCGTATGAGAGTAAAACACTTTGGGGAAGCGAAAAAAATTTGCCCAAATTTTGTCTTTGCAAATATACTTTCAAAAACGCAACATTACTCACAATCTCTGAGGTGGTGTATGGTCTAATATAGGGGTCGGAAACCTTTTTATGTAAAAGAGCCATGAAACTACAGTTTTTAGAAATATCTTTCCGTAAGAACCATGTAATGATTTAACACTTACTACAACTAACATGTAATGACAGATAATGAGTTGTAAAATTGGGTTTACGTGTTTACTGAAGATGAGAAAAACAGCGGGGGGACTGAGGGGCCTGCCACAAAACAACTTGAAAAAATGCATTTAATTTGATGCATTCTGAGAGTATTTTGAGCTTTAAATTGTAACAAAAAGTTAAGATAAAACCTACTGTGAACCAGACGCCCCCATGCCCTCCCATCTCCTACGGCTATGCATCCGTATTACATTTCTAACATGAATTGAATTTAAACATTTTCCATCCACGCGCGTTCGGAGCGCGTCTCAAATTACGTAAGCACTCTACAAAGATGATGACGTACCATGATTGTTTGTTTGCGTCATAAACGCACTTTTCCTTGGCACAAAGCATTGCTTTGTCTTTGTTTACGACAGGGTTCAACGTGTGGTTACCCAGAGGCGGGCAGTATTCTAGATCGGGATATTGTTCCGCTAGAGATACGCAAGTGCAGTCTTCGTATTCAAAATATTCGGTTCCGTTGCAATAGCCACATGCGTAACTAAGTCTTTCCAGCTTGGCCATACCATCAGGACACGTGGATTTGCAATCTATCGTCTGTAACAAACAATTTTAAAATATTGCTTTAACAAAACCAAAGTGAACAAAGCAACGCAAGTAAAATTGGCTACTATGAAGGCTGTAAAGAGTATTTCCAAATAAACGTGATCTCACGACGACGACGTCGTCGTCATAATGCCACCGTCATCATAATGCAAGCTTTTGAACCAGAATTTTCTGATATTTCAAACGTGCGTTGCTGGAATTGTTTCGAGAGTTTCTTTGCCTTGGCGGTTTAGGTATAGCCTGTGCCGTGCCGTACAAAAGACTTAACAGTGGAGCACACTTCTGCTGGCCTGGCACGCTTACTCATGTGAAAACATACAACTCATATAACTGTAGACAGTGGCACACCGTTTCGGCCTTCTGGTCTTCTCAGTGCAAGAGGAGTACTGGGTATGAAAAAATGAGAGCGTGCCCATTGCCCAGTCACGCTTCAACAGCCAAAGGTCAATTTGTTGCTAATTTAGTGGTGCTAATTCTAAAGAAAAAACAGCCAAGCTAAAAATCCATTTTGTTGACAAATCAAATTGGCGAAGGAAAAGTGGTGTGATGAGGACTTACAGGATCGAAAGAAGTCGAGCATCAATTTAAACTTGAGCATAATCCAATTCAAACCCTATCTAAAAATAATTCCACTTAGCAACAAAAATGAGACAATTTTTGGTTAAATAACACTGGCTAAAAGATCATTTTACGTTTGAGCATTGTTTGCAGACGTTGAATCAATGCAAAAAAAAAAAACAATAATTTATTGGCTGTAAATGTTTTTTATTCGTCATGGAAATCGTTTATGAAAACATCACAACTACTCAATTCAAATTATTGGTTGATGCATGGACTTCTAAATAGTATCAGGACTGGAAACTCAGTTGACAACAGTAGGCCAAACAGTTGGTACAACAGTTGGCCAACAGTGGACCAACAGGGTTAGTTACTTGGCTGTTGGCCCACTGTTGGCCAACTGTTGTACCAACTGTTTGGCCTACTGTTGTCAACTGAGTTTCCAGTCCTGATACTATTTAGAAGTCCATGGTTGATGTCACGTCAAAAGTAAAGTCAATTTATCTTGTTTCAACAGCGCCATATATTAACAAACAAGCAGAGTAAATGTAATTGTCAAAACAATGCATTGTACAACTGTTGGTTAGATTATGGAGCAATCAGGATGGTAGCGAAAGACGGTCATCTAGTCAGCCACCACCCCATAACGGTAGATCTAACTACACATTCATACACACTAGTGTGCAGAGGTAGGCACACTACTTCAATGAATAAAATGGGTTCGCCACTGAGATAGAAAAAACAACTGCTGTTGGTTTGAATCTCCAATTTCAGGCTGAGTAAGCCGAGAATGAAGACTCAAACCAGCGACCAAGAATTAACCAACGACCAATATGTGATTGTGTGCTATAATAGGCTACAGCACTTGCGAACGTTTTCCTGAAATAACGGGGAAAAACGTGAAGACCACCACCGAATTGCAACAATTTTTATGTAAAACATACAAAAACAGGACAATCTGATACTACTGTAGAGAACAAAGATTAAGAAGTACGATGCGATGATATACTGTAAAGGTAAGTTATCCTGTCAACTCGCCATTTGATGCAACAACTTTGCAGCCTTCCAGTAAATCGACTTTGAGCGGGCAGTAAGCAAATGTTGCTAACAGCAGTTTCATCTTGAGCAAATAAAGTTGCCATTATTAAAGAAGCCCGAACTGTCAATTTCACTTTTGGTGAAGTCATCGAAAGTTCTTTTATTCAAGCAAATAAAACATCACAAAGGATCAACAAAATCTAGCAATCCCTGAATAGGATTTCATTTGAGAAAGCATTTTGCTGATCCCAGCAACGACAGCAGGTGCTATCTGCATGCGACAAACCCCAAGGTGCTGGACAAGCAGTAGCCTACAACTGGATGTACAGAGAAATTTTATGATGATTATATTAGAACCACTCGAAAAACTGGCCAGAAACCGGTTCTGCTAACTTTTTGTTTTTAGGAAGCAGTTTGCGCAAACCAGTCGAATTTCACCATTGCCTGCAGCTAATGCACCCACTGTGCTCTGCAACATGTTGTGCAACCTCAAGTATCAGAATATGAACAATTACACTACGAAGCAGATCGCTTACCAGCCGTTTCTTCGGTGGGGCATCCACATCTTCAAGTGTTCTTAGCAAGGTGAAGAGAAAAAGAAGTCTCTGCTTTGTTATATTCATAACAAATTATTGGCAGACACTGTTTTATTTAATTTAAAACAATAAAACAATTAAGAATAACACAGTTAGATAGTTAGATATGATATTTTCTTTTACTTCTTTGTCGTGTGAGCCTCTGGTGCCGAAGTCTATCATTTTACCACCCCAGATTAACAATGTTCCCGGACTACACTGGAAGGCTACTAGAGAGCAGCCAGTCTTTGGTTTCATCATCCATGACACGCAGACCTTCCACTCCGTTAGGTGGCTTGATGATGGTGCAATCATTGATGATGTTGTCATCGGTCTGATCCTACATTCACAAGAAGAGGCCATTCCCCGTTGGTGCATGGTTGAGCGGAAAAGTCCCATGTCCGTACAAAGCCTTGTTGAGGCGCACCCATTACATTTTATATGATAGATATTTCCAAACTACAAACGGCAGAGTAAACTTTAATGAGGAAGAAAACTATCATAATTAGAACTCACGCAGTACATGTACATTGTAGCCTACAGTACCGTACATCATGCATGTGTGCAGCTTGGTGAGAAATATGAGGCAATGAATAAAGAATGGTAAAAACTCTTGAATGATCTGAATAAGAAATAAAACTGTGGAAAACAAGATTCAAAAGCACAATGATATAAATATGGCAAAATCCCTTAGTAAAGAAAATAAAAAACCTTGTTTCTTGTTTATTTATACAGTAAACATGGATGTAAGATGCAAATGCTGTGTACAACGCACATCTCAGCGGCGCTGGTTCGACTATCGGGATGTGCGTTTGAGCACCGTATTTTAAGGGTTGATCTCCATTCAACATCACTTAGTCGGCTGCGTAGCCGTGTGGTGAGAACGTCTGCGCGACGTTCGAAAGGACGTGGTTCGACACCTCTCCAGAGCACGCGGCTGTGTCTCGGCACAGACACTTAATGGAAAGCCAAAATAAGGAGAGCAGCTGACTCGAAGACTATATGACTCGAAGACTATATGTTAATGCGCTGCCTCCTTTCGTCTTATCGCATCTGTGATCGCAGTGTACTGTATGGTATCGCAATGGGCGCAAAATTAAAGCACGATTATTATTATTATACGAGTATTACTTAGTGGGTGGAATAATTCCCCGGCAACAACACTTTATCAACAAGCGGAACTTCCCTCTGTCAATCTCGGTAACCGCCCATACGTCAGTGGTTCAAAGCTTTTACAAGTACAAGAACGAGAAACTACCGAAATAAGCTTGACATTGCTCAGTCCGAAGAAAAAGATTCTCACAATCAATCAAAATACAGCATTTGCATCAAAAATGTAATAACGATCTCATTTCAAATAAATAACAGAGAGAAGTGTTGGTAGAAACGCAATTAAGTTTGCCAGGCAGTCGATTGACCACAGAAGCTCGAACAACGCTCTCAGTGAAATCGGGTTTGATATTTTTCGTTTGAAACCGATTAAGTTTACTGCGCAAACGCAACGTAAAAGTAAAGGTGACTGCTGTGAATAGAGATGTAAATGCAAAAAAAAACGAACCGTTTTTTTTTTTAAAAACGTGTTTTTTTTCAAAAAAAACTTGAGCCAAAAAAAACACTCGTTTTTTGTTTTTTTTTGTTTTTTTTGTTTTTTTTCATATTTTTCTGGAAAAGTTGCAAATTTTTTGCAATTTGCAGCTTAGTTTCATTATAGTGCTCTTGAAAAACATTAAATTACTGAAAATGGTTTTATTGGTGTGCTGAAATTCCTAAGTGTTTGTGTTTGGCAGCATATGTTTTTGCATAGTCCTACGTATTGTTTCGCTTTCTTCATTCTCAGGCATGTTTGTGGCAGTAGACCTGACAAACATTGAATTAATGCAATTTGATACATGACATAATGTAGATGAGTTAATTTCTTTTTCCTTTTATGGAAGTTAGCCTATGATGTTAGTATACTGTGGTACTGGTTATTCTTGTACACACTCAATGGGTTGAGGAAATTTTGGCAAAACAAGGTGGCAGTATTCAGTAGCCTACACACATTTACCTTGTTTGTGGACGTGGTAATTTACTAATGCAAGCTATTGCCAATATGTTTTGTAACTGATAGCTTACCAACGATGTACAGTATATGCTTTATAAATATTGAAACAGAAGTATTCTTTTCGTGTGTTGTAAGATCTTGGACACTTCGTCATTGATGCTTCTTGCAGATTATTTGTGACATATAATGCAAGAGATCTTATCACTGCTATTTTTAGCTGTCAAAAGTTAGTGCATTTGTCAGAAAAGGTTTAGGTTAATGTTCCTTTCGAATGCCCACCACCCATGTTGACTATTGCTAGTAACTACCAACCCTGAATGAAGAAATGTTCCCTTTAAAGTGGGTTTTTTCAGCACTGTTCAGTGTTCACATAGTGAATAAATGCTTTATAATATTTTTCCTGACAAGTATAAAGTTTTACCCATATTCCCACAATGCAGGATAAAGATACAAAACAAACATCAAAGATGAAAACTTATTTTATTTGAGAACTAGGCCTACTGTTTTTTAAGATAAAAAGAAATTGACCTCTTGTCATTACGCACCAATAAAACCATGATGCAAACTTTAATTTTTTTTATTGGGCAGAGGAAAGATTGACGAAAAGTTTGGCAAAAACAGAAAAGTGCTAAAGCCTCAGAGTCCTGCAAACTAGTTCAAATTGGGTGGATTAAGTGCAACCATACTTCTTTTAAACATGTCTATGACAGCACAATGGTGTAATTAAGGGAAAACAAACATGACTATGACATCATAAAGGAGTATTGAACCTCTTCACGGAAAATAAAAAAACATCAAAATGTTTCCATCTTTCACTACATTTAAATGTGATTTGGGCTAAAAGTTGGGAGTTTAGCACTACACTGCTTTTGCCAAACTTGTCATCAATCTTTCCTCTATCCAATTTTTTTTTTTTTTTAATTTACGCATCATGGTTTTATTGGTGCGTAACGACAAAAGGTTAATTTCTTTTTATCTCAAAAATTAGTAGCCAAAACTTGTTTTAATGTTCATAAACAGATAGCCCAACCCAAAAAACATAGGGGTGGAGCTAAAAATTATCTAAATATGTTGAGCGGTTCTTAAGATATGGCCGTTTTTCTATTGCTCCTTATCTATAAAGCCACCTAGTGGCTAAGGTTATTTCACTTGTAACTCGAGAACCGCTTGTGTGATTTTCATCAAGTTTGCACCAAATGCACATCAACTGGAACAATATCTTGACGTTGTACTGGAAAAGGTGTGGTGTGCTGCTGAAAAGTGCCTTTGTGAAGTAGAGAAACAGGACCCTGACCACCTGGTCCTAACGTAACATGCCCATTAACCAAAATCCCAGGTGGCTTCGAAACTATACACGAGTGTGGTACTGCATTTAACAACCGTCTGGACCAAATTACAGACAAAACTTAAGATGTGCCAACCATATGTGTTACTATTTGAGACGATGAGAAATCTTTATGGCTCGTGTGTTGAGACTTGAGAGACATATTGTCTCATTTGAAAGAAGTTATACGAGTAATGAGACTGTTTTTTTGTTGAAAGAGACGCTATTGCAATGAATTTACCCTTCTTCTTCTTCGTCGTATGAGCTGTTCTTCTGGACTATATGTTTGGGCATGATGTCATCAGCCACTCGACAGTCTCGTCATCCAGGGCTTTCAGTCCAAGCGCTCCATGTGGTGGTTGATGGATTGGGCAGTCATGGACGACATGATATACTGTCTGGTCTGTGGCGCCACACTCGCATCCCGGTGAGGGAGCCAGGCCCCATTTGCACATGTCTGAACGAAAGCGACCGACGCCGGTTCGTAGGCGGTTAAGCCGGACCCACGCAAGTCTTGCGAGGGACATTCCCGGAGGGTGGGGATTGACGTCGGGTAGGAAATCACGGAGTCGGGAGGTGTTGTTTTGCCACTCCATGTTCCATGTGTAGTTCGTCCAGTGTGCCGCACTTATTCCAAGATCTTCAACGTTGTTCAGAAGCTGTCGTGCGGCGGGCACAAATGGGCGCCTTGATTTCAGTCGCTGCTGTCCTCCAGGTAGGCGCTGGAATGTACTGTGGAGGAGGTGGTCGGGGTCCAGTGCGCGACGAGCAAGGGAAATCATGGCTCCTTTACGGCGAAGCTCAGCAGGTTGGATGCCTGCAAGGATGGGAAGGCAGTCCGTTGGAGTGGGACGCAGGCATCCAGTCACAGTGCGTAGTGCGTCATTGATGGCGGTGTCAATGTGGCGGGTGTGAGAGCTGCGACACCACACTGGTGCGCAGTACTCAGCGGTAGAATGGACGAGGGCCAAGGTAGCTGTGCGAAGGGTTTTCGCATCAGCTCCCCAGCCGGAACCCGCCAGCCGCCTCAAAAGTGCAACGCGCGCAGATAGTTTTTTGCGCAGTGACTTCAGGTGTCGTCGGTACGTGAGTGACCTGTCCAGGGTTACGCCGAGGTAGGTGGGTTCGGCGCAGTAGGGGAGGTGTTCGTCATCGGTGGTAATGTTGATCTCACGTTTTGCTTCCTTGTTGTTTAGGTGGAAGGCCGCCGACACTGTCTTTGCCTTGCTGAGCTGTAGCTTCCATTTCTGGAGATATGTTGATATAGTTGACATGTCCTGGCTTAGGTTCCTCTCCATTGACTGCCAATCTCCGGCTGGGTGCAGGAGAGCCAGATCGTCTGCGTAAGCATACTTCCTGGAGATGGTGTCAGGCAGGTCATAGATGTAAGTGTTAAAGAGGAGGGGAGCCAGGACAGAGCCCTGTGGGACGCCGTTCCTGAGTCGACGTAGTCTACTTCGTCGGCCGCTACCGGTGGAGAGGGTAAAGCTGCGGTTTTGCACAAGTTCCATAATCATATGGACCATGTGCCTGTCAGGAAGGAGACGGAGTAGTTTGCAGGTAAGGCCGCTGTGCCATACAGTGTCGTAGGCAGCCGTGAGATCGACAAACACGGCGCCAGCCTTCTTTTTTGCCGAGAAGCTGTCCTCGATGTCTTGGGTCATCAGAGTGACCTGGTCTACAGTTGATCTTCCGTGACGAAAGCCGGCTTGTTCCCGAGGGAGCTGAGGGTCTATTATCGGTTCGACACGGGCGTAGATAAGTCTTTCGAGTATCTTGAAGGGGATACAGAGCAGAGAGATGGGGCGGTAGCTCTTCGGATCCCCTGGGGGCTTCTTCGGCTTTGGGACTGCAACCACTAGGGCTCTTCTCCAGATTCTTGGGATGCGCAGGTGACGCAAGCAGCAGGAAAGGAATTCTTTTAACCAGGACCTCATAGAGGGGGCAGCTTGGAGTATTAGTTCCGGGCATAGGTGGTCAAGGCCCGGGGATTTGCCTGGCTTTAGGTGCTGGAGGGCGGAGGCAAATTCTTCTGGGGTAAACTCACCAGAGATGTTGCCCTCGACAGGTGTTGGGACCTTCCAGAGGTCCGTCATTTCCTTGAGGACGGACTTGTCTGATTCACGGTCTCTCGTTCTGAGCACTCCATTTTTCACAAGTTGTGAGGCGATGGCATTTGCTGAAATGGGGCATTGGCGACGAGAGGCACGTGATCTGCCAGTGAGGTTGTTGAGTGTACTCCATGCTGTGCGGCTGGAGTGCGTGAAGTCGATTGAGTCTATGGCTTCTGTCCAGCGCTTCTTCCTCTTTGAATCCAATCTTGCCAGCAGGGCTGTTGCTGAGTTGGTGGTGGCGGTACCCTGGGGGGAACGGAGGAAGTCGCGGTAAAGCCTGTCGCACTCCACATCCCAGCAAGGTATGTAGTTTTTCCGTCGACCTCGCGGGATGGAGTCTTTTGCCGCAGATATGATTGCATCACAGAAGTCCTGGTAGGCTTCATCCACTTTGATGGTGTGTGGGGATGGGAGGTACTGCGTAGCTTCGTTTGTGAGGAAGCTGTAGTATTCCCAATCGGCCTTTCTGAAGTTCCATCGCTTGACAGGCTTGCTCGGAATAGGTGTGGCAAGCAAGGGGGCCGTGATTAGCGAGGGTCGGTGTTGAGACCTTGGGAACTTCTCTAACACACGTCTGTCCGGCTGGCGATCATCGGGGTCATCACTTGCGAAAGCCAGGTCTGGGTTCGTGCCAGTGTTCCAACGACCGGAGTGGAAGCTCGGTGCGCCCTTAGGATCGTATAAGAGGGCGAGGTTGTTGTTGGTTGCCCAAGCGGCCAGACTATCTCCGTCGTTGTTGATGGAGTTGTACCCCCAGTCAGTGTGGTGGCAGTTAAAATCGCCAGCGTAGAGGCTGGGGTGGGGGAACACTGGGATGGCTGTTGATGTTATCCGCGAAGGTGGGGGCTTGTAGACATTGACGATGTTGTAGCCTGCTACATCTACACAAAGCCATTCGATCTCCGATTGAGCTTGGGATTGGTCAACCAAGGACCAGCTCAGCCGGTCATGGACAAACGTGGCAAGGCCGTGTTTCCTGCTGCAGGTTGCGCCTGCGAGTGTGAAGTTGGTTATTACCAACTTATCCACAGATGTACAGTGAGTCTCCTGGAGGAGGATGATGAGGGCTTGATGCTTGGTGGCCAGGTGCTCGATGATGTTGAGCTTGCTGGCCGTGATGCCCTCGGTGTTCAGCTGCAGTACGGTGGGTCGTCGGTACTTTTCGACAGTGCGAGCACTGCCGTGCCTTGAAAAGGGCATTTTCCTACCCACCCTGCGCTGAACAGTCTCATTAGCTCTTGTTTGACAAGCTTCTTGTTTGACAAGCAAATTTACCCTAATTGCTGCATATTGTGACATTTAATGTAAAAATAGGTAAAAAAACAAAAAAAAACGAATAAAAAACAAAAAAACGATAAAAAACAAAAAAAACGAGCTCGTTTTTTTTAAAAACAAAAAAAAACGTTTTTTTACATCTCTAGCTGTGAACAAATAAATGTTAAAACTCAAAAAGGAAGAAAAGTTCCAAGTGCCTGGTCTTGCGCAATGTTGACGGAAGATTGACCAATCCGTTATTATCCAGCCAAGTTATATGCGAAACACAGCTATTTTGAAAACGATTTAAAACTATTAGTTTAGATTTCGTTTCGATACCAGTTAAATTTCTTGGTAAAACAATTTGTATATTTTTATCCGTCTTGGTCAAAATCTCGTTTCGAAGAAGTAAAATTGTATCAACCACATACAATATTGTTCAATGTTTTCAGCTGATGGAAAGTTCATGGCTTTCTCTATATTGCATCATCTCTCAAGCCCAAAACTGGCTACGTCGTCCGCCAATGTTGTTACACGGTTGTTACTGCGTTGCTGCTCTTGTCATTGTTGATCTGGTCTGTGTCTTTCAACTCAGGAAACAAACTTGTTCTGTATACTGAAGTTCATATACACTGAAGAAGCCGCACTTGTGTGGCGAAAGCTCTACGAATAAACTGATTTTTCTGATTTGGTGTGATATTGCCTATTTTGTTCTGTATAACCTGGCACTGTACATTCTGTATAAAGTTAAAATATTTTTAAAAACTTGTTGATTAATTCATTAAAATTTATGTTGGTTCGGTTGTTTAAATAAGTTACCCAAAGCAATAACATTTTGAAACGGAATATTGTTTTGTTGCAAATTAGTTTTGTAATTTTGTTTTAAAATTTATGCTATTTTACTTTGGTTGTGAGTTTCATACAAACACCAAACGCAAGAGAATCCTAAAACACCGAAACCTACCTAACATCAAAAGTTTAGTTTCTTGGTGAAAAATCCCTCTGAATTCTCTTCGACTGTTTATTTGATTCTAACAGGAAACTGATTTTTCCACTAGGTCTGTTGTGTACCCCCGTAGGCTAAAGTAGTTAGCAGCGTTTGGTTTAGACATTCTGAACAGACAACTAGACTGATCAATTAAACGATGAAGCACATTTTCCCCAACTGCCCCCTTAGCCCTTAATGTGACGACAATGATCTAAAAAACATTACAAACAATGCTCTTGTCTGGCTTCGACACTGGCGTGACAAGCTATGAATGAATCTGGTTCCCTAATCTGGTTGAGCAAATTTACTAACCAAACAGTAACTTTGCGACGTAAGAGCTGAGATTCAGTGGCTAGCTGGTATTATTATCTCGTTGGCTCAACTGAAAACGCCTTTGTTCTCGATTTATTGAATTACGAAGTACAGTAGTTAAAATGCCGGGACTACTTTATCTTCTTTCCTGAAGTGACTTGACGATTTCAGGGGTAGGCCTAATATTTGTCATGTAGCCTACAAGCAAGGCTACTTAATGCACAGTTCAGTATATTCAGTATTTATCGCAGCAAAGCAACTGCTGTGTGAGGCTTGTCCTAAACCAGTGGTTCTCAACGGGGGCGGTACCGCCCCCCAGGGGGGGAGGGTGGGCGTTTTGATTTTCCAGGGGGGCGGTATGATTACCTCGGCTTAAGGGGGGGGGGCGTTTTGATTATTAGATGGCATTCTTTAACCCATTTACCGCCCAGTAACGATTTCGTCAAAGAGATCGTATTTTCGTGGTAGCATTTCCTACCTCATACCTGGTGGAAAAGGGATTCAGCTGTGTTGTTCTGCTACATAACAAACAGCGAAACCCACTTTACATATCCATAAGAGGTGATCTTCGAATGTTTCTCACTGGCTTTACACCGGGTGTGAAGAAACTGGCACTTTCTCACCAAGCCCAAGGTTCACACTCAGGGCCGGATTTAGATCGTGAGAGGCCCTAGGCTATTCCATTTGTGAGGCCTCTCCCTATTTTGAGCTCCGAAATTCTCTCTAAACAACATCACATGTCATTGCTTAATGTTAAAAATATGAGTGTATTAAACTCTTCGTTCTTTTAATTTTCCACATTCATGGGTGCAAATTTTTAATTAAAAGAATAAAAATTTAGTTAAAGCAGTTTTGCTTTTAATTTTAATTTTTCTGATCAAACAACCGTTACAATAATTGTAAAGTTTATTTACTAGCAGTGGCGTAGCCAGGAATTTTGAAAGGTTTTTTTTTTGACGGCGTATTCGCCTAACCTAAAACGACACCCAGCAGCGGGGTTCTGGAGGCCTCCCCCAGAAAATTTTGAAAAATTACTTTGAATTTGGTGCATTCTGAGAGCATTTTCAATAAAAATGTGGGTATGAATATTCCTGTGAAATGATACCGTCCGGTGGCATAGCAAAAGGATAAGATCATGTTTTCTTCGGCATTTTTCGGAAATAAAGCTAAGTCTCTATGTTTTCTTGTTGCTAATTCCTGGCTGATATATTTGAATGTTTGGTGTTGGCAAAACTCGCTCTTTTAATGCAGCTTCGTTTAAAATTAGGCAAGCTTTGTTTTAGAGACATAAAGAGACTGAAAGCATCATTCTCAATATGATAACGTCGCACGCGTGCCAAAAGAGGGGTTGAAACCCCCAAACTCCCCCCCTGGCTACGCCAATGTTTACGAGGACATAAGAAATAGTTACAGCAATCAAATAGAGTAGCCTAAGACTAGGCTATCAAATTTCTTTTTCTAGCTTTTGTCAAAGCAAAATCATGCAACTTGAGACATTGTCGATCTCAGTTTATTTTTGATGCTTTTGAGCCTTGAGAAAGATCTCTCTCCTGAGCAGTTAGTGATCATTAAGCTTAGAAACAGTCTTCCTTGCAGATAGAAGTTCATCAGTTAGTTTCGGGACTCGGGTCAACATCTTCCGGATACGCTTCCTTTAAAAGTTTTAAACCTTGGTTGTCCATTTTCAGTTTTAGCCAAAACTCTGGTGGGCTAAGGTTATCACTATTATGCAGATTGCAAAGCATTGCACGCTTGAGGCAAAGCTCCCTATTCTTCCTGCAAATCATCTAAATCTTCTTCGTTAACAACAGAAGGAAAGTTGATGCTGCCACTCTCAAAATTTAAAAAAAAACACTAGATTTTCCAAGAAAACCATTAAATTATTTCATACTGTTTTTTGCAGAGAAGACTGCGGCACTAACATAGAAGCTTCCAGCAGAAAGCGCGCAATAATTGCCTCTATTATGATGCAAACGAGTAACGACGTAATAATGACTGTTTGCAACTTGTGTATAGAATTTTCTATACTCTGAATAGCTTGATATATATAGGTACTTTAGGTAGGGTTTAAACTTGTCAAGTTTTTAAAAGAATTACAAACTTTGAAATCGAATTTCGAGGCCCCTGGACGTTGAGGCCCTAGGCTTCAGCCTGCCTAGCCTATTGGTAAATCCGGCCCTGTTCACACTGACTACCAGTAGGCCTATAATGTTTTCATGTCTCGCAAATATATATTTGCGTTTCATCGAATATAGTTACTACTCTCCTAAACCCTTACAGCCTGTTTCACCCTAACAGGGGGATCATCAGGTCCTTATATTCTAATAGAAATATAATTCTATTTGAATACGGACCTTGTGATGATCCACCTTTTAGGGTAAAACAGGCTGTAAGGGTTTTAGAGACTGGTAGGCTAATAGCCTATATTTGATGTAATTCGCTCTGCTTGGCTTTTTGCTTGGCATTGAGCACTTTTTGTACTATTAATAGTATTTATTGTTTTATATTCGCTCTTCGTAATTAATCATTATTGTTGGGGGGCGGTAAAATTTTGCCAGTTCATGAAGGGGGCGTTGGGCCAAAAAAGGTTGAGAATCACTGTCCTAAACGGATAAAATTTGCAATACTTCATTTTAAAGCAGATTTTTTGTATTTATTTTGAAATCCAAGTATTTTCTTTTCTGTGTGCTTTCGAAACCAAAGCAAGGCGTAAGAAAAGCTTCACTACACCAATTAGCTATTTAGCCCTTAGAGTTGCTAAAAGAAAACTATTTTAAACAATGATTTGAAATAAACGAGCCTCCTCCTCTTTTAAACAAAATTACTTTGTTTTGTTTCGATCCAAACTAAGTCGTCATTTCGTATTGAAAAAGTTTGAATATTCATCAAGATAATTATCGCTTCTAGCACTAGTTGCTGTCACTTTACAAAGAATTTTATTTTATTTCGAACCATCTTTCATTGACCAAAATTTCGTTTGTTTTAGAAAAATTAAATTGATCTCGAACACGAGCAATCCTGGGAGCGACGTGTTCATGCTGACTATCTTTCTTAACTGATGGAAGCTTTATTGCATTTCATGGCGCAATTCTCAAGCTCAACGCTTTTTAGCCTACGTCATCCGCCCACGTTATTTACCGAACAAATCAAAACTGAGGATCCAGCTGGTAACATAGGCTAATGCAGTAATTATTGCAGCTGAGGCGTTATACCCTGATGGCTAGTGAACCACTAAACACGAACCTGAACTATAAAACAGCGTCTTTCGGTGAAGCTAAAAAAGATAAAAGTTAGTCACGTTACACTGCACATACGACGAAGCCAACATAATATTTGTTTGGTTTTGCTTTGTCATCAGCGTTGCCAAAGCTTTCAAATGAATTTTCTCACAACCTCTTCTCAAATTCCTCAAAAGCAACGTCATATTATCTGCAGTCAAATGGTAGAGAATTTGATGGCTTCATAAAAAGCTTTGAAAGGGCGAAGTCTTTGTTTCCTTTTAGAGATCAGAGTGGCAGCAAAATACTCAGAGATGGTTGGCCATAAAAATCGCTGGTAAAATGGCATTGAGTTACTACTTGGTCTGATTTTGGTAGCAACTACACACACAATTTAAACTGCATTGAGGCCTACTGTCTTGGTTCAAAATATGCGTACAGTAACCGAGTGGTGAGAGCACTGGCACGGCACTCAAAAGGGCGCCGGTTCGACACCGCTCAAGAGTAAGAGCCTGTGTCTTTAGCAAGACACTTAAAGACATGCCTAGATGTGGACACAAAGATTGTCTTCCTTGCTTTCCTGTTCACTTAGTCTAAATCTTCAACCACCGAGCGTAACCTTGAATACCACAAAAAAGTAGCTCGTTTGCACTTGGTTGGGAAAGCCAAACAGGACAAAATTTTGTACAAGAACAGCAAATAAAACAAAGTGACAGCTAACGAGATGATCTCATAACAGTTAACTGGTCTTGGCTAAGCAGTTTGGAGTGTTTCATGACATTTCAAAAAAACATCCCACAAATAAAAACATAAATATGATTGTAGCCAATCAAAATTTATGCGCATGGATTACCTTCATGCCATCTGCTTGTCACCTAAAGTTACTTCTTTCTCAGTCAATGATAGTACTACTGTACAGTAATAGTCCTAACACAAACATGATCCCGACACATCGTTTCGGAAGGCAGGAAAACTCATAAGATGTTGATGAAGTCAAATCTGCTTTTTAAATTTTATTTATTCTCAATGTTTTAATTCCAGTTCACAGAGATAGAAAATTGGCAAAAAAAATATACGTTTGTTTGCCTTCATCTCAATTTTCTTGTTCGTTTCATAACAAAGAAGAAATAGTTTGTGTCTTAACACTTAAATGTGATGAAAAGGAAGTGAAAGATGTTATTCGATGGGCAGACACAGCATTGCAATAAGAGGCCACCAAACTACAGTCCGAGGTATGATCCGGCCTGCGAGACTCGTCCACCCCGCCCGCCATACAGTGTAAAGAATGCGATACAACACAATAAAAATGCTTTTAAAGCTTAACGCTGTGTGAAGTATATAATAAGTATTTTATTTGCAGTTTCCTGTCCTTGCTTTCTGTAGTTGCTTGATTTCAGTTATTCAATATCGAGCTTCAGTAGCAGCTTTTTTAATTTTTATGCAGCTAAAAACAATAGAGACTAAAATTAGTGGAGCCCTAATCAGCCGTTAAGAAACCTGTGACTGAGAGTTTGTGATCAAATAACGAGTTTTTGTCACATCCCATTCGCCTGCAACTAGCGAGCGAGTCAATTATTGCACAAAGTTGAATAAACCACCCACTCTGTGGGATCCCCATCATAGGTTACAGATTTTTCAACAAAATAGTTAACCGGTCCGGGAGCATCTTTTCTCGCGGTTACATGTTGCTTTGTCAAAAAGGTTTGGTGACCTCTGGTGCAGTATAGTATAACACATTATGGTGTAACAAATAGGCAAAAGTCCATAAACATTTTAGCAAGCAGCGTAGGTATGATTCAACAAGAAAATGTTGTAAGCGGCATGTTGTGGAAACGGCATTGGCAATGCACTACTCTGGTAGGCCTACGCAATAGTACGCCAAACAAAAACGTGATTTCGACCACTTTTATAACTTTAAACGATAAAAAGGCAGAAAGCCAATAGAAGGATTATTCAGTTTTGTGTTATGATAACAGCTGACTCAAAAGATTTTTATTTGTGAGTGAATTGTGTGAGTTCGTAAAGTTTTTTCAACAGTGGTTGCTTTTCCCGTGCTGTAGTTTCACCGCGTCCTTCGGGAATATTGTCGTGTGTGCCACTGCTGTTTATCCCCTGTTCTGGTTGGGTGGGTGGTCTTGCGGCGGAAGATTTGTTCTTAAACTTCTTCCAATAAACAACAAGTCCGATCAACGCCATGACGCATATAACAACCAAGAGGATACACCAAATGAAGTTGTAATCTGTAAATCATTTTTACTGAGTAGTTCAAAAAATAAGTTGGGTATAGAGGCCAAACGTAAGAACAAGTCAGACAAAAAACAAATGCTAAAGCTTGTTACTGCAATAAAAAGTAAAGCTCTTCTGGTGTAAACTAAGGTAAACTATCACAAGGTGTTTTATTGTTTCAGATGTTAGATTTATCTGAACGGATTTTTTATTTTTTTGGATCGATTTTTTCCGGTGCTTTTTTACTGGTTACCCAAGGAAAGACAATTGAGCGCAGTATGAAAACTTTTCAAATATTCAAAATTCCCTGCAAAGTGCCATGATTTGTGAATCGCGCATTGACATAAGGGGCACAAAAAGTGTCATTGTTCCCAAGCCATGGAAACAAAATCTACACCACTGCATTTCGCAAAGCGATTGTTTAAAGGAACTTTCTCTGAGGAGACTTCACGTTTCAGTTTTTTAAAAATGCTTGATAGGAGTTTTAAATTCGCTACTTGTCAGATCAATACAATTCAAACCATTTTGTAGCAAAATAGTATTTGAAAAAAAAAATTTATCAAAAAAGTAACTAAAAACCATTGCATCCAAGTTAAAATATAAGCAAAAATTAAACTTGTAATCTTTAGGTCTAGGTGACCACGGAGCAATGAACAACAAAGAGACTACGCATCAGATCATTTTAAATGTGCGATTACCTGCACTTTCTTCTGCAGTGGGAACTTCTGTTGGTTGGTCAGATGAATTTGTTCCAGCTTTTTCTGAAGTGTTTGATATTATATGATCTTCCAGTGTTTGGGAAACGTTTTCAGGTTTCGTTATAAGATTTTGAGATGTTGTTTCTATTTGTGGTGTAGTTTCGTATGAAGAGGTGCTGCGTATCGTTTGGCATGCTGCATGCTCTTTGTTAGAATCATCGCAGCAGATCCTAAAATGGTACAAGTTTTCACAATAAGCTAAAGCTTTTGTTTTGCTTTACAGCACTTTTGTCTCTCAATTATTTTCAACTCAATTTAAGGTGGTTTAACTAATCTAATATATAGCCTAAGTAGATCACTGGGTGTTTTTGATACTCTAGAAAGGTTTTCAAATACTTTAAGTTATTTAAGTGCTTTCAAACAGAAAGCTTTTCGATAAAGAAGATTGAAAAAATGATGTTACGCTCTTCTATATTGATAAAATTATTCTTAATGAAATGAAAACTCGCTGTTTTCCTTTAATAAAAACCTCAGACAGGTCATACAATGGTTTGCAACATCAAAATTTGTCACACGACCCTATTGTTTCTAACAACAGTTTCTCGAATGGTCGCTGGTTTTATTTTTATTGTAAAGTACTTAACAGTTATAGGTTGAGTTAAAGCCGGGATTGACGTTTCGTTCTTTAAACTGTATGGGTACCAATTCTAGATTGCAGCCATAAAGCTTACCCTACTTAAAGTAGAAGTTGCTAGCTATTCCAAATTCTTCAATGGATATTGTAGTTGTAACTCACCCTGGTTCGCCTACCACGTCATAGACACAGCGCTTTTCAACCTCACAAAACACGAGTTTGTCGCGATTTTCTTCTTCATACGTGTGTTCGAAATTTAAACACAGTTGCTTATCTGGATGGTTCATACTAATTGGTATACATTCCCCTTCTTCGAAAAGAGATTGGTTTGGACACAATCCGCAGGAACCGTTGAGGTGGTTCATATGCGCTTTTCCATCTACACAGGTGGACTTGTAGTCCTGCAATGACCAATCAAAGCAATATTATTGTCTTTAATTTGGTCTGGCCCAACCAATTAAGAAACTCGTCAACTTTATTTAGCATAGCCGTACGAGCCAGGGGGCAGGGGGGAAGCTGCCCCCCCCTGTTGTTTCAAAACGTCGCAAATTCGGGCAAAATCTTGCAATTATCAGGGCAAAAATTGCTATATAAAAAGCTACAGAATTGCATGAATTAAGAAAAACTATGAATTAATACGGTACCTTTTACCTATCAAACTAAGTACAGTCTCTTATTTGCACAAGAAATGTGCGCAAAATTTTCATTTGGCACACCCGTATTGGTGTATTGTATTGCATGTTGATCAAACTGTAGTACGAAATGCATTTAACCAACTGCATAATGCCAATTTGGGCAGCCAACAAAATATGTCTCTAATACTTTTGTGAAACTGCCGAAATCAAAACGCAAATTTTGCTATATAGCTAATTTTATTAATTTTCACAAATGCATCGTGTTGATTTGGGCAGCTGAAAACATGAAATTATTTGATGAAACTGATTAGTCTGTTTATGCAAAGTTCTGCCCAAATTAGCGTGAGGCAGTTTTCCCAAAATGAACAAATTCATTAATTTTTCCGATTTACATAACTGCATCGTTTAGATTTGGGCAACAAAAAAATATGAAGTTATCTGATCATTGTCTATTTATAAAACTGCCCGAATTGGCATGATGCAGTTGCCTTGGCATCAAAATTTACAAAGTCTTTAATTTGTTTCATAATATCCATAAATGCATCATCTTGATTTGGGCAACTACAAATATGATATAAATCTGGTGAATACTTTCATAAAACAATTCGGGTGGAGAGGTTACAGTACTTTTTCAACCATAAACAGACATAGCTAAGCATCACTTATACCTGTTAAATGTAATGCTAATGTTGTGGTATTGCTTAGCTTTGTTTGGTTACTTTTATAAAACTACTCAAATTAAAATATTTAAGTGGGGTTGTTTTTTATTTGTGGTGTGTAAAACAATATTTGTTACTCCTACCTACCATGCCAAAGTGCACAAGCATCGAGCAATGCACAAGCAAGGTATCTTCAAAGATGAATTCAGTTGTTCCATCTTGATTACTTTGGTAAGAAATTCTAGCTAGCTGGTGATTTTACTATGTTAGTTTTTCACTGTTATCATGCACCGCATACATTATATTTGGGCAATTTCTATAAAAGCGTGCAGATTTGGGCAAATTTACGTTCTGCCCCCCCAAAATGGTTTGGTCTCGTACGGCTATGCTATTTAGTACACCAAGAATCGGTTTTTAAAATACTTCGTCAAAAATATTCATAGCTCGCACTTTGCAGTGTTGATTGAAACTCAAAGCTTTTGGTGATGAATTACTGAGTTTTTGATAAAACGCATGTGTTGGATAAATTGCTCAGAGTGAAAACGAAAAGCATGAAAGTATGGACCTACTTAAAATGTTCATGCAAATTATGAATAGGAATTGATAACTACTCGAAAGAACTGAGAGAACCGGCTAGAACCGCCAATTGTGAAGAAGTTTTGTTGCACCTACTTTGCAATCAAACACTAATTGCTTAGCCGAAACTAATGATGAAATTAAGACGACAAATTTTGAGGGAAAAATAACAAAAGATAAAATTTTAAAACCGTTCTAAACTGCCATCACTTTCAAACAATAAGCAAACCTTTTGAAATGGCAATGACATGACAGTGGCTGTCAAGAGCATGGTGGAGGCTGTCATATGCGTTGAACGAAATGCAGGTAAAGAAGGCCTCATTGTTGGTTACTGTTAAGTATTGCTAAGATACAAACTACACAGATACAACAACTGTCAAAATAATAATCATATTAATAACAAAAATAGCAACAGTAGTAATAATAATGATATTATCAATGATGATAATAATAATGGTAATGATAACAATAATCATAATGATAATAACATTGGTTATCATAATCACGTGGTTTAAAACATTCCAAGTTTGTTGGAAAATATGTTACATAATAATTTGTAGACCTACGTACGGTTATGAAACATATAAAAACAAATTGTCAAATAAAACTTTTATGTTTTTGTGAACCAAACCAGCAAACTGTCCACTTGAAGCGGTTGACTGTCTCGTATCATTAGTAGGCCTATAGTCCTTTTACTCAATGCAACAAACAGTGTACAAGCCTCAAGTTTTAATCATAACTGGTACACAATCGCATCATTTGCTGTTTAAACTTCACCAAGATTAAGGACAGAATTACCACCAAATCTCTTTTCAATAAAAGCAACTTGCTACAAGTCGAAGACATATTTTTTAATCATAAATCAATTTCGCTATCACAGCATCTTCAGTATCATCATATCAAGAGATCAAGAGCTCTTGGTTTACAACCCAAATTTAAACAAACAATTATTTGTGGGAGGCGTGTCCATTCTGCTCAAAATTTACTAGATGTATCACGTGCCCTGTGTGGTGCAAATTCTTTTGTAATTACGTAGTTGCCTTCTAATGTAATTTGTTTTTCCGTCTGTCTGTCTGTTTTCCACACTATTGCGTATTTCTTGATGCTTATAGTCAGTTAGCTAGTTACCTTCAAGAAGTTGAAATTGATGGCATTTTTATAAATATTTCCTGATTTCTGATGAGGGCTTAAGTTAAGCCGAAAGCGTTCGACTGTTGAAACTATTTGTAAATATGTAAAATATATTGTTATAATGCTCAACCCTGTTGTATTGTTGTGTCTTGCCTGTCTTTTATTAGTAACTTTTGAGACGAAACAGTACACTATTACACTCCACTTGCCTAAAGTGTAAACTTTGCCCACCCCAGTTAACAAAACTTAATTACAATGATGCATTTCAAAAGTAGCAACTCTTTTGCTACCTGAAGTAAAATCACAAGCTGTAGAACAATCATAAATCACAAGCTGATTTGTGATCAGAAATCTATCTCAGGTGATTTTGCTTTCGTTGTCACACTAACCTCAAGTGACGTAATAGAACTTGTGAATGTTTTGACCCTAACTTTGTCTGAATGTTGGATGGCAAACTACTTTATGAGAATCTGTATCACTTTTCTAATTTAATTTTAATGCTCATTTATCACAGCAAAGCCCCAAACTTAATTGCCAAGCGGAGTTTGTGAAATATTTTTTTGTGAATTGTTCTTGAACGTCGTTTATGCCAATTTAACAAAAATGAATTGATTTCAATTTCATTCAGTAATTTACTACCCTCGCAGATGGTACAGCACAAGTTTTGTATGTTTGTAACTCTGTGCAACTTGCTACAACAAGCTGATACCTTGATCTTAGCTTACTAATACTCTGCTCGATTTCATCCTGAACTCTTTCTTCACTCTGACGTCATTTGGAACGCGGGGCATTCAAAAAATTGTTCTTTTGTGTTATTTGTGATTCATACAGGGTGTGTCTGAAGATCTACTCTCAAAGGAAAACATACTTCAGGAAATGAAACCAAAAACTATTCAACGATTTATCCAACTGTGTAAACAAGTTGTATAAATAATTATAATGCTTTACTCGATTAAGTCATCTGATATGACATTAAATAATCACATTTTCACTTCTATTGAAAAAGAAACAAAGCGTTCTGGTGACTATATTTTTAACAGGACAAATGCAGATTTTAAAAAAACTGTGTTGCAGTGACAGGCAACAAAATGCTACTATTGGAGCAACTTCAATCACTGTTAGGCTATCGCTTAGTTTGAAATCTATTTCTTATTCACTTTTTTTATCTTTTCTCATTTTCAACTTCTGTTAAAACTTGCTCATCTTTTAATTTTACATTATTTCCATAACTTACATTAAAATTCGCAAAAAAAACAGAATGACAAATGTAGGATGTTTGGTTTTAACGTGAACCTGTCCTTTAACCCGCTTTCTTATTCACAGTCCTGTAGTCAATAAAACAGCTACCAGACCTTGTATAGTCACTTCTCTGACTACCGCGTTCCTATAGGCTTTCTACACAGACCGTGAAATTGTCAGGCGGGTCCGGGCATGTTTCAGGGAAGATTCCAGAAACGTTTTAAACTAGATAGCGACACCTAACCGTTTTTTGCTGAATCACGTTAAAACGCATTATTTTTATTTTTATTGAAGGGAAAATTGTTTGTAACATATTTAGTTTTTGGTAGGGAGTTTTTTTAACCCCCTTAGAAGTTATTTTTTTGTTAATCTGTGTTGTGTGGCATCTTTCTGTTTATTCAATGCTTAATAACTTAATAGCAATTTAATAAGGGCATTGTTCAGTCACTTATAATTACCATTACTTACAGTTGTTTGTGTTTTTTTGTTTTTTTTTAGATATATTAGGTATTTTCTGATGAAGGCAAAACGTTCTTGCCGAAAACGTTTTAATTTACTATGTTATTATTACAGTATAGGTTAATGTATTGTATTTGTTTTGAATAATGCTATTCAATCCTATTACGTTATTGTCAGTCATCTGTTTGTGGTATTGTAAATAAAAATAAACTTCTCATTGTAAATAAACTTCTCTTCCAAAGCTATAGAACTTAAAATTATATTTTAGTTGATTTTACCACTTTACTTACACTCTGGTTATTCCTCAACCTGTTTTAGCCAGGGCTGCAGCACTGTTGCGCCAATATGTCGTAGTAACTCTTAAAAGCAATTGCTTCATCAATGCATTCTGTAATCTTGATGCCCTCTTTAAATTGAGTTCCATTCAAGATGCCAGTCGCTATTTAGTTCTTGCTAATATTATATAGAAGAGCATTTCTACTTTAGCTTGGTTTTGATTCATCCGGTTGTGCCTATAGTTTGTTTTACACGTCGTGTAAACAATTAAACATGGATCAATTATTGTGTTGATTGATTTTCACCCAGTTTGGTTGTGACAAAAGTGTTGTTTAATTCCATTTTAAACAAAGTAGACATAGGTTTCTAATTCCTCCAAGGTTTGGCAACACACTTGTTAAAGAAAGTACAGTATATAGGTGATTCGAGGCATGCTGAGAAGGACAAAAGTAGTTCACTAATCACAGTGGCTAAATATTTTGGCTGAGCAATTGTTACTTTCTTCTTTCCTTGAGTTTTTGTTTTATGCGATACTTTGTTCTTTGCAGTAGTTCATGTTTGCAAAACTATTGACTTACAACCTTACATGAACCAAAACCAGTGGTTCCCAACTGGGGAACCACAGGTTTAACTTTACCAATAATTTTTTTTTTACATTGAAAATGTAATAAAATATTTTTGCATATGTATTAGGGATGTCCATTATAATTTGGATGCGGTTCAAATTTGGAACCGGAAGTAAAACATTCTGAAACGAACATCCTTAATTGCAAAAACTTCTTCAACAGTTCTAGATCACAGTGAAAGATTCTTACCCCAAAACAACATAAACAGCTATTGGATTCTTATTGCTTTTGTGTCGACTTACCTATGTGAATCAGGTTTTCTGTTCTGTTGGAGATTAGGCGCAAACAAAGAAATTAATTTGATGTTGAGGATGACTTGCTTTGTACTGTCACGAACCGTGCTGAATATACTACTTTCAGGGCGCAAACAAGAGAAAATTTCGCTTTGAGTTGTAATGTGAAATAAATTTCAAATTACTACAATTTTTATGTTCTATCTGTTTTTCATCATATGGGGAGGAATTAATAGTTTCAAAATGGACAAAGGGAGAAACGTAACAAAAAAGTTGGAAACCACTGAGCTAAATGATGTTGCTCTTCCTTCGTTTCCGTAGATGGCCAACGAGTTTAAATCAAGCTTTGGTGTGTGATAGGTGTGCATGGGTGCGTAGATGACTGATGAGGCCTATTTGTGCGGTGAAGCTTCTGCTGCAGGATGGACACAGGAAGGATGGTTGGATGGAGTTCTTGTTCAAGGCTCGGGACTTGCGCTGTTCCTGTTTTTTGACAGCAAATAGCGCAAGTTGTTTCTCGAATGATTCTGCGCCCAGAAATCAGACTGCGCCATGTTGGTCGTTCTGCGGCTAAATCTTCCCAAGAATCAAAAAGTCGATAAAAAGTTCTTTTAGGGTGGCTTTCAAGGTGTCTTTGAGACGTTTTCTTTGACCCCCCCACTTGGCGTCTGCCTTTTGTAAGTTCTTCTTACATCAGTTGTTTTGAAATGCAATGGTTTGGCATCTGGAGGACGTGATCTGCCCATTTACCTTGTAGCTTCTTCATGATGGTGGAAATATTTGCTCTACTGAGAACTAATGAAGCTAAATACCCATTTGAAGAAAGCAATCATCGATTTGCTTTTGGGTAAGAAAATTATATCAAGGTAAAGGTAAAAATGGTATTTTATAAGAAAGTTTCATCGCACTAAAGCACTCTGCATCTGACAAGTGCCGATAGCCTAAATGATTTTTTTATTGTAACCTATCAAGGCTTATGCCCAGTGGCTCAAGATTATATTATGTGGGCGGAAAGCCAAGTTAGCCAAGCCAATTTTCGTATCCATCTGCAAGCATATTATGCAGCCAAAGGACCTCCGCATGATTTCGATGAGAGTCAAACCGATGCTTTTTCAAATTGTGCGAAGGCTATTACCTAGGGACTGTACATTACGGGACGCGCAACTCCGTTGTTCCTTCAACATTAGAAGGGTCAATTGCCAATTTGACACTTTTTTTACGCTTTACTGCTGGCTTGCTTTCAACTAAAAACCTTAAATTACTTTAAAACCAACTTCACTCTTCTTATATAACCCATAAAAAGTAAAATATTGTGTAAATTACAAAAAAACGTAACCCTTCTAGTGTTGCGGATAAGCCAAAAGCGGATGAAGTTTCGCATCTCTATGATCTACAATCCCTACTATTACCATGCGGTTATCCCCGGTTATCCAACCAAAAACTTAGTCTTTTGCCTTTCCAAAAGGTCTGGAGCAACAATGGCAGCACTGTATTCGAGTTAAGCTGCCGTCCTCCTCAACCAGGCTGGTGAAGGAAACTTGCAATGCCTCACACTGAATTGTCAGCGCATAAAAAACAATTTTAAAATCGTAACTTCTACAACAATGTGAAGAAAGGAGCGTTCTTCCAGGCTGTTGGCTCTTTCCTTTCCACAAAGATAAGAGTTAAACTGACTGGTAAAGGAGGCGGTCGAATACAACGGTCGTGTACCGGACCTTTCGATCGCTAGCCTCCCCGACCTTTCAAAAAAAAAAAAAACTCCCCGACCCAGCTGGGCGAACCTGCCTCAACGCCTGGCCAGTGCACATCCGTGCTCGCCGAATCAAAGCTTATTCTTCTCCAGTGGGTATGTATTACATTCCCACCTATATTTTTTTGTTTCTATTGATTAATCGAGCCTCTGCTCTACATTTTTATTGAATTTCGTCTGCCACGAGAGCCAAATTATCCTTAAATAGTTGACTCTCTTCCTCGTGGTAGACCCCAATTTTATCCGCTCCGCCTACTGGCAGACAGGGTATATGAGTCAAGTACCTGCGCCGAAGTCGCGTGAAGGAGACGTGGGCGCCGCCCGGCGGTCAATTACTGCCGGTTCCAGCGTCCACACGCGACGGGTCGCCCGGCCCGTCGCACGCCATTCTTCTGGGCTGTGCAGAAAGATCCTGTCTCCCTGGCCCGCTCCGCCATTCTAAATTTGCGGACTGGTCATGTAACGTTTTCGATCCACACTCTCCTTCCACAGGTACCTCGACTCCCCAGCCTGGCCCCCGCGACCTAAGCTGGTGGATTTACCCCTCCGGGTGCATCGTCACTCCTAAATCACGCCGCTCCCCGCCGCCGCGGGGTGTGGCAGGCCGGTTTTCTAAAGTTTTCGACCTGGCTATGTTTGTTTGTGCTCTCTCGCCGTGTCAATCCTTTGTACCCGTGCGCTGTTGATGCAAATAAAACAGTTGAACACACACTCATATGTAAAGACCCTGAGGGTGACCTGCACGACGTCAGCAACTGGCGGCCCATCTCCATCTGCCGAAACATTTATAAAATCTACGCCGCCGTAGCGATGGGCGGTGGAGGGGAATGTTATCAGCCGAGAGCAAAAGGGATTCATGCCCACAGAGGGCGTCTATGAGCATGTGTTCATGCTCGACACCATCCTCTCGGATGCACAGTCACGCAAAAGGCCTGTGTCGGTTGCGTTTCTGGACATTCGAAACGCCTTTGGCAGTGTCCGGCGCGAATGCATAGCCGATTGCGGCTACAACCTTCCTGCCAAAGAAGACGACATCAAAGTGCGTTGTATGGCTTATGCGGACGACATCTGTCTCGTTTCTTCCGATCGCGAGCAGATGTTCTCTCTTCTATCTGCTACTGAACCCTTCTCTTCCTGGTCCGGGCTACGGTTCAACCCACGCAAGTGTGGCACCCTGTCCTATGGGAAAGTGTCGGCGTCCCGTCTGCGGGTCGACCCGAAACCTTTCTTTCTTGCCGGGGAGGAAATTCGAGTCATCCCCAAAGGCGAGACGTATAAATACCTCGGCGCTCGAACCGGTTACGCCTCGGACGCATCCCTAACCCAACCCTTCATCTCAACTCTGGAGAAGCACATTTCTTTATTGATGAAATCCTTTCTTACCCCAAGCCAGAAACTTCTGGCACTTACTTCCATCATTCTCCCGTCCGCGTCATATCATCTACGAGTGCGGCGCTTCAGACAGTATGAACTTCTGAAGCTTGACCGACTGGTTTTGCGGTGTTTGAAGGTGGCGTGGCGTCTTCCCAGGTGGGCGTGCAGCGCGTTCTTTTACTGTAATCTGCATTAGGAGGTTTGCGCATCATGAACTTGTGTCGTGAAAGTGACACGCTTTCGGTAGCTCATGCTTTCAAGATGCTGACGTCACCTGACAGCATTGTCTCTGCCGTCGCTCTCGGGCAGCTTAGGCGTCATGCCTGTCTGAGGCTCGGCACTCCAGATCCCACGACTGACCACCTGGCCAGTTATCTAAATAGTGACCCCCCCTCCTGACGGCGTCCGTTCAAGGTCGTGCCCTACAGGCGAGAGCCTGTGGAGCCGTGTCCCGGCGGCCACCCGTCGCCTGAACGTACGTTGGTCCGCCCGCCCGGATGGCGGCCTTGAGTTGGTCGCGGGGAGCTCCACAATCACCCCTCCCATAAGGAAAAAAGTGGTGCCGACCCTCCATCAACACAATGACTTGTGGTGGAGGAGAGTGGGAAACCAAACCTGACCAAGGCAAGACGGTCAGTGCCCACTGCCTGTCTGGATTTTCAAATTCCTGGACCCAGCGCCCGGAGCTCCTGGATCACGCGGACCGAGTATTTGCGTACAAAGCTAGACTGAATCTAATGCCACTTAAATCAAAACCAAGCCATGGCCGACGTTACCTACCTGTGTGTCGTGCGTGTGGGAAAGCGGAAGAGACTCTCCCCCACATATTGAATCACTGCCCTACCGTGATGACTGTCGTCACGGAACGACACAATTCAGTATTGAGGGAGATCGTGGGGCAAGTGCCTGCCGAATGGCAACCCGGGCTTGCAATAGATTGTACGGTTCCACAGCACGTGGAAGCGGGCGGTGCCGATCTGCGTCCTGACATCGTCTTGCAACGCCCCAACGGTGTCACGGTCGTATGTGACGTCACATGTCCGTTCGACAACGGCGCGGATTCTCTTCGAAAAGCCGCCGACAGGAAACACGACAAGTACGGCGAGTTATGTGTCAACATAAAGGAAGACAGGAAGCGCCCTTGCAGGGACGTCCTGTCACTTCCGTTCGTCGTAGGCTCCCTCGGGAGCTATGCCCCGACGAGCTCTCGAACTCTGACGGCCTTGGGCGTTCCTGCTCGTGGGGTAGCAGAGGTGGCTAGAAAAGTGGCTTCCCTCTCAATCGAAGGATCCTTCCGCGTCTGGAAAGCTTGGAACGCCGGGCTCACTTGTGGAGGGGCTACGTCATAGAAAAGACGACTTCAGCGATCAGAAACTTATTCCCCAATAACAGAAACGTTGCAGTAAGTATCCGAGCGCGCAACAGCAAACCGTTTAGACGTCATAACCTCATATCAATTGTCTTAAAATTCATCACCTTATGTCTATAAACCAGTGTCATCTTTTTTATAATGCTCCAGTCTCATCAAACCCAAGCATTCAAAAATGAACAAAGGAAAGGAATAAAATGTCTCATGTACATTGTGAATCGAGACTGGTTTAACAGCAATTAAGTAACTTCAATCATCACTAGATCTCTGTGTATTAATCAATCAATTGTTTCGAATTATCTTACGCTGCCTTCGCCTTGTAACGCTGTTCTTGCCGGCTCGGATCAACCTCGCTCTTCTTTCAACGCATTGATCAACACGATCCCCTGATCAACTCGATGCAGCCTCAAAATTTCCACCCTAATTTTCTACTTTTTCCTGGTAATGTAGCTTATCAGTGCCTCAGGTTTCGATCGCTAGCCTCCCCGACCCAGCTGGGCGAACCTGCCTCAACGTCTGGCCAGTGCACATCCGTGCTCGCCGAATCAAAGTTTACTCTTCTCCAGTGAATATGTATTACATTCCCACCTATATTTTTTGTTTCTATTGATTAATCGAGCCTCTGTTCCACATTTTTATTTGAATTTCGTCTGCCACGAGAGCCAAATTATCCTTAAATAGTTGACTCTCTTCCTCGTGGTAGACTCCAATTTTATCCGCTCTGCCTACTGGCAGACAGGGTATAAGAGTCAAGTAGGCCTACCTGCGCCGAGGTCGCGTGAAAGAGACGTGGGCGCCGCCCGGCGGTCAATTACTGCCGGTTCCAGCGTCCACACGCGACGGGTCGCCCGGCCCGTCGCACGCCATTCTTCTGGGCTGTGCAGAAAGATCCTGTCTCCCTGGCCCGCTCCGCCATTCTAAATTTGCGGACGGATCATGTAACGTTTTCGATCCACACTCTCCCTCCACAGGTACCTCGACTCCCCAGCCTGGCCCCCGCGACCTAAGCTGGTGGACTTACCCCTCCGGGTGCATCGTCACCTCTAAATCACGCCGCTCCCCGCCGCCGCGGGGTGTGGCAGGCCGGTTTCTTAATGTCTTCGACCTGGCTATGTTTGCTTGTGCTCTCTCGCCGTGTCAATCCTTTGTACCCGTGCGCTGTTGATGCGAATAAAACAGTTGAACAAATTAGTGGTGCAATACTGACGACAACAATACTGACTGACGACAATACTGACGAGCAATACTGACTAGTTGTACAATACCGGATCCGATGGTCTCGGTGCATTTTTTTACTAAAAATGCTGGCACTTCCTGAAACACGACAGTTTGGAAATGCTTACAAATTGCTTTGAGAAAAAAATGCTCCCTTCCATAAGAGAAGAAAAAGTGAAACTGATCTTTAAAAAAGGCGGAAAAGAAAAGCTAAAAAACTGGAGACCGATCACTCTCCTCAACACAGACGATAAGATTTTGAGTAAAATCCTCTCCAACAGACTCACATCCATGATCACAAACCTGATTTGTCCAAATCAGAAATGTGGATTGCCAAACTGCAGAATAGAACATGTCACAATGAACATACAAGCCGCCCTAAAAGCATCCGAAACACAACACAGGGACTTGTACATCATTATGTTAACTGACTTTGAAAAGTCCTTCGATACCGTAGAGTAAGTTATTCCTTTCTCTATGGAATCTTGAAGAAACTCAGCCTGAAACCAATAATGATGAACTACCTGTCTTTGGTTTAAAACAAAACAAAAAGCAAGATAGAAATAAATGGAGCCCTAACTAAACGAATCAACGCCAAAAGGGGCATACGGCAGGGTTGTCCCCTCAGTATGCTCTATTTCATAATCTGTGCTGACGTGCTAACCCGTCGCATAGAGAAAAACCAACTGATCAACGATTTTCGCTTTTCCAAGCTGACAATCAAAATACAATATGCGGACGACACCACATTCATAACACGAGACATTCCATCTCTCAAAGAAATCAACAAAGAACTAACTTTGTACCAGACCATGTCTGGCCAGAAAGTGAACCGGGGAAAGACCCAAATCTTGGCGTCCAAACTTCATCTGGCCCAAAAATCTCAGCAGCTCTTTCCTAAAGCTGCGACCTTGAACAACATCAAGATCCTCGGCACTTGGCTAGGAACAAACAAAACAGCACTGGATAAAAAGAACTGGCAGACCGCCATCAGAAAAACTCAGACAACATCCACAAAGACTTTCTCTCTACGGAAAGACCTCCACCATCAACACCCTCATGGTACCCGTCAGTTTGCGTCTGAGTAGAGTACTAATGCCAACAAAACAGCACCTCAAACAACTCAACAAAATCCTATTCAACTTCCTCTGGTATCCTTCACCATTCGAACAACTCCAGAGAAGCAGAACACTTCTTCTTGTCAAAGATGGAAGCATCAACATGGTGGACATCCAATCCAAATCTCAAACAAGCCGCATCGACAGAATCCTCTTCTCAATATAAGACGCCACCGAAATCTGGCACGAATGGGCCATGTTTAATTTAAGCTACAGAATGAGACACATCAATCCTCTTTTGTTTTCCAACATCGTTCCACATGCCCCGAATCCAAACGAAATTTATGCGGACATCTTCAAGTCCTTTTGCAAACTCAAAGACTTAAAACACGATTGGGAAAACACTTCCTATAAAAACATTTATCTTCATCTGAAAACCCAAAATGAAAAGAAGATTAACCAACATGGAAAAAAGATTCCTTGGAACGAGATACTTTTCAAAAACAAGGAAATCAAATTCCTCTTTCCACCTTACCTATCCTCCACGTCCTGTCGGATAGCTCATGGAGGATACAAATGGGATGAATTTGAAAGATCATTACAATCCGGCAGAATAACAAATTGCAAATTCTGCAGAAAACCAGATGACAATGTGGCCCACGTCCTCACCGAGTGCTCCTTTGCGCTAGGAATATGTGAGCGCCTGAAACAACGATTGTCTGACTTAACCAACGAAGACATCGAAATAACAAAGGACATGATCTTCTACAATCAATTCTCCGGTGGACAAAAAAAAAAAACCAATACCTCTGACCATAACGAATGTAGCGAAACACACCATCATCCAAAAGAAGATATCTCTTGATATTGGCAACACCTACAGTCCTACATATGGAATACAAGATGGTCCACCATTCAAGCCCTGTGGGTGATCATGACAAAAACAAAAGACATAACACAAAAGCATAACATTCCTTTGTCATCTGACATTTCCACTCCTTCCAAACCTCCTCCTGCGGTCAGAAAAAAGAAGAACCAGTCGAGACTCTCTCTTCAACCACCCCTCTCAGCCGTCCTCGATGGTAGGGACGACTGATTGCAGCGGTGGGTCTCACTAGCACAGTATGGTCGTAGAACATCTTTGAAGAAGCTTAGACGGCCAAGGGCGTAACAACCCATTTTCAACCCGTCCCTCTCACTCATCTGATACGGTCCGATACCGGAAGAGTGATTACAGCGGGAAATCTTTAACCGCACCTCTCCGTTATCCTACTCCGTTATCCCACTCAAGGGATGACATGATTGCAGCGGCCTATCCCAAGAAGACTCTGAGGTCAGCGAAAGCTACCCTTCTTCTGGCCACCCTTCTCTGGCATCTCCGCCAAATGAGATGTCAGACTGCAGTGGACGGTTTTCTACAAGCAGGTGCCCTTCTTCAAGCGGGCAACAAGAAGAAACACACACACAAACAAACTCAAATTAAATTAAAATCAATTCTCTACCAAAACGAGCTAGTTCTCGAGCTTGACCCGTCATCTCCTAGTCTGCTCCAACATCAGCAAGAGGAAAGTTGAGAATCAGCTTGAGGCAGCCAATAACCATCATTTTTACATCCACAGATTACCATCTACCGCGGTGGGTCCCTTCGGTCAGAGTAAGTCCTTTGCCTCCCTGGTAGGCATCTTCCATGTAAGTATGGTGTGCCTGCTGAGTGTTTGGGTGTGTGGACGCCTCCCGGAGCGGACGCACTAATGATGACACAGGAAACAAATTCATTTCACAAGGAAAATTGTAAACCTGCAAGATGTAGTGGTATCCATCCTAAACTCTGAGCAGTGGCGCCGGCAGGGGGGGGGGCAGGCGGGCAGCTGCCCCCCAAATGTTTTTGGCATCATCTTTTTATTTTTTATTTTTTTTTTATTAATACATATTAATATTATTTTTTTAATATTTGGATCCCAACCTCAAGTAAGTCTACTCGAGTTGCAAGGGGGGGGGGGGGGGGGGGGGGGGGGGGGTAAAATCTCTCTCTTAAAAAAAAAAGTATGGAAAATCTTGATGACTAAATTTTACAGTAGATAAAAAGATTTTCTACAGAAGCAAAGATAGAGACTTTTTAAAGTTTTAACTAACGTCACATTGATGTAGAAAAATAACAACCTGTTAAATTTTTGATACCTCACACTCCCATGACTTCTTCCGCGCGCATTTTGGCATTGCTTGCTTGCAGTGATTCTTTCACTTAAACAAAACGTTTTGTTTCAGCAGTTTTGAGTTGTTCAATTCTTAAGTTGTAAAGGAGACTCAATTTCTCCAATATTTATCATGTATGTTTCTTCTTTAATCTCAGCAGAGTATAAAACTTGTAAAAGTTTTTCATCCATACGACGTCATAAATGAAATTATATCTCAAATCGGCGTTATGACGTGACGTCATCTAAACATTTTACCGAATAATAAATTAACAAATTCGATCGTCAAAAGTGGTTTGGTGGTGTTAAATATTACGTAATGAAAAAAATGTGATAAGGTTGGAAGACATTACGTCATGTATTTTCAATACAAATTGAAGTTTAAAATTTATTCTTTTGTGCATAGTCGTAACTCGTAATCCACCTTCAAAGCGGTACTACAAAGAACAATTTTCGATAAGGGGGACATCACGAATAAGTCGACATGACTTTTAACCCTTAGAAGGTTGGGCTCCTGGAGTCTTGCTCAGTTTGGGGGGGGGGGCTGTCGATTCTTTTTATGCTTTAGGAGTGATATCTCTGTTATTTTGGCACGGTTTTGTAAAATTATTCACGCTGAGCAATGAGCATATCCGAAAATCCGAAAATTAAAACTATGTGAATTTTAGAACTGCTCCTATAAGTTGTAATGTTGAGGTCACTTATGAGTGTAATTTGTAGCGTGAGTTTACACATTATTTTTTGGTAGAGTAATGAAGAACGTGCATTGTAATGTTGTGATTAATTTTTTTTAACATTATTTTACATACAGCCAATGCCCTTCACGCTGTGAAACAGTTAGGATTAACGAGACATGGGCCAAATTAATTACTTTCATCCAGCTGGTGGAAAAATGTTTCACAATAGAATATGAAATATTTCAGAGGATGTGCTGAGAAGTGCCTTATATCTTTCAATTTATAACCTTTATTCGCTCAAAATTTCAGCTCAATAGCGGTGAATAAAAGTTAGGAAAAGTCAAGAAATCTCGTAGTCGCAGCCTTAGTGGTTTTAGAGATACAACTGTTGATACAAAAAAGTTGAATTGACAGCCCCCCCCAAACCTTCAAAGGGTTTGCATTGAGTCAACAGATCTATGCCTTAAGGTTTACGTCAGCTCCGGAGATCAGTAAAATATAAGGTTGTCATCTTCGGTGCAACAAGACCATTGATTGATTGGTTTAGTGAGGATTCGTAGTCCCATTGCTTTCATTTTGAGTGATCATACTGATTTTCAATTTATTCCTACAAGACGCTACGTAATGAAAAAATATATAACTAAGGTTGGAAGACATTACGTCATGTCTTTTCAATTCAAAATGAAGTTTAAAATTTATTCCTTTGTTCATAGTCGTAACTCGTAATCCTCCTTCAAAGCGGTATTACAAAGAACAATTTTCGTTAAGGGGGGCATCAAGAATATGTCAACATGACTTTTAAGGTTTACGTCAGCCCCGGAGATCAGTAAAATATAAGGTTCTCATTATCGTGATTGTAAACCACGTGAAATTTTTTCTCTAAAAAACAGATTCCCGGGAAGCTAAACATTTTTTCCAGCCCTGGTAGAAAACAAGAGAAATTAAATAATATACCACTGTCTTGCATGTCTTGCACCAGTGGCGTAGCCAAGGGAGGGGGGTTCGGGGGTATCAACCTTTCAAATTGAATTTACGGATGTTAATACATTGTTTACAAGTAAAGCTTTAGCCTATGATGTAGTTTCTCGTCAAACTGTGCAAGGATGCAAGCCATCTGCAACTGCTGAGATCGCTTGTTTGATCTAGAATTCAGGGGTTCTTAAACTTTTTTTTAACGCGGACCACTTAAAACAAAAATTTAGTTGGCTTGGACCCCCTTTGTGGCAATAAAATTAAACTGAGTTGGTAACAAAATTTATGCTTTATTAAATTTAAGAAATAGCAAATGCAGATTGTTTTTCAATATCTTCGATTTAATTTCATTAATGTGAAGGAAACTGCTGCTGTTTGTCTTCAACAAGAACATGAAATTGTGGCTTTGCCTTTGATAGGACAACATCAACAAGCATGTCATCCTTTGCATCCAACCGGTTTCGACTCTTGTTTTGATTGTTACCAAGGATGAAAATCCTGACTCACATAAATATGTAGTCGCAAAAAGGATTATAGCAGCCATGGCTCTCTTTACCAGAAGAGGATATGCTTGCATCAATCAACTCCAAAAATCGCCAATACTGTTCGAATTGAAAGACAATTTTAATAAATAACGTAATAAACGTACGTAACAAAAAAAACAGTAGGCTACAATGCGATAACAGTTATCAGGAAACGCCAAACTAGAAATCATCAGCGTTGTTTGAACTTAATCTCTTGTCTGTTGAAAAATGTATTCCATTTTTGACATTATACACTAAGATTTCCATTGGACCTTCATGGACCCCCTAAAACTAGTCCGCGTACCCCTTGGGGGTCCATGGACCCCAGTTTAAGAACTCCTGAATCTAGATTAACATCTAAACAGCTATTCGTTATACAAAACTTGAATATATCAGAAATAGCCTAAAGTAACTTCATTGTCTCAAAGCGTTTTGTTTGACACTCATCAAGATGTATGACCTCTATGACGTTACATTTTCTAAACTTTGGGTTGACTTCAGAGCATAAAAGTTAGTGACTTACCGGAATAAGATCGCTTTTTGAATCAACCAAGGAGAAAATTGATAAATAATAAAACTGTAACAATCTGGCAAAAAATAGCAATCAACCTATGTCTCTAAATCAAAGTTTGCCTAATTTTAAACGAAACTGCATTAAAAGAGCGAGTTTTGCCAATACCAAACATTCAAATATCTCAGTCTGGAATTAGCAACAAGAAAACATAGAGACTTAGCTTTATTTCCGAAAAATGCCGAAGAAAACATGATCTTATCCTTTTGCTATGCCACCTGACAGCACCATTTTACAGAAATATTCATACCCACAATTTTGTTGAAAATGCTCTCAGAATGCACCAAACTGAAAGTAATTTTTCAAAATTTTCTGGGGGAGGCCCCCCAGACCCCCCGCCGCTAAGTGTCGCCTTCGGCGAACACGCCATCGGGCTGCGCCCGCCGGCTGTCAACACTCCCCCGTTCAAAACTTTTGACTACGCTACTGTCCTCCACTATCAATATTTTGCCCCCCCCCCCCCCCCCCATTGTTGAAGGTCTGGCGGCGCCACTAACTCTGAGCGTTGCGCGAAACAAAAAAAGAAACCAGCCTCATGGGCGAAACACGTTGTCTATCGCTGTCAATTCCTGCTACAATTGGCTGCCTAGAAACATTCTACAATAGCAGTAGTCTATTATCTTCAATTTTACAGTAGATTTTAAAAAACAATGACAAAACAAAGACATTCGCATAGTCAGATAAACTATACAGTCACTTTACCCAGATCTTTACTTTCCTTGGAACTTCATCAGATGTGGCACGGATCTGATCAGACCTGACGAAGAATTGTAGCCTACCAGGTAAACATCTCCACTTAACAACACATTCTGTCATCAATAAGCTACTAGTGCACATCTAGTCGCCTAAAAGTTCTTTACAGGGTTTATTCAATAAAGACGTGAGGTTTTCTAGTTTTGAATTTCATGACTAAGTTGCACATATTCACTACGTGGTATTTCATTAGAGTTGCAGATGCAGAGTTGGAACATTTACATAGTTTTCAGTTTAATTATCACACAATTAAATTGTTTTGAAATTGTCAAATTACAATTACTTTCAAATGCAATCAATTACATGTTTCAATCACAAAATTAAATGTTTCAATATTTATGTTTATCATGATTTTTTTTAAAGTCCCTGTTTGTGCACCTAAAAAAATGAAGTTTTTGACCAATAATGTGGCAAAAAAATCCTACAAGCAACCTGGTAAAGCGTAGTTAGTATTCCTAACTGTTGCTTTCAACTACTCGACTGCTGGACGAAGAATTGTAATAAGTTAGTGACTGTTGCTATTAAGCCTATCCATGGTTGTCGTAGTTTGCATAGAATCTCAACGTCACACTTAAGGCAGAGGGCAATTATAGCGTTAAAAAAATCACAAAATTTGCAATTAGTTTTATGCTTTATATTAAACAAAACATTTGAAATACATCACGTTTCATCAAAATCAACACAATTTTTCAAGGGTGGCATTGGACCAAACAACAGCGCACCATCCACCCTGTAGTTTTATATCATGTCAACGTACAGAACACCCTGGAACTCCAATATTTTGCTTTTTTTTCTAATGATCTAAATCATGACACTGGGTTTATCTTTGAGCTGCAAAGAGTTCTTTGTAACTTTATTAAAACTAACTTTTCCTTCATTTCCAAACTAGGGTATTTTTCGGATGGCTGCTCTGCACAGTATAAAAACTATAAGAATTTTCTCAACTTGACATTTCATCAGCAAGATTTTGGACTATGTACAACATGGAATTGTTTTGCTACTAGCCATGGCAAGCCACCATGTCATGGTCTAGGTGAGAGTATAAAGAGGAAACTGACTCTCGAAAGCTTAGCTAGAACCAATGATACACCAATTCTCACTGCTAGGGAAGCTTTTGAGTTTTGCAAATCATCTATGTTCTCCACCCAATTTTTCTCCATAGGAAAAGAAACTTTAACATCAGTTCGAGTCAAGCTTCAAGACAGATATTCCCGTGGATGCACAATTCCTGGAACTCGCAGTTACCATGCTGTTGTACCATGCAGTCCTCGAGCAATTTCATTCAAACGAACTTCAGAAGATGAGATCATCAGTGGTGTACACAACTTTTTTGCAAGCAGTTCAAATGCTATGATTATCCCAAAATCTCAAGATTATGTGGCAGTGACATACGATGGCTTTTGGTGGATTGGACTAGTTGACATGCTTGAAGATAATGCAATGGAAGCTAAAATAAAATTTATGCATCCTCATGGCCTAAGCAAAATATTTTTGGCCTGCCAAAGAGGATACCCGTTGGGTTCCTTTCTGCAACATATTGCTAGTTGTTAAACCATTAGCAGCAACTTCTCAATCGGGACGATCCTACAAAGTAGCAGAGAGTGATTTTAATGCACTTTTGATGGGCACTGCAAAATAAATGTCTAGTTTTTCAATTGGTACTATTTGTCATAAAAACTCCTAAGTTTATTGCTCTGGAAAAAACCCATCAGGTGTCTACCAAACCTGGATATTGTGCCACCCCACTGAAATCCATTTGTATTTCCTTGATTGTGGATATGAAAATTTGATACAATATTAGCAGACTCCCTGTTAATTTTTTTCACAATATGTTCGGTATCTTTCTATTCTATGGATGCTTTATACAGACAAACGTTCAATTAAAACCTCTGCAAATTAATAATCTGGTTTCGTATTTTAATTAAAAAACATCTTTGTGGTCATTTTTCAACGTGGATGTTAGTGAATGCCTAGCTACCTTGTATTCAATGTATATTTTGATTTCTTTCAGCTTCAAAATATAATATTTTTCTCAATGCTTCTGTGCATCTCACCTAAATATGCACTTTGGGTTAACCAGATGTTGATACAATGCAAAATCACTAGTATAGCAGTAATTTCGTTTATTATGTTTTATTCATAGCATGCCTTCCTTTCAGCGTTACTATATTGACGTCAGCATAAAATCAAACAGGATATGTATATACAGTATTTCATTATTTCGGAAATTACAGTAATGGTGTGCTTGCAAATAGATTGATATCAGCAGTAAAAGAAAAGTTCAATGAAAATTTGTTCTTTTTTGGTAAGTAAGCAATCACTTTACAAAATGGAGCCAATTTGAAAAAAATATGCAATCATGGGGGAGTGGAGGGGCCTTAAAGTTTGATGCACTTAAAATAACATGAGGATTTTTATATCATTTTTTTTTTAAAACGATAATTGAATGCCTCACCCCTGAAAACATGGGAATAGACACTTTGTTCATCTTAATTGGACAAGGAATGGTGACTATAGAGCATTTTCCCAAAAATTCCCACGCACAATGGAGCCACTAGTGGCAAAAATGTAAAACGTTAAATTGCGACAACTTGAAAACGACACATGGTATTCAAAAAATATCCAACAAATATGAAAATTATTTTAAAACATGTACCAGGTAGCTTATGCAACAGTGAAGAAAATCTAAGAGATGGTGGTGTTCACCTTTTGTTGAATTATAATGGAATGACTCAAAAGTGATCTTCAAGATCAAGATCGTGCCAATTTCTGTCACCCTACTTTTATCAAATACCAATAACAACTGAATAAAATTTATTAGTAAAGCTTTCGCCGCTTCAGTACTATAGAAAGCACAAATAAAACGCATTGAACAAAAATTGCAAAAAATTTAATACTGCAGCACAAAGTATGACACCAGAAGGGCAGAATTAGAGCCATAAGTAACTATTTTGATCTTAAACCAGAACATTTTTACACTTAATTTATAATGAAATGATAAACACCTTGGGTATATAGTAGGGTGGTCCCGCAAATTTTTTTTTAGAATTTTGTTACAACCACCTTACCTTTTTTTTACATTGCCTAAAAGAAGTTAATGTGCAAAATTTGGTTAAAATTGAACAATGTTTAGAGGTGCCACAAAGCCATTTAATTTTTCTCTCAAGACACAACATAAAATAGTGTGGCTTATTAACTGTTTCTAAACCCTTCTGTATATACTATGTTATACTGTAATGTCATCACGACCTTAACAAATGTTTATTCCGTGGGCATTGGGCCAGCTTTAACCAAGTTTTTTAGCCCAGCAACAACAGTTCTTTTTGTTGCATCTGGAAAGTTCTTGCGGTGATCTGCAACAACTTGAAGGAGGCATTGTCTTTGTTTCTCATCCTTTGTCAGAACATGGATATACTCCTGAATTAGAGCCACTCCTCTCTCAGCTGTGTCGTTAAGCACTCGAAACTGTGCTGCTTTCTTTTTTCCTGCAATGTAACCATCATTTGACAGCCACAGTGACGGTGGCAATGACAGGAAATCTGTCGACAAATTCAGAGCTTTGAAGAATTGCATAGATTTTACTGAAACAAAGTCTTCTATCTCACTTGCTTCAATTTCTTCCATCTTCAAGCTGGCTTTCACGGCACGACTAGTCGACTACTCTTTCCAGGCTTTATATGGTTCTTAACCATTCTTTGCTTCCTCTCTTCAGCAACACCATCATCAAAGAATGCAAATGCCACAACTTTTTCACTCAGGTACTAAACATGGTTGAGGAATTTTCTGCATGTCACTTTGGAGACACTGTTGTTGATGGAGGCATAAGCTTTCAAATTCTTCAAGAAGGCCAGGTCATTGGCTGGTGCTGAAACTGCTACCGGTGCATCAAACCAGGCTCTGAAATACATTATACACCAACACTGCGAACAGAACAACTTCTACAAGCCCTTTCTTTTGCTTTACTTGTGCCCGAAACATCCAAATCTTGAGAGAATAAAGGACCTTGCTCATCCACCGTGCTTTGTGGAAAGCTCCGGGCTTTCTGATAACCAAAAACACCCTGATCTGGCAATTCACCAAGGAAGAGGACGATCAGTTCCAGAAATTCTCCGTAATCTTCTCTTGGTTGTTGTTTGCATAGATATTTCTTTGCAGATATCAACAAGGAATCACGTTCTGGTGCGATATAAATCTCCACTGAAGGTTCACTTGCTGCGGTTTCATATTCATCTTGCTTGAGATATGGCCAGCGCGCTTGAAACTGCTTGAAAATCTCAATGTCAGGCCCTGATGACGGTCCCATTGCATTGTTGAATACTGCACTTATCACTAGTTCAAATATATGGTGCCGACACGGCAACCATAGAAGTTCCTTCTCTAGCTGGACCTCAAGAAGATGACATGCTCCATTCTTTTTTCCTGTGTTGCTGCTAGTTGTATCAAAACTTATTGCTACAACATTGTCTTCTAGTACCCAATCATTCAGGACTTCTTTGACTGCAAAAGCCATCGATTGTCCAGATCCACTTGTCAACTTTGGTACAGCAAGCAACTTTTCTGTACCATCATACGATACAATCACTGGTAACCTATCGGATTTGTCCTGACACCCTGCTATGTCTGGGATTAGCTTTCCATCCCAATGCACAACAACCTTAACTCCCGGGTCAAGAATGTCAAGACTGAAATTGTCCTTACTGGAAATAGCAGCTTCTTGTCTTAGTGACCTTCTTGACTGACGGATAGTTTTTCGATTAATGGCCACTTCATCCACGTTGTGGCCTAAACTTTGAGCTGTTGCAGCAATGATATGAACAGCTGCTCTGTCACTGACTTTGGTTCGGTCCAGAGCTTGTGCTAGTCCTGGAGAGATCACATTCTTCGCTCTAGCTGTAATTGTACATTTCCGTTTTTTTGGTGTCTGCACTTCTGAAGAACTGGACTGTTCACACTGTTCAGTATTTTCAGACTCTGATGTTATAGTCCTGGCTCTCTCTCAGAATGGAATACACAATTTGATAACTTCTTTGAAGCTTTCTTTGATGGTTACCTTCTCAATCTTGTGGAGATGGCAGAATACGCTAAGGACTTCCCTAGCAGAAGGAAGCTTTCTCCCAGACAGTTCCTTGGAAGTGGGACCAATCAACCAAACATAATTGTCTTTTCTGGTTTTGGGCTTTGCACCACCGATAGGCCTAATACTATTATTACTGTTGCTAGCCATCTGAAAAACATAGAAAGAAAAACGTTCACAACTTTATCAGTACACTACGATCAGTGCTCATCGTTTAAGGACCCCTTAGTGCATGAAAGTTAACCTTCTGTCAGTCTATAAACTCCTCCTGCCTCTTCTTTTTCATAGAAGTAGCATATTCAATTTAGAACTGCAACTTGTTCGCTATACTTGCTGTCTTGTAAGTTCTTGGCTTCGCTTTCAAATTCTAGCCATCGAAGAAATTACGCAATACTCATTGATTTGGGTGTAAAAAGAATTTGTTTGAAGAGAAAAATTCTGTACTGGGGAATTTTTATTTTGAATTGGCAGTACCAAAAAAAACGATTTCGAATCATTAGGGAATCGTATCAAATCGAAATACTGAAATAAGCACCCTTAACCCGATTTGCAACCTCGTGTGGCACCTCTAAATATTAACCAATTTTTCTGAAATTTGGCTTGTTGCCTTCTTTTAGCCTATGTAAAAAAATTGTAGGGTGGTCGGAATGTTTCGAATAAAAAAAAATTTTCCCATACATTTCGGGACCACCCTAGTATATAGGGTAAATGAACGAATGAATGATGGGGATATAATATGGGAAATAATATGTGGATATAATAAATGGCGATATAATATGAAATTCAACATTATAACATTGTGCTTCTGTAGTATTTTCTTATGCAATGTATATATAGTTATGTATAATTAGGGCTTGAAAAGGACTATATGCAATATGTATATAATCGAAGTTGTTGTGTAATCATTTTATATGTGGGCAAGATAGGTAGTCTTTCAATGTTTAAATTAAATAATATTTTGTTGTTATAACTTACTTTGTTTCTTTAGTATTTTCTTATGCATTGTGTGATTATTTTTAATTTTTTTTAAAGCTTGAAAGGGACTATGTGTAATATGTATATAACGAAGTTGTTGTGTAGGCTAATCATTTTGTAAGTGGCCACGATAGGTAATCTTTGAATTTTTAAATTAAATAATATTGCTGCTTCCTTGCTGTTTTTCTCCTCGATTGTTACATTTGGAATACATTACATTTGTGCCAGCAATTCTTCTAACACCAAGTCCGAACAACACCACGACGGCTACGACAAGCAAGACGGCCAACCAAATAAACCCGTAATCTGCAAATCAATTTTACTGATTAGTTCAGAGAGTGTATTGTATGAAGTATAATTTGCTGCACCCAAGCATGTTATTGCGTATATACGGCTATACCGGAACTTTACAGTAGTTTGAGGTTTTTGCACTTGGCTACGTAGGCAATAACCTTATAAATTAAGCAACAAAACTTCAATGGAAATAAATGTATTCATTGGACCAACGTTTATATTTTGAGACCATAACCTGAAATCTTAAACTTCACATGAATGAAATTACTTTTAAAAAAAAGTACTTATCAAAGCAGTGGAGTTTGTAAAATGAAAGTGAAAGTAAAATAAATGTGCACCGACACAAAATTATAATTGATTTCTCATAACTTTCGCGACCATGGAGTTATGACAAACAAAGACCCTGTAGGCTGCATGAAATCATTAAATTACCGGCACGTTCTTTTGAATTAGGGACTTTTGTTACACGGATTGAAGGATTTGTCTCTTGTCTGGACGGAGCTGTTGAAGTTGCACGATTTTCCAGTTTTTGAGATGCTTTGTTCGTTGTTTGAAAAAAGTTTTCAGATCCAGTTGTCGGATTTTGAGTTGTTGGTATTGTATGTGTGTATGATGGAGGGCTGCCACATGCAACATTGTCATCACCGGAACCATCGCAGCAAATGCTGAAATTGTACAACTTTTTACAAAATTTGAAATTGTGATTTTGCTTACTAACGACTTTATCTGTCTATCATCTTTGATTCGATTGTGTGTTTTACAATCACAAAATTGTGCTAGCTACAAATAGAGTAGCCTGATGTAAATATATATATATATGTTTTTTAGGGGGAAAACTGGAATCTGAATAATCAAAATGTGCTCTTCGATGTTGATAAACCGATTCTTAGCAAAAAAAATCAGTAATTTTCAAAATATATTTTAATAGTTTCATTTAATGGAAAACTTTACCCTTGATTCTTCAGTAGTTAATAAGGTTCATTAAATGACCCTACTGTTTCGAACGACAGTTAGCCAAATGGCTGCAAACCACGCTTTCGCTGTAAGATTCGCAGCAAATAAAAGTTAACATTCAACCGGAGTTAAATGTTCGTTCGATAAACTGTATTAGTACCAGCCCAAAGATTTGCAATCTAAAATTAAACTTTACTCTACTGAAGCAAAAGTTAAGCTATTCCAATTACTTCAGTGAATATTGTAATTGCTACTCACCCTGGTTCGCCCACTACGTCATAAACACAACGCTTTTTGAAGTCACAAAGCACAAGTTTGTCGCGATCTTCTAATCCATACGTGTGGTCGAAGTTCAAACATAGTTGCATGTCCGGATACGTTTCATTAATTGCTATACATTCCCCTTCCTTGAAGAAAGATTGGCTTGAACACCAGCCGCACGAGCCGTTAAGGTGGTTCAGATGAGCTTTTCCATCTGCACACGTGGATGTGTAGTCCTGCAGGGATAAATTAATACATTTCATCTCTTCATCTGGTATGTTTCAACAAATTAATAAACGTCAACTCCCTTGAGCAGCGCCAAGCTAGGGCCAAGAGATGAGGAAGAATTAACACCTCTGGAGTCAACTTTTAAATATTCTGTTGTTAAAATTATTAAGTCTTGCAGTCTTGGTTTATTTATAATTGTCAATTTAGCCTTTAGTCAATTATAATTGGAGTCTTGATTGAAACTCAAAGCTTTTGGCGATGAATTACTGAGTTTTTGATGAAACGCTTGTGTTGTGTAAACTGAAGACCTGAGTTGAAAAATTATTTGAACTTTTTAGATAAAGCAAGTTAACGTTCTTTTACCGTTGTTTAATCTTTTATTTCAATGCAAACACCATCGTGCGTTATGTGTTATCTTCAATTGCTCAAAGTGAAACAAAAAGTAAAAAAGCGTAGGCTTACTCAAAACAATCCAGCAAATTATGAGTCGGTTACTTGATAACTAATCGAAAGAACTCAGGGAACAAGCTAGAAGCGCCAATTATGAAGATGCTTTAACTCGACCTGTTATCAGACGTGTTCAAATGGCCACGCCCTTCACTAGTTTTGAAATTTTATATAGAAGGAATTTTCCTAAAACGCTGATATTTCTTGACTTTTACTTTTTATCATTTGAGCATCGTTTAAACTTAATTTGGTTATTTTTGGAACACTATGTGGTTTACAATAATCATTTTGTCACAGGTTGTTCAGAAATTTTGTCTAAATTCCTAGATTTTGGCAATCGGCATCGACATGACTCATCGCTTCTGCTATTGTATACACAGTGGCCGCAGTCAACCGCGAGTCAAGTCATCAATCACACATTAAAACTAAGAACGAAACGCAATGGGACTCATAGTACAATTTATCGTTTTATCTAAATTCAAGCAGTTTTTGTTGCGTCATTGCAAGGCAAGTGAAGTTGACCAGTTTTTACAAAGATAAAACGTGTTCACAACATGAAAAGCAAACTTTAGCAACTAGTAATGATCCGTTAGTTTAGGATTTACACTTTGCTACTTTTGAAAAAAAAGAACAGAGCTAATCACAACCGAATCATCAACCACAGCCATCTACAAAGCGTTTGTACCATGTGTGTAGACGACATCAGAGGAACAGATTATTCCAAAAAAAGAAATAATCTCGGCAAAATTCCTCATCGTAGCTTCAAATGCAACATGCCTTTTTGCACAAAGCACATGTTGAAACTATGTATGTTATTGTCATTCATGACATGTACAGTTGAGAAGGAGCGATATTCCTGGCGTCAGCACTACCTGACTGCTCACGACAGAACAGCGAGCATTGTGTTTCGCTAAACTGAATTTTTCATAACTCAACGATCATTCGATGTGTGTTGATCCAGAATTGTGGCAGCCTACATTTCATTTTGAATCTTGAAAAGTAAAATTACCTTTTCTTACATTGTCTCGACATTGCGAGACTCAAGTTAAACAACCCAGACAGAAAAACCCATCATTGTTAGATTGATTCAACGTCTGAAAAATAACGAGTTTTGCTATCTGGGAAATTTAGCAAAAAGCAGGCAGCCCAGGCAGAAAAGTTGGCTTTTATATCGTTTCAACGTTTAGCTACATTGAAAAGTATCAAAAAGAAGTTTTTTTTTTCTTTGATTCTAAAACATTTAGCAGGTTGAAATGAAAGCTACACTCTATGAAATGAAACGCCTGACAAAACAGCTGACTGGAAATCGTGTTACCTATACTTGTAACCCAGCCAGTAAATCAACCACTTTCAACAATGATTCGACGTCTGCAGACGTTAAATAAATGTAAAAAGGACCAATTTTGCTAGCTGGGAAAGAATGTGATAAACTAGAGTTATTTCAACCAGAAATTCAATCTGCTAACGTTGAATCAATGTGAAAAAAATGATTTGCTGGCTGGTATCGCTACAATTATTTTATGCTTTCATTCATCTTGATTTGTCATGAGAGATACTACGATGCTAAGCAGCCATGACCACCTGCGGAGAAGCAATTCATCACAATAACCTCAAAACCGCTTGATGTAGTATGAATATGAAATATACTGCATTTATTGTAGGAAAAAATAATTAGTTTCAAAATATTGTTGTTGAATGTTCACAAATCATTAAAATTAAAATTCGAACGAACAAAATCGGACATAAAATGATTAAGTGCCAGCAAAATTTGCGTTTTTAGAGCTTTTTTGCAACATATGTTTTCAGAATGCACATTGCACAAACTAAACATTTGTTTTGAAAACAAATAATTAAAATATAAAATAAAAGCATTTGACTATGTGCATGCCGATTTTCTCAAATGTGCGATATTTAGCAGCTGAGTTATAAACCAATAATCAGGGCGTGGCCAAATGGTCACGTCTCATGCTTTTCGCGCGTCTTTGAGACGAATACCAGATAGGGTTAATGAAGCTTCTGTAATCTGTAGTTTACGATTAGAAACGATTTTTTAGCCAAAACAAAATTTTAACAAAAAATATAATACGACTTGATTTAAAACAACGATTCTTGGGCAGTAAAAAGGTGGAAAAAAAGAAATTTCAAAGCCCTTTTAAACTGTAATCAGGTTTATAAAAGAAACAAACCTTTTCAAAGGGCAATGACATGGCAATGGTTATGAAAAGCATAATGGAGACTGCCACATGTGATGCACAAGACAAAAGAATATACTTCATCATTAGTTACTGTGACTATTGCTGAAACGTAAACTGCACAGATACAAAAGCTGTTAATAATAATAATCGTATTAATAATAAAAATAGCAATAATTAAATGATAATAACTACAATGACAATAAGACTAATCATAAATGTTATTTTAAAGGTTTCCACATTTTTTGAAAAGTATATTACTTAACTATTCCTTGTTAATATGGCTATTAGTTATTTTGCCTAACAACTCAACGCACTGTAGTTTGAATGGGACCGTTCATCAGACATCCAATATTAAAACTTTTTGTGCTGTTCAGGTGATTTTAGACTAGGCTACAGTAAGATGTTGAAAGTAATTGTTGTTATGAAAATATAAACAGAAAAACTGAAAAAAGTTTCTGTGGTTCTCAAACGAAACAGAACGAAACAATAAAACCTTATACCATTTAAATATCTACCTAACAGTGCCAACAGGGTGCTGTAGACAAAATTAATAATTACAAGTTACAAGTATTTTTTCAAATAAGCTTAAAAAATCCTTCCGCCATTATGAATCTCCATAAAACAAACACAATTTTTGATTGTCCTTGGGAATCCATAAAAAGGAGGTTTCTGTTTGATACAACTTCAAAAAGTACAAATCTAAAAACTTATTAGATAAGTTACAACAATATCGCCACCTCACCAAAATCTACAGCGACATAAGCTTTAATTACTTATTATAAGATTTGCTTTTAATTTTATTATCAAAATCAATTCCCTTATTTTTTACGATTTTACCGTTTCTTGAAAAGTGTTTGAAGTCATGACATTCCTTTGATGTGATTTTGATGAATCATATCATTGATCTTGTATTTTGTGAAAGTTAAGTTCTTGCTTGATTTAAGTTATACAGTCAATAATGATTCATCAAAGTCAAGCTATCTACTGTATACAGTGTATAGATTCTAGAATCAGAACCTAACTGAACAAAAGCTGTAAATACCCACTAAAGTATTGGGTTTGCACTGATGTGATTCTAATTTTGATTTATCGAAATCTTTAAACCTTTTGTTTATCGAAAATCTGCTGTAGTCTATTTTGAAAATCATAAAAAAGCTCCACAGTGATAAATACCATCAGCATTTACAATCACAAACATAAATTCTTTGATTGTGGCTTAAACCCTGCATCATAACTTTTTGCGTTTACAACATTGACAGACGATAGTAGTTCTTCCGCATGATAACTTTATAGCGACAGTTGTAGCAAGTTTAGTTTCCCAGAGTCGGTACTTGCGGGGACGACCACGTGGAGGTACTTGCTTTCGTCTCCAAATATGTTGCGCTGGGGCTTGGCAAAGAGTGCTGCTTGTGAGTGTGGTGAAATGCAGACGGCAGCCCACATTATCAAGGATTGCCTGCTATACAGACCACCTCATGGTAAGGAAGGTCTAGTTTCCATCGATGACGACACCAGGCAGTGGCTGACCAACGGATGCCCTGACATATACCGACAACACGAGAGTAGAAGAAGATAGTAGTGATACTAAAAGTACTGTATATTAACAAGATCTAATGTGATATCAAACTTTCACAGTATCATATTCTACTTTATTTCTTATTATATTACTCCACTGAGTTTCAGAATGTTTGTGATCACGTAACCTACCCTAGCAATGGCATTTTTGACTGTTAGCACGACTGCCCGGTTGGCTCGTTATATTTATATTAGCGACATTTCCCAGACAAAGTCCACACAGTACAGCTATGCAGACGATTTATCCCTATACTATGTACAAGCAAAAACTGGACTAAGGTAGAGGATGTCCTCACTGAGGATATGAAGCTGATATAATACCTAAAGGACTGGAAATTAAAACTCTGCACAGCTAAAACCACCATCTCACTTGTCCATCTCAACAACAAGGAAGCTGGCCGTCAGTTACGAGTCCCCCTAGATGGAACCCTTATCCGACATGACCTCTGCCCTACATATCTGGGAGTGACCTTGGATCGGCAACTCACGTATAAAAAACACTGTGACTCAGTTCGTGTCAAAGCATCAACAAGAAACAACCTTCTCAGATATTTAGTTGGGTTGACTTAGGGATCCAAAACCCCAACACTACGCACTAGTGCCCTAGCGTTTGTGTCCAGTGCTGCCGAATATGCTTCTCCAGTCTAGTGCCGCAGCACACATGCAGGAAAAGTAGATATCGCCCTATACTTTGATGTGATTTTGGTGAATCATTGATCTTGTAATCTGTGAAAGTTAGGTTCTTGCTTGTTTTTAAGTTATACTGTAAATTCAATAATGATTCATCAAAGTCAAGCTATCTAGAATCAGAAACTAACTGAACAAAAGCTCTAAGAACCGACAAAAGTATCAGGTTTGTAGTCTACTGCTGTAATTCCATTTTTGATTTGTCGAAATTTTTGAACCTTTTGTTTATCCAAAATTTGCTGTAGGCTAGTCTATTTTGAAAATCTTAAAAAAGCCCCCCAGTGATAAATATCATTAGAACTTACAATCACAAACGTTAAGTCTTTGATTGTGGCTTAAACTTTGCATCATAACCTACTTTCTTGCGTTTACAGCATTGACAGATCATAGTAGTGATACTAAAAGTATATTGACAAGATCTAATGTGATATCGTCAGACTAATAAAGTAATGGCGTAACTCATTATTTCTTGTTTTGAGATAATCGAAAAAAACTGTATACACAGTTGTTTTTATCGTATTTATTATACAGTTAAACAAAAATGCCATGTTGACACAAGTACAATGAGCATGTATACTTTGATTCATGGGCTCCGTTAGAGGGGGGGCCGCGGGGGTGATTACCCCCCCACCAATTGGAGTGGGGGGGGTAACTAATGCAAAATTACCCCCCCACTAATGTAGAGATAAAAATTTAATTTTTAGTATTTTTCTTACTTCTGTGTTTTATTTTTATTTTTTTATTTTGTTGCACAACTTTTGAGCTTTTTGCTCGGAAACTCCGACTCGCAAGACAACGCCAAACTATCCTGTCAAAAATATACGCATCACAATGCGCTGTGTGACGTCATAATTTCTCACTACTACAAATTGCTTAATTTCGCTTTTTCACTACTCGCAAACGAAATCTACTACAGTTGCACTGTTTCAATGTCTTTCGGCGTTGAATCGTTGTAACTCGGCGTCTTTTTTCGCGGAGATAGCCATGTTATGTGATTTTGTTGATGGAGAGACGATGGGTGGCTTTTAAAATTGATTGCAAGGGATCTGCTGAGGCAAGGGACAGCTATTTGCTTACTCAAGTAAAATTCCTATTTATTTTTAAATAATATTAGCCTATTATTTGTAAAATTCCATTTTTTGTTTACTGTTATTTGTTATTTCTTACACGGCGCAGATGGTAGGCCTTCCTGTAGTATCGATCAAGATGTCTCTCTATTTTCAGTTGTTGTAAAAGTTAATGCATATTAGCTTTAATTTTATTTTTTCTGAGTTAAATGTAGGCTTAGCTTTGACCTTAACGCTTTTGACCTTTTAAATCTAATCTTTTATGTGCAAAATTTGGGATACTTGAGTCAAGAAAGAATACTGAGAGGGATTTCTGCGCACGTCCCTCCCCCTCTTCCAGTCAAATTGTCTCAAAACTTCAAAAAATGTGGCAAATGTTAAAGAGCTTTTGCTCGCGATTTCAGATTTGTTGAAATATTTTTCTGATTTTAAATCGTGATGAAAAGCAAAAATTTTGCGCCTTCGGCGCGAAACATGTCGCCCAAGACGCTGTACGTATAAGAAACTGAAGTTTTCAGTAATGCAAAGGGGGTTTGGGGGCGACCCTCCAGAAGTATATGTGATGAAATAATCCAATAAGCCCCCTGTCGATGTCAAAACATCATTCCGCCCCTGCCTAAATTACCCCCCCACTCTCAGGAAGTGTCCGGAGCCCCTGCTTTGATTTGCTTCATTTTGCATCCCATAATGTGCTGGGATGACTTAGTCCATTTTCCGAATGCACAGACATGACTTAGGCCATTTGATATTTTGAGTTTATCAATATGAGTTTTCTAACGGTGACATAATAACAGTAATAATACAACTAGAATTAACAGGAAAATCCCTAATAGCAACTCCAATCTAACGATAGGAGTTGTATTTCATGCTAGACTGCATATTTTGACCAAAAACAGTTCAGAGTTGGCAAGACAAGCTGAATAAATTATCAGTGATGAGGCAAATTATCAAAAAAAGAGTAGCACCCTGTTGGCATAACATGTTTCATAGATTGGAGATCATTGTGTTTGCTCAATTTGATTGGAAGATGGCTTGAAAAATTAGGAATTCATGTAGTGTCGCCTAAGTTTGTTTGTGACCGCTGTGGCAGATCCTCCCACTGTGCAGCCTCACAAAATGGGACCTTGTACAATACCTTTCGACTGCTTTCATAATCCAGGCCTCTAAGATCATGAACCGTGGAATCTACAGCTTTTTTTCCAGGCCTGATAGTCAACAAGCATCATCCATCGATTTTCATAAAATCACTGTGTTGCATCCTCTGTACATTGTTGGAATGCGGTCTGATCCTGGCATTCTGGATGATAATTTCGTAATCTCTCGTCGTAAAAATGTCGTTTACCAATTTTCGCTCGATAGTACTGTGCATCTTATCGCATTCCATTTGAGTGTGACCAGCCACGAGGTACTTCTGAGTAATAGTGATGCCATGCTTCCATGCAAGGGCACAGGAGACATTAGAGTTTTTATTTTGATATCCACAGTCCACACCCATCACTCCAAATAACTATCTCTTCCAGACCGGGGCTTCCAGAAATTATCCGTTCGAAACGATTAAACTGCAAGAAAGCCGATACTTCACTGCGTAAATCACCGTCTGTTTCATTCCAAATAGAGCAATAAGCAATATAAGCATCTTTTGATTCAAGATTGAATAGTGTAAAATTGTGCACCTGCAGCTTGGTTTTATAGTACATACTGCTTGCCTTAGTTTTGGGACACAGAAGTACAGCCTGTGAATCCATTGTCCATACGGATTTTACTGTGCTAGCAGACTCTTTGTCTTTCGTCCTCATCTCAAGCTTCATTCTTCAACTTGATATGGTCATTCTATTGTTCCTTGGTAATATTACTGTGTTTGAATGAAACACACGTCGCACTGATCCTTACGTGGTATGAACAGAGCACCCGGCAGCCCAATTGCAACCAGTTCCCCTGAAGCTGCACGTTTCGATCTTATTGGACCGCAGTGGACATGGAGCTGGCCAAGAGTGTGTGCGTAGCCCTCGTGTAGTTACGACCACCTTAAACAACCATACAAGCGAATTTCCTTTGTCTCAATTTGGACCTGGACCAAACAAAGCCCAATGGCGATGATATCACGGGTAACGGGGCAAGCTTGGAAGAGTTGGAAGCCTCCAGCCCGGTTTCACACATTGGCGGCGGATCTATGATGATTGTCTCCCAGTGCCTTTTGCCCACGTCTTTTCCATCATAGACTGGGCCTCCAAAGCTACATACGACATCACCATCCAAAGCCAAATTCAATTTGAAGACAAACCAATGCTCGGACACGAGCTGGAGCCGACAATGAAGACGGAGAAGTTCTCATTATGAAATACTTCACTAAAACAGGCTGTGCTCAATGATCGTATTCCTGATGATTCAGCAAGCTCTTTGTATTGCCGATGACGTTGGATTATGGTAGTTCCAAGGTACAAAAATTTCTTCTTTCTGTAAGTTGTGACCTTTCTACATTAATGGGAATCTACAGTAGGCAAGTCATTGAGAAATTTCGCGAAAAGGTGATTTTCCTCTTTTCCCATTTTAGCACATTTACTTACACATAAAAGTCAATTCAAACGTTTTGAAATCTATGTTTTCCTATGTTTTCCTCCCATCAGTGAAACTCAAGAATGATGGCGAAGAACCAGCAATGAGCTTATAAAGTTGCTAAGTGTGATATTAAGCTGAGAATTAATTAAGTATCCAACGATGGCTTTCTACAAAAACCTGCCATGGGTGCAAGAAGACTCCGAGAAACGGTGCATTGAGAAGATCTGACCTGTAACAAGTGTGAGGTAATAAGTCGCACTACCAGAGTGCTAGGAAAATGAAGTTTCTCAAAGGAACAGAAAGAATGCAGATTGATTTAAGTAGGGTAATTACTTGGAAATGGTCAAGATTGCGATAGGCTACATAGAATATAAAAAAACCTAATTATTTTGTGCTAAATTAATTGTCTAGACTTGTGATGAAGTGGAAGCTCTATTTCTATACAATTTAGATCGTCGTCTTCTGACCATCTGCTCTGTTGGAGGAAAGCTTTATTTCCAGCAAACGATTAAAAAGATTTGTAAAATGGCCTAAGTCATGCGTTTGAGTTAGGCCATTTGACATTTTTACGAAAATACCACTTTCTCGTTAACGTAGGTCTTAGAAAATTATATGGCAGATGCGCTACATTTTAGGGACCTACAAAACACTAATATCTCAATTTCGTCAAAAAGTGAGTTACGCCATTACTTTATTAGTCTGACGATATCAAACTTTGACATCATCAGATTCCACTTCATTTCATATTTTATTACTCCTATGAGTTTCGGAATGTTTGTAATCACCTACAGCAGAGGTGTCCAACCTTTTTGGCCAAAGGGCCACATGTAGTTTACGAATGGTTGCGCGGGCCACTTGAGTATTTACTGCTAATTTGTAATCTTAAAAATGACTGTCTGATAATTTCCAATTAAAACCCTCACACCCAAATTCTAATCTTATAAATGTGTATGTACATTTTATGGGTTATATAAGAAGAGTGAAGTTGGTTTTAAAGTGGTTTAAGGTTTTTGGTTGTGTCAAATTGGCAATTGACCCTTCTGATGTTGCCGGAACAGCGGAGTTGTGCGTCCCGTAATGTATTTTCCGGCTGTCCCTAGGTTCATCCACAAAAAACTTGCTGGCACAAGTAAGTGCTGCCGAATAATGATGTCACGAAAACTGTCAATCTATGAATCCTCTGATCTTTTTCTTAAGAAACAATTTTTTTTGTAAAATTCTAGCAATAGAAAGTTTTGAACTTCTCTCGCTAAAAGCAAGAAATACTGTTGATTGACTGACTTTTGAAGCACCAGTACTATTGTGTGGAAAAGGGTGGACGTAACAATGTGGAAAATGTGATGCGTAACAATGTGAATTGTGATACAATAAAATTAACTTGAACAGTTGCGCACTCCATGCACTAGGGATTACAGGTATAGAGTAATAGAGAAAGAAAGCAAACAATAAATGCCAATTTATCGGAATGTAAGTTCGCCATAAATTACGTTGGCGATTGAGTTGATTATATAATATATGTCATTTCGAAAAATATCACGCGGGCCACTCAGAACCTTCTCGCGGGCCACATGTGGCCCGCGGGCCACGGGTTGGACGCCCCTGACCTATAGCCTATCCTGGCAATATCATTATTGACTGTTTGCACGGAGTGCCAGGTTGGTTTCATTTGCATCAAGTTTCTAGAATCTTTCATCTTCCTACATTAAAAAATAACAGCCAAGGGCTTTCTATTTTGCTGTAGCTTGTCATGTTAAAGACTTAGGTCACTAAGTTTTAGGAAGAAATTTCTTTCAAATCTCCTTATAAACCTTTTTGCGTTGTATATCCTTGCTCTATTCATGGGGACGAAAGCAAGTACCTCCACGTGGTCGTCCCCGCAAGTACCTACTTTGGGAAACCAAACTTGCTACAACTGTCGCTATAAAAGTCATCATGCGGAAGAACAATCATCAGAATGGTACCCCAAGACCAAGCACAGCGCCCTTGTCAGGGCGAACAGCTCCAGCTGTTGTAGGTCAAGGAGTGACCATTCTGCAACTAAATATTGAAGGCATCACTAACGCTAAACTAGACATCATCACACAGCTTGCCCACAACAACGATGCAGCGGTGATCCTCATCCAGGAAACCCATTGCTTGACCCCGGAGAAGCTTAAGATTCCACACTTTGATCTTGCTGCCTGCACCCTCAGCAATAAGCATGGAATAGCAACGTTTGTTAAAAAAGACCTTCACTGGATACTAGAGGCAACTTCCACAGCAGACAGTGATCTTGAATGGATCGCAGTACGAATACAGGATACGATTGTTGTAAATGTCTACAAACCTCCTCCAAGTAGACTTCTTTCAACATCATTACCACCATTTCCTGCACCCTGCATATATGCAGGGGATTTTAATTGCCGTCACACTGATTGGAGTTATTGCAACAACAACACTGATGGTGAAACTTTAAATGAATGGGCTTCCAAAAACGATCTTTCCCTTTTATATAATCCTCGGGAACCAGATAGTTTTTTGTCCGGACGCTGGAACACAGGAACCAATCCTGACCTTGCTTTTGCAGGAGTACTCCAAGGCGAATCCATCCCAGATCGTAAAGTCATAGAAAAATTTCCCAAATCTCAGCACAGACCCTCTATAATCTTTCCTGCATCTATTGTGCAACCGCCACCAACCAACCCAGTCAGACGCTGGAACTTTAGGAAGGCTAGATGGAAGCAATTCTCTGAAATCACGAGTAAACTAGTTCATACCCTACCCCCACCCAATGATGCAGATGTCAATACCTCCTACACAGCCTTCACAGATCTGCTTCGCCATGCAGCAAAACAGGCAATTCCCTGTGGCCAACGCAAGGAATACATACCATGCTGGGACGAAATGTGTCAAAGTATGTACGAAGACCTGAATGACTCCGAAACATCTGAAGACTTCCAAGAAAGGTCTGAAAGCCTGATGCAGCACCTCAACACCAAACGTCAGGAGCGATGGATTGAGACAGTCGAAGCTATAGACTTTACCCACTCCAGTCGTAAAGCATGGAACACGGTCAATCGCCTGACTGGAAGAAGTTCCAGAACTTGTTAGAAATGTCCTGTAACACCTAATGCCATTGCATCGCAGGTTGTGGAAAATGGACGACACCAACAAATAGACCGCAAATTTCAACGCAGACTCTCAAGCCTCACATCAGAAATGTGGAAGGATGACACGCGTAACAACGAACTAACTGAAGACTTTTCGACTGAAGAAATAAATGAAGCCATAAGTTACTGAAAGCAGGGAAGGCCCCAGGACCAGACCTGATTCACCCCGAATTCATACAAAACTCAGGAAAGGAAACGATTAATTGGCTACGAAATTTTTATTCTCATTGCATGCGAACCCTAAAGATTCCTAAACTCTGGCGGAAAGCATTGATTGTTGCAGTCCCAAAACCAAACAAACCGGTAACTGACCCAAAGAGCTATCGCCCCATCTCCTTATTGTGCGTGCCATTCAAACTACTGGAGCGCGTCTTACACCGACGAATGGAACCCGTTGTTGACCCCAAACTCCCACAAGAACAGGCGGGGTTTAGGAGAGGAAGATCAACAGTCGACCAAGTAACCTTGCTGACACAAAACATCGAAGATGGGTTTGAGGCCAACTTAAAGTCGGGAGCGGTCTTCCTCGACCTTACTGCGGCATATGATACTGTTTGGCACAGGGGTCTCACTTACAAACTGCTGCAGATAATTCCAGATAGACACATGGTTAAGTTTATTGTAGAGCTCATCTCCAACCGCAGCTTCATCCTTAAAACCAGCGACGGAAAGAAAAGCCGACAGAGACGTTTAAGAAATGGAGTTCCGTAGGGATCTGTTCTCTTCCCAATGTTGTTCAACATCTACATTTATGACCTTCCAAATACTTCCTCTAATAAATACGCATACGCAGATGACCTGGCTATTCTTTATTCACACCGCAAATGGGAAACAGTGCAGAACACCTTGACTAAGGATATGGACATTCTATCTTCCTATCTGCACCAATGGCGCCTCAAGTTGAGTGAAGCGAAGACGGTGACTTCTGTCTTCCACCTATGTAATAGAGACTCAAACAGGAAAATTAACATCCAAAATAACGGCCGAACACTTCCTTTCGAAGCCACACCCACATACCTTGGAGTTCGACTTGATCGGTCCCTTACATACCGCAAACACCTAGAACACTTACGCGGAAAAGTGACAGCTCGTACTGCTCTCATGAAACGTCTTGCTGGTACAAGGTGGGGTGCTAGCAGGGCCGGATTTACCAATAGGCTAGACAGGCTGAAGCCTAGGGCCTCAACGTCCAGGGGCCTCGAAATTCGGTTTTGAAGTTTGTAATTCTTTTAAAAACTTGACCAGTTTAAACCCTACCTAAAGTATTTATATATCAAGCTTTTCAGAGTAAAAATTCTATACACAATTCGTTTGACAGACTTTCTAAGCGAAATTAGAGATAAGTTTGATCAGCAAGCAAAAGCAACCTTGCCGAATATTGACTACCATGGCCACCTAAAGATACGGCCTGATTTGTCACATTTTGCAGAAATTTCCAGATTTTGTTACCTTTTTGCGAATGTTTAAATAAACTTTTCTAAAAATTATATTTTTACCCATTCTGTACTGTTTTTCCCAGATGACACAATAGGTTTTAACATCCTCAGATGTTAAAAAACAAAGAAAAAATGATTTCGAAGATTTTAGTCAGACTGTTAATTTTTCAATAACAGTCTGATTTAGCGTTTTTCAACTTACTTTTTCTCATTTTCTACTGCTTCCCCAAGGCAACAAAAAGATTTTATATCATTAGGAGACAGCAAATAGTAAAAAAATCTCAGAAAATGTCAGTCAAACACTAGCAGTAGATGTATTCAAAATATGCAAAATGTGACAAATCAGGCCGCATCTCCAGGTGGCCATGTAACTACAGAGCTGTCACTAGGAGACCTGACGGAGACATGGCCATGTAACTACAGAGCTGTCACTAGGAGACCTGTCACTAGGAGACATGTAACTACAGAGCTGTCACTAGAAGAAATGCACCTGACGCTTTACGTGAACTGGTCAGTCTCTCTTCAAAGAAAAGGTTTGAAATAAATTCCTTTATCCCTATGCTCGACGCACTTGAAGCCAATGAAGAAGAGCTAATGTGTACAGTGACACTGCAGAAATGTTCCTCTTTCTTGCTAATCTGAAAGCAACTAAGGTAGAAATTGTATGGGAGATGCAGGACCTATTATACAGAAGGACCTATTATACAGCGCTGTATATTCTTTACTTCACAATGAATGGTTTCGGTTTTTATGTTTTTGGATCAAGATTTTAGTCCAACTAAATTGTAAGTTATGAAGTTTTGTGTGATAAAAGCTTTCGGTTCAAGAGAAACACAGGATTTTCCAATTTGGGGTCAAAATGTAAACTTTTGGGAGTTCAGCAATAAGGCGATAAATTTTGTTATTGATGCTCTTTGCAAAAGTTTGCATTTATTTGCAGTTGTGTGGTAATTAACCTATAAGTTGTCACAAAATTTCAAAGTGATTGCTCGTGTAAATATTTTTGTATTAACTAAGACTTAAAAATGAATCCTTAAAGGACCTATTATATAGTAACGTTTAGGACCTATTATACAATGAGGCATTTGAAGAATTAAACTTTGTATGTTTTGAAGGTTTTGAAAATAAACCTTAATTTTCTAGCAACATTATATTGTCTCTGTTACTTTGGCAATTAAAGTGTTCATAAACATTAAGTATTATCATTTCACAACTTTATGTGCTTGTTTTTGCAATGAAAGTGAAAAGACAGTTTTTTTTCAATGTTTGCTTGTGTTTAATAGGTCCTTCAGGGGCAGGACCTATCAAACACTTTTCAAAAAAGTTTGTATAAGTTTTAACTTAACTTAATCGAAGTTTCATCTCCGATACCAGCCACCATCCAACCGGAATGCATTTGCCAAGGAAGGCCTGGGTGCGGCTCAACCGCTTGCGTACTGGCGTCGGACTATTTCGCTTCAACATGCACAAATGGGGGATGGCTCCATCCGCGATCTGTGAGTGTGGCATGGAGGAACAAACCGTAGACCACACCATCTGTAACTGCGCCATCTACCATGCGCCAAATGGTGTGCGTGGTCTGCGTGAATTGGATGACGAATCAATTCAATGGCTGCTCGACACCTGCCCAAACATCTAGACCGCGTCGCCGCCACTGCCCAAGGGTGGTAAAAGGCAGAGCCCCTCGACCCTTGAAGTGGCGAAGAACAAGGTTCAAATGAAGAAGAAGAAGAAGAACTTAACAAAAATAAATTCGATTTTCAAGATATTTACACAGTCAATAAACATTGACCTGAGCCGTATTCTCTAAACATTTTGTCTAATTTTGATATGAGCTGAAGAAATGAGAGCAATAAAGAAAAAATGTATAATAGGTCCTGCATCTCCCCTACGAGGCGTAGAACTTTTAAAGGAAGCGTATTCGGAAGATGTTGACCCGAAACTTGCTGATAAACTTCTACATTTTCATTTGTACGTGAGACAAACACAAAACCAAGGGCTTGTCGGTACAGAAGAGCAATTTATTTCCTTGTCTCATGGAGATCTTTATGAAATTATATGCAAGGAAAAAATTAACACTGCCTTTCCTAACGTGGAAGCAATATTAAGACTGTTTCTAACCGAAAGCTCAATTGGTTAGCGCGTCACTTCTGGAACGAAGAAGCTTCAAGATCAAGCGGCGCTGGTTCGACTCTCGAGGTGTGCGCTTGAGCAGCGCACGTTAAGGACTGCTCTCCATTCAGCGGCACCTAGTGAATGGAATAATTCCACGGCAACAAAACTTCAACAATCGGAAACTTCACTCTGTCAATCTCGGTGACCGGGCCTGCGTCAGTGATTCAAAGCCTTTACAAGTATGCGAAACTGCCAAGATTAAGCTCTGCAAGAAGCTTTCCAGTCCGAGGTTAAAGATTCAATCAATCAAACTGCTTAGGAGAGAGATCTTTCTCAAGGCTCAAAAGCATCAAAAATAAACTGGGATCGACAATGTCTCAAGAAAGGTTGTCCGCACTGAGCAAGTGAGCATTCCGTGCATTGAGAGTGACAAACTTAAACAGATAAATTTTGATAAACTTTTGCATGATTTTGCTTTGACCAAAGCTAGAAAAAAAAATTGGTAGCCTAGTCTTACTTTATTTGATGGCTGTAACTATTTCTTATGTCCTCGTAAATTAACTTTACAATTATTGTAACGGTTGTTTGATCAAAGAAATTAAAATTAAAGGCGAAACTGCCTAAACTAGATTTTTATTCTTTTAATTAAAAATTTGCACCCATGAATGTGGAAAATAAAAAGAACGAAGAGTTTAATGCACTCATATTTTTAACATTAAGCAATGACATGTGATGTTGTTTAGAAAGAAATTCTGAGCTCAAAAATAGAGAGGGGCCTCACAAATGGAATAGCCTAGGGCCTCTTATGGTCTAAATCCGGCCCTGGGTGCTAGCCCCTCAGTGCTGAGAACAAGCGGTTTAGCCTTAGTCTATGCCCCTGCTGAATACTGTGCTGCTACTTGGTGCAGAAGTGCCCATACTGACCTTGTCGATGTACCAATCAACAACTGCCTGCGAACTGTCACAGGTTGCCTCCGCCCAACTCCAACTGACTGTTTGCCTGTCCTTGCAAACATTGAGCCTGCTGCACTACGGCGCCAACGTGCTGTTCTTTCCCTGAGCCGTAAAGCCCTAAACCCTGGCCATCCGCTACACACAACCACGCTGAGATATCCACCAAAGCAGCGGCTAAAATCAAGAAAGCCATTTGTACGCGCTGCACAAGACCTTCTGGCAGCCTCTGGTGGAAGCCCTAGCAAACAGTGGTGCCACGCGGCGTGGTGTGAACAATGGTCAAGCAGCACGTCCCCACTTCGCCAAGTATTCAGATCCCCGTCCAAAAACCAGCTGGGACATGGCCTCTCTAGACTTGCCTCATCAAGGCGTAACCGTTTGCTCACTGGTGTTGGACGCTATGGTGCAGACATGCTGCGTTGGGGCTTGGCAGAGAGTGCTGCTTGTGAGTGTGGCGAAATGCAGACGGCAGCCCACATTATCAAGGATTGCCGGCTGTATAGATCACCCCATGGTATGGAAGGCCTAATTTCCATCGATGACGACACCAGGCAGTGGCTAACCAACGGATGCCCTGACATATAGCGACAATACGAGAGAAGAAGCTCTATTCATGTAGAACATGGTAACTTAATATCACTGTAAACTTATGCTTCAGTATCTTTTGACTTCAAACGTCTCATTTGACCTTAACTATTGCGTCTTGTTTCAAAAATGAAGTCTGTAATTTTATTTCACTGTGACAGCTAACAAACAAAGTGACCATTGCTGCCACAGCAAATTTGGAAAAAGCTCAAAATTTAAGAAAAAAAAGCACAAAATTTGGATACAAAAGCACAAGATTGCAAAATTGAACATTTGCGACCCATTTTGTGCCAATTTGAAGAATAACATGACTCTGAAATCAACAGTTTAGAGAAGACACATGCTCACTAAATCACTGTTTTCTTTCAATTCGTGGTCTTTAATTTGATATCACAAATCTTACAAAAGGCTACATATAACATATCGATCAGTTTTGTCTTCTTTTATCGAACTTTTAAAATCCGGATCATTCAATCATTGACGATTCAAACGCTGTTTATACCACTTTTTTGTTTTGGGACTTGGTGAATGATAGCCATTATTTGGTGCTGATGTAGGCTACTCTTTTCGCTGCTCTTGTTATCTAGCAACACAACCTCTGAGTCTGGCGACAAGCACATACCGTAGGCTACTCTCTTCAGATTAAGTTTTTAGCTAATGTTGTCAGGCTTGATAACTCAATGTGTAAAATTGGTCAAAATGCTTAAGTACGGTACCAGAAACCTAGTTACCAAAACCTTTTAATTTCAGCTCTTAATTCTCTACCAAACTCAAACCATAGTGGCAACGATTAATTTGACTTTGATCAAAAAACACAACATTTAGTCAAAAGTCGATCGGAAAGCACAAGAGCACAAGATCAAAACTAAAAACACAAGATCCTGTGCTAAAACACATGCTGTGAGCCTGTGACACCACTGAAAGTGACACTAAGTCACTAATGAGAAAATCTACTGAATGCTAACTGGCTAATCAGTTTGGAAAGTTTCATGACATCACAAAGAAAAACGTCCCACAAATAAAAATTTAAATATAATTCTAGCCAATCAAAATTTATGAGCATCTTACGTAATCTGTTTGTCACGAGGTTACTAGGCTAATCATTTTAGTCAATGATTAGCCTAGCCTAGCACAAACATGATTGTATAATAACTAGGGCAACCAAAAGTCAATGAAGTCAAATTTTTTCGGCCTTGTTCAAAGTTTATAAAACGTCCATAAACTAAATTTCAGGCTGACACAAAGAGAGGTTTCGAAGTTATTAAGTAAAAAAAAGTCAAATTTCATGGTTAGGTCAAAATTTTTTTTTAGCACAGTTTTTCTTCTCTCTATTGACATTTTATTAAAGCTACACAAATACTGATTTTTTGTTGCAATTTCTTTTGCTATTCTGACAAAATAATCCATTTGTTGCAATTTCTGAGGTAATAATCTTGTTTCGCCCACTACTGCCGATTGAATATAAGTGGGCTAGGCGTGGAAGGCAGATAACGTGGTCTTTGTTCTTGGTTAGATGAATGCTCAAACCATCAGTGGCGGCTGGTGGTGTTTGTGAGCAGTGGCGCTTCAATAAATAGTCCGGGGGGCGAAGCCCGTCGCTGAGGTCGCCGAAGGCGAACGACTTTGCGGGGGGTCTGGGGGGTCACCCCCCAAAAAAAATGTTGAAAATTTACATTAAATTTGGAGCGTTCTGAGCATGTCTTTACCCCAAATTTTAAAAAAATGCATTCAAACTTTGTTAAAAAGTTAATGTATTCCTAAGCTATAATTTGAAAAAACTAACTGTAGGCTATTGCTTTGGAGACAAACTTTACTAGTATTGAGCTTAGTCTTGACTAGCCTAGCCGTTGCGTACAAGGTTCAAGTGGTTTTGAGATGTCTTACGCTGGACTAGCACTTATTCATATAACTTGTTGAATACCTTAACTCTACAATAGCAAATACAAATTTATTGCAAATCTCTATCAGTGAGATGCCTGTGGTTGAGGTTTCCCTGATACTATCGTTTCTACATCAATTTCAATGTTAGTGGTAGCAAGTTGGAGACCATCTTCCAGTGTTTCGTCTATCATTCGATTTCTGTTTTTAGACTTGACTTGCTTCATTCTAGAAAATGTACTCTCACACATGTATGTGCTTCCAAACATTGAGTGTATTTTGAATGCAAAATTTTTCAGTTTGGGAAATCGATCCTTGCTGACTAATTTCCAGAAGCACTCTGAGGTTCAATTTTTCCTTGACAGCAAGAATTGGTGGCACTGAAGCTCGCAGAGTTCGAGCTGAAGTTCTGGTAGCTGTGTTTCCACATTAACATCCATAGGATTGTTATACAAATGGAGATTAGGTTTTAATCTGTCAAAATCTTTAAATCTATTCTCAAATTCACAAGATAAACGTCCGGAACACTAATTACATATCAGCCTTTAAGAAGCCCAGTTGTACTGACGAGACCTGATAGGTTGAAACAGTATAGGTAGGGGGGTGTGTTATTTGGCGAATTTCACGATGGCAACGTGGTACGGTGCTTAAAATATGTGGAGTAGTATCCAAATCCGGAATATGAAAACAATTATCATATTGGACCACCCTAACCCCCATGTACATGCCTCCTGAAAAGGGAGTATCCATAAATTCACCAAAATATGAGTTTTTAAGCCTTTTCACCAAACGACGTGTATTTTGGCGGTAGTTATAGTGCTCCTATAGGGGTTTTCGTGGTCTGCGAGTTCAAATATGGCATTAGAAATTACCTCCAAAAATCCAGTATAATGGTAATCCAATATGGCGGCCAAAACGGCGCTTAGAATGGGTACTTTCGTAAAATTTAACCAAACATAGTCATGTAATATGTCGAATTATAGGTTCTCGGGGGCGTAGAATACGAATTCATGATTATTTCAAACGAAAAATAAGCTGATAACAACACATTTTCAAACTTATGACGTATATGTAATTTAGTATAAAACACGGTATTCAGCTCTTTGTTAGATTCATGCCTTCAAGAACAGAATTTAAATCAGTCATCGTAACATCCGCTTTGCAACTCAAATTACTCAGGTAAGCTTTCAGATTGGCTCCATAATCAGAAGATGGCAACTTTTTATGGTTTTTCAATAAACGAAAAATGTCACTTTGTTTTGGAACTGAGAGTGCAGTGTCACGGGCGTATCTGATCTCGAGGTATAACCGCTTCTGTTTCTCAATCTCTGTTATATTACTATTTAGGATCTCATCCACATCAGAGTCCTTCGTAAAAGGACCGCCTTGTTTTTTCAGTTCGTTTAAATCATTATTTCGTCTTTTATCAAGTGCTACATTAGCTATTTCTTTGTCGGCGAGGCCCTGTTGTTGCAAATGCTTCTGTTGCTCATCCCAGGCTTTCATTATGGCGGGAATCGTAAACTTTGCAATGTTGCCATATTCTCGGAATGAACCAGAAGATTTGGATTCTATCAAGTCCTGTGATTTGGCCTTTACTTGAACAGTCGACGCACACTTTAAGTTCTTGGCGCCTCGTTGTTTGAGTTCGTAATTTATGAATCCTACCGCCCGTTCTGAATCCAGATTGTGTATAGGGGCACTTTCTAGTTTTTTCGAATCCATTCTTGACAGAGCAATCTCCGATACTTCATCTGAAAGTCCAAATCCAAATATGTCCCCTTTCTGGCGTTGCAAACCATCCGCTAGTTTTGGTAATAACATAGTAAGAACCTTAATCACTTCAGGACGTGTGTCTTCAATTGCTTTACTAAGTGACGTACGGATATCTTGGCTGTATGTTGTCTGGTTGAAGCGTTCCAGGGAAATGAAGTTGAATGCAGGCTGTTCGAGATTGAGCAAAGCCTGAGCATCGGTTTCACGAAGGTTTTTATTCAGTGTTTGGAAAGCTTCTGTTAGCTTTGAATACTTAGTAGTTTTTGCCGTAGTGAGGGATAGAAAAGGTTCTACCAGATGCAATCCAATCAGTGCTCCTACAACGTACATTACTCTCATGAAATCTAGTTCTAGAAAACATCTTACAATGCAAGCGAGCTGGTTTGTTACTTGCTCAAATTTTTGTAGAAATCTATTCACGTCTTGAAGATGGTGAACAACTACAGCGCAAGTGAGTGTCAACCGATTAAATCTTTCATCTTTTAAACATACGGAAAGATTCTTTTTCGGCGCTATGAAGATATCAAAATCCACTGCTCTGTTCCAAGGCTTATGATCGAAGTCATGGTTTACGAGCCTTGTTATGCAATCGAGTGCTTGCTCGGTCACACTTGAATGTGTATTACTTGCTTCAACGAGGAATTTTGAATAAATTTTGTCCTTTCCAAGAGCGTTCTCTATCTCTGCCCATAACCTCGTGATTATTCTATTAAACATCAATGTTGGATGCACATTACAGAAGAGGTGATCAGGGATGTGCCCAGTCTCAAGTCTTTCAGCTACAAGTTTCTCTACCTCTAGATTGTGCGAAGTCTGATCAGTAAGAATGAAGCCAAGTTTTTCAAAGAGAAGTTTGGTGCTGACTCCACTAGCAGCTGATAACACATTTAACACGGCAATCTTCAGTTCTGCTAGGTTTTCACGAGTCTCGGATGCAATTGGCAATGTTGGTAGTGGTCGAAACATGCCATTTACCGTTACACCCTGAACTGAGAAGGACCCAGCTCCTTGCTTTTTTGATCCGTCATCTGCGTACGTAACTGTAGATTTTTCATCGCTATCCATCATCTGTTTTACGATTTTATCTAACGCCAAAGCTTCTAAACTTCGTCCCACCTGTTTCACGTTGCGCTTATCAGGCAACGTATCTCTGTCTATTTCATCGGGAGACTCATTATGAAGTTTCCATTTTCGACCAAAAACCTTATTGCCGATGGTCACAACGGCCGCTGCCGCCTGTGTTTCTGACATGTGGTTGACGCTTTTTAATTTGTCCATTGCCTCGTAAATCTCTGGACGCACTTTTCGTTCACCTAAACCAGGGGTGGGGAACCTGCGGCCCGCGGGCCGAATGTGGCCCGCGTGACTGTTCCATTTGGCCAGCGTCAAACTTACTTTATCCAAAATATATTAAAACAACAGCTCAAAAAAGAGTAGGCTCTGCATTCTCGGTATATTGCGAATGGCCTTCTAATTCTATGATTAGTTAATCCATCGTAGAAGGCCATTTGTAACAACAATGTGTACGTTACAATGTGACCAGTTATTGTTAATCGGTCAGTTATGCCATTCGTGAAGAGTGTTTTGCAGAGTAGCCTACTTCTTAAATTAGCAAAATTTTACGTTGTATAATGGCTTCTGGAAAGAAAAGAGGATTTGGTGATGAAGGCAGAATGTTCCAAAAAGATTGGACAAAATTTCGAAATTTTTAGTGGCCCGCCTGTGTTATTTCTCATTTTATGTGGCCCGCAATACTAAAAAGGTTCCCAACCCCTGTCCTAAACGGATGTGACGATACTGCGCTGGCATGTCATCATGTTCATCAGATATACTGAGACCAAAACTGAGCTTTCGTTTCTTTCTGTGTCCTCTTGAAACTTCCTCGGAATCACTTATTTCATACTCGCTTCGGTTTTCTTCAGCTGATTGTTCGGAGGAGCCACTTATCTCTGCTTTCTCTTCCAAGTATGATTTTTCTAAGACAGCCGTCTGGCGCGATCTGTCGATACTCTGCATATCCTGTCTACGTCGCTCCATGGTTTTAGTCCATTTTGTGTCGACGAACGTCTCACAGTACATTATTCTCGAAGATCGCTGATCTTGAAGAAAATCCACCTCTGCTGCTGTCATTTTTACTCCGTGAAAAGTTTCTAGTTTTTTTCTAGCGATTTCATTCTCACAGTATATATCAAACAGCTTCGAACAGTCATCATTAAATTTTTCCAATGACTCAAAATATGTTTGATTCTTGCGATCTTTTCGTGTTTGGTATTTATTTATGAAAATGCCATATAGTTTCAGTATTTTTGACTTGATATTGTTCCGTGCAATAGTATATACATTGCTGAATATCCAGTGCTCCATCAGAACATCGCTTAGTATGGAAGCTGCCTGTTCTTTAGTTCTCGCATTTTTTCCCGCACGATCTGGTCTTAACAAATACATCATATTTTCAATAATGTCCTGTTTTGTTGGCAGTACTCCATTTTGAAAGTCCGCTTGTTCTGTGTAGGTCTTAGAACCCAAAATTCTATTAGCAGAGGATCTCGTTGGTCGTTTTGAAGCACTCATTAATCAATTATTGAAGGTCACAGAAACTTCTGAAAGATACAACTTTACTTTCAAGATTAGAAAAAATGGCCCTGTGATGGATTTTAGAACACGTGAACAACGATTTATAATATAACTGGTAACCGTCGGTAATGAAGTTAGGTTACAGGATAGCCTACTACTGGTACAACCACACTAAACTACTACAGGTTATACGCTAAGCCGCTTCATTCCTTCTGTTTACTTAAACCGGCCCTCGCGGCACCGATTAAGCAGAGTTCAGTAGGGCAATCGCAATGAAATACCCTTAACTTCACTGTCTACTTTCACTGTCTACTTTTCACTTCACTGTTTATTTATAGGCTACCAAGTTGACACGCACGTCTTGACTACGACGTACAAGTGAAAGAATCACAAGTAATCCCATGCGGTCCAGTTGCGCAATACTCAATTATTACATCATAACGCTATGACTACCAATTTCAAGACTTGCACTGTAATTATACAAAAGTTCCACTATAATGAAAAGGAGCCGCTAATTTGTGAACACCTTCCCTACTTACAAGCTTAAAAGTGCCTTCTATACTACACCATTGGATTGCATGTTATTTTAATCTCACCAGACTCTACTCACCACACATCCAAACATGATATAAGAGGATATTGCAAAACACAATGCAAAATAACAAGCATAATTCATCAGTATGAATATATATAAATACTCAGGTATATTCATTGCGCATGCCAGGAAAGAATAAGCCTACTTTTGGGATCAAATTTGTATTCTACGCCCTCGAAAACTTATAATTCGACATATCACACGACTATGTTTGGTCAAAATTAACAAAAGTACCCATTCCAAGCCCCATTTTGGCCGCCATATTGAAATACCGCCATATTGAAAATTCTTAGGAATTTTCTAATGTCATATTTGAACACACAGACCCCGCAAAGCCACATATGAGTAAGATAAATACCACCAAAACGCAAGTATAGTGGGTGAAAAGGCCAACAATCTCATATTTTTCTGAAAATAGGGGTACCTTATATTCAGGGGGCATGTACATGGGGGTTAGGGGGATCGTATGTCGAATTTTTATAAATATTCTAGGTTTTGATACTGCTCCACAAATTTTTAGCAGCTTACGATATGAATCGACAATTAACACACCCCCCTAGTATAGGCCCTGCTGTCTACAACTTTGAATTAAATTTTTGACACTTTTTATCCAAATGCTATAGCCTACTTGTTCTAATTAAAATTACTTTCTGTAACATAAATACAAATTAAATCAAAACTGTGAAAGCTCGCGGGCCGCAAAAATTCTATCCGCGGGCCGCATGCGGCTCGCGGGCCTGTAGTTGGACCACGCTGTTCTAAATAAACGACTTTTTGTGTTTATAGCTGTAAAATTAACAAGGTAAAACACTCGAAGTTGACTTTGGAAGGCTGGAGCAGACAACCAAACAAAATTTTTAAGAATGAAATTTGAGCCAGGTTTTTGTTTGTTTATTAAAATATGGCTTATATTTGGTTTTGCCAGATAACTAGTTATAAAAAAAGTATTAGGTTTGTATGATAAAACCTAATAGATACTCTCGATGTTGACTTTAACCGCCTTATTGGCTTATTTAATGTTATGTTTTTGTATGATAAAGCCTCATATAAGCTAAATGTTGACTTTGACCACACTATGTTGGCTTTTTAAGCCTAAATCAAACCTAAAGTACCGGTAAGCCTCTGGATTTCTCCCAGAACTGTGTATCATTTCATCACTGTAATCTCTAGATGACTTTGCTGATATCACAAAAGCCTGCTAGGTTAAAGGCTATCGCTGAATCAAAATTAGTTGCTGGTAGCCTACTTAATAACCATGCTTTCATTCAAGGCAGAGTTGACGAACGTGCGGGCCGCATGCGGCCCGTCAAAGAGTTTTGTGAGGCCCGCAAAACGATTCGCTCATACATTAAAGACAATCGCTCATGCATTAAAGACAAAAGACATCTCAAAGCTGTTTTATGCATTCACTGGTAGGCCTACACCTTTCCTTTGCTATTTTCTTGCCCTAAACACTAACTTTCAAGGTTTAAAGTTAGAAAGTAGGAAAGCTATAAGCAGAGATGTACGTATGCGCCGCAAATTCTACGCCGCATACATGCGGCGTAGACTTTTTGTTTGCGCTAACGCTTGCGGCCACATTTTTTTGGATAGTTTGCGCTTGAGGATGCGCCGTAAAGTTTTCGCGGTTTTTTAGCGCATAGCGTCAACGCATACTTTTTAATGTCTTAGTTGTTGTTTGCAATTTATTTTTTTTGTCAAACTGCGAAATGTTGACGTCTTGCAATTGCCCATTGTTCTAGTGTTGTGTCACAGTGTCATCTATTGTTCAGTCAGCTGGAGTTTGTTTGTATATCGCACTACTGCCTTTGACGCTAGAGTCCCACGTGGAGACTGAAGTCTTGCAGAAAAAAAGAAAGAATTAGTTAAAACAACTTAGGCCTACTGCGAAATTACTTAGTAAATTACGGGTCAGAACAGGAATGTAATGTAAGCAAGCAAGTAGGTAGGTTGGTAATGTCGCTCCATGTAAAATGTAAACAATGACTTGGCTTCGTAGTGTGAAGTTTTTTTAGTCAAGCAGTGTTGAAGGCGTTTGTAAGCAATTGTGAGCACTTTAATTTATATTAGTTAAGTCTTGCATTTTGGGGCAAATCAGAAACTTCTCAGGCAATGAGCAGTGCAGCCTATGTATCTAAACAAACTCAAATATTTGGTCTCCGACCGTGATTGCTTGCATGATGTTGTACTCTGTATGTTATATGTAGTACATTACTTTGCCTTTGCCGGTCATTCTTGTTGTAGGCTATGTAGCGTAGTAATGTGTAGGCCTACATACAGTAGGCTATCAAGCTAAGGTAATTTTTACTTGACAATTTATACATTCTGTTGCGTAAGTATGTAATTATATATGTTTTGTAACTTGATGAGCAGTTTAGCAAAACATGCATCCAGGGGCCAATTGTGAGAGGCTTTTGAGTAGCCTACTGCTAATAACACTAGTAATGCTAACTATCCCTGAATGCTAATAACAAAGAGTTGTGCACTTCAGAATCTAAACTTGCTTGTGTCTGGCAGTTTTGTCTTCCATTAACCCACTTTTTAAAAATCTTATCAAAAAAAAGCATAGAGCTTACTGAGAGAATTATGGCATTACAAGCAACATTAGTCTTATTCAAACGGAATCATTTTAAAAATAGTGTTTTTTATAATAGATTTTTAGGGAGCGACAGTTAGTATATTACTAGGAGTGACAGTTAGTATAATACTAGAATTTTCTTGATAGGCATATGGTACAGTTTCTTACACTACACTATTGTATTCAGGGAATAACTTACGGTAATACTAATCTCCAAGTGAAATGGAGCATGATAATACAAATCCATGGCCCTACAATCATGAAAAAGTATTTTAAGCTCTCTTCTTCGAAAGGCAAAAACTTATATTTTGAATGCCAGATGTGCCTTTCGGCCAAAAAGATAATTTCTTGTAACGAGAAATCGCGAAGTGGCTTGAAAAGTGTGTTGTTTCAAGTGGTTTATACCGTGTGAATGTTTGGCACCTAGCAAACAAAATGAGTTTGCGCTACAGTATGCGCTAACGCTGACGCCGCCAACTTTTTTTACAAGTTGCGTTGACGCATGCGGCGTATAGTTTTTCGAACGTTTGCGGTTGCGCTGACGGCGTCAATATTTTTTGTATGCGCGTACATCACTGGCTATAAGGCAAAGTTGTTAACACTATTCACCAACTTCACCTTGTATTTTTGGTCGATTCCAATCTATGACGTCATAGAATTTTGACAAGCGCTAAGTTGCGTGGCCCGATAACTCATGTGTAATTGACAAGTGGCCCGCGACCGCAAAAAGGTTCGTCACCCCTGTTGTCGTATCCAGGCTTACACCCGGTGGTTGAAGATTTAGATTAAGTGGACGGGAAGGCAAGGAAGCCAATCTTCGTGTCCACCTTCACCCCTGATTTAAGGCTACCGTACTACATTGGCTCATTGGCTGCACAGCATCTGGGACGGTTGATTAAAAATGTCCAAACACACTGAGTACGGTAGCGTACTCCCGGGCTTCTGCTTTAAAATCTTAATAATCATATGCAAGCTAAGTTATTTAGCGTACCGTAAAGTCAACTAAGCCATCAGTAGGCCTACACGAGTAGGCTTCGAAAAATCAAACTGATCGACGAGACGGAAATTATACGGCATTTAATGAAAAGAAAAGCTAGTGTGTTCGGATAGACATTTTTAGGCTAGCCTACATAATTAAGCTTACTTACAGTAGTGCTTGCCAACATTTTCGCCCAATCTACTTTATCAAACGCTTTTAAATCCGCTTCATGCAACTCAAGAGATGTAGGCTAAGATGTTGTGAAATAGCCTGCTGCAATTGCTTCTGAAATTATGGCTGTCACGTGACGATATCCTGTTACGTGATTGGAGTAGATGAATATGTTAGGTTTCAGAAAATTATTCTTGCACAGATTAGAATATGTTAGGTTTTACCCACCAATTATCTCGAAAACCATACTATACAGTACATTAGGGCACAAATTTTTGTCAGGAGAGGCATGAAGTCTTTAAACGTAGAAAAATGCAAAAAAAAGTCATTTTCGACAAAATGGCGCATATTAGGTCTACTAAAATCACGGGAAAGCTACCCTAGCCTTTGTTCATTCCACCGCTGAGTACTGCGCGCCGGTCTGGTGTCGTAGTTCTCACACCCACCAGATTGATACCGCCATCAACGACGCACTGCGTACTGTGACTGGATGCCTGCGTCCCACTCCGACGGACTGCCTGTCTATCCTAGCAGGCATCCAACCCGCTGAGCTACGCCGTAAAGGAGCCACGATTTCTCTCGCTCGCCGCGCTTTGGACCCCGACCATCTCCTCCATGCAACATTCAAGAGACCACCACCTATAAAGCAGCGACTGAAATCAAGACGCCCCTTTGTGCCTGCCGCACAACAACTACTTAAGAACGCAGAAGAACTTGGTTTAAGTGCGGCACAATGGACGAACCACATGTGGAACACGGAGTGGCAAAATCACTTCTCCACGCTCCGTGACTTCATACCCGACGCCGATCCCCATCCACCAGGGATGTCCCTAACAAGGCTTGCGTGGGTCAGGCTTAACCACCTGCGAACTGGCGTCGGCCGCTTTCGTTCGGACATGCTCAAGTGGGGCCTGACTCCTTCATCAGAATGCGAGTGTGGTGCCACGGAACAGACCGCAGACCATGTCATCCACCAGACCACCACTGCCTAACCCACCGGCCTCCACACGGTGCGCACGGTCTGAGGGTCTTGGACGACGAGACTGCTGAGTGGCTGAAGATTTCCTGCCCTCCAATCTAGCCTGGAAAGATTGCTCATACGCCATCATCAACAGGAAAGCACATGTGATTTTACTTGTCTGATTTTTCACTATTTGTGTTAATCACATATGTTTGCAGATGATATTTTTTGTTTTTGTTTTATTATCTTTATCCTGCATTGCGGGAAAGCGGACTTGAGCGCTATGCATCGGTGTACGCCTTCCGACGTACACCTGACCCCAGGGGCGCCGGAAGCGGGGGGGGCAGGGGGGCGATCGCCCCCCTGCCCTCAATTTTTTTCTGGATGGGGGGGCAAGGGGGGGGCAATGGTGCCCTTTTAAGGACATGTGAGCTAATGTACATTTTTCAATATAACAACTTCTGCTATTCGCTTTTAGCCTAATTACAACCTTTCATTTTTGCCTCAAAATAATATTCACACAAAAAATTCTGTAGGCTATCACAGAAGGTTACATGATGCCCTTCCGTGCCATTGTTCTTTGTATACCGATATGTAGGCCTAGTTCTTGTTAGTTGTCATTACTCGATAATGAGCTATTGTGTAGGACGTAGGTCACAAACATAATTTATTAAAATTCTACCACTCCTAGGCTTCTTCGAAGACAATTTTGTCACAACTATGTTTGATGTTACCACTAGCTGTGAAAATCAAACGCCACTAATTCGAGGCACCACTAAGGACCGTTTTGCATTGCAGAGGACCAAAGGTACGGCTGGATGGCCGGGATATTGTTGATGGCTGACTTATGAGAAAAGAAAATGTTCCTCGTGGTCTTGGTTTTAGTTAGAAAAAAGATCTGAGTGATACAGAATTGTAGGAAAGTTAAGGAATGGTAGCCTATAAGCGTCTTAGCATAGCAAAGAGTGTGAGAACCTGGAAGTTAAAATTTTTTAGAAGTAAAAGTGTAAGTAAGCCGTTATGATATAGCGTCAAATTAGGAAAGGTGAATGCTGAACGCATTTTTAGCACCATGAGGCGAGTAAATATGTGGCTTCGTACCACAACGACAGACAACAGTTCAACCGAATGTTTGCGACTATTGATAAACAGGTGATGGACACCCAGGGCCGGATTTAAACTATGAGAGGCCCTAGGCTATGTCATTTGTGAGGCCCCTCCTTATTTTTGAGCTCAGAATTTCTCTCCAAACAACATCACATGTCATTGCTTAATGTTAAAAATATGAGTGCATTAAACTCTTCGTTCTTTTCATTTTCCACATTCATGGGCGCAAATTTGTATTTAAAAAAAATTTTTACTTGTGAAGGTTTTTTTGCATAAAAATTATAAATTTCCACAAAATTTAAACTTTAAGTCAGAAGATAGATGAGTAACTTCTTTCTGAGAAAAGTGCTCGGTAAGTTAGCTACTTTGTTTTTGCGTTGCAAATAGGTTTTGGATTCAATATAATTTGGTATTGTCCAATTCTGGAAAAGAATACTTCTGAAACTGTCAACAGATTTAACAAACGTTTAATAACCAAAAGCTTAATAACATTTGATTTCACATCATTGTTAACCAAAAACTTTTCAGTAAATGAGAACATTTCAAATGAATCATTTTAACTTTTTGTTTCCAGACGGTCAATGTGTTGATGAACGCTTTAATTTTAGATTTCAATGTAAAACAAATGTAAAAAAAAATAGATGTCTTCTCTATGGAGGACAAATTAAGTTCGTTCAGGTTTTTAAGAAAATCTGATAAATAGCTTAATTTCAAGAACCAGATGTCATTGCGAAAATGATGGCAAAGACTGCATTTTTTTTTCGTTAGAAAAATCACGACTTCAATTTTCAACGCCATCTTACTTCACATTGCAATAAGAAGGGTTTTGAATTCCGATTCCGTTTTACCATACCAATTTGCGAAAATACAAGTAGCCTACTGGGTTCGTTACTCTCAACGTGTTTGGTTACAGTTCATAACTTGCTCTTTCTCTCTCTCTCTCTTTAGGTATCATAGCTGATGCAGCCCTCGATGTACAATGATGTTCCAGTTTGATCGATCTCGTGCTTCTTGCCAAATTTTAGTAGGGTTTTTGATAAGTGGTTGAAAATTGTGCAAAAATGTGAATCTTTGTGCTCCTCTTGACCGTTTACCTAGAATTTTTCCACTTAAAGATAAATCTTCAAGTTCGCCTTTCCTTATAATGTGACCTAAGAACTTTCCTTATAATGTGACCTCATAACTTGCACAGAAGTGTTAATATGCAGTACTTTGAGTAAAATTGACACACTCTCTGCGATCCCTGAAGTTCGTTACGCGACCCCTTGCGGAGTCGCGACCCCCACTTCCCCAGTTTGGGAAGCCCTGGTGTATAGAATTTTCTACTCTGAAAAACTTGATTATATATACTTTAGGTAGGGTTTAAACTTGTCAAGTTTTTAAAAGAATTACAAACTTCGAAATCGAATTTCGAGGCCCCTGGACGTTGAGGCCCTAGGCTTCAGCCTGCCTAGCCTACGGTAAATCCGGCCCTGTGGACACCATTGACTTAGAAGCTGTTGCAAATGAGCTTATTCGAGCAACCGACGCGCGTAAAATGTACTTCGGACTTGTTTGACATTTGTCTATATACAGGGCCTCCGAGAGAAGTCAGCACTGGTCGGGAAACAATACGAAAAATGGGCCCCATAATATTTTTTAGCAAATATTGCGCTGCATGTTCGTGTTAAGCTGAAATTAGCCTACTTTCCTCAGCATGAAAAGAACTTCGTTCAATGTAAAAATCATAATAACTTAATCACTGGATTACACTTGCAACAAAAATGCCACAGGCTAACTATTTTGTCTAGAAAGCTTTGTAAACACACAATAGGCATACAGGCAACGAAAATAGTAAACCAAGCATTTAATTCAGGAGTGTCCAAACTTTTTCCCACGCGAGCCAGATTTGATAATAAGTGTTCGCTGGCCAACAGCCACAATAATTTTTCTGAAAACTGCAAGTTGAATTTATATGATTTTTGTGTGTCTGCAGTAGGGTGGGCCGTTTTTGACTAAAAACGGCTAGTCATAAAAAGTGGCACATGCATGAAAAAATTACGTGTGCAAAATTTCATCAGTTTGGGGGTGCATCTTCTGCCTCCGCAGGAGGGTCAAACTTTCAATTTTTTGAAAAAAAAGGGGAAATTTCACTTTTGTTTTAACATAATTTTTTTTATAATTTTTCTACTGGCTAGTTATAAATTGTAAGTGGGATGTACCCAGAACTTTCCTATGTAAAAGCATGTTCGAAGCTTAAGGTTTACTGCCCCCGCATCGACGACCAAAATGCTGAATTTTCACCAATTTGAAATGCTATTTTGTCATTGCTCAATAAACAAACTTGTCGCAAAATGGCGAGGTGGTGTTAACGCTGTACGCTCATTTATGTTCTGTCCATTAACTTTGCAGGATGATACGATTGAGGTACGAACATCAGTACATATTTATGATAAAGACTTACAAAAAAAATGAATAACCTTTTGAAGTCAAATTCTAGAGGTGGGCCTAAATTTCAGCAAAATTTGGACCAAATGAAAGAATCTGCAAAGCAAAAATATTTGAATTCGGTTGTTGTAGCCAAAGTGTTGCAATTTTCTGCAATGTAGGCTACTTGCCCGCAGGATAATCGTGTCCCTGTTACAAAACAACAGTTCCTTCTTCATCAAAGAACAACTCGCATAATGGTGATTGATAAATCGGCCACAAAGTCTAATTTTAAACGTTTTCCGAGGATAGCCGCAAGATCAGAACAATTCCGTTCTTTACGTGAAGACCCAGGAGCAGGCACAAGTAGCGCTTTGGTTAAAACACCTTTAACTTCTTATTCAAGCTCAGAAACTTTGTCATCCAATGAAGAACGTTGCGAAGATTTTGATTATCAACCCAGTTTTGCCTCGAAAAACCCCAGAAAAAGCAAGGTTACTTCCAGTTTAGTAGTATTTGCTGAATCATGCGATCGTACTGGTATTTCAGTTAGGTCTGCAGCACTTATTGCTTCATCATTTCTACAAGATGCGGAGTTGCAACGGATAACGAATCTCAATAAGTCATAGATAAAAGCAAAGTGAGAAGAGCGAGAAAAAAAATGAGGTTTACAACTCAAATGGAAATTATAGGCCATCATGTGCATAAATTTGCAAAGCATATATTTGATGGCCGAAAAGATTAAACCATTAAACAAAATGAAATTGCTGGGCGACTTCGAAAACATTTTGCAGTTGAAGAATACATTACTTTACTTGAGGAGCCAAGTTATCATTTCATTGGTCATTTTACTGCAGCCAACTGATTTAATGTGTCAATAGCTACCGGGATTCTTGAATATCTTGGATCCAATAAAATTAGCTACGATAATGTAATGGCAATTGGATGCGATGGAACCGCAATAAACACAGGTCAAAAAGGCGTCGTGATAAAGCTCCTGGAAGATCATTTCCAAAAGCCACTTCAATGGTTAATATGCCTACTCCATAGTAATGAATTGCCTCTTAGGCATCTTATAAAAGATATGGCAATACTAGCAGACTTGATAGCTTCACTGGGCCCATTATAAAGCAGCTAGCCACTGTCACACAACTAGATGTTGTAAAATATAAAGCAGTTCCGGCACCAGAGATTGAAATTAATGAAAATGACCTCAGCACTGACCAAAAATATCTTCTACACATGCACAGAGCAGTGAAAAGTGGAGATATATCAATTCATTTCGCATATAGAAGTCCAGGTATGATGAACCACTCAAGATGGTTGAACACAGCCAATAGAATTCTACGTTTATATGTTGCATCTAACGCGTCAGTTGTATTGGTGGAACGTGTGGACTATATTATGAATGTTTATATTCCAGTATGGTTTGCCATTATAAAGGAAAGCAATTTCACTAATGGCCAAAAACATTTCTTTAAAATTCTACACTCTGCTCAGAAGCTATCGAATAAAGCTCGCAATATCCTCAACAAAGTAATATAGAGGAATGCGTTTTATGCCCATCCTGAAAACATTTTGATTGCAATCATATGTTATACCAAAGAGTATGTAAGGGAACTAGGATGGAGAAGAATTTTCAATTTAAGAATATTATCATCTCACAGCACTCGTTAGCAAAAACTCACCCTGTCAATAATGCAGTTCAGTTCCGAACGTTACTTTGAGATGATAGACTGGCAAAATATTCCAGTTACGGAACCCCCAGCGATGCGTGGTGTTGACAGCAATGTGATAAAAGAGCACATCAAAACAAAGATGCCTTCACAACAGTTGTTTTCTACGTTTTCTCTGCCACACACAAAACAGATGCTCATCACATGTGGTGGACATGTGAAAAAATTCCTAGGTTCCAGTCGAAACAAGATTTTATGATTCATTAGACTTCAGCCAGAACTAAATTTGAGCAATAATCTGGGGAACTGGCTAAAAGACCTTGTTGTTTGTTGTATTATTGACACAATTTCGTTTTTTTTTTGTTAACACAAGTTCTTTTTTATCGTTACATTGCTGTCAAACAAAGCTTACTCTTGTATGTGGTTCTGTAGTAGCCTATCAAGTGAACGTTTAATGGTTGTAAATGACAAATTTGTGTAAACAAAATCATGATAACAAATCACTTGGAACTGTACACTACATCCCATTTATGGAATCTGCAGATTATATTGCTTTTATTCTGAAGTAAATTGTAGGGTGCGTTTTTTAGCTGCAACTGATCAAACGTAGGCTACTATTGCTTTTAATTTAAGCAAGACTACGTATTATAGTTTGTCAGTTCGTATCATCCTACAAAGTTAGTGGACAGAACATAAATGAGCGTACAGCGTTAGCACCATCTCGCCATTTTGCGACAAGTTTGTTTATTGAGCAATGACAAAATAGCATTTCAAATTGGTGAAAATTCAGCATTTTGGTCGTCGATGCGGGGGCAGTAAACCTTAAGCTTCGAACATGCCTTTACCTAGGAAAGTTCTGGATACATCCCACTTACAATTTATAACTAGCCAGTAGAAAAATTATAAAAAAAATTATGTTAAAATGGAATTTCCCTTTTTTTTTCAAAAAATTGAAAGTTTGATCCCCCTGCGGGGGCAGAAGATGCACCCCCAAACTGATGAAATTTTGCACACGTAATTTTTTCATGCATGTGCCACTTTTTATGACTAGCCGTTTTTGAATTTCGAAAAAAAGTCAAAAACGGCCCACCCTAGACTGCAGGCCAAAAATAACACATTGTACAACAACAGGCGCGGGCCATACAAAAACGTCTCGTGGGCCAGAATTGGCCCGCGGCCAGACTTTGGACATCCTTGATTAATTCAACCCTTTATGGACTTTTTGCAATGCAAAGTTACAGATCACAGCATCAAACGATAAAATGTTGCGTCGTCTGAATTGATGCACAACATGTATAGTTAGGCTTTTCAATCGGTTTTGAGTCATAGACCTACTGGAGCGCAAACAATTCTTTACAAATTTTAGTAATTGCTAAAACCACGTTCTCAAAGCGCAACCGTTGGAGGTAGCTACCGGAACACAAAAAAAATCATAACAAAACTATTTGGAAAAAACCTTTCGAAAGTTGCAATCAATGATTCCTTGTGTAAAGATTATGGGGTGGTTCGTTCTGGTTTGCAGCTGAAGTTTGCTGTGTGGCTTTCTGTCAAAAGTAGCCCACCAACTCATCCAAAATGTCTTGAAAAATGTCATTGTTGTAGCCTATACCAATGGTTTAAATTTGTCCCACATGCCCGCAACTGTACAACAGACATACGATGAAATTTTCATGGAACTTCAAACTCATCGACGATAATTATTATGTTTTATGTTTGAGTTTGTTGAAGTTTTGTCAATTCCAACAACTATCGAATCCTTCGCAATGTACGGTAGAATACATTTCCTTCGAATGATTCAGCTAGTTAAGTGGAGTTATAAAAGCGTTCTGTCCTCAGGAAAAGAAAATCATTTTCTTTTAAATTTATAATTGCCACTGCAGCTTTAGCTTGCGAGTAGTAGCCTACTCTTCTCAGCTTTCTCTTACTTAGATTACATCTTCCTTTAATTTCATTAAATTCGTCAGTGAATCTTGTTGAGGACCGTAATCCACATAATGCAAAGCAGTCACAAATTTAAAACTGCTAGTTGTAGGCTACTTTAGCATTGACTCAGCTTTCGATCAAGCTCTTCTTGGTTCCAACTTGATGCATTTAAGAAACGTCTTTAGAGCTTGAATTGCAAAAGGATAATGTAAAGCATTGGGTTTGACTGCACCACGCCTTATAATTACCCTCTCGAAGTCAATTTTCTTTGCAAGATGATAGGACAGCTTTCTTCAGATTTTTCAGAATTTTTCCTCTGACTGGGCTATAACTTTAAAGATGCCACTAGCTCACATAATCAATTACTCCAAAAATGATAAGACATTTGAACAACGCTGTCTGTAGGCAACATTATGAATTCCAACTAGATTTAAGCAACAACATCCATAAACAAAAAACTCAAATAAAGAAAAAACTCACTACCTTCCAAAATCACATCATGATAAGCATGACCAACAAAAGGCTACTTGACCACACGAAAACAGAAAATCTTTTAACTATGAAAAAATTACATCCAATTGCAGTAATAAGTTAATAAAATCAAAAGTTTTAAAACTGTTCGGCCACATTAAAAGATCACAACTCGGAATCAGCAAAGTTTGCACAGAAGGCAAAGTAGAAGGAAAAAGAAAACGTGGCAGACAATCAAAACGATGGCAAGACAACATCCAATCATGGACCGGACTCAACTTGGCGACACTGGGCGAGTTGGCTCAAAATCGCCACTATTGGAAGCAAATAACTCATGTTGATGCGCAATCTACTGCAGGCGGAGATGATGACTGATGATCCATAAACAAAATCCATAAACATGATCCATAAACAAAAAATATACAGGATTTACTTTCTTTAATCGTGCTTGGACTGATACCTTTAACCTTCCCAGATAACTTATGTTGGATAGGCTACAACATCCTATGCCTGGCCAACGTAGATTTTGAAGTTAAGGTTCAGTTGTCAAGCAAAAATAGTTCCCGCTTAGCTAAAACAGCACCAGTTTTCAAGTTGACACTATCAACCTGCAATCGAAACCGTTCAGTGATACAGAAATCATTTCAGCTTCAGCTTTTACGTCTTGAAGCTGTTCAACATCGCCTACCTTAACACGAAAATGATTTGTTCTTGATGAGAGCCATCGAGAGTGATATTTACAATGATTGAGAAATACTTGGAACTACGCACTTCATTTAAGAATGTGTTGATTATTTAGTTGGTACATTTTTACTTTAGTACGGTACTAAAAATGGGCCCCCCTCAAAAGTGCAAAAACAAAAAACTACTCGTTTTTCCTTTACAATGTTTTGCTAGGGGGGAAACTGGCCCGACTTCCCCCCCCCCTCTCGGAGCCACTGTCTATATACAGTATACAAATTATCCCGTGGACACATTTTATACTTTGCAGCAGATTGTGACGCTATGGTCTTTCGCTACCATCCTGATTGCGCCATAATCTAACCAATAGTTGTACAATGCAAAGTTTTGACAATTACATTTTACTCTGATTGTTTGTTAATATATGGCACTGTTAAAACAAAATAAATTGACTTGACTTGACTATGAACGTGAAATTTATCTTTCCTTTCTTCTTGTTTAAACCATTTAATATATATATTTCATTCATTTCTCTTCATCTGTCTCACATTTCGATTTAAATGGCTAATAGGGGGAAAACGATTAACGAACTGCCCAGCATTATCGTTATATCTTATCTTCAAACTTTAAAAAAAGTGCCCTTTTTCGTAATCCTGCCCCCCCTAGTCAAAAATCGTTCCGGCGCCCTGCCTGACCCACGCTGCAGCCGACTGCAATGTCTGTTTCCGGTTGTCTACTCTACTTATGACTTAAATTTGCTACTACCCATTACTCGAAATCGATCACTGGGTAGAAGCAACTATCGTAAAGTTTCTTGCCCAGAGAAACAACAGCAAGTGCGGGTGGCTGTAGTCGAACATGCAGGCTCTTGACTGCGAGCCAAACGCGCTAACCACTCGGCCACTGGTTGCTTTTCTCCTGGTTTACATGGTCTTAAAGATCTTCTAAACTGCTGTGACGGTTATGCCTCCAAACATAACATTGTTTGTAATTGTACAAAACTTTTTGGTTTGTTATTTTCTCCTCAACATTTTAAACTTTCTCGCAACCCACAGGTCTCGCTTGAGCCTGAGAAAATTCTCTTTGATGAGTCGGTAAACATGTCACTGTTTGTCTTACGAACAAGATAACTGGATTTCCAAGAAATGAAAATCGCTTTTTTATAAATGTTCAACGACTGTTAAGGATACTTTGTTTCGTTCATACTGTACGTCTTTTTATGCTGTACCCAGTGGCGTAGCCAAGGGGAGGGGGTTGGGGGGTTTCAACCCCCCTTGGCACGCGTGTGACGTCACGTTTGTAAGCATGATTCTACTAATTCGACATGTTAAAGCAATTCTGGTGCTTTATCTTTTAAAATGAGTTAGAACTTGTGTGTCATACGCTTCATAATTCGAATGACCTTTCATATAGCAGGTGTGACCGCTCTACAACTACATCTGTTCAGTATCCATAGTTTGCAGCTAACTCGTGCATTCCATGGAAACACCGCAATATCTACAGCTGTGAAAAATTGCACTGACCATTTATACCAGGGGGTCACCAACTGGCGGCCTGCCACGCTATTTTGTGCGGCCCGCGGAAGGTATCAGCGCACAAGAATAACCAAAATTACTTTTCTTGAGAAGTTAAAGAGCATGAAGGCAAAAAATACTTTCCGGTTAGCATATTTTCGCTTTGCATACGATTCCACCGACCTACCAATCAGATTGTAGTTCTAGGTAAGGGTCGTTTAAAGTTATTCCAATGCGATGTCCTGCCACACTGTCCCTGTTTGATTAAAACGTCTGTTTTCGAATTTTGAAATTGTCTGTGAGCATAGAGCTGCTTATTTTAAGTTTGTAAATGTCATGTAAACACTGGTGTGCGTTTCACCGTTATTGGATTTCACGAGCAGTGTTCTTTTATGCAAGTTTTTGTTGGCAAAATAGGTCGGTGTGCCAACTCAATTTATAATAAATTGGAAAAATACTATATATAAATTTAAAGACTTTTTGTGGTATGAAAATATTTAGCTTGGTACTGCAAAATGTTGTTAATCAACAATCCTTGCCATGCTGATAAGCACCGCAAGTGACATATGTCTAATAATTAATGTTAGCTGTTTGATGTTTATTAATTGCAATGAACCATCTGTGGCTCAATTTACCGCTAAAAAATATGTAAGCTCCTGGCTGCTAAAGCACCGATCAGCAAAGGATACTAGCCCCCAAATTTGTAAAGAGGATAAAGATGTAACTTAGATTCCTCTCTGCAGGTGGTTTGGAATGTATTCATAGAAAAATAAACACTTTTGTACCTCTCGTCCAATTTTGATAATTGATGTTATGGTAAAATAGAGATTAGTATTTTGAAAGTTGTGCATTATTTATCATTTTGGCATACCTTGTGCTTTTTTACGAATACAGCACTGCGCATCACAATGCGCTATGTGTGACGTCATAGTTTCTCACTGCTACATACTGTTTACATTTGCTTTTATACCACTCACGAACGAAACCCACTACAGTCGCACTGTTTCAATGTCTTTATATTTTCGGCTGTTGTAAAAGTTAATGCATTTGAACTGTTATTTTTTTCTGAATTGGATGTAGGCCTAGGTCCTAGACCAGTGGTTCTTAACTGTTCCCGACAATTATTCACCAAATCAAACGTCATATAAAACCGTTATGGTCTACTTAACCTAGCTGGCATCTTACGTCATGAAAATTGCTAGAAAATGTCCAAATATTGCACCATCGGTCGTAAGACCTGATGAAATATTGCATCACTACCTTTGAACACCGGTTTGAATTGCGTGACAATGTCTTTCGTTATGACGTCACAGTACTGCGTACGTGAGTTTGAGATATTGAAAATTATTTTCGTCATTCGTAAAATGGTTGCTTGAAAGTTGGAGGCATATTTAACTGTTTTGCTTATTGCTTGCTAGCTGGACAAATTTTCCGTCTTTTATCCAAGTAATCTGTTCTGTAGTGACAAGTTTTAGTGGTGTACGGCGTTGCATTTCATTTTCGACAGCCAGGTGGCTAATTTTACAGAAATACAATTTTGAATAGACGTTTCAAAGGAGTGTTTCTTTTTCGGTCATTACATACAGACGAACGGATTCGGGAATCTTATGTTACAATTTTCCCACGAAGAGATTATGGTTTACCGCTGTGACCATAAAAAATAAAAGACGATTCTCTGGCTAGTGTTTGTACGGAAGCACAGGCAAGACATAAATAATAAAAGACGAAGTTGTTGGTTGGTAGGCTACAGAAGCAAAGAAATAATAAAAGAAGATCTTGTTGGTTGGTAGTCTACAGAAGCAAAAGAAAATTAAAGACTTTTCTTCTCAGTTGGTACTGAAGAACTTCAAGTTAATAATTAAAGGCGTTTCTTTGTTGGTTCTGAAGAAAAAACAACATTGACATTCATTTGAAGAAAAAAGATTAAAGATCTGTGCTTGAAGATTCAAGTGAACGAATCCAAGCAAGTTTTGTGGAACTTTTGGACTTCATTCATATACCCTTACATCTACGTTATTGTGCATTTAAATTCTTTTTTGTATTTTTTACGGTCTTTGCAGTTAAGTTTTTTATAACTTAATTTTGTGTATTTGTGTAACTTAATTTTTTAATTGTTAAATTTAGCCCCAACATTTAATATGTCTACACTCGGTGGCGACAGGGACTCGGCCGCCGTCGACTCGACTGAGTTTAAGCCTGATGATGTTCTTTGCGGTCGGGCAGGCCATTCTGGGGAGGGACCCAGTAACGATGAGGCTAAGTCAGTTCGAGAGGCTCGGCATCTTAGCCACTTCCCATCGGCGGTTTCGCTTACGTCATGGTGCCATCCGAACGGCGTTTTTTTTTGTTTTTTTTTGCAAAATTTTTCGCCGGCGTTTTGGCTGTAATATGGGCTTGTTAACTCATTTTAAACTACTCCAAATGGCATATCTTCTTCTTCAAACCGTAAATCAGCTTCTTTTACATAGATTCAACGTATTCAGGCCTTCAATAAATGTAAAATGACTTGTTCAAAAACCCTTGTGATGAAACAAATCTTGACCTGCTTTTGAAACTCCTTAAAAGGCAAATGAACTCATGCGAAACGTATTCAGCTTCGGCAATTCATTGGGCATAGAGTAATCAGCAGTTTTTACATGAATTCAACGTGTCCAGGCCTTGAATCAACGTGAAAAGACTCATTGAATAGCCAGTTTGAACTGAATTTCTCAAACCTGCTTGTAAACAGACCAGCTTTTTCCTTACGAAGCAAAACTATAGGCTAACGATGATTTATTGAAGCCAAACTATTTCTGATAGATAACAGAAGCTTTAGGGTATTCACCGAAACGATACAAGTTGTATACGACCGTAAACGTTGTTCCAAAGCTAAGCAACAAAAATTTGCGTGTATACACGCTTGCCGTGTGGCGCAGCATAAAGCGCGCGCGTCTATACACGCTTGCCGAGCGGAAGTGGTTAAAAGGGATATTTTGACTCAAATTGGGGAACTTTCTGTAGCCCTAGGTTCTTTGAGTGATAAGCAGGAACTGTTAATTTTTAGATCTAAGTTTTCTACTTTAGAAGAGGGATTACGGCATTTCCATGCACTTTTGAGTAAAAATTTTAACTCTGCAATTCTGGAAGAACTTCGTGATAGGGTAGACCCCGAATTTAACTCGTTGAAAAATAACTTCGAACAAAAAGTAAGTGAGTTCTCAGATATGTTAGATGCTGACATACATCCTGAGGATAGCGCCTCAAATGTAAGCGCTAGGATGTCTAGGAGCTCGTCACGAATAATTGCACAAATTAACCTACAGCTAAGACGAGAGGAGCTCCAGATACAAGCCGAGGCCGAAGCGAGAGCTGCTGAGGCCGCCGCCAGAGCTGAGGCCGAAGCGAGAGCTGAGGCCATACGAGCTGAGGCCGCCGCCAGAGCTGAGGCCATACGAGCTGAGGCTGCCGCGAGAGCTGAGGCCGAAGCGAGAACTGCTGAGGCCGCCACGAGAGCTGAGTCCATACAAGCTGAGGCTGCCGCGAGAGATGAGGCCGAAGCCAGAGCTGCTGAGTTTGCACTCAAAGACGCTCAGTTGAGGGCTGAATAACGTAAAGAGGTAGTTTTAGCTGAATATCGTTCAGAGTTGGGCTCCCGGCGTAGTTCTAAGAAGGGCTCTTCTAGCCATTCCAGAAGTGAACATCAATCGCAGTTTAATTTACATAACCTTTTCCAGGCGCCTGTTCAGTCCGTGAATGGACCAGTGCAATCCACACGTTTTCAAGATGTTTCAGGAGGTCTCGGGCCGCAGCTAAGGGTGTTACGAAGGCTGTAGAGCCAAAGCCTGTGAATTATAACCTAACTCCGCCCCCAGAGCGTACAGGTCACGGGGCCGCCATTAGCAGTAATGTTTTGCCCTCTTCACAGTTTTCTGCGCCGCTAGTTTTTGATCGCCCAGCTAAACGTAATTTGGGTGGCTGTGAGAGGCGTATCGCGTCTCCTGATTTTAACGTGTGTGAGGATCGTGATCGGGCTGTGCATGTGACTGAGCCCCCTCAGCCCCTTAAGGGATATAGTTTGTCTTCTCCCGCTAAATCGAGTTCTCAACAACAGGATTGCTTTTTTGAATACCAAAATAGTAGGACGTTTTTCGATAAGGCGGCCTTGATTGGTTCCGATGGTAATAATATGCCATTTATCTTCTTTAAAAATCGTGTTACGGCCTTAATGGCAGCTTCGCCCTTTAAAGGAACTCGTTTGACTTTGTTACAAGCAGCTTGTGTTAGAACAGCTGCGCAAACGATTGCTAATTTGGTTTCCGACACTCCTGGCTTGTCAGTGGAAGACAGGATAGAAATGTCGTTAGCTCGCTTGTCCCAGCGTTTTGGAGTTCGTGGAGGTATTTTCGCCGAACCGGAAATTAGAAAAGTATCGCTATGGTAGCAAATTGACTTCGATCTTTTCCAGTGATTTGAAAGAGTTTAAAGATGAAATGTCGCAGTGTCTGCTTTACGCGCAAGCTTATGGTCAGCGTGACAAATTGGAAGGACGTTTTGTTTTGGATTTAGCTAAGCGACTCCCGTTTGACGCTAAGCAGCGTTATCTTGACTTTTTAGGTGATCAGTATGGTGGCACTGATGAGCCTACTTTTCAGAGTTTGTTTGATTTTGTAGTACGGGAGGAAACGCGTAAGTCGACTGATTTTAGCATTATGCTAATGGGCGATTCTGGTGAGTCGCAGCATTTTAAAAAGTTTGGCAAAGGAAAATTGCCTTCTTGTCCGGTTAGGCAGACGTCGGTAAAACCCCATGATAATGTGATTTCAGGGAGTTCGCAGTACTCGACTGCTGTTGGGGCACCGCGCGGTGGTGTGGCCAGACGTAGTGACATACCGGCATGTTTTTATTGTTCGTCACGTGGTCAAGTTGAATATCATTTTTTGTCTAATTGTAAAGAATTTTTGCGCTTGACACCTAAAGATCGGAGAGATGTCATTGTGAAAGCTGGCAAATGCTTGAATTGTTTGCGCCAGCATATGGTTAGGGATTGCGTTCATGCAAACAACTGTCGTAAGTGTGGCCCTAACAACGATAGGAAACACTATTTTCTTCTGCATCATTTTTATGTGACGTCACGTGATTCTCTGAATTCGATTGGCAAAGATGATGCCGGTGCCAGAGTTCCTGTGCGTAATGTTGAGATTGGAAATGTTAAAGCAGCTTTTAACCGCGTTACTGCTGCTCGTGTTTTGAATCCAATAACTGGCTAATCGAAGTTGGTGTATTGTCAGCATGATCCTGGTTCGCAGTTGACTTTTGTTTCGAGTGATTTGGTCTGCGAACTTAGCGTTAAACCGTATGACAAAGCGTCGTTTAAAATGGATACTCTGGCTGGTCAGAAACCTACTTGTGCTGACCTTGTCAAACTCAACATCCAGTCGTTAGAGACGAATGAACTGTTTTGTGATATAACTTCGGTGGTTAACCCAGCTTGGGCTGACGATGTTAAAACTTTACCCCATAAGCAGGATTTAAGAGGTTTCCGTCATTTTCATGACGTGAATATGTTTCATTTGAATGATTGTAGTACTGTAGATGTGCTGATTGGCAACGACAACGCTTATTTGATGTGTGCTAAAGAAGAGCGTGTTGGTGAAAATCGTAGTGAACCGCATGCTTTACTCACTCCTCTCGGTTGGTTGGCTTGTGGTGGTAAGTCACCCCTAGATGAAAGCGTTGCTAACGTGTGCAGATTGCAGACGTCTTCAGAGTCGGATGTCATCTCTGGCTTTCAGCGTAAAATTGAGTCTCGTGATATGGAAATAGCAGACCTGAATAAAGTCATTCAGGATTTGACGTTGCAAAATGAAACCTGTGAATTGTCTCGCAATGACATTTTGGCTAGAAAACTTGTTGAACCGAATATTAAGTTGAAAGATGGTCGATTTGAGATACCTGTACCGTTGAAGGAAGATATTGATTTACACAAACAATTTTGTGCAGGCGTCAGATAGAGCTGCTGCTTTAAGGAAGAAGGCTTTAAAACAACCTGAACTTCGTGATTTCCTTACTGACACCATGAAGGATCTTAAATCTAATGGTTATATTGAGCGTGATGGTGCAGAAGAAAATGTAAAAAGTTTTGAGTGGTATTTACCATACTTTGTGACGTCACAATTAAAAAAGCGTATTGTTTACGAAGGCAAGTCTGAATTTCGAGGAATTTGTGTTAATGATGTAGATGTCTTGGCTAGATTTCGGCTTGGTGGATTTGGTCTCATGGCTGATGTGACTAAATGCTTCTTTCAAATAAAGTTACCTGAGTCGCAGAGAGATTTGTTTCGTGTATTGTGGTTTGAAGATGATGACCTTGAAAATGGTAGAATGGTATCCTTTCGTTTTTGTGTACACCCTTGGGGAATAAAGAGTAGCCCATATATCGCTTGCTTGGCTATAAAGAAAATGATCGAGCAGAATCCCAGCGGTGCTGGTGAACTAACTCTCTGCAATATTGCAAATAATATGTACATGGATGATTTTATATTTTCGGCTGATAGCTTAGAGGAAGCTCAGCAAATCACTCATGAATCAATTGCTTTGTTTGATAGCCGTGGGTTTAAGCTTGTTAAGTGGAGTGCTAACAAGGAGGCTATGATTGTCTTGTCAAATTTGGATAATGAGATGCTTTCACCTTTGATTCGTGACAATGACTTTCAGATTGAAAATATGACTTTGCCATCAGCGAAGACATTGGGCTGTGTGTGGCAAACCGAGTCTGACGAGATGCGTATCGCATGTTCCTTAAAGCCCTTAGCTAAACACACGCGCAGAAGTATGCTCAGTCAGCTTGGACAAAAGTTTGATCCGCTAGGCTTTGGAGCGCCATTTTTTCTAAAAGCACGTCTGATACTTCAGCAATTGGCGATAGACATGTTTGATTGGGACACCGAGGTCCCTGATAGCTTTGTAAAAGAGTGGGAGTCGTGGCTTCGCTCTTTGGACCTGCTTAAGGATTTTTCGTTACCGAGATGGTATTTTGCAAACTCTGGTGTGTGTAGTCCGGATGATGTTGTTTCTTATCAATTACATGGGTTTAGTGATGCTTCGAATCAAGCTTTCTCTTCTGTTGTTTACTTACGTAGACTGGTTAACGGAGTTCCTAGTGTGTCTTTCATTTTGGGTAAATCTACCATTGTTGTAAAAAATCAGTTTTCTTGGCCGATAGCTAGGAAAGAGCTTGTTGCCGCTTTGAATACAGCAAGACTCGTGAAGCAGGCCTACGAGGCATTGAAGATGCCCGACTGCCTTAAATATTTTTGGTGTGATTCTCAGACTGTGTTGCAGTGGGTTAAAAACCCTGATTTACGTTTGAATAAGTTTATCACGCGTCGAGTTGAGCATATTTTATTATTGTTTGGAGCCCAGGATTGGCGTTTTTGCCCTACCGATATGAACCCAGCTGATGTTGGCACACGGCCAAATCTTATTACAAAGAAAGAATTTCGAGAGTTGTATTTGAATGGTTCTAGTCTTCTCTATCAGTGTGAAGAAATTCCATCTGTAGAAAATGCCACTTCAGTACCTGTCCATAGCCTATATCTTCGTGACGAAGAGGAGTCGCTTGACGTTGGACAGGTAGGCCTTTACAGATTGATCGAGGCCGCACCTTCTTTGTATGTTATGAAAAAGAGAATCGCTTATTTGGTTGCTTTTGTTGAATTTTTGTGCTGTAAAACCAGAAAGCGTAGCTTTGTGAAGCCTAAACTGGACGCCTCTTATCTTAATAGAGCCTTAGACTTAACTGTGAAGTTTGTTCAGAAAAGCTTGTATGGCGATGTGGTACATTTAATGACCAAACGATCGCCGTATGCCCTTGAAGAAGTGATAAAGCGGGGTAATGTTGGCGCTTCGCAACGTGAGAAGGAACGCTTGAAAGAATTGCGTTCACTTAAAAAGTACAGACCTTGTGTAGATGACGCTGGTGTAATCCGCATTGAAGGAATTCTCCCGAGATCTCTCTAGAAGCACAGCATCCGATCGTTTTGCCTTCGAAACACCCCTTCACTAGGCTTGTTGTACTGTCGCATCATAATCGAAATACGCACTGTGGAGTACAGCACACTTTGTTGTCTACGCGACAGAATTTTTGGATCGCTAATGGTAATGCCTCCGTGAAGAGGTATATTAATGATTGTGGTGTATGTGCGATTGAGAAAGCGCTGCCTATAAGGCAGCTCATGTCTGATTTACCTTTGTATCGCACAACTGCCCATAGGAAACCCTTTTTTGATTGCGGCTTAGACTATTTTGTACCTTTAACCTTTGTTGAAGGTAGAAGTCACAAAAAAGCTTGGGGACTCTTGTTCACATGTATGGCATCTTGCGCTATTCATGTTGAGCTGGTTACGTCATTGTCGCTGAGTGATTTTTTACTTGCCTTTACAAGGTTTACAGATTTACGTGGGCAGGTTAATGCTATCTATTCCGATAATGGAAGTACCTTTCAGGCAGCATCTAAGAAGTTACCCGAGTTGATAGAATCAGCTGAATTTCACAACGCCCTGAGACAGAAAGAGATAAACTGGGAATTTATACCTCCGTATGCTCCGGCGCAAGGTGGAGCCTGGGAGGCAATGGTAAAACAATTTAAAATTGCATTTTTTCACATTTTGGACTCTTCAGTACGTAAGCCCAATTTTATTGAACTGCTTACGTACACAGGCAGTGCCGTTCGGATCGTGAACGAACGCCCTTTGGTACCTTTGAGTGACGACCCTAGGGATTTTACTGTCATCACCCCTGCCTCACTTTTGACCCCATACTTAGACCCATACTGTGCTGTTGGGAAACCACATGATCGTGACCAATTAAGAAGAGATTATCGGTTCAATTTGTCACTTTCTCAGCAGTTTTGGAGTAAATGGATCGATTTTTACTTGCCAGGTCTTCAGGGCCAGAAAAAATGGCTAAAAATGGCCGAGAATTTGGAGCCTGGTCAACTTGTAGTGGTGGGTTCTCTCCAAGACATTGGTAAACGTGGGAAGTATCAACTTGGGAAAGTGCATGAGGTAGTTCCACAAATTAGGAAAGGGAAGCTTGTGGTTCGTAGAGCTAAAGTTGCCGTCTGCAACTATGATGAGAGTACGGGAAAAGTGAAAGTAGACTACGTGTTGAGGGATATTTCATGCCTCGCCCCCGTAAAGAACACCTAAGTGTTAGGGTTTGAGCCTGGTTTTGTCTGCGGTGGCCGACACTTGTCTGAGCCCAGAACAGTCGGTTATTATCGCAACCATTGTATATAGCGTCATTTTAGCGTGTACCTATGGTACCAATTTCATGTATCGTAGTGTATTATTCGTATTGTTGTTCATTCTTTGCATGCCCTTTGTATTTGCGTATTAACTTAAACGTGAGTGATTCAAACAATTTGTGTATCATGTGTTTTTATTCATTGGCTCACAATTGTCGTCAATTCTTTTTTAGTTATGCCATTTTAGACTGTCATAACTAGGGGCCGCTATGTTCCCGACAATTATTCACCAAACCAAACGTCATATAAAACCGTTATGGTCTACTTAACCTAGCTGGCATCTTACGTCATGAAAATTGCTAGAAAATGTCCAAATATTGCACCATCGGTCGTAAGACCTGATGAAATATTGCATCACTACCTTTGAACACCGGTTTAAATTGCGTGACAATGTCTTTCGTTATGACGTAACAGTACTGCGTACGTGAGTTTGAGATATTGAAAATTATTTTCGTCATTCGTAAAATGGTTGCTTGAAAGTTGGAGGCATATTTAACTGTTTTGCTTATTGCTTGCTAGCTGGACAAATTTTCCGTCTTTTATCCAAGTAATCTGTTCTGTAGTGACAAGTTTTAGTGGTGTACGGCGTTGCATCTCATTTTCGACAGCCAGGTGGCTAATTTTACAGAAATACAATTTTGAATAGACGTTTTAAAGGAGTGTTTCTTTTTCGGTCATTACATACAGACGAACGGATTCGGGAATCTTATGTTATAATTTTCCCACGAAGAGATTATGGTTTACTGCTGTGACCATTAACCTTTACTAACCTGCCGAACCCTTACGCTAATCTGCAAGGTTTCGTTGAACCCCCAATTTTCGCCGAATCACAAAAACAAGAATTTACCACATTTAGTAGTAATACATTACTGTATTAATAAGACTTCTGTTGTTGTTTTTCTGAGACCAATAGTGAGATTCGAGGCTTTGTCTCGGAAACAGCAATTCTCATGTCACTTTCGTATGCAAGCCAGTTTCGTTTTTCTGTTTTAACATCCACACGATAGAAAACGCATGCTTGCATAAATAAATGGTTACGAATGGCATGAGAACTTCAAGGGCAACTTTTGTAATAAGAGGATAACTTTCAATTTGTTGGCACCTGTCTTCGTGCTTACTTTTATCATTCTTTGTTATTAAATATGTTACATTAAAAAAGGTTACATTTAAAAAGGTGTGGCAATCATGAGCCTTTCTTTTTTCTAGCATAAGTATCTGTGTCAAAATAGAGAAAAAAAATGTAGGCCTACCGGTCTACTAGGCCACTTTATAGGTCACATAAACAACACCTACGCAAAAATAAAAATAAAAAAGGATGTCTGTCCTAAAATTAAGCATAGATACCCAATACTACGTTAGGGTATCAGCAGTGGCATTTTTTTTTAAAATCAACTTGGGGGTGATCGGCCTAATTTCATGGGACACATATGTCCCAGCGGTCCTCAAAGGGTTGCAAACCTGCCTACAAAAAAGTGCAAATACAGTAAGGTAAGCGTAGACTAAAAAGTTTTCTTCGATTTCCTTACAAAAAAGAATTTCCTGAAAAATTGAAAATAGAACTAACATGCAAAAAGCAAACGTGAGGAAATTCATGTTTTGAGAAAATCAAGTTTTTCTTACCGATCGTTTTTACAATGCTACGTAATAATACAGTATATATTTTTGCATTCTGTGTTACATGCAGAATGCAGATGGCACCATTACATTACGCGTCAAACACACAGATGTTTATTAACCATCACGTAAGCCGCAATTAAGTTTCGGCTGGACAATATTTTGTCCATTTTTAGCCTGTGGACAAATCAGGTTTGTGATCATGGGTGTGAGTCTGTTGGAGAGGATTTTACTCAAGATCTTGTAGTCTGTGTTGAGCAGAGAGATCGGTCTCCAGTTTTTGAGCTTTTCTTTTTCACCTTTTTTAAAGATTAACTTCACTTTTGCTTCTCTCATTGAGGGAGTCATTGTTTTTCTCAAGTAGCAATTTGTAAGCATCTCTAGAATGTCGTGTTTCAGGAAATGCCAGCATTTTTGGTAGAATAATGAGCCGAGACCATCTGATCCAGGTGCAGAATCCTTGTTAAGTGAATCGATGGCGGTTTTTACTTCTTTTAGACTGATCAGCTGTTCCGCTTGTTCAGCTGCGTCTTCCTCAATTTTGGCCTCTCCAAGAATGTTCAGGTAGTTGTCTTGTTCTTGAGGGTTAATGTCGTCTTCCACACCCCATAGGGAGTGATAGAAGCTGTGTACTTCTTTAAGAATGTCTTCTTTTTTGGTTAGAGTTGTGTTGTTTGTGCCATGTATCTCAGTGATAGAGCTACTTTTACAGTTTTTTTCTTCTGCTTTGAAGAAGCTTTTGGAGGGCTCTTCATCGCTTGTTGGAGTTGTTCTGGATCTGATTTGAGATCCGATTGCTTTATAATAGTAGAAATTTTGGATTTTCTCCAAGAATTCCGGTCGACGTTCTTCCAAGACGTGGTTTGGATGAGCGTCCAGAGTGAGGAGCATATTTTTAGCCTGATTGTAATCTTCTCTACGCTTGAGTGCGACATCTTGCGAGAGTTCGATCAGTCGATTTTTCATTATTTCTTTGCCTTGATCCCACCATATTAGCATGTCTGGTAGTTCCATTTGTGGTACGTTAAAGGTCCAATTTTCCCAAGCCGTTTCGAGCTCTGTTATGACGTGTGCATATTGTAATATGCTATTATTGATTTGGTATGAATATTCACCCCATTTGATGTGTTGTTGATATTTGAGATGAATTATCGGTAATGTGCAGTGGTCTGATGATGTGAAGTATTCATGTTTGATGTTATGATAATTTTCAAGTGCATGTTGATTTATGTATATTCTATCTATCCTGGTCCCTCTATTGCGGTTTTTTTATGTGAACAGTCTTTTGTATGGATGTTCTTGTCTGAATATATCTGTCAATTGGTTATGACGTATGAGTGTTGTAAGTGATGTTTTATCCTGTGTAGTTTTGAAGTTTTGCGGCTTAGCAGTGTCCAACGGATCAAGTATCACGTTAAAATCACCAAGTAAGACCACATGTTGATGTTCATATTCCAGCATAGCCTCGGAGAGCAGTTCAAAACATGACTTTCTCTCTCCGCTGTTCTGCGGAAGGTATGCGTTGAATATGTTTATGTTATTTTTACCACATTTAATGTTTAAGTGATGTATTCGATTTTGTATTATATTGTGATGTGTGATTTCGGACCTGTCGTGTATGTCTTTTTTAACGATGAACATTGTTCCTGCATAGAATGGGGTTCTATCAGGTTCTATGTTAGTGTATATTATGTAATTGTTATGTTGAGCCCACTTCTCGAGTTGATCGGTGGGGATTCTGTGTGTTTCTTGTATTGCCAGTACAGAGAGTCTGTGAGATGTAAAGAAGTTTTTGACATCTCGCATTTTCTTGGATATTCCGTTGATGTTTATTGAGCCAACCTTAAGGTTGCCCAGTCCGGCGTCCGAATCGTCACTCTCCGTATCTGCGAACATGATTATAGATAGAGAAAGCAGCAGGTTAAAGTTTAAGAAGTTGGACTAGGCCGTGTGGATGGCTAGATCGTCATCTGAGTCCGTTTCGACCTTCCGGTCTCGTCAGTGCAGTGTTTACTCTGGAATGGCCATGAAGGTATATACCTCCATGTGACATTTTCCTATTTGTGGTATGTAAGCACCAAAAATAGTACTACTGCCAACCTTGCCAAAGTGCTCAAACTGCAAGCAGTGAGCTTTGCGCAATGCATAGCAAAATGCCCCCAGTAAAGTGCTCAATCGGCGTAAACCAAGAGCGTCAATCACTGCAGACAGCGTACACCGTTTCGACCTTCCGGTCTCGTCAGTGCAGTGTGTCAATCCTTTGTACCCGTGCGCTGTTGATGCGAATAAAACGGTTGAAGATGATAAACTGTTTTATTTTGATCAACGACGCACGAGCACAAAATCATTGACACGGCGAGAAAAACACAATAAACATAGCCAGGTCAGACACTTTAATGAACCGGCCTGCCACGCCCCGTGGAGGCGGGGAGCGGCATGATTATGGGGTGGCGATGCACCCGGAAGGGAAGTCCACCAGCTTAGGTCGCGGGGGCCAGGCTGGGAAATCTAGGTACCTGTGGAAGAAAAGTGTGGATCGAGAATTTTGTGCGACTCGTCCGCAAAAGTTAAAATGGCGGAACGGGCCAGGGAGACGGGCTTTGCTTTCTGCAAACGCAAAAAGGTCAGCTCACGACGGGCCGGGCGACAGAAGTTTTATAAAGCCAGGCAGCGCCCACGTCTCCATCACGTGACCGTAACACATGTACGTTTGACTCCTATACCCGGTCTGCCCGTAGGCAGACCGGATAAACTTTGGGGTCTCCCACGAGGAAGAGAAGCTTAGCTACAAGGACGATTTAAATACTCGTGGGAGACGAAAATTATATAAAATCTGGAGCAAAGGCTCAATTAATTGGTGTAAAAAAAAAGATGGTAAGTGGGAATATATTGTATGCTTTTCCTACCGAAAAAGTGTTGCCGTTGAACCAACGAGCACGGATGTGCACTGGCCAGACGTTGAGGCAGGTTCGCCCAGATGGGTCGGGGAGTCTAGCGATCGAAGCGTAGATATGACTAGGCTACGTTACCAGGAAAAATATAGAATAGTGGGATGAAACTTTGGAGGTTGCATCGAGTTGATCGGGAAATCATGTTTATCGATGAGTTAAAAGCAACGCGAGGTTGATCCTAGCGGGAAAGAGCAGCATATCGGGAGAAGGTAGTGTGTGATAGTCTAAAATATTGAAATATGAAAATACAGATCCAGTGTTGTTAATGATATTATGTCATTGATAGATGATATGAGTCCATTCACGATATGCAATATATACTTAATTCATATATTGCTATTTTATTTTATTGATGATGATTGTATTCTTCATTGAGCTGCAGCATGCTGATGAAACGACAATTGTTTACAGGTAAATTGATAATGAAACAATGGATTTAACATACTATGACGTCACACAATTACTGGCGGGTTTTGAGGTTTGCTGTCTTGCGCGCTCGGATGCTTACTGCAGAGATTCTGCTGTTGGGGAATTGAGCTTCTGATCGCTGGAATCGTCTTTTCTATGACGTAGCCCCTCCACGAGTGAGCCCGGCGTTCCAAGCTTTCCAGACACGAAGGATCCTTCGATTGAGAGGGAGGCCACTTTTCTAGCCACCTCTGCTACCCCACGAGCAGGAACACCCAAGGCCGCCAAAGCCCGAGAGCTCAACGGAGCATAGCTCCCGAGGGAGCCTACGACGAACGGAAGTGACAGGACGTCCCTGCAAGGGCGCTTCCTGTCTTCTAATATGTTTACACATAACTCGCCGTACTTCTCGTGTTTCCTGTCGGCGGCTTTTCGAAGGAAATCCGCGCCGTAGTCGAACGGGCAAGTGACGTCACATACAACCGTGACACCGTCAGGGCGTTGCAGGACAATGTCAGGGCGCAGATCAGCACCGCCCGCTTCCACGTGTTGCGGAACCGTACTATCTATGGTAAGCAAGAGTTGCCATTCGTCAGGTACATGCTTCACGATCTCCCACAATACTGAATTGTGTCGTTCCGTGACAACAGGCATCACGGTAGGGCAGTGGTTCAATATATGAGGGAGAGTCTCTTCCGCTTTCCCGCACGCGCGACATATGGCAGGTTTATATGGGTGGCCATGGCTTGGTTTTGATTTCAAGGAAAATAGGTTTAGGCGGGCTTTATAAGCAAATGCACGGTTCGAGTGATCCAGGAGCTCCGGTCGCCGAGTCCAAGAATTCGAAAATTCGGACAGACAGTGGGCACTGACCGTCTTGCCTTGGTCAGGTTTGGATTGCCACTGTCTCCTCCACCACAAGTCATTGTGTTGGTGGAGGGTCGGAACCACTTTTTTTCTTAGGGAAGGGGTGATTTTGGAGCTCCCCGCAGTCAACTGGAGACCGCCATCCGGGCGTGCGGACCAACGTACATTTAGACGACGGGTAGCCGCTGGGACGCGGCCCCACAAGCTTTCGCCTGTTGGGCACGGTCGAGAACGGGCACCTTCAGGGGGGGTTCCTTATTCAAGTAACTGGCTAGCTGGCACGGGGTAGGATCTGGAGTGCCGAACCTCAGACTGGCACAACGCCTAAGCTGCCCGAAAGCGATGGCAGAGACACGGTCGTCAGGAGACGTCAGCATCTTGAAGGCTTGGGCTATCGAAAGCGTGTCGCTTTCGCGACACAGATTCAACACACCAAAGCCCCCCAATGCAGATTACAGTAAAAAAAAGCGCTGCACGCCCACCTGGGAAGACGCCACCCCACCTTCAAACACTGCAATACCAGTCGATCGAGCTTCAGAAGCTCATACTGTCTGAAGCGCCGCACTTGCAGATGGTATGACGCGGACGGAAGAATGATAGAATTAAGTGCCAGAAGTTTCTGGCTTGGAGTAAGGAAAGATTTCATTAAAGAGGAAATGTGTTTCTCCAGGGTGGAGATGAAAGGTTGGGCAAGGGACGCATCCGAGGCGTAACCGGTTCGAGCGCCAAGATATTTGTACGTTTCGCCTTTGGGGATGACTCGAATTTCCTCCCCGGCTAGGGAGAAAGGTTCCTGGTCGATCCGCAGACGGGACGCCGACGCTTTCCTATAGGATAAGGTGCCACACTTGCGTGGGTTGAACCGTAGCCCGAACCAGGAAGAGAAGGGATCAGTAGTAGATAAGAGGCATGTGCCATACAACGTACTTTGATGTCTTCTTTAGCAGGAAGGTTGTAGCCGCAATCCGTTTTGTCACGGACGCCCCTGAGGAGCACCTCGATGACCAAATTGAATAGCAGCCCAGACAATGGGCAGCCCTGACGGACTCCCCGCCCCACAGGGATACGGTAGGTTTCACCATTGCCACAGCGGACGGTGCAGGTGTTAGCGACGTATATGTCGGAGATGCACTCAATAAGGTCTGTGGGGGCGTTGAAATGACGCAGGACCTCGGCTATGCATTCGTGCCGGACACTGCCAAAGGCGTTTCGAATGTCCAGAAACGCAACCGACACAGGCCTTTTGCGTGACTGTGCATCCGAGAGGATGGTGTCGAGCATGAACACATGCTCGTAGACGCCCTCCGTGGGCATGAATCCCTTTTGCTCTCGGCTGATAACATTCCCCTCCACCGCCCATCGCTGCAGGCGTCGGGCCAATACGGTGGCGTAAATCTTATATATGTTTTGGCAGATGGAGATGGGCCGCCAGTTGCTGACGTCGTGCAGATCACCCTCAGGGTCTTTGCATATGAGTGTGATCCTGCTGGTTCTCCACTGGTCCGGTACACGACGGTTGATCCGGCAGGTCTCGAAAAGGCTGGCCAAGAGTCCCCCTCTTGGGTCCAGGGTCTTCCAGAAACCGTAGGACAATCCGTCAGAACCAGGGGCGGAACCGACATCAAGCGACTGGAGGACCGCCTCCACCTCCCGGGCCGTAATGGGACATTCACCGTCATCGATGAGGGAGAGGTTTACATTGCCATACTCGTAACGGTGGGCGTTCATCCACTCAGGCATCCGCGAGCAACTCCCAGCTTTAGGAGCGGTCATGTCACGTCGAAATCTCTCCTCAATTTCTTGAGGGGGAATTTCGCAGTGAAGGTCGCAGTTTCTTCCTTCAACAATCCGACGGACCGTTCCCTTCGCGTCCCGCGAGAAGGCGGCTCGCAACTCCACTCCCCTACGATATCGGGCTCCGTTCCCGCGCAAACCCCCGCCGTCCGACCGAGGAGAACCCCCGTTCGAACGACGGCGAGCCGCGCGAGCCCGGGCGCCACGATTGAAGCGTGGTTTGCGAGGACGTGTCCTCTTGGGCGGCGAAGTGCCAGCGGTCCACTCTTCCAATTCAATGCAGAACTGGTCGAAATTTATGCCACCCGCTAAAGTAAGGTTCACTAAACTGCAAAGAGCCCGCCTGGAGCTCTTCGTCTTACTTTCCCTGACCGGTTCAACAGGGTCTTGGATGAATCGTTGAGTGTTGGGTGTGATGGACATCCCTGGGGTAGTCTGTGGGACTCCGGGGTCATGCGTGGCTTGGTTGCATGCCATGGTGTTGCTTCGGGGTCGAGTCAAGGTTTGGGAAGAGATAGTTGAATGGAATTCATTGTGGGTGGTTTGGATAGGTGGGGTAAAGGGTCGGGCTTCGGCAGACAGCGTCGAGGTACAAGATTGTATAGGACAGATGGAAACAGGATTAAAAGATAAGGAGGAGTGAAATGGGTAGTGTTGGAGAGACTTGGAAGAAGAGGTCTGCATGGGCGGCTTGGAAGAGCTGATTGAGTCTCCAGCTTCAGCTCCTGTGGTAGCCGTCCGAGGCAAAGAAGATGGGCGCGAAGCCGGCTTGGATAAACCGAGCGAGTCGACTGCCACGGCTCCGGTGGAGGTCGGCTTGCGCAGAGGTGCATATAGAAAAGGATTCGCACTGACAGTAGGGCCGTAACCGTCCGTGGTTGGGCTATCAGGCGAGGAAGTGGAGGAAGAGGAAAGAGATTTGCTGTTCGACGAGTCGGACGAGTCGGAAGAGTCCCCACTTTCCGACCCAGGTCCGGCCGAAGACAGGCGAGGAAGAAACAGCACATCTAGATCAGGCAAGCTGTCAGCATCAGCTGGGCTGAGCGAAGTCTTGTCTGAATGGGATAGAACAGTACGGAAAAGTTCTGGTATAAAGTCAGGTGGGGAGGGGCAAAGTAGAAGTGCTATCCAGGCCTTGGCGCCAGAAGACTTGAGAGCGGATGACAGAGGAAGAGGAAGGAAGGGATGACCCCTCGACCGATGTGCCTGCAGTCGAGGGCCGGCGCCTTCCATGCCTAACAACAGAGGCGTAGGAAGGCCCAGGCTTGGTCATCATAGGGGGCCTGGTTTGGCTCTCCGACGGCGTCGGGTCATTGCTCGGCCAGGAAAGGCAGGTTGGCAATTGAAGGCCCTTGGGGCAGAATCGCCAGTGCTCTAAGGCCCCATCCAGCTTGTAAGCTCGAGGGAGAACACGGCAGCACCTGCTACAGGTGATCAGGAACTCGGCGCGCGAACCATGGAATGCTCGCATATGGTCCTGATACGCCTGCACATCTCGGTAAGGTCGAGATGCCCTCCTGCAAGTGGAGAAAGGACAGAGAAGGGGGAATAGATTGGGGAGGGTGAGGCGAATAGGGCAGACGAACTGCAGTCTATTCGACCTCAGATATAGTGGAGCTGACTCGTGGCATGCGACAGGTAAGCCACTGTGTGGTGTGGGATCACGGATCGGACACTCGTCGCCACGACGAAGCAACGAGTTCGTGAAAGCAATAGAGTCTATCGGTGAAGCTTCACCATCTGGGTTGAGTGGGACTGAGTGCCCACTCACAGGAACCTGCTTCCTCGTCGCCAGCCTAAACTAGTGGACTCAGCAGACGGGGAGGTAAAATCAACACCGGCCAGGTTATCTTGAAAAGTCTTTGAACCTGTGCGACTTAAAAGGCGTGACATATTCAGTAGAAAATGTATAAATATAATATATAAAAAGTTGGTTAAGTTAAGATGTTTCGGAGTTTACAGCGACAGCTCAAAGTTTAGAAATTGAAAGTAACGGATTACAAAAACAAAGAACTACTGGCGGATTACAAGAGGGTTGAATCAGAGGTTACTACTTAAAATTTGATAATTATTTTTTTTACATAGACTCAACGTTACTAAATGCAATTAGGCTTTGAATATCAGTTAATTACGGTACTGCAAATAAGTTTGATGAGCTAGGACAGGGGTTCCCAAACTGGAGTACATGTACCCCCAGGGGTACATTTCGACTTTTCTAGGGGTACATTAGATTAAGTATAAGGATATTCTTTCCATGGCATAACTTCTAATCTGCCTTAAAATATTTGTTATCACCTGATGATGTTAATAATTTGAAGACCTGAAATTAAGAACTCCTTAGTAAGTCACATTTTCACCCCAGTACAAGCTTTAACTACAACTACAGTAACTACCAAGTTCACATGACTTATTTTGTCCAATCACAGCACACAAGACAAAACAGCTGATTGATTGCTATGAGAACCGTAATTACAAAGGCTAGCCTAGAAAGTCGTCCATGGTTGTGTGAGTCAACATTTTCAGTGCTGCTTTGAATCAAATCAAAAAACAGATCACAGCTCAAAACACCTGAACATGATCTTCGTTGTGCTGTTGCTAATGTTTCACCTCGTATTAATGAGCTTGTTGCTAAAAAGCAGGCTCATCCATCACATTAGCTAGGATTGCTGGGCTTATTCAGTCGATATATTGTTTGTTTGATTGTAGTGTTTGTTTAACCTTGGATTACATTGTTATGAATAACTTTGCGTGCTTTGATTGGTGCAAAATATCATGTATGTAGTCTTCTAATGCAGCTCTACTGTTAATTTGTGGCAATATCTAAACTTTCTAAAGCGAAAAATATGAGAAAATTTTGGGGGTACACGAGCGAATCTATAAATTGACCAAAGGGTACTGATGAACAGAAAGTTTGGGAACCCCTGAGCTAGGAGGTTAAAAAAATGCTTTGAGAACAATTGACTAAAAAGTCAATTGTGACGTCACTACTGAAAACTTAAACCAACAAATAGGGTGACCCTTTGATTTGAAGTACGATTAGTTAGGATCGATATAAATAATTGTTCAAAAGACTTTAAAGATAAAGAGAGGATTATTGTTCAAATTATACGGTATAGAATTTTAACAAGATAAGGTTATGATTCAAGTGAACACTTCAAGGAGAAAGGAAGTTATGGAAGATGCGTGTTTCAGATGCAAGAAAGGGAAGATTTGGCAGACAACTGGCAACACTAGATTACCAATGCAGGAGTTTGAATGCCGAGATTTCGAAAATTAACTGAACAAGAGTGTTTAATTTGGGTAAAAAAAAGGATTTTCGGATGGATTTATTATTGCAATAGAGGCACAAGTCTACGAATTAAATAATTTAAGTAGTAAGATAATAACTGATTAGAATTAAGGTTAAAAATGAAACAACAAAGTGAAATGGAAAAATAGGCTAGGAATTAATTTAAAACTCGATAAAGCTAAATTTAGGTTAAACAATGAACATATAGCAATTACTGTAGTATACAATTAACACGACATAAATAATTACAGTTTTATATGATTCCTTTCTTGTGAAATGTTTTTCCTTTTCTTCTTAAAGCTTGTTCTTCGGGGGAAAAGATAGGGATACCAAGCCCGGGCTGGAATTGCAGATCCCAGGGTTTGATTGGGGTGGAAATAGGGATGGATGATAAACTAAGATGGGGGTGGGGATAAAAAAAGGGGGGTTTTCAGAACAACTCACTTTTTCTTTAAATTCTTTCTTTTCTTGACTGAGATTTGGAACTAAGCATCCAGTTATTCGCATTCGCACGACAGAACGGTGATCTGAATCTAAGATGATGAACTGTTTTATTTTGATCAACGACGCACGAATACAAAATAATTGACACGGCGAGAAGAACACAATAAACATAGCCAGGTCAGAGACTTTAAAGAACCGGCCTGCCACGCCCCGTGGAGGTGGGGAGCGGCGTGATTATGGGGTGGCGATGCACCCGGAAGGGAAGTCCACCAGCTTAGGTCGCGGAGGCCAGGCTGGGAAGTCTAGGTACCTGTGGAAGGAAAGTGTGGATCGAGAATTTTGTGCAACTCGTCCGCAAAAGTTAGAATGGCGGAACGGGCCAGGGAGACGGGCTTTGCTTTCTGCAAACGCAAAAAGGTCAGCTCACGACGGGCCGGGCGACAGAAGTCTTTCTTTGTAGCTTTTTCTTTATTTATTTCAGCACTTTCGCAAAAATCATCTGGCTCACTAATCTCTTTTCAACTTTCCTAACCAAGTTTTGATTTCTTTGCGTTGGCCTACTCAGTGTACAGACTGGTGGCTGCTTTTTTACTTACTAATCTCTTTTCAACTTTCCTAACCAAGTTTTGATTTGTTTGTGTTGGCCTGACATTTTCCTATTTGTGGTACGTAAGCACAAAAATAGTACGGTACTACTGCCAACCTTGCCAAAGTGCTCAAACTGCAAGCTTTGCGCAATGCATAGCAAGGTGCCCCCAGTAAAGTGCTCAATCGGCGTAAACCAAGAGCGTGCAATTGTAAACAAAGTTATAGAAAGCTTTGACCTTAACACTTTTGATCTTTTAAATCTAACCATTTAGCGTCTGAAGTGCAAAATTTGGAGAACTTGAGCCAAGGAAGAATGCAGAGAGGAATTTTTACGTCCCTTCTTCCAATCAAAATTGTCTAAAAACCTCAAAAATTGTGGTAAATGTTAAAGAGCTTTTGCTCGCGATTTTAGATTCGTTAAAATAATTTTTCGATTTTAAATCGTGCTGAAAAGCAAAAATTTTGCGCCTTCGGCGCAAAACATGCCGCCCAAGACGCTGTATAAGAAACTGAAGCTTTCAGTAATGCGAAGGAGGGTCTGGGGGTCGACCTCCCAGAAGTATGTGTGATGCGATAATACAATAAACCCGGTGTCGATGTCAAAACATCGTTCCCGCCCTTGCTTAAATTACCCCCCCCCCCCACTTTCAGGAAGTGTCCGGAGCCCCTGAGAGCACCACACATTCACGTTTTGCAGTAGTCGTACTATGCCTTACCAAGTCACCACAGAGAAAGAATGTATCCCCCACTTATGGTGATGTCACAGCGGTGTTGCCGTTTTTATTTTCGCAATTGAATGAGTGCCAGATTCGCCGATGTCAACGAAAGTTTGCAAGCGTGTAACTTAGTAGCCTATTTGTATTTATTTTGCGATTTGCTGGTCAGGGAAGTTTGTTAGTGTTATCTTTTTGGGATCTTAGGTAAATTTAGCGAATTTATTTACCTGTCAGAGGCACTTTAAGGTCTTGTTCCTATGGAAACCAATGTGAACATGTCAGCGCAAATCATAAAGCGGAAATAAGCCAGACATGAAAACACGCCCACCCGCTATGTGCCAGACAAGCTCAGTGTGAACCCCGCATAAAGGTCCACAGTCACAGTGTGCAGGTTCACAATAAGCTACTCCTACTACTATCTTACTCTCTTAGACAATGAAAGTTCAGTTGAGAACTCCCGTGTTAAAGCAATTAGGCTACAGTTTGCTCGAAGCATGCCAGGGTGGTATAGAACAAAGCTTTCTGAAGAATGACTCAAAAGGCTGGCCGTATCAAATCATATTTCTTTGATGTTATTTCATTTTTCAGTATATAGGACTAATTCATTTTTGTAAAAATATTAAAATTGTAAAAATGATTGGCCATTTTAAGACGCCAATCAGCTTATGTTGTTGATTGTTTGTTTTGTCTTTTTTTTTTGTAGCAAACAGTAGCCTAAGTCTGTAAAAAAAGGTAAAGGTGAGTCCCATACTTGAATCCAAACATCGGGGAATGAGAAGATAAGGTTCTCATTATACTAAGCCATGGGCACTAATGAGAGTAGGGTGGCCAGTTCCTTTCTCTCGGCCACCTTTACTTCAGCAACTACGCCCACCAAATTTATTACACCCTGGGTAGAGGTGAGCGGTGTTTGTCAACAACCAGCATAAGCCGGGAGTCGAACCAGGATTGTATGATTGGAAAGCGAGCGCCTTACCCGCTGCGCCATCCCACCGCCTAAGTCTGTGCAGTGGCGGGCAACACTAAAATGCGGAAATGCGGAAACGCGGAAATAAGCCGGGCGTGAAATGGCGTATTGTCTGCGTAAAGTTGAAACGATAGTAAAGTACAAGTAGAAGTTAACACTTTCATGCCTGGGCTAGGGCATCTCATGCCTTACGAAATTTTAAACGCTGAAAACCATACGATAAAACTATTCTAAAAAGCTGAAATTTTATGACTTTGTCACAAAGTTCATACGCATATTGGAGATGCTACTCAAAAATTTGTATCTCAGATACTTTTTGAAATACAACGTGATTTATGACACCTTGTCAGAAACATTTTGCAGTTTGCTCTTTTTAGGAGCAGAAACTTTCTCCTGTTGTTTCTTTATTCACTGGTGTTACGCACCGGCGCATAGCACGTGCCCAACTTGCAGAATTGAATCTTTTATAGAAACATCACCCTATTTGCATTGATTCAACGCCAGTAGACGTCAAATTATTATGAGCATCTCCTTTCGTGCATCGCCTTGCGTTAGCTTGTGCAGCTGTAACCGAAATGATCGCGCCGCTTTTACAAGACATACACAACATCAACAGACGTCGAACGTATGTAAGTAATAGTTTAGCAACCCCCCTTTGGCACGCGTGTGACGTCACAATATTCGACACGGGCTATTTTAGCCCCGTGCTAATTAATCGCTAATAACGGGAACTATGAAAATCACAGAGCCAAAATATTTTGCAAGATAATAGCCATGTGTATAGTGCGTGTAGAAATTAAAATTTTACCCCACAAAGTTATTGAAATAAAGTGTTTGAGATGAAAAATCGATATAAAGTAGGTTTTTATTCTAATTTCCCGAAAACAGCTTCAAAATTGACCGTTCGAACGCATATTTTTGAATTATAACATGGAGTAATGCTAAACTAAACAAAAATTTACTTTTCCTTATAAATATAAGGCATTTTTGGGCGTTTTTACATTACAAAGAAATTGCATTAATATTTATAATCTACCATATAATTTGTTTGCTCAAATATCAAGCAGCGAAAGGTCAACTCTGGTTTGCCGCTCTTGCCCTGACCTAATTCTCATCGTAGAGAAATAAGCACAGCTTGATATGTCCTATCGTGTCATTGCGAGTGCTAGCAGCTTATAGATACTTTGCTTATGTCGATACAACGTTCAGCGGTGTTGCGATACAACCTAAGAAAATCATGAGTTTGTTTCAAATTGCATTCCTCTGGAATGAATGCTTTTTTGTTACGCAAAACTTTCGCAGGAAATATCGGCCGCTTTACAGCGGTTCACCATCGTCAGACGTTGAAACAGTACAAACATTTGATCTGTGAAAGTAATGCCTATCAGCGAAAATGGAAACACATAATGTCATCCAGGCACTGTTTATTGAAAATGAAGACATGCAGCTCGTCATTGCATTGAGAAAAACTGACTTATCAAAATTTTTCGAAGACAAGAAATTCCAGTCACAAAAAAATATGACTTGTGCGAAATATTGTACAAAACAGACCGTATTGCAAGTGTAGTAAATTAGCATCGTCAAGTATAATGGTAATGAAATTGAACCGCACAGCTTTATAAGTAATATTTCGATCAATTAATAGATAGAAAAATACCCCGCTTTTGAATAAAACGATGATGACCAAATCATCATCATCATTGGCCATGCCTGAATAAGGCGTCGGCTACCGTGAGTCTCCACAACGATCGATTGTCCATACTTCTAATTAGATTTTCAAAATTTTGGTTTGTTCACGTTGAAAGATTTTTGAAGATTTCCAAACGTGGACGCGCCTGGTGTCTCTGACCAGGAAATCGCCCCATCATTGCCGAGTGTTCAATTCCGCGTTTGCGGTAGACATGCCCGATAAATGTCATTTGCCTTTTTTTGATAGTTGTGATGAGGACGCCAGGGGTGCACCCAGAGCATCTCCACACTTCTTCGTTAGTGATTTTATCCATCCAGTTAATTCCCATCATTCTACGAATGAACCAAATTTCAGCACTGTATTTCTTCTTCATTATCGTCGGGCATACAGTCCACGATTCACAGCCATATAGCAGAAATGACCAAATACTGTGATTAGAATATCTAATCTCATAATCAACGATAACATGATAAGAACAAATCTTATGATAGCCCGTTATTTCATTATGAAAACCACTGGTAATAGCAAATTTGAGTTTGCTGTTAATTTATGGTTTCGTCCCAAAAATGTTGACATTGTATGGCGGAGTGACCCACGTAGAATAGGTACATCATCCAATCGTCTAGACATGTGTGGTTTGACTAATGACATGGCTAGCTGCCACTCCTCCACAAAACTTTCGTCTCCCTTGGCTTGTGAAAAGGACAACTCGCGGTTCAAGTAACTAATGGTCATCGCATTGACCGGCGCAAAGTCTAAAATGTAAGAAAATGCAGACACAGTCCATTTTGCTGATTTCGGCTTGACGCTATAATATGCCATCTTCTGGTCGACGACATCAGTCCTACCCTTGGTAAAATCGTAGTGCTTGATTATTGCAAGTTTTTCCTTTCCGTCATCTTTGGTTACTCCAAGGATTGGCTGCATAGTTGATAAGACCAGAACATTGCGTTTACCGGTAGATTTTGGTTTGACTGCGTACGACGTAACGGTAATGTGGTTTCTCGACTCCTCCCAGTAAATTTTGGTACTGAAGGCTTCTCAATCAGTGAGAGATTTTAACTTGCTAACCCCTTTTCTATTGCTTTGCCATTTTCCAACTAAAGTTATGTTTTTGTTCCAAAGCCATTCTGCCTAATCAAGTGAAGTGTAAAAGCGATCAAGGGATATGTTTCGTCCTTGAAGCGAAGAAACTCTGTCCAAATTGTGTACCAACGTTTCCACATATTCCATAGTGGAAGTCAGATAGTGTGGTCCTGGTACACCTACTGGCTTACCCGCATAAGCTATGGCGGTATAGGTGAATGACATACGCGCACTATTTATGCTTCTTAGCAACAAATCATATTTAGCAGTGCTTATTTTTTGCCTGAAGCTTATTGCCTGAAGGACACACCAACGCGGGATGGAAACAAAGTCTCATCCAGTGAAAGGAAGTCTTCTGGTATTAAAATCTTTTCACAATTTCCAGTAAAATATTGGAAAAGTTCTCTGATTGCTGTAAATCGGTCACTTTGCCAGCGATTGGCCCTAGTGCTTTTATCATCAAAACGAATATTTGCAGACAGAAATTTGAATCGGTTCAACGACATTGTCGCACTAAATATAGGATGTCCATATAAATGGGAAAAGCAATCTTAATTCGGTGAAATGTTCGCTTGAGCAGTCCTCTAATGCATCACAATCCAATGAATGCTTCTAGTTCCATGGCATCAGTTTGCTGAAAATATGAAGCATGCCAAGATGTTCGTTGAGCCTCCGATATTCGCGATAGCCTCTCTCGTATACATGTGCTGGTGCTTGAAACTATGATGTAGATCATCTCTGCTGTAAATAAGAAACGCCATGCATCATACGACGTCGTTGCATATTGATAATCGCGCTTTACTCCTGGTAAACTGTGCACCTCATTAGAAGAGTTTTGTCTTCCTCTTATTGATGGTTGCTTGGTACTCCAAACAACTTTCACTCTACTTCTTTAGTCAACAACCACCAACATTCGCTCCTCTTCCTGGTCAGGCAATGTATGGTAATTTTCATCATCCAAGGCACTATCTAATGATTTGACGGCATGGCTCCTACGACGTTGGGACTGCCTATGTCTGACGGTCACGACCTCATCTTCGTTACTCTTGTCAGATGTTAGCGGACCACCTTCACCATCAGATAAAGGCAAATCAACATCACTATCCGAAAAATTTGCATCTCTTTCATCTTCGGTTGCTAATAAACTTGCCGTTTGCCTTGCATCATAATACACATCGAAACCATAATTTTGAACTGTGGTATAAGGTACACACGGGCCACTTGCTGAAACAAAATGACTTCATTTTGCAAGAAAATAAATCCAACATAGGGTGTGAGAAGATTTTTTTCTTCAACTGTTCGTGTTTTGAGCAATTAAGAAGTTAAATTTAATAATACAATAATTGGAGGAAAGAGCAGACATTCGTTACAATTATTATTCAGACGCTATACTATCCCTTGCTGGCAGAGTCAGCCATTTGCATTGATTCAACGTTGGCAGATGTTGAATCGTTGTTGAGTGACTGATTTTGATAGCGGAGGTGACTCAACTACTGCATCGCATTTTTCGCTCGATTTTGCCATTGTAAAAACATAGCTTCATTCTTACTTTTGACTGACGATGAAAACAGCAGTTTTCGAAACGTTTGAATAATATGTTCGCTAATGTGTTAGCTTTGATATTCATAGTCCGAATTACCTCTAAATCCTACGGTTATGCTCCGAAGTTTATTACTTCACTTCTGGCCTTTTCAATATCAAATTAATTGGGCCATAAAACATATTTTTTTCATATAGCCTAATGATGTAACCTGACTTGTAATATCGCCATGGTATTATGTGCATTTCTACATTACTCCTGTACGCAACGTTGGTCTTTAGCATACTAACATATCGTAGATGTCGTTTTATTTGGACAGTTGCTCATAGTACTCCCAGAGCTAAATATACTGCAAACGTGTTGCAGATAATCTATATCGTACGTTTAGAGGAATTCATCAGTACGATTTTACATAATTCAAGAGTTTACCGCAATAATCAGGAATGCTTTGTGTCTTATTCAAAGTATTCTTTATCTCATAAATAACAAAGTGCCATGAGACATCAAAATGACGTAGAATAGCTGTAAAGTTTATAAGTTTTGCGCAAAGAAATTAAAATGAGCCAGGATACTTTGTTTTCTGTCTGATATAAACTCATCTATATTTGTCTAAATAGGTTGAATGACAGTAAATTGGCATAATTTGACTGTTACAACCGATTACACAAATATGTGAAACGTTAATGATTTTTAGCAATGATGGGACCGCTTGAAGTACCTCTCTTTCTTTATTTTAGGGACGCTGTAAACTCATAACGAAAATCAATGACCTAGAATTCATTACACCGTGGTGCTGACAAAACACGTTATGTATGTAGCATGACAGGTGTTATATTATATTGTATCGACGCTCTACGAGATAAATACAAGTGAATATACTTGCAAGAATCTAGGGTACGATAAGGCGTTGTGAAATCAATAATCGAGCAATTTTGTTATGATTATGGGAATACAACATGCATCAAAAAGAATCAAATCAAAAATAAATCTATTGCTGTCAAACGTCGTCGTAATCAACGAATTGACATAGTTTGTTTGTTGGCCGGCCAAGCGTAACTAATCAGGCGACAATACGTCTTCACAGTTCAGTTGAGTTTTGTTTTTATTTCTGACCATCACAGCGAAAAAGAGGTCTAGAAAAAGGCAAATGACGCGAGAGTGGGAAAAACGAAAGATTTGTTTCTTTATTATAAAAATCAGGCAGCTTTCAAATTTGACCCGCGTTCGTAAACACGTTTATTAACAAACTTTAATAATATGTATTACAAACATGTTAATATCATTCAACGCTCAAAGGCCTTGCGATTGTTTTTCCAGCGGTAAAAGATTCTAGTTCATAACTGAAAGAAGTTATAAGCGGTTAAACTTTAAGGCACTTTGTTCCCCTGCCCAGAAAAACATCGTCTCAAAAAGCCCAGATATGAAAGAGTTAAACAACGACTTTAATTTATTATGAGAAACAACACTTTCAAATGCGTCACATTAGGTTGGCTTTTGAGTAAACAAAAAACTCAACCAAATAAAATTATTATATAGGCTACAATTACGAAATCTCATATATTTGCTTTTTGTCATGAAGTATATTCACAAAATTGTCATTTAGGACTGCATTCTTATTTTTTAGAAGCAAAATGCAAATGTTGCAACATTTCATTCTTTCATGATGGAGGTATCGCTATGTTAAACAATATGGACGCCAAGATCGTATTTCCACGTTTTCTATATCGGTGTTAAAGCGCTACTTCTGCGGACTAGTACTACTACTTTCCGCATTTCCGCCTTTTAGTGTTGCCCTGCAGTGGCCTAAAAAAGTAACGACAATGAAAACGACTGTTAACAATTAATTTTTACCAAATAAAAGCATTGATGCATCTTATAAGTAAACATTTTTGTCATATTCCACTTGACACAAGATGGCTGGTTATTTACATTGCGTAAATGGAAAGCCGAAAACGTCTTTTTTTTGTATTCAACATCAGGCATGTCTCATTGATACAGTTGGAGTAACGTTTATTTTGCGTTATGGTCATTGCCTAGTGCATTGCACCGGGTCACGTGCACTTGATTACGTCGTGCCGCCCTGTGGCTGTGAGTAGTTGGTAATCACGGCAGCAGAACTTCTTGGTAGCTACACAATGATTTGTCCTTAGTTCATTCTAGCTCTACTCGCGTTGAGACCTCTTTTCAATTCCTTTACGTTTACCTACAAGCGTAACAGTGGTGTCAGAAGTAAAATAGAATCTACGTTGCAGTTTTCTGAAGTGAGAAGATCATTACATTGTCGCAGTGGTTTCTGCACAAATTAGTCATGGAAGAAACAGTCAAAGCAATGCTAGCCACAATGGAAAAACAGCAGGAACAGTTTTTATCAACGTTAAATGACATTAGTCGAATGCAAACCAACGAATCAGCGCCAAAGTTTGAAAGTTTCAACCAGGATAAGGAAAAATGGAAACAGTATATGCAAAGGTTCTTGCATCACATGGACATTTACAATGTTGCAACTGATGACAAGGAAAAGGCATGTTTGTTATCCTGGGTTGGCCCCGAGACGTATAGTTTGATTGAGAATCTTTTTGGTGACAAAAACGTACGTGATAAATCGTTCAACCAAATTTCAGAGAAGTTAGCATCGCATTTTAAAGAAACCATCCATGTTCAAGCAGCGCGCCATAGTTTTTACAACTTTAAATTACAAGTGGGTCAGTCTTATAAAGATTGGACAGCAACTTTACGAGGGCTTGCTCAAAATTGTGAGTTTATATGCAAAAGTGAGCAGTGCAATCATCTCAGCTATGTGGACGAGCAGATTAGAGATGTTATTGTATTAAACACCCCACACCCTGAAGTCAGGCGTCAATGCTTAACGAATTTAAATTTTTCACTTGATGATGTTCTCAACAAAGCTGAAGTTTATATCAGAACTGTGCTAACCGATAATATCCTAAGAGGGGAAAAACATCAGATGAAGCAGTTGTCGTTAATAAGATGTCCGCAACCTACATTAAGAAGAGAAGGAAACCTTCAGTTGATTCCACACATCAAGGTCGCAAGGCGTGGAAGTCATGTCAGGATTGTTTTTCTAAACATTCTAAGGGTGAATGTCCGTTTAAAAGTTACGTGTGTTACAAGTGCGGAAAAAAAGGGCACATCAAATCTGTGTGCCAGGCAAAGGGGTTACAACGCCAGCAGAAAGACCGAGTAGAAGCTATAGGCCATGTAAGCAGTTGCAACCAAATTCGAAAGACACCTCCATGGAAGGAAAAGCGGAACTCAAAAGCTTACCAACGCATCGGAAAGCAAATTTGGATCCGTGCCGAAGTTAACGGCAAACCGTTCACGTGCCAGTGGGACACTGGCTCAACATGTTCCATGGTTGGATTAGATGGATACCAAGAGTTAGGTTCTCCCACGTGCTATCCATCAGAAACCTCACTACATGCTTATGGTGGTAGGCCTTTGCATGTTAAAGGTCAATGCTTCGTAAATGTTAAAATAGGTTGTCAACGAAAGTCAAGGATGAAGTTAATCGTACTAAATGAAAACAAAGGCACAAACCTAATGGGTCTAGACTGGAGTGACAGTTTTGGCTTGACCAGTCAGGGTATTTCGGTGTTAGATCAAGTTTCAGTCAAGAAAAAACATCTCGTATCTTCACAAGTTCAGCAGACAGAAGAATCCTTACTAAAGCAGAGGGAAAGGCAAGTTTCAGCTTTAACTTGCAAATTTTCCAGAGTTTTTTCGTCTGATCTTGGGAAATGTGTTAAGACAAAAGTTTCTATACACTTAAAACCGGAAGCAAAGCCCGTTTTTTCCAAACCAAGACCAATTCCATTTTCCAAAAAGCAAGCTATCAAAGAAGAATTGGACAGACTTGTGGAGCGCAACGTTTTGCAGCCAATAAATTATAGCGACTGGGCAGCTCCGATCGTAGCGGTGTCGAAAGCGAATGGAAGTATACGAATTTGCGGTGATTTCAAGGGACTGAACCAGCAAATACAAGTGGATCAACATCCGTTGCCGACGTTGGACACGTTGCTGGAATCGCTGGGAAAAGGTCAGTACTTTTCTAAAATTGACTTGTCGGATGCTTACTTGCAATTAGAGCTTGATGACGAAGCAAAAAAACTTTGCGTCATAAACACACCTTTTGGTCTTTTCCAATACAATCGTATGTGTTTCGGTGTGGCGTCAAGCCCAGCCCAATTTCAACGTTGCATGGATAAAATGATTTCGGGAATCCCTGGTGTAGCAGCATATCTAGATGATATCTTAGTTACGGGATCGACAGAAAAAGATCATTGGAATAACTTAAATAAGCTTATGGATCGTTTAAGCGAGTATGGGTTTTGTGTTAAAGTACAAAAATGTGAATTTTTCAAGGATTCGGTTGAATATCTTGGTCATGTAATCGACAAAGACGGCAAGCGACCGTCGAGCACATCAGTCGAAGCAATAAAACAATTACCCCAGCCGCAAAACCTTCAAGAACTTCAAGCTTTTTTAGGAAAAATTAACTATTATGGTCGTTTTATAGCAGATCTTCCAGACAAGGCAAAACCTTTAAATTCTTTGTTGAAGAAAGGAGCAGTGTTCAGGTGGACTCAACATTGCAAACTCGCTTTTCAACAACTGAAGGAGGACGTGATCAATGCCACCACGCTAAGTCACTACGATGAGAGCAAACCACTCATACTAGCCACCGATGCATCCCAGTACGGAATAGGAGCAGTTTTGATGCAGAAGCACGATGGTGTGGAACGTCCACTCGCCCATGCATCGAAAACTTTGAGTGAAACGCAGAAGAGGTACTCACAAATTGAACGAGAAGCGCTCTCTATCATCTATGGAGTAATGAAGTTTCACCAATACCTGTACGGTAGGAAGTTTACTTTAATTACGGATCATAAGCCACTAGTTTCGATTTTCTCACCAAAAAAGAATCTACCAGTCTTAACAGCTCAGCGTCTTCAACGATGGGCTATTACCTTAATGGCATATCAATATGATATTCAGTACAAACCAACTAATCTACATGGTAATGCAGATGGGCTGTCTAGATTGCCTATGGGGTAGACAAAGCGTTTGATGAAAAGGAGGAGCGAGAGAATGCGGAGGTTTCGCATTCTGTAGAGGAAACCATGGACGGTTTACCTTTAACTTTGAACGGAGTTGAAACAAAAACGCTTCACGATCCGGTCTTAAAATTAGTTCTGTCGTATATTCAGGACGGTTGGCCTAGAAGATTACCTGACAATGATAAGCTGCGCTGCTATGCTTCGTATAAAGACTCGATGTGGGTAGAAAACGATGTAATACTTTTACAACGTGACGGTTTTCCACGAGCAGTAATTCCGCAATGTTTGCAGGCACAAGTTTTAAAACTCTTGCATGAAGGTCACTGGGGAATCACCCGAACGAAGCAGATGGCACGCAGATACGTATGATGGCCGGAGTTGAACAAAAGCATCGAAGAGATGGTGAAGTCGTGCGGACCTTGCAGGCTTGTCGCAAAAGCTCCGGACAAAGAGTACCAAGCATGGCCGAAAACTACAAAGCCGTGGCAGCGGATTCATCTCGACTATGCTGGACCTTTCTTAGGAAAGATGTGGCTGATTTGCGTTGATGCACACTCAAAATATCCTTATGTTTCTATGCAGAACATCGGACAGGCAACTTCTAAAGCAACGATCAGCGCACTTCAACAAATCTTTGCCATAGAAGGCTCTCCGGACACGATTGTTTCAGACAACGGAAGCCAGTTTACGTCCGGAGAGTTCAAGACATTTTGCATCAAGTTAGGAATACATCACATCACCTCGCCAGTGTTCCATCCTGCTTCAAATGGAGAAGCGGAACGCTTTGTCCAGACCTTCAAAAGGGCGATGGAAAAGAACTATAAGGGAGAAGTGAGCAAGCAAAATGCTCATCTCCTAGTAGTCACAACGTACAGAAGCACGCCACACCCATGCCTCGACTGGAAGACTCCAGCCGAAGTTCTTCATGGGCGCCAGCCGAAAACGCTATTGTCCTTGTTCTCGCCAAAGGAAAAAAGTAATTCAAAACAAGAACCTCCATCCCATAAGCGAAGCTATGAAGAAGGTTCATTAGTTTATGCTCGAAACTATGCATCTGGTCCGAAGTGGTTACCGGGTACGGTGATTAAAAGACGGGGACGTGTCCTGTACAACGTACGAACGGAACGAGGTGTTTGGAAGAGACACATAAATCAACTTCAACCCAGGTTTCACAACGTTCATACTGAAAGTAAAAGTGACTTTTCTGATTCAAGTGAAGTTCAGGTTGCACCAAGTCCGAAGAAAGATTCCGAACCGACCGATACCAATGAACACTCTGGGCATAGTAAAGCTGTCCCACAGAGACGCTATCCAGTTCGAAACAGACGCAGACCTGATTTTTATCAGGCTTAGTCAATACGTTTGTTAGTCGTATGTGCTTCTGACCCTAATTGTAATACGACCTTATTGCAGTGATCTGTCAAAAGCACTATATATATATATATTGTGTATGTTAAGTCGTGAATACTTGGTTAGTATCACCCTCCCTTAGCTGTAGGCTAATGTTTTATTTCTACTGCTAAGTGTTAATTTATAAGGGAGGAGTGATACAGTTGGAGTAACGTTTATTTTGCGTTATGGTCATTGCCTAGTGCATTGCACCGGGTCACGTGCACTTGATTACGTCGTGCCGCCCTGTGGCTGTGAGTAGTTGGTAATCACGACAGCAGAACTTCTTGGTAGCTACACAATGATTTGTCCTTAGTTCATTCTAGCTCTACTCGCGTTGAGACCTCTTTTCAATTCCTTTACGTTTACCTACAAGCGTAACACTCATAAACTCACCGTCTAGCCAAAAGTCAAACCACATACTTTCGATGAATGTTGTATCGGTGCCTTTTTGAACGTCGTGTAGAACTTCTCTTCACTCGGCTATGCAGCCAAACCTACCTGGCAGCTGTCAAGTAACTCTAACAGTTTTCCAGTCACGCAGTTTTCCGTTAAATAAAATCAGCCATGTTCGAAAATTTGAAGAATTTATTGATAGGCTAACGCTTTCGCCCTTGAAGTGATCATGGTTGTGGAAATATTCATCCTCGGACTAAGAAAGTCTCTGATAGGTTAATCCTGGCAGTTTCGCATACTTGTAGAGGCTTTGAATCACTGACGCAGGCCGGGTCACCGAGATTGACAGAGTGAAGTTCCCGATTGTTGAAGTGTTGTTGCCGAGGAATTATTCCATTCATTAGGTGCCGCTGAATAGAGAGCAGTCTTTAGAATGCGTTGCTCAAGTGCACATCCCGAGAGTCGAACCAGCGCCGCTTGATCTTGTCGTTTTTTCGTTTGTAAAGTAAAGCGCCCAACCGACTGAGTTGTCGGGCTGGCTGACAGTCTTCCAGTCAATCAGCCATCTTAGCCAAGCAAATGTAAGAAAGTTGTCACATCAAACACGTACCATAAAAGCTAAGGATATAAAAACAACCTTAAATTTGTAAATTAGCAAGGTTGCCAGTTTAGCGTTTTTTTGCATGTAATTATCGTCTAGTTTGTTTCGAGGGATAATTTTAGCAGTTATGGGTTGTGTTTGTTAGGGCTGGACGTTTACAAAATATCTGGCAACTTTGACGTACGAAAACAATATAGTTCTGGAACTAACTGTTGATGAACCACAACAACAAACAGTCATTTTTGTTTTAGTTAGCTGATCTTGATCAACATAACCGTCTTTAAGATCGCACATTCTCGGTGATCTTACCCATCTTTAGCTGGTTTACAATTAAATTAACCCATCGCAGTTTCAATAAAGATATGTGGTAAAATGTACTTTTCATACTGCTGTGCAAGAAAAGGTGAAAACGTCTCTGACATATTTTTGAAACTTTACTAAAAGACTACATCACGAACCAGCACTATGTATACCCAACATGCAAGACTTTGCAAAAATAAATTTTTGAAATCTTTCTGTGTTTACGAAAAAATATTTGAAACTTAATTTTCGTTCAAATCAAATCTGGTAACCTCAATTTCCACACAAATCTAGTGATTGAACTGATTAATTTTGTCAAACACAAACTGCGCCTCTTGAGAACAGCGTATTGCCCCACGAAATACGCAAAGAGCAACCATAAGGTAAACGTTTATATTTCTATACTCTTTTAACTAATGCTGTTTATTGTACCTCTTTTCTTAATCATGCAAGGCCTGGTGCGTTGCGTTTTGAAATGGCTTTGCCAAAGGTAGGATTTTTTAGGAGCTTTCTTTCCCTACCTTGCTCTCCATGATGACCGTAACGCATCAAAAGTGTTCCTCTCAAAACCATCAGCACTTTTGATAAAGCACCAAGATTAATCAACATAGCAATTATTTCTTTTTTTTGTCTTGCTCGATTTTTTTCTCTTTGTTTTTTTTTATAAATTTCAAAAATCTACTAAGATGTTGCGACAGTGCCATATTTTACACTGATTGCCCGGCTTTGGTATCGTACACGTTATAATGTTCACGTTTTGTCGCTTCTACCTTTTTCCAGACCATTGCTATGTTTGGCATGCAGCCATGCATTGTTTTTCGTTGTGATGATTAGAAATAAAATCAAATTGAACTTAGCAGAAAATTGAACAAAAATTTTCTCCTTTTTAAACTTTTGCATTTTCAAACTTTAACGTTGTTCATTTATTTTATTTTTTTTATTTTTTTAAAGCTTTAGTTTCCTTCAAGTGTTTTTTTCCTAACGTTCTACTGGTCACAAAGCATGCAAATATTGCACTGATATATTTTTGCTTCGATGAAACTCAGCATTTAAAAAAAAAAAAAAATTTGAAGATAGTTGCTTTAATTAAAAGTCACCGTCTGATGCACACTGTCATGCTTCAGTGAAACCTTGTGATCTTCGCAAGTTGATTTGTAACTCTGCGAGTCTGTGTGCAGCAGCCAGCACCAGCAGTTTTGGTGCCTTGGTTTTCATAGTTGTCAGACCTGGGGTTCAGTACTTCAAATCAGATCAGTTTGTCTTTTATTTCTGACCATAATAGGGGCAGAGGTTAAGAAAAAGTTGAAACCGACAAAACGAGAGTGTTAAAAAGTGCTTTGAAGACCGAAATAAGTTGTTAAGTTCTGAAAAGCGTTTGCAGTTGCACAACCTTAAGTTGAAGGTGAAGACGCCCACTTGAAAATTATTGAAGTAGTTGTGAAGCAAACACTGTCAGAAAGTAAAAGAAGTGATTTTAAGTCTTGCTCCTCGTTTCACTTCTGGTACTCTTGTTTAGTATTATATTTGCCGTTGGTTTGTCTGTTAAACTTTAACTTTCCCACGTGTTTCCTTGATATTTCAGAATAATTTGTCAAGGAATTGGACCATGTACGGTATTGAAGCTAATGCAATTACATCGTCTAATGGTGTAACTAGGGTTTCTAGCACCCTGGATAATGACAGTTTACGCTCCCTGATAGCAAATGGGGGCAAAAGACATGATGCTTTGCTTGAAACTTACAATTTTAGAACGCCGAGTTTGAATGTATTTCTGACTTTCATGGTGAATGCAGAAATGCAATCAGTCACAATGGTAAAAGGAAGGCGGGTGCGATAAAACGCGAGCTTTACGCGTGTCGTGTGCACTCGTGACTAGAATAACTCGCTGACGGGCATAAAAGCACGCTACTAACAACATAAGAAAGCTTGGTTTAAATTGGAGGCTTCCATCACGCTTGCGTACCTTTACAACGTTTTTCGATGGTCGCGGTTTTAGTCCTTGCAGTTATATAATTTTCACGGTTGACTGGTTTATGGTTACGTAACGCCGTAACACGTGATTTGTTTTTTTTTTCATCACTTGAAAAGAAAGTGCAGCGAATGTGTTTTTATCGCGAATTTATTTTTGTTTTCAGATGCCAAGTTGACGTATTTTTCACAGAAGGCAGAATAGATCAGTGTGGTTTCTTAGCTAGAAAAATCCTCCCTTTTTATGTCGATTCAGCTGTTGACATTGCATCAATGAGGCTACAAACTGAATGGATTTTATTCTATTTTGCGTTTTGCATTAGAATATTTTTCTGCAAGTTTGAGTTTGTCGTCGTTTGAGAGACAACTGCAGAGCAACTTCACCTTCAAACCACGCAGACCTTCTGCCCCATTGTCAGACAGCAAAATCCGTCATTTTTATATTGATTTAACGTTTGCAGACGTAATGTATCGATACAGTGTCAACTTTTATCGCTTTCTACTATGTGTTCAACAAGCTTTTATAATTCAGTTCTTACGTCCATTCCAAAGAGCAACAAGTCTACATGTACTTTTACAAATTTTTCAACTTTTTAGTGTTACATTGCAAACTGAGTTTGATTTCGAGTTTTGTGACTGGCATGAGAATATGTAATGCTCTCAAAAAGTATATTTGTTTGGCCTGATAACTTGGAAAGTATGTTCTCTGTCCAGCTATCATTCATTTTAACAGAGCCTCTAGGTGTAGTCCGGGTAAACCTTGTGGGAGAGAGTTTGAACAGTTTTTGGTGTCGTCACAAACCATCATTTGATACGCAACAATTTGAACAAAGTTTGGAAACTTAACAAGGTCCCAGGTGCAAACGTAAACCCCTGGATCCCCTGTTTTGGCTACTGTGCAAAAGTAACCCCTAGATTGCTTACCAACGCCACTGCCCCGAACTCAACGACAATTGCAGTATCTAAATTTGTATTTTATATTTTCAGGACATTTTATTTTGGGCTTTCAGAATAAAAATGATGTTGCAAGTTTTTGTTGTTGTTTGTTTTGCGTTCACCGTGACGTCATCGTTTCCATTTCATGCGTCATGCAACATGCAATGGACCTTCACAAACCTCTCCTGTGACGCAACAAGAGGAAAACTGGTGGACCAAATCAATGCCTGGAACGGACCAACCAATTGCGACCAGGGTGGGGAGAAGTGTCTTTATAGTTTGGTCAGTAACACCCCTGAGCAAGTCACCGCGACACACACGACGCCCAAGAGCAAATACGTCGATGACTTGACAATGAACTTTTCTCCAATGAAAGCAGAATCGTTTGGAATAGACCACTTTCAAGCACTTAGTGGCTTTGTTATTTTTGAAAAAGTACCGTTGAGTGGCGCTAAAGGATGCAAGGTTGATGCGAAGTCTCGTTCTGAGACTTGGTACGCAGTGCTTGACTTCGGAACAAACTACTGCAACCTCCATAACCTTGTTGTTGGTTCCGGGCTGAGCAAGAGATCAGACTTTGTTGAGGTCACCAGTGATGACGTGTGCACCCAATACTCGAAATCCAACTGCGACAAGTATTAATCGTCAGTGATGTCACCAACGTTATTGTGCTCAGAGGTTAATTCCGTCATAATTGAAATACAGAAGCATCAAGTGTTGTGCCATGGCTACTTGTTGATACGGCCTGGTTTGTCACATGTTGCAGACTGCAGTCAACAATCCGACTGAAACTTTATAAAAGTCACATGATCACATGTATTTATCTTTCACAGCTGGTAATTTTATAACAGCTTATGTCGCTTGGAAAAAGCTTTTCTTAAATTCGTTTAGAAGAGATGGTCAGCAACGAGAAACAGTCTGCCTGAAATTTTCTAGGAATCGACGTTTTCTCATTTTTTTGTTGCCTGTGAGAACCATAACTTGTTTGTCACCTAGAAAAGTCAGGAAAAGATGGAAATTGTTTTTTTTTTTGGTTAGATTGTAAAAAATAACTGCAAAACCTGAGAAACCAAGCCGTATGTCTAGGTAGCCATTATTGTGCAGTCATATTTAACTTAATTGTTTTTTATTGAAATTTCACGTTGCAAACGTATTCATCTTAATCAACATATTTTTTCCACATGGTTGGTTGGTTTTAAATCTTTATCCTCGGACGTACAGAGCCTATGATAGATTATTCCTGGTAGTTTCGCATACTTGTAGAGACTTTTGACGCTGGGCCAGTTAGCCTATCGAAATTGACGGAATAAAGTTTTGTGATTGTTGAAGTGTCGTTGCCAGAGAATTATTCCATCCACTAGGTGCCGCTAAATGGAGAATAGTCCTGAAATGCGTTGCACACACCCCAAGAGCCGAACCAGCGCCGGTTGATCTTGAGTCGGTGGCGTAACCACTGAGCTTACGGAGCGAACATTGCTTTTACAATTATTAACATTGTCAGGATGTACCAGCTTTTGTGAGTGAGGATAATGGTACAAAATTAGAAAAATCTTGTAATTTTGGAGTCGTAATTATTGCAACTAAACATTATTAACTCCTTTATATATATTAACTCATATGCATGGTGTGCCGCAGAGCTAGCCCGTTAAGCTGAACATATTGCTTCTGCATCAAAATTGTTCACCCACTTTTGTGTTGTTAAAATAAGTGCTTTGTGCAGGCATTTGCCGTAAGACATGAAAGGATATGAATGAAACATTAAATAAACGATGCTGTCTTAAAATGATAATGTTATTACGAAAGATTTCAGATGAGAACTTTTTGTTTTGTTGTTTTCTTGCAAATCCGCGTGTTAGGGCAGCCAAGCCTTGTTGACAACATAAGCGAACTTTCCAACCCCAGCTGACCTAATGAGGTGAACTATGATTCAAGTCAGGTTTTCTTGGGCTGGCTTCTTGCAAGAGCTAAACTTTGTTTAGAATGTTGCTTACGATGCATTTAAAGGCAACGTTCGTTGGAGAACAGCTGCTTTGTTTTTCATAAGACGATTTTTGATAACCCGATTCACGAATATGAAGCCACATTGTTTGGTATTTTTGCCGTTAGAGCAATCGTTGAAAGGTTGTAGTCGAATTGAAAACGCGCCATTGCTTGATAGCTAGTAAGAAGTTTTCCCTTCCTGTGGATCGTTGAGGTTGTATCAAGAGTTGTAAAAATGAAGTGTGGAAGAATTTCACCTAGCCTACTTAACAAATTAACTGAAATACTAATTGTTTTGTCACTGACAGTTTGCGACAAAACAACAAAAGTAGAGTCTTAAACATAAAAAAGTTTTGTAAAACTAATCAAACATCAAATCAATCAGAACTAACAGGAACAGCGTTTTAACTAATCAGAAGTTGCAGGGAAAACAGAGAAAAAGCACAAACATATTTTGACGTAAAGTAAATTCAGTCAACGTTTCGTCGACCCAAGCTTGGCGCAGAAGGTTAAAGCATCATTTCGATGACGCGGGTTCGATTCCCACCCAAACAATAACTCTTTTTGTTTATATTTACCAAAGTTCAAAGTAAGGATCAGCTGTCTGGCTGAATGCTAGAAGGATCATAATTGGACGGTTGTCACAAAGTGGAAAACCCTTAATCGACTCCGAACCGATGTAGGCCGTACTAAATCTGCAATGGTACAGTGGGACTACAACACGGCCAAGTTACATGTATCTGTGGCACCAAGCTCCGAACAGCGGACCATCCTCTTGTGTGTGCTCAGCTTGCCACCCAGTGACTAGATAAAAAGCTTAAACATGTTTTGATTGGTTGTTAGTCGTCGTCGTGTGAGCCTCTGGGGCCGAGGATCTATATCCTTTTACCACCCCAAATTCACGATGTTCTCAGACTACACTTGTTGGTGTCATCGGGTCTTAGCCTAAAGGAAATAATTCCAGCTGATTCTAAAGTGGCCCAAGTCAAAACAGTGATTTTGAGATAATCGAGTTTAAAGATTCGTGCTGTGGTGGACGTTGTCGCTGAAGGTTTGCTATTTTTATTAATCTTCATTAGGGCATACAACCTTTATTAAAATAAAGATTGCAAACCTTCAGTGGCAATGTTTGTCGTGGCATGGGTCTTTGAACTTGATAATCTCTAAACCACTTTTTTTTAACTTGGATCACTTTAGAATTAGCTGTCTCAATTGTCTTGCTTAGGCTAAGTGGCTACCAACCATAAATGAGTAGTTTGGCTCGAGCCTATGAGAAAACGACGTTTGATATTTCCATTTTTTCATTTCTCATATTCTCATGTGATATTTGAAAAATCGGAAATATAGAAGGTTTTTCAAAGAAAGAGGTTTTTCGTTGAGGTGAATGACGGGTGATCAGGTGCAAGCTATGGTGTTGTACAATTGATCGTCGTCGTAGTTTCTTGGTGGCAAGAAGATGGTACAATCGTTGATAGTGTGGTCTGCAGTCTGTTCCTCAGCACCATATTCACAAGTAGAGGAAGAAGCCCTTCCCATTGGTGCTTAGTTGAGAGGAAAAGCCCGACGCCCGCACGGAGACGGTTGAGGCGCACCCACCCCAGATGTCTTAGTAGGGTGTCTCTCATTGGGCCCCAATTAGCCGCAGACATGATTTGTTCATGAGCTTCGTTGATCAGAAGTTGAGCGGCTGGCACGAATGGGTGTTTTGATTTGTCGACGCGGGTGCCCCCTGGGAAGCAGAGATCTTGGAATAGAGAAGATGGTTGGGCTCCAATGCCGTCGACTTGTTTTTTACATTCAGCTCACGATCAGCTTCCCAATTGTGTAGCCACTGTTTTGGGTTCGGTGAGTTTCAGTCGCCATTTCTGGAGATAAGCTGAGAGGATTTTTGTGTCCTGGCTCAAGGTGTCTTCTAGGTTTTTCTACAACTTTGTGGAGTGGAGAATTGCAGGTCGTCCGCATATGCGTATTCTGCGGAGACTGCTCTTGGCAGGTTGTGAGTAAAAAAGTAAAGGTGAGTCCCATACTTGAACCCAAGCATCGGAGAATGAGAATATAAGGTTCTCATTTTACTAAGCCTTCGGCACTAACGAGAGTAGGGTGGCCAGTTCCTTTCTCTCGGCCGCCTTTCCTTCAACAAATACGCCCACCCAATTTATTACACCCTGGGTAGAGGTGAGCGGTGTTTGTCAACAACCAGCATAAGCCAGAATTTCATGATTGGAAAGCGAGCGCCTTACCCTTTGCGCCATCCCATCGCATGGTTGTGAGTGTAGATGCTAAAAAGAAGAAGAGTCAAGACCAATCTCTGTGGGACACCATTTTTCAGGTTTTAGTCTACTTCGCCATGAGTTGCAGGTGATGAGGGTGAAGCTTCGATTCCTGACAAGTTCCATGATCATATGTCGGTCTGAAAGCAGGCAAAGCAGCTTGCAAGTAAGGCTGCGGTACTATACGGTGTCGTATAGGCATTTGTAAGATCTAGAAATAGAAGCTTTCTTAGCAGTTAGGGCTAACGAGGTCGGACTGAGAAGTCGCAACAAAATACTTTACTCCAACTCAAGTTTTTTTAGTAGATGAATCTCAGACAGAGCATTCTTAAAATATTTTAAATCCACAACCCCAATTTAAAATGATTTTTGTAGGAGATCTCTATCTCAGCAAGGCTGTCATACCAGATCTTAGATCAGCTGTTATATAAAAACGTGACCACATTTACTGTAATGGTCACGTTGGTAAGGATTATAGTGCGTAAACAAGAAAACAAGACCTTTTGTCCTTGGTAGAATGTTTGCGTGAGAAGATGATTTTATAAAATCAACAACATTCATGTATAGAGCAGTTTACTGACAGCATTATTCTAACTGCAATAGGCCTACGAAGATTAGGTTGCCAGACTTGATGTTCGAACCTGCATTGCCAGGTTTATGCTTCTTGGCTCTAAATAAACGGTAATTAAGTAAGTACTTATGAAAATAAGAATGCAACATGACGACCAATTCCCACAAGCAGTTGCTACCAACGTGCAAGCTACAAGGTTGATGAACGTTTGATCTACTGCGCTTGATAGCAGTCAGAAGCGATGCTATAAATTGATAGTTTCAGTTGTAGGCCTAATTGATAAACAAGATTTGTAGCCTATGTGTGCTTAGTGTGGTGTTGGACTAATCTTATGCTACTGTTACCGCACAATTATTGAATTCGATTTTTGCGCGTTCTACAAACCTGATGAGCATCTGGCAACACTGGTGACAAGAAATAATTACCATTAGTTTTAAAAAACGAAACGGTGTGTTTTGCAGTGGTTTGAGATTCAATGATCACACTTTGACAATTTAGATTCTCGTAACTACCATTTCAAAGATATATTGAATACACTTAGACCAGAATTCCAAATCAAAATTGCATCAGCCTCCGGCCTACCGCACGTTGGAGTGTGCAATGGTCGCCTGGAACTAGATTATCAAGCAGGCGTACTTTAGATAGCGAAATGATTACATCCAGTGTTTGCATTGAGCACAATATGTTGAATGCTGTTGATGAATCTTGAATGCATTACGACTTGTGCTACTGTTAATACGGTCAGCATATGTAGCTATGCAATTTCTGACTGTTGCGTTATAAAAACAGATATTATTCTCTAGCTGTTAGAACCTAAGGTTCAAAAATGGTTAAAACGAAAACAATCACAAGCGCAGGAGGACTGAATGATGAGGGAAGATCGAAGTGGAAGAAGAAGATTGATTTTATCTTCGGGGTTTCTGGAGCTTCAATTGGGCTCGGGAATGTGTGGAGGTTTCCTTATCTCTGTTATAAAAATGGAGGAGGTAAGTGCAGAAAAATGAATTGTAGCTCAGAGTTCTAAGGTTTAATTACGTTTAATTTGCAACATTACACATGTAACAATACGGCCGCCCCGTTAGCTCAGTGGTTACTCGCCCGACTCAAGATCAAACGACGTTGGTTCTACTCTTGGAGTGTGCGCTTGAACAACGCATTTTAAGACTGCTCTCCATTCAGCGTCACCTAGTGAGTGGAATAGTTTCCCGGCAACAACACTACAAGAACCAACTTATTGAAAGTTCACTTTGTCATTATCGGTAACCGAACCTGCGTCAGTGATTCAAAGCTTCTACTAGTATGCAAAACTGCAAGAGAGGTTTTGTCATTCCGAAGATAAAGATTTAAAACCAAGCCTAAGCAAAGCAGAGCAAGAAAAATTGTGCGAAGTATGAAAGCATAAAATCACGACTTGAGTCTAGATTCTGATTAGTTGGAGCAGACGCGTTTGTTGATGTGCAAGTCTATCACCACATATGCGATATAAAAACATAGCGAATATTGCAAGAGAGCCACATTTAGTTGAGGGATTTTTCCCCTGTATCCTGGGTTCGATTCCCAGAGCGGTCATGAGCTGTAAACGCCTTGCATATTATAACATTGTTTTTTTGTTTTTTTTAAACGCTTGCTGATGATTACGAGCGGCAACTATAAGCGAATAATTTGGTTGTGATCATGGGCGCCGATCCCTATAGGACAGTGGGGACATGTCCCCACCATCTTTTTACATGTCCCCACCATCTTTTTACATGCCCCCATCTTTTTACATTATTTTTTACAACGTAAAGGTTTCTGGGAAATTCAAGAACCTGTACCTGAATCAGTAGGCTATTCTGAAGAGTCTTTGCCTCAGGCTGCATCAAAACTGAAACCAATTTGTCCAACAAGATGGCTCACAAGTGCAGCTGCAGTAAAAGCATTGCTTGAATTAGCCTATAAGTCAGTATTGGAAGCCTTGGAAGTAGCCGTGAGTCAATTTGATTCAAATATAGCAACAACTGCTAGTTGGCTTTTGAAATCTTTTTCTCGTGGGTCGAGTGTTAGGGATTGTAGATCATAGGGATGCGAAACTTCATCCGCTTTTGGCTTATCCGCAACACTAGAAGGGTTACGTTTTTTTCTAATTTACAAAATATTTTACTTTTTATGGGTTATATGAGAAGAGTTAAGTTGGTTTTAAAGTAATTTAAGGTTTTTAGTTGAAAGCAAGCCTGCAGTAAAGCGTAAAAAAAATGTCAAATTGGCAATTGACCCTTCTAATGTTGAAGGAACAACGGAGTTGCGCGTCCCGTAATGTACCGTCCCTAGTCGAGTGTGCTTGGGTTATTAGCGGCATTGTCTGCATTCAAGCCTTGCAAGGTTGCACGGTGACTGTAGCTGGCATGCTTGAAGATTCTGAACTTTTTAGTGCTGCACTCCGCCATCTACGCAGTACGCAGTGAAGAAGAATTTCATTGAGTCTTTGTAAATGCTGAGAGGCTAATGGAGGATTGCAATCTTGAGTCGTGGAAACTGTCACGTCCCCAGAAGATCCCAAATCGTCTTCAACATGGACATGGCCATGGTCATTGGTCAACCTCCTCAACTTCAAACACCAGAGATGAAATACCGGTCAGAGTATTTTGCAGTTATTGACAGCGCACATCAAAATCTTACTGACTATTTCAAGTCGGCCGATCTTGACCACAAAATTCTACAAGAATCACTCTTTAGTGGAAAGCTACAATCACATGTGATAGAATGGTAGACGATTATTCTGAGTTCTCTGACACAGAGTCCCTTGCACAGGAACAACGCTTCTTTTGAAAGCAGTAAGCTACAATAGCAAGTCGGTGGAAGATTTTCGAATGATATTCAAGAAGATGCCATCGGCTGTTCGTCAAATGTTTCCGCAATTGGAACATTTTGTCCGACTTCTGCTCATTTCATCAGTCAGCTCGTGTTCAGCTGAATGGTCATTCTCAACTTTGCGACGTGTCAAAACGTGGTTACGATCTACCATGACACAGAAACGGCTAATTCATGCAATGGTCTGCCATGTGCACAACACAGTTTTAAATTCGATCAACCTCCATGACCTTTCCAAGGACTTCGTTTTTAATTCGCCGGAGACTCGTTGCCGAGTGTTTGGACGTCTGCTGTCCAATGCTGACACTGACAATTAAAATATATGTAGCCTAGCCTACATCGCATTGGACTTGTAGCTGCTGTATTTGTTTGTCAGAACAGACCCCAATCTTTCTAGCTCGCTTCGTTCGTCGCCCCTTCCTACCTTTCCTAGTAAATGTCCCCACCAATTTTACAGAGCGATCGGCGCCCATGGTTGTGATTATGACTACAATAATCGTAGAAAATAAAATTTTGGCAGAATCATATTTACAGTTGCCAAACGAGAATAAAACAGATAATACGGATAATCTGAACTAGAAAGCGGCGCCGAAATTATAAAGTCGCTAACAGTAAGTCAAGCATAACACATGACGAGCCAATCATAATGACACTTTGCGTCAATAGCAACAGCAGTACACTGTTAATCACAAGTAGCCTACTGAACAATAAACTCGGCTAGACGCAGGAAACAGCGAAGGGACATATATTCATCGAGTTAACTGCTCCAAATTATTTTGGCCTGCAACTAAATGTTTTGCCGAGCCACAGTCTCGTGCCCCAAAGTGGTATCGAACCATCATCCTTCTGAACGTCAACCGTCAGGCAGGTGTTCACCACTAGGTCACATGGATACGCAAGCAGAAGTTTCAAACCGAACTCAGTCAGCAAAATTTCTCAATTGACGTAAATTGAGTAACCTTCGTTAACACAACTGCTCATGTAAGAGTTCCAGCTCCTTACATTAACGTTTATCGCATTTTTCATTGTCATTTCAATTTAACTTTTTCCACAGGAGTGTTCCTCATTCCTTACGTCATCTTCCTCATTGGCATCGCGGTTCCGCTTTTTTTCATGGAAGTGGCGATCGGCCAGCTCACGAGTAGGTCTATACCAAGAGCTTGGGACATTTTACCTTTGATGAAAGGTGAGTAATGGTCTTTTACAGAGACAGCAAGGATCAGATCATCAAATAAAACTCAATAGCGGCGCATTCTTATTTCTCTATCTTTTAAGTGGATAAACTTAGGTTCGATACCTGGTCATGTGATAACGAACTTGTAAAAATGGCACTAAATCTTGTTTCTGCTTTAATCAGATCATTGAAAGAAAGAAATTCGAATAATTATGAACTTCGAATAGTTACGAACTTCGAATAGTCATGAACTTCAAATAAGTCGAATACTTCGAACCATGTTGTCGTAATTGAGCTGTATACAAGGCACTCACAATGTTCAGTGCCTTTTGCGCAGCAACACATCTTGTCAAAAGTGCTGATCGTGCATATATAAACCAATATAAAAGCAATTATTATTACTATTGTTATTATAGCTTGTTCTGTCAAACATATGACTATCAGTTGCTTTGTTCACTCCAGTATCAGGTTCAGACTTGTTTTTCTTCTAAAATCTATTCAGCCCACTACGCCATAAGTGAGATTACCACGGGTTCTTCAGTATCTTTTGACACGCCAACGCAAATTTGTTGGTCGCATGATGGCGCCCAAGCCAAGCTCAAAGGGAATACCTGTAATTTAAAATCTAAAATCGCTCCTTGTGGAGAATTGGTGACCTTTTAGAATCATTGTCTGAAGATGTGTGTTAAATTCTCTAAGAAACCACTTAGCCTTATGTAAAAGCGCAATCGTAAATGCTGGAGGTAAAGATTAAACTAAAGAATAATGGCAACACACGAAAGAAGTCAACTTGCGCACAATCGTTGTCAAAACTCTCAAGTTGTATCAGAAAAACAATAAATAAGTTTGTTTACATTAAGTTTACAATTGTTATAATTCATTTGCTTAGTTATTATTATGTTGACATAACCATTAAATGTATGTTTACAGGGATCGGCTACGCTTCGTTGATCATATCGTTTAACATCAACACCTATTACATGACGATACTGGCCTGGACTTTGAGATACATCATCGCTAGCTTCAACCCCGTGCAGCCCTGGTCGTCTTGTGATAATAATTGGAACACAAACAGTTGCTACGTCTACGGAAGAAGCAACACCTCCTCCATTGATGACGTCAATCAAACCGTCATCAATGCTACGATGACCTCCGATATCAACGTCACAAGAGTTTCGTCTGTGACCGAATACTGGGAGTAAGAGTGTTTGTTTTTGTTTGAATATTGACTTTTTTCATCGCACAAACTCGCTAAAATGTGTACCTTTTTACCTAAGCTTAATTAGTATTGCACTGTATACCTAGGTAGGACCATGGCCACCTGGAGATGCGGCCTGATTTGTCACATTTTGCAGATTTTGATTACAGCTTCTGCTAGTGCTTGACTGACATTTTTGAAGATGTTTTTCTTTTTTGAGGTTTCCTATTGACATAAAACTTTTTTGTTACCTTGGGAAAGCAGTAGCAAATGAGAAAAAGGAAGTTGAAAAACGCTGAATCAGACTGTTATTGAAAATTAACAGTCTGACTAAAATCTTCGAAATCAAATTTTCTTTGTTTTTCAACATGTGAGAACGTTAAAACCTATTGTGTCATCTGGGGAAAAGAATAAAGAAAGCGTAAGAATATGATTTTTTGAAAAATTTATTTAAACGTTCGCTCAAAGTTAGAAAAACCTGGAAATTTCTGCAAAATGTGACAAATCAGGCCGTATCTTTAGGTGGCCATGGTAGGACGTAGGCAATAGTACTGATAGGAGGTCCTTGAAGAACTTTTCAACCCAGACTAGGAAGGATTTATGAGGTCCAGAACCTATCCAGGTGAAACGGCAACTTGAAGAAAATACTGAGTCTGTTTATTTGCTCTACCGCGTTAGCACCTCCAACAGAAGATAATATTAGTTACTGTTAAGAGGAGTTTTTGGGGATTCGGGGGTCTTATTAGTATTGCCTCAAATTATTATCTCAATGATCTTGACTGTTAAAATAGCACGTTTCTCTATCTCAAGTAAATTTAAATACATGTTTTGATTTTGAAAGAAACAATAAGCATCACACCTTGTACATTCAGCTTAAATTTAAATTTTATTAGGTTTTGCCATCTTACTCAGTTTGTGACGTGTGCGTTAGTTGTAGCTGGCACTTTTTCGCACCTAATACGACGGAAACACGACTATTCTGCATTAAAACTGTAAAAAACGACACTTTTACAATCAATGATATTCCTGCTGAAATATTTTTTGTTTCACTGCAACTTTTAATTCTGTTTGTCTGTTGAAGATAAACATTTTGATAGTGTACGAGAAGGCTAGGAAATCAATCTTAGGATTCACCCTCAGGCATGTTATTAAGTGTAACACAGCCACATGCTCTTGGGCGGTGTCTAACCGGCGCCTTTTCGAGCGCCGTACCAGAGCTCTCACCGCTGGGCACTCAGCTTTACAGCCGAAGGGGAGACTGAGTTGTGTAACTGTAAATAATTAGCTGCAATAAATTTACCGCTGCACAAATACAGTATATTTGGGTGAACATGTGTCATGGCAGTAGGATGGTTCAAAGGTTAGAATGCTCGCTTTTCAAAAACGAAAATCTGATTCGCGTTGATACACCGCTTACCTCTACCCAGGATGTAATAGAGTAGGTGGGCATAGTTGCAGAAAGAAAGCAGGGCAAACGTCCTAATCTCGTTAGTGCCTATAGGCCTAGTATAATTAGAGCCTAATCGTCTCATTCCCCGAAGTTCAGTCTCTGAATATGGGACCCATAGGCTACTCCAACCTTCTTAATAAGCTATGCCTTGCTGATATATTCTTGTACGTTACAGAAAAGGGATTCTTGGTCTGACCAGCGGAGTTCATCACTTGGGTTCCATTCGGATGGAATTGCTCGCCTGCCTCGTAGTTTGTAGGATCATTGTATATTTCTCAGTGTGGAAGGGAATTTCATGGAGTAGTAAAGTGAGTGCACAATTTCTCCTGAACTAGTTTTGCTTCTCGTTTGTCGGCAAATTTAAGCCACTTTATTCAAACAAAGTCATTGGAACTAAAACTAACCAAAGCCAAATATCAAGAAGTTTCCTTTTGCTGCTGGATAAGCCAACCTTACAGTAGATGCAAATTTTTAGACCTTTTGAAGAATTTAAATGTCTTGACAACAAAAAACATGAGCTTGTCACCGTATGATGTCATTATTTTGTGTTAGTTTAAGGTTTGACCTTTCCATTTTTTGATTCTCAGTTCACGATTGTTTTTATGAACCATTGCTTTTGTATAAGCAGTAGAACACGCATTATTTCATCACAAACCGCCTTTTGTGTTTAGATTGTTTACTTCACCGCGTCGTTTCCTATCATCGCGTTATTTATCTTGTTCATACGCGGGGTCACCCTTCCTGGGGCTGAGGATGGAATATACTTTTACTTAAAACCCAACATCACTAAACTAGGAGAGACTCAGGTGAGATAAAACCTATCGGATTTTTTGAAAAAAATAAAAGTCTATTATTGAAAATATAAAGATCAAGTTTTTTACACTAAAAACAATTGAGAACATTTGCATGTAGTGCTATCGCAGATGTGCTTTGCTCTGGGTGCTGTACAAAGCAGACCTTGTCGACGCAATCAGCATACACCGTATAGATCTGTAAACACATAATCTACATACATGGCACTATGATAGGCATAGCGTGCACAGTAGGAATAGTAAACATGGAGTGCATATTCGTGCATACTACACACACTGGCGCACACACAACACTTCCTTGCAGTACAGTAGTAGGCTGTGTTATACAACCAAGAAATCATTACGTGTAATCAACAAAGCTTTACTTAAGTTTTTGCTTAGGTTTGGGTGGACGCAGCGGCACAGGTCTTTTTCTCTTATTGCCTCACAAGCGGGATGCTAGTGGCCATGGGGAGTTACAACGTTTTCCATCATAACAGTTACCGGTAACCATGACAACTAATGATGATTTGACTTGTTGCAAAGAAGCATGTCATTGTTGCGTCCTTCACTACAATACCAGTGTAGCCTAAAAAAATTAATTCTAAGAGCAGCTCAGTGGCTTGTGAGTCGACAGGTATGTTGCTTGATTGCCGTGAGACTTCGTTGTTTTTCTAGATATGACACTTTACACGTTACTAAACCGGAGATAACTTCTAGGGCTCAAACCGGAGATACTTCATTGGATGCAGCAATGTTGCCTACTGATCCAACGATCGTTATGTGCAATAAAACGGTCTTTCGATTGAATAATTATTCAATTATATCCATTATAATGGATCAAGCGGAATTTCTTGTTGACAGCATCACATTTTTGTTGCAGAGACACAATCATCTTTTCTTTCCTGAACAGCGGCACAAGTTTTTTTGGTGGCTTCACCATCTTTTCCATCCTTGGCTTTATGGCTAATGAGCAGGTAACTTTGACACACAGTTTTATTACTATCATGCCTTAACGTTATGCACATCAGCAAATTTTCATTACTTGTTTTTTTATGGTCTGGAGATCTCAGGTTCATGTTATTGTTCCTTTTTAGAGCATGAGAACCTAAACAGAGACATCTGACTTTCTTTTTGCATCCGCAGCAACAAATGTCCATACAATCAGTAGAATAGAGTTGCAGTCTTTTATACATAGCTTGCCTTCCGAAAAGAGGTTTGCTTCCTTACCTGTTAGTTCGCAGGCTAGGAAAGGTATTTTCATTTCCAGCCTGGTTTCATAACAATTTTCATTTTTTTATGTCCATTGAATTAACTCTTTGTTAGGTTTTGGGAAATATACAAATTATTAAAAGTCTACCAGTTTTTAAAACAAAAGTGTCGTACATTGTAATAACATTAATTGTGTATGTTTATCGGCAGTCGATAGTAGCAAGAATTTATAACAGGCCACGGTGTTCCGCCCATCGCAAGTAACTCGCTGTTCTACTGAGTACTCAGCCTTTTGCTGAATGCCAGGAAGAACACTCTTTTTTCCATAACATCGATTCTGCTTGTTTATAAATAATATCCTTCAGAACACTACGGTAGAAACTGTGGCAGAATCTGGGCCTGGTCTTGTCTTCATCGCTTACCCCAAAGCTGTCTCTCTCATGCCATGCCCACAAGTTTGGGGGGTTCTCTTTTTCCTCATGATCTTCTTGTTGGGATTGGACAGTCAAGTAAGTCTAAGAAAGTTTAAATTTGTGTAAAAATCAACAAAAGCCGAATACCACATTTTCGATACCATCTTTTGCTGAATGCTTTATTTTGATTTTTAGATACTATTGTTTTGTTTAAGCGCTATAAACTGCCTCTTTGACTTCTCTTAGACTATGGCTCCTCTCTATCGTTCTTGATTTCTCTTATGTTTATGAGCAGTAAGCTGTTCTAGAAAGAAATGCCTACGGCCATTCTTGGGGCTATGACCTGGTAAACTAAACTTTACATTACAACTGAGTGGTGCTGTAGATTCTGAATATCACATGTTTTGCCTGGCGCACGATGTGGTGTTACATAGTTTCAACATAAAATTAAGTTGAAACGATGTAAAGTAGCCCATCTTCCGTGTGATCATGCGCAGTTGGAATAGAAAGTGACGTTTTACTTTCCATAACATATCTCACTGCAATATTATTTTTGCAACTGCCCTTATCGTCGCAAACATGGTTGCTGTACAAAATAAGTATGTCACAATTTCGTCAACTAACGTTGATTCATCCTTCTAACATTGATACTTCCAGTTCATCGGCCTTGAAACTCTGGTGATCGCCCTACAAGACATGAGGCCTTCCTTGTTCAAACGACGGGAGATCCTTGTTGGCGCTGTATCGTTAGTTCAATTCTGCATCGAACTTACAATGATCACTGAGGTAATATTCCTGACCAGGACAGTAGAGGGGCGAAAAATTTAGGACTCTGACTCCTCGGTTTATTACTGGCTGACTCCGGCGCCAGGCACTTTAACGTATCCTTCTGTGCCAAAGCTGTAACGCAATCATGCGTGACATATGACATCATTGAACCAATCAGAAGTTGCAGGTAAAGCAGAAAAAACATTTTTGATATAAAATAAATTAGGTCAACGTTTCTTTGTCCACAACTTGGCGTAGAGGATTAAGGCGGTAGTAGTCATTTCGATGACGTGTGCTCGATTCCCACCCAAATCATAACTCTTTTTTCTTTTGTCATTACCAAACAAAGTTTAAAGTAGAATCAACTCTCTGGCTGAATGCTGGAAACGTCACAATTCTACGGTAGTCACAATGTTCTGATTACGCATGTTTGCGTTACTGCTTTGGTACAGAAGAATACGTTAAAGTGCCTACCTACAGCTTTTGCGTTGTCAGATTGAGGAGGGTTGCCAGACTGTTTTAAATTTTTGTCTTTATCATTTTTAAAAAATTAATTTCACTTTAAGTTGTCATCAAAATTGAAACAGCGATTTTCATTACAACTAATAATATTCCCGGCAGTAGCGTTGACATGGAGATTTAAGAGATACGTTGGACCCGGCCCAGGAAGAAGGCCATAACCTTTAGCCCGAGAGCTTGATAAAACCACCCCTTAGTCTCTGGATATAGGGCGGTTTTCTTAGAAGTGTTTTGAGTTAGGGCGCGAGGATCTCATTGGTACTGGGCCTAAAATGCCCCCCAACGACCCTGTTTCCGACAGTGTATGATAGAAGGGGAATTGATTGATTGACACAAACCACAGCGAAATTTCGTCATACTTCATGATAGTGAGAAAGAGAGGGAGAGAAATAACTTTATTTGCTAATTGCATTTTATAGCGATACTGTACACAAAATCTTACATCCCAATAGCATACTTCCATTCATAAACATATAGAGGAACACATGTGGGCTCAGTGTTGAATAGTTCAATCTGATTAGCCAGTGTCACAATTTATTTTGTATTTATTCTAATAGATAGCAAAAGGTAATGTTTCATTGTTTAGTCACATTTAAGAGTTTCTCGTTAGAACAATCCTTACTGGTTTACAAAAAAAAAAAAAACACTCTCTTTCATTTTTTTATGCATATACCCTCTCATACAACCTAAAAGACAAGTTTCTTAGAAGTAGAGACCAACATACCAACCAGTTAATGCCTCGTTTGGTCGATTTTTTAATCTTTGAAAATTGCATTGCTTTACATCTAGGGAGGGCTTTATGTCTTCTACATGTTCGATAACTACGCTGGGGCTGGATGGTGCGTGTTCTTGATCGGGGTGTGCGAGTGCCTCACAATCAGCTACTTGTTCGGCATCAATCGATTCTGGAATCATATTTGCGTCATGCTAAAGTTTAAACCGTTTGCTTGGTTCAAATATGCCTGGATGTCTATAACGCCAATGCTCACTTTTGTAAGTGTGAAGCTAATTTTAAGTTAATGTGATCCGCTGATTAGAATTGCATGTTTGGGCTTGAAAATTTTGGTCGTTTTTTTATTTATCATTTAAAACAAGGGTCTTCAACCATCGTCGCAACTCAGTACTGGGTCGCGAAAAGATGGCTACCGGCTAATCATTCAAAATGTTGGTTAAGTGTTTGAGATGGTTGAAAGTATATCCTCGGCCATAAAATAAATTGATTACAATGAAAGCAATTGCAGCCATCCATTAATACGCAGGAATCTCACTTATAACCTGAAGTATATCTACCAAAGCAATGGCTGACCCAGGAGGAGACACTTGGTCAAATGCTAACCAAAAAAATGCGGAATTCTTTGTAGATTTTTGCAAAAATTTCTCTCTCGCTTCCATGTTGTTCATCTCTCGAGTGGAATCGCATGGTTTTAGAAAATAGATTTAAAGAATAAAGTAGTGGCCTACCGGTAAAGTTGAGCCCCTCAAAAGCCAAGATACTAATAACTTGAAGTATGTTTCAACCGCTATAAACATTAGATCTATGAAAGTAAATGTCAAACTTCGTTTCTTATTGCCCGTCCGCGAGACTTTTTTCATTTTAAAGCCGATCCGCGATATAAAAAAAAGTTGGTAACACTGAATTAGAAGACAAGGAGTCGAAAAAGCACAAAAAGTAAAATTTGGAAAAAAATGGAGTTGGACTGTTTATGAATTCACGTATTTAATTGTACCACTATTATAACTTTTCCATCATTTTCAGAGTATATTCGTGTACAGCTTGGTGAGATACCAACCGTTGACCTACAATAAAACCTATGAGTACCCGATCTGGGCCCAAGCCATTTGTTGGTCAATGACGCTGTGCGCCTTCGTGTGGATACCTGGTTATGCTATTTACGCTTTCGTTAAAGCAAAAGGTGGCGTCAAAGAGGTTTGAACAAACACTACATTAGTTTATGCAAAGAAACCAAAAGTAAATGAAAATAATTTTGAAAAAACAGTAAAATTACAGTTTTAATGTATTTGACTGACGTTTTGGTTCATGGGCAATTACTCTAATCAGAATGTCCATAATATGTAATCACAGTCGTAACCGATTACGTTGTTGTACTGCAAGCAATCTATAACTTTTTACGAACGAATAAATACCAAATTGAGGTTTGTCGTTTTAAATGTTGCAGAGGTTCGCCGAAGTTTGTAAACAGCCCGAAGATTTCAGAAAGCGGATGGAAGGTTTGAATGAAAAAGAAGTGGAAACCCTGCAACTTGACCTCGGGTGATCTTCGTACTTAGAGACAAGGCAATTGCTGAAGTGCTATGTATCACTCTAAGCCAAGAAAACAATTTTAACTTTTTTTCTATTTTGCCTTGAACCATTGCTTGTATTTTGTTGCCCAAATCGAATAACTATTCAAAATCACTTATAGTTACATAAGGAAAATGCAAAATAAAAAAGCTTCTTCTTCTTCCACAGCCTTATAGTTGATATAGCCTTATAGCCTTATAATGCTTTTGAATTTGAAAAGTTTTACACCAATCATATCGTTTGGTGTTGGCCGCATTTGGAAGCGCTTCAAACTTATGTAAAATTAGTTGTGTTTTGTGCGTTAAAATGTGCAACAGACGAAAGAGTAACTGTATTTACAGTATCTAACCAGATTGTTTAAACAATAAATATTATCAATACTAAGAAAAAGGCTCAATGCCTAGCAAAAAGCCAAGCAGAGCGAATTATATCAAATAAGTTGGGTCACCTAAAACCTTAACATGCTATTTCACCTTAATTAAGATCAATAGAAGGCTTTTGTTCAAATAGAATCCTAATTCTCAAATAGAATCCTAATTCTAGCAATGAATATTCTATTTTAATAGAACTATAAGTCAAATTCTATTTGAATAGGAATCTTTTAGTGATCCCAATCAGACTGAAACAAGCTGCAAAGGGTTTTAGGCGACTAGTAACTAGATTGTTTAAAACTTATAAATCAAAACATAATTCTATTCGTTGTATGATATTATGCGCAATTTATGTATTTTTACGTCTTTTAAAAATAAAGATTCTGCTGGGTGATGCTGTAGCCTACGTTGTGAAAGGGAAAACATCTGTACAGCCAGTAACGCAGTAGCTTACAATTGTAAACTTTAAAACATGCCATAGGAAGTATGTCAATAGAAATATGGTAATCATAGGACTGTAAATGTAATTACTTGTTCTTTCTTGCGTCACAATTGCTCTCTGGTAACATGTTGATTGAATTTTAAGCAGATAGGTTACAAGTAAAACGCAAGGCATGACTGAGATTTACTTCAAATTTCTATCTGGTTTTATTTTGTGGTAACTCAAAAGCATCTTCTCTGGAGTTTACCATCAAACAAAATGGAATGAACATTGATTTGGTGAAAGTGCTCATACTGCGTAAGTAAGAAATATCCGTGCATTCAATTATATAGACTATTCTAACCAGGCGGAATTGTTAAATTCTTGCTGAAACTACCAGCCACAAGTTGTGAAAGCATTAAGTTTTTTTTATCCAAATGTGGTATCTTTGTTGCATGTATCACATCAACGTCCGCATACTCTAGAATTTGCTTGGCCAACCAATTTTAATAATTTTTAGTGTGATTCAATTTACTTTGTCCTAAAATTCAGCCTAATAACTCAGTTGGTTTCGACTTCCAAATTTGCAAAGCGATGCAGCTCGAGTACGTGAACAAAGACGAAATGATTGAGAAATGTTAATTCATCTCTTTTGGTATGAACTTGAACAACGCATTTCAATGTCAGCTCTTTCTTAACGACACGTGGTGGTTGGCATAATTTGCAGGCAGCGGAAGCTTTTCTCTCAATGACTGGGCTTGCGTCAATGCTTCAAAGGTTCTACAAGTATAGGCCTACAAGCTTCCAAAGAGGCTTTCCCATTCCGAGGATAAAGATTCCTATTCTTAAAAAATTCCTCTCTGTGTTTGTGCCGACAGTTAAGTCTTGTTCTCATTTCTAAAGTGACTTATATGTGACAATTGTATTGAAATACTGTAACAGACAGTTTTTTAAAGAACATTATACATTTTTATTAGGAGCTGTTTTTATCGCATCAAGCGTAGCTCTCAGCGCTTTGCAGGGCAGACAGTTGTGTTGCAATAGTGCAACCTTTCAAAAGCCCGAGTACGTAGCATTCTTTCATAAAACGTTGCTTGAGACGATTTTGTCAAAAAAAATTTTTTAGACACTTGCTTGTGTGAGACTGTGAGGGCACAATGCGAGAATACTGACATCACAAGAAACTTCGGAGAAATAAGCTATCTTCCTCCAGCCACGAAAGACACTGACGGTCAAAGATGCTCGTGGACTTTTTCTCCTTCTACAGCGAACAAAGATTTTATCTTCATCGTCAAATTCAATTACCTTGCTTCTTATGACAACAACGACCAAATCCAACTCCCGGACGGTACAGCAAACCAGTCACGTGCTACTTGTGTGACATTTCAGAGATACTAAAAATTATAATATTTAAAACTTGTCTTTAATTTTCTCTCTACCAAAACGTGTGGAGTCATTTTCATAGGGATGCTGGTGTGAGGTGTGACCACAGACGGTCATTAAAATGTTTACAAAGTTAGAGTTGTTGTCTAGTAAGCTACTTTAATCTCAGACACAGCAGCCTATATAGGTTATGTTAACTTTATATTTTCAGATGTAGTTGATCTTTTTTGATGAAGTCACAGTGTTCCGCCGAAAACATTTGCACTTGTTCTGTTATAAATTTCGTTATAGTTTGAATAGCGTTTACTCAGGCTAATTACCCTGTTGAGCTTGTAAATGTTAATAAAATATCTATTGTATAGGCCTATTATTTTAATATATATTATTTGGATACTTATACACAGTATATTAACTGCAGACAGGAGGCCACTATTTCTACCTTAAGGTCTTATACATACATATATAGTCAATCATCATCAATCAATTTTGATTATACAGGCCATGATTTAGCCTTCATGTTGAGGGTGGATGCAATATTATTAATCAGTTTATTTATTAGATATTTATTACTTTACTTTGTCAATCTTTGTCAACCGGCCCTGTGTCAAGAGCCTCTACAAGAGTGCAAAACAACCAGGAATAATCAATCAAGGCTTTGCCAGTCCGAGGATAAAGATTCAAGACCAACCAACCAGCCTTTTATGTATTTGTCCCAGGCAGTCTTTTACCCCACCGCGGAATCGTGTTTGGGTCGGAAGGGTTGTGTAAGAAGTTTGTCCTCATTGGCAGTCAGTCACTTCCATGTCTAGATGAGCTTAAAAATGAAGAATGTCCGGGAGCAGACATCACCCCCATTCACAAACCCATCCGAGTGTCCCTGTCCTCCGTCCCCCAGTTCCGGCCCCCTTCCAAACTGGTTTATTTCACAAACTTCCAGCTCTCTTACGTGTTCGCGTTTTGCTTGAAAGACCGTACTACAATCCCAGGTAAGAGTTGCCCTGTGTCTCTCAACTTTTTATTAAATAATCCTGGTTTGGTTGTTTTTACATCCACAAATGCAAGAATTCAATTGACTAATGTTGAAGTGAAAATGTGAAACCTAGCACCATGCACGTCACAAAACGAAACAAAACGCTATATAAAAATCTGTTAAGGGTTCTTAACCGGGGTAAATTTCCTTCCTGGGGTAAATTTTACCTACCAAAAGGAGTATATAATATAAAAAACAGACTACATAATAAGTCTCCAAAATGAGATTTTAAAAAAAGCTGACGGTTAAATTAATGTTAATTGTTTTCAAACCAATTTTTTAAACAATCCGTAAAAGCAAATAAAGTGATAATTTTCCTCATTGTACTGCGTTTGAAGGTTAATTGCAAACACAACTGTTCTTTTTGGGCAACACTAAAAGGCGGAAATGCGGAACGCGGAAATAAGCCGGGCGTGAAATGGCGTATTGTCGGCAGAAGTAGCGATTTAATGCCGATGTAGAAAACGCGGAAGTACGATCTTGGCGTCCATATTGTTTAACATAGCGATAACTTCATCATGAAAGAATGAAATGTTGCAACATGGAAAAAGACGGAAATGCGATTTTCAACAACAACTCACCACCGAACCTACTTTTATGTTGAAATATCATTGAAAGATATTGTTTAGAAGCAATGGTGAGGTCATTAAATACTTTGACTGTTTTAATTCCACAGTTATTGGAGTAAATTTCGAAATTTAATGAAATTTATTGAAATAAGAAAAAGGCGGAAATGCGATTTTTAGCCACAACTCAATACCGAACATTTTCTTATGTTGAAATATCATTGAAAGCTATTATTTAGAAGCAATTGTGAGATCATTAAATACTATGACTGTTTTTATTCTAAAGTTATTACGCTTATTTCCGCGTTTCCACATTTCCGCCTTTTAGTGTTGTCCGTTTTTTTTGTCTTAATTTAGGCAATTACTCTCTGATGACAGACGACTTGCTTCTGCAATTCGAAAACCAAAACAATACATTCCCTGTCAACTACACAACCGCCATTGTTCTTTTCATTGTCTTCGTCATATTGAGCGCCATTGTGACGTGGGCAAGCTTGAGGCACAGGTAGGCCCACGCGGTGTACGCAATATACACTTTAAGTGGGATAGATGTCATGCATAGCTCATTTTAAATCTTATTTATTGTTCAAAGTTTTATTCGCTCTGAGAGATTGTGCGACTAACTGTTGGGGTTAAAATATGAATGAAAAACATAAACTAAATTTAATGAAAAGATTTTTATTGGAGTACGCTTATGGAAAAGACCCACAAACTTTACTAAGAAAAACAAGTAAATATTTTCCAGATGCAACAAAAGTGGCGTGACAGACTCGTCTAGGTTTCATCGTAGCGACTCCATATGTGAGTTATCGAACCGAAATGAAAGAGAAGTTCCGGATGGGCTTATTGTTCGGACTGAGGATGTGATAAAAGATGCACAGATATCTGACAGGAAATACCTTCCACAATATTATAGGAGGGTATTGGAACTGAACGAAAAGCCGAGGCACTGTTCCACTTGTCGAGATACCCAGTCCAGGTTTGATATTTGATTCGATGAGAAGTTATACTTGAAAATTGATGCAAATCTACTGTATATTCTGACACAAGTAGGAGCTGCAATGTACACACGACTTTCCTTGGAAATACAAAAGTACTCATCAGAATAGCTGTGGGATGGCGCAGCGGATAAGGCGCTCGCTTTTCTATTCATGCAATCCTGGTTCGACTCCCGGCTTAAGTTGGTTATTGAAAAACACCGCTCACCTCTTTCCAAGGTCTAATAAATTGGATGGGCATAGTTGCTGAAGGAAAAGTAGCCGAGAGAAAGGAACTGACCACCCTACTCTCGTTAGTGCCGAAGGCTTAATACCATGAAAACTTATATGTATTAGTATAATGAGAACCTTATCTTCTCATCCCCAGATGCTTGGATCAAGTATGGGACTCATCTTACCTTACTCATCAGAATTGATTGTGCCACTTTATGTTATATTGAAAATACAAGAATAAACCGAGTCCTATTCTTCATTTGCTGTTTTATGCTTGGTTGGATATTAAATCAAACATAGTTTATGTAGGGTCAGAATCTTGCATGCCAAATTATTACATGTCTTGTTAATATGTAGGAAGTATTGTACGCCATGAAGTATTACAGCCATGAGGGCTTTTGCAGAGAAGGATCGCTTCCTATCTGACACACCGTCTTGCGTTTGGTTATGTTCAGCATAAAATAAACTCAATAAATGCGTTTCCCATCCAAAATTATTTCTTGAGGTTTGAGGCGTCTGAGAGGATTTTTGGTGATTTAACATGAAGGCCAGTTTTAAAAGCAATTTCAGCCTGTACTATTTAAAAGTATGTAAAACTGCCATGATTAAGTTTCAAAAGAATCTTTCCCAGACCAAAGATAAAACTTAACTGGAAACAATACGAAAATAAAAAGATTGTCAAAAATCAAATTACTTTCCAACTCTGATGGTCATGATGCAATAATGGTTTCCAAAAATCAGAGAGTTTAAAAATAAAGTTGCTTTCTTCGTTTGTTAGTGACGACTGACTCCCAAAAAGATGCTTTTCACTTATGAACGGAGACAGCGACCAAATATTTTGTAAAATTTCAAGTGTTTATGGCCGTCACGAACCACAATGGAGACGCGTGAGTTAAGTGCGACTGTTGTCAACAAACAAGGATTTGGTTTTTTCGGTCACAATAAATAAAAACTATACACATGATAATGACACTAACAAACCTTACCTGTTACGCAATATATTTAATTATTTTGTCACAATTCCAGCAAGTTTTCAACCCAACGCAACCGCAAGAATAACAACTTCAAATTAATTGAAGAAGCTTTTTAGATTTTCGTTAATCAATCCAATTTTTAATGTCTGTTAAACGTCTAGTGACATAAAATCATCCTCAGAGAGTAGAAAAACGAGACATGGATAGAAGAGCAGACGGCGCCTTGGTCCCTAACCAATTGTTCGAACAATCATCTGGACCTGGCTCGCCACTTAGATCCATTGTGATCAACCTGAAGTCTTCTTGTTTCTTTCATGTGACATCACAGACGCCTCTCAGTCCATGTTGATAGACGGCAGGTCTGTCATTGATAGTTTGAGAAAGTTAACTCGTTAAAAGAAGAAATCGCGATTAAATTTCACATTCAACAGGTAGTTCCAGGAAATAGTAGGATAGGCTTTTCGTAAAACAAGGTTAGACACAGATATCATTAAGTTCAACTGAGTGTTAGTTAAATAGTTTTGCTTTACACCAAAGAGTATGCTCACAAGTTCGATCCTCGTATATGTCTTCATTGTTCTTCTGTGCAAAGAAGGAGAACCAAAAAGTTCTAGTAAGTATTATGAAAACTAAATGTAAAGATTCAGTAAAAGTCGGAAACTCTCTGCCAATTAATTGCAGTAGGCTACTTTCTTTAGTCAAAACACATTTGTGTTGCCTGGATGTATTTTTATGTGCCTGCTGTTGTGTGTAAGCTATACGCTTGGTAGAGATAATTGGATTGCGTCAACAATTTTATTTTCCAACTAACTTTTCCAATAAAAGCAGAAATTTTCGATTTGACTTGGGATGACCCTGCTGCTATTTATTGCAGATAGCAGATATGCTTCTCTTCTGTTTGACCGCGATCATTCGCTATTCATATTACCTTCTAAGTTTAAACCTAAGTGTACTGTACTTCCAGGTGATGAAATTGCTTTATTGTGCGGTCTGATTTTAATGAAGTGGTGTGCCACCGACACCACACTCCGTGGTTTTCAAAAACAACCTGTGCTAATGTGACCTACTATTTATAACCCATTAGAATTAGCTTATTATTTGCATGTCATTGTTCTATGTTAATTGTGTTGTTTGTTCCCAAACAAATAGGTAAACAAGCTGGCGGTTGTTGCCGGAGAGTACCTCATTCTTACGTCATAGGCTACGGTGAGTGAGTTTTTCATAACCTGTTTGAACATCAACAATTCAATAGAAATAAATTAAGTTGGCCATAGCGTTATAAACTAATTATGGGAAATCAGCAAACTTTCTGAGCAATTTCTTTTTGATTTACACTTTTTAGATTTTCATTGCATTGATCGTATATCGGTCTAAAAGCTGTTGTCAAGGCTGATAGATTATAGTGAATATTTTTTATATCAATGCAGTTAATATTAACCTAACTTTTCTTTGTATGTAGAACATACAGTAGTTTATTTTTAAATTAATTACATAATATTTTATAGATACACATAATAAGCTGAATACCTAACGCAAACAGAAATAACAACGCTATATTCAAGCGTATAAACAACAACAGGATTGAGCCCTTAGTCAAGTAAAAACAACAAGATAATCAAGAGGTGGCCACCGAACTGTCCACACCAAGCTAACCACGATCGGATTTAGTATCCCGGGTTCATGGCATAAACTGCTCGAATGGTTGTGAGACTATGATCTTACTAAGGCAGTTTGTGCAGTAGAACGCTGTGCTATAATAATAATGTGTGTTTTATGTAGCGCTGTATCTATCGCAGAATGCGTCGCTCCTCAGCGCTTTACAAAGCAGACAGTGTCATAAGTGAACAAGTAATTTATTTTCATTTTCACATATTGGGATGGAATCCTAAATCTAAAAGTTATACACTGAACAGATTACAGACTGCTCACAAATGACATTTTTAGACTTTTGTTATTTGCTGCTTTTACAATAATACATTGTGACGCATCTAATTTACTACTGATGTTTCAGGGGTCACCGGGCATCCCACTGAGCTGGACGTGGGCCGCTGTAGCGCCACATGTGGCGACTCCCATCATCCCCAGAGTGATAATTACATCAGCGTGCTAGACCGCCTCCGACGACGAGAGGTAAGATTGAGGATTGTCTTGAGCTTTAGATTTATTCGGTAACAAGCTGGACTCACGTTGGTTTGGTCAGAAGGGTTAGCTAAGATGAAATGAATGCCAATGGGTTCTCAAGTTAGCCATGATGAGTTATCCACTGACTGCTCAATGCCTTTCCTATTATCCAACCGAGTCACCGCCACTGTCTCATCACTCATAAACAGTCAAAACCGCTTGATCCATGAGAAGATGCAAACGAAAAAAACGAAAAGCCATATTTTTATACTAAAATGCTTGACTTTGACGTAGAATACAAGCAAAAAAGGAAACAGTTTTAGGATAATAGTTTGCCAGGGAAGCGGGTCAAACTTTTGCCCCATTTACTTGCACGTTTGGATGTCCGATAGCTACATAAGCATTAAGCACTTGACTTGACACTTGACAAACGAGTTATCATAAACTGATAATTTTTCATATTTGCTTTTAGGTTGATTCTGCAAAAGAAACTTGTCGTATAGAAAACGCTAGAGGGCGTGCGACTTGCACACCTTCGCTGGTTCACGTGGAAACGATGACGTTCAATCGTGGCCCAAAATTTTTTGACGTCATAGACAAATGTATTTGCCGAAAGTATCCGAAAAGATGCGAACGCAATCCGAAGTTGAAGCGGTTCTTTGTTGGAACAAAGTACGAAGCTACAGTTGACATTGGAGAATGCATTGGTGGCTGCAGAGGAGATAGAAGTAAGAACGCCAAGAAATTGGCTTTGACTCTTTAGTTTGGAAGTGAGTTCGGAATATCAAAAATGAATACTGACCACGCTGTCAAATTTATCGCGCATTGTCGCGTTAAATACTCGTCAGTTTGCCATTGTTTCAAATCTTCCTCAATGGAGACCATGACCTCTACACCAGGGGATGGTTTTTAGGCTACAGACGGCAGTCCTTGATAATATGACTTGCCGTCCGTACTTTTCCGCACTAACAGGCAGTTCTCTCTCCTAAATCCCAACGCGACATTTTTGCACCAAGTGATTTTTGCACCACCCAGCAAGCAATTGATTGTGTTTTGAATTTTTGATAAACAATTGTTCAAATGAACTTTGATTGTAATGCTTTGTACTTTATTCCGATGCTGCTTTTTGTACCGCAAATGAAAAGTTGAACTTCTTGATTAATTAGAAACAGCGAAATAATTATTTGCGATAACTTTTAGGTAGCAAAACGTGCAGAGCGACACGAACAACTCCTCAACCAATCAGCGGGCCGAACGGTGTGATAACCATCCAATCAGTGACCGATTGCAGGTGCGAGCTGACGTGCTACAGACAACAGTTCAATTTGGCAGTTACTGAGAAAGTGGAGACGACGAACCGAGAAGAAAAACTACAAACGAAGGTGAGTTTGATTAAACAATTGCCAATACCTAATACAAAAAAGTTCTGGAAATATGCTTCTGTCACGCTAATTTTTGGACAGAATAGACTTAAGTTGTTCAATGTTTGAATGAGTAAGATTGTATTTTCAGCATTAGTGTAGCCTAGTTTATAACTGGCTTCAAACTACAAGATAATGTCAAGTCAGAGCAGATCTCATCAAAACCAACGGCGTCATCAGAGGTCAGAGCATGTCAGGTCATGTGTATCTAAGTTTGTGGGTGCTTCAATCTCTACTTGCTGTACCTCAACCTTGTCTTTCGGGAATAGTCTGGTTTAACCCAATTTCGACTTAGTGAAACTAGCTTTTAGCTCTGAACGGTGTAGCATGGGGCAACTTCCTCTCCTTGACTACGCTTCTGCAAGCAATTGTTGAAATTAACCATTTGAAGATATCCAATTTTTGTAATCTGATTGTAAATATTTTGTGAAATATTCGGCTATTGTAAAATAGGAAATATTAGTCAAAGAAAATAATTGACTAACATCGTTTGCTAAAAGTTTGCAGATATTTTCTCAGTGATTAGTAACAGTCAAGCCATTTTCAAAGTAACAATTAAAAACGTAACCTTTAACTTGTGTCATATTTCTTTTCCATAAGAAAAAAACACACTAGAAATTTAATTTGCATTACGACCTGTTTATGAATAGCTACTTTACTATATTAGAACTGGTTGCTAAAAAATTCCACCTTATTATTAGGTGAACGTTTCTCCAGAAATATAGGCCACGTTTAAACATTTTTAAATATATACGTGGTAGGCCTACATCAATTTTGAGGCCCCGAAATCTTGTGGCCCTAGGCTTCATCCTTTCAGCCATGGTAAATCCGGCACTGCATACATAACAAAATTAATTAACTCTTGTTCAAAGTTTAATAGATTTAAATTGCATTTGCTGCTACTTTGAACAAGTGTGCAAGTGATTTTTATTTACATGCTTTTAAATAAATATTAACATCGTGCAGAGCGTACACACAATGACCGTTATCCATTGTTATCTAGCAATCGCTCAAAGCACATTTCCTGAAATAAAATTTAATTCTGTCATTGAAAACAAAACTTTTTCCATCGCAGAAAGTCCAAACGTAACAAATACTTTGCGTGATGTTTGCAGGTGATTGACGTCGGACGTTGCGTAGGAACGTGCGGACCAATAGGACGCTGCGTCGTCAGATCAAAGAAGAACGGCAGCAACAAGTGTCTGATGTCACTTGAAACCAATGACGTCACGTGCGCACCAGTGCGTGTCCATGACGTCACATACACGAATCGCGACGGACGAAAAGAACGTGTGACTCGAATTCGTCGATGTGGTTGCACGTGACCTGTTATTGCATATGCGTCTTTATGATTGTACACAGTGCCTTCTTCAATCTCCATGTCATCACAAATAGTGAGATCATGTATTACATCACAACGAAGCACACAATCGATGCTTTTAACAGAAATACAGTACGTATGAATTGTATTGAAGTGGAAGCCACAACGTCTGCGTGCCTGCTTGATGTTGTCGTATTTACATCGTCGCAGCAAAAAAGTATTGATCCTTGAAAAACAAATTGAATAGGCTACACTCTTTCCAACTTTTTTTCTCAAAAGTTTTATACGATTGCTGTATTTCGTTATATACTGAAAGTATTTCAACTTCATTTCTTATTGTAAACATTTTTTCACAGTTTAAACTTCATAGAAAGGTTTTGTGTTGCAAGTGATGGAAGCAATGCACTAAAAATCCAGCTTCAATACTCTGTAACCTCAACTGAAGCACGGTGGAGTTAAGAAATATTTTTATGCTCACCAGATTCGCTGGTAACCTTACTCGACTCTAATTGTTAGGAAGAGATTGTGTCGTCACTTTCCCGCTTTCATCATCGCTTTGTGAAGTTTTCAATCCGTTTGTGACAAATAAAACCTTGGTATAATTAGATTCTTCAATCTTGTCTGGGATTGCATTTCTTTTCTTTCCACAGTTGACTACTGTTTTCATGTGTGTAACCCATTGTATTGTCTTCATAGCTAGCGTCAGCCTCATTGTTATATTGGGCGACACACAATGCTCGCGGGTAGATCAGCGTTGTGTCATCAGCTAGAAAGGAGTAAGACTGAAATATAATTATGCTGATTTGAAACAAATATTTTCACATCAATTTTGTTGGAAAATAGATTTTCATGTGAAGAATTCAGTTCCGCTTCAAAATTGAGAAACATTTCGTTTGGTTTGAGCTTAAACTATTTTAGATTTTTTCGACCTAAATTTTTTACAAAGGCTCGTTTCGATTGAACCAGAAAGTTCGTTTCGAGCAGCCCTTGTAACAACAATAATAATGTGTGTTCCCATGTAACGCTGTATTTATCATCTATGTGTTGCTATCACCGCTTGCAAAGCAGACAGTGTCAGTACAGCTGCATAGAGATAGGCCTATAACCTAGTAGCCTACACCATAAACGATAATGGGAATTTTTTTCGTCAGACCAAATCACAATTTTCCCAAAACTACTGGAGGTTTTGTTCACAAGTGGATAGTCTGATTGGCACCCAGCTGTGTGGATAGTAACAATGTTTAAATACATGACTGACCAGACTGTGAAATAATTGAAATACTTCATTGTTGAAGAATTGTTTAACGTTTATTAAATATCTTGAAAAGCCGTAATTAACCATTACGTTTATGTTTGCTTCTCACAATATAGCCAAGCAACATATTGTGCTTGCATATCTGTATTAGTTAACAGTGGTTTTGTCACAAATTGCTTAAAGTTATCTACAAGCTTGCAGTAAAAACAAAATATAGAAAGGATAAATAAAACTCTGAAATGGATATCACATAGTCAGTCAAACAAGCTACTAGTAGCCATAAGTGTATTGGGCATAATCATCAATGCTTGATTACTCATAGATACTTTTTCTGGGCAGTGGCGCTGGCAGGAGTTTTTAAGTTGGGAGAGCATTTTCATTTTGCTTTTCAACATAACGTCCCTTTAATAAATATATCCAGGATAGGACAATGCCTAAACTATGCCGCAAATTAAGTGTCTCCGCTACTTTCCGTTAATTTTTGTGGTTTTTATATCAGTGCAGATCACAGTTCGAAGATTGTTGCGAACAGTACAGTTTAGAGCCCAAACGCTTCAATTATGTAAAGTTTATCGCAGAGTTTGCAAATTAATGTCACAAGCTTTGCCTTGATGAGTTGGGTATTAGGTCATAGAAGGGGACTGGGACAGGGTTTTTCTTCGGGCCTACTGTGTTTTTGGAAAAATTAAAAAAAACTTCTTCTTTTGTCTAAGACAGGATTGTTCAGATTTTTGAGCGGCACCCTGACCTTCCTTGGCAAAAGCATTCCCATTGGATAGGAGCTGGAGTCGGAGATGAAACTTTGGAGTCTTGAGGAGTTCCTCTTCCACTCTGAGCTCCATTGGTGGTTTGCCCAGGTAGCCCAAGATAGATTGGTTTTCAGCGGTTTTCATCAAGAATTGTTTGGTCTGTACAAACAGGTGTCTCGATTTCAGTCCCCGGAGTTGCTCGCTCACAGACTCGTAGAGACTTAAGTGGAGAAAGTGATTGCAGTTCATAGGGCGGAGTTTAATTAGTTATCAGCTAGCAACATAAACGCGAAATTATGCAATGAATACTGTTAACATCACAAAAAAATGCTCCATGCCAAAAGCAAATTAAAGCAATTAAATTAAATCACTTTAATCAAAAACAATTTGTTTTTCTATTTATGTAGTATCACTATTTTTTCAACAAAATACCCGTCGTTTTTATCCTATTTAATCATTTATTGCGCTGTGACGACATTCTTCTAGACTAGAGTCTACTTCAATACACTCGATGGCGGTTAATTCTTTGTTTCGTTTTCCATGTTTCTGTCTTTATTAGGCTAGAACTACACAGGCAAGATTTGCTTAATAGTTAGTAGGATATATTGGAAACAGAGAAATAATTGAAATTATTTTATTGTGTTCAAATTTCATTTACGTGTAATGAGATATTTGTATATTTTCAGAAAAATTGTTAACATTGAAATTGCAATGAAATCTAAAAACTATAAAAGTAATCACGCTTTAGACATTTTAATAATGTTGAACAATGACAGAATCAAAATGAAAAACTATTGTGATGCCACTTTAACTGCTGGATCTAATGACTTTGCTGGACACAAATGTATCCTTGGAGTGTTCTCAATATTTTTCTCTAAAATGTTTTCTGTGGAAATGAAGGAAAAGTATGAAAGAAAAGGAAATGTCCAAGGAGTGACTGAAGAAACACTTGAAGCTGTTTTAAACTTCATTTATACTTGTGACATCACAATCACAAGTGAGAATGTGTACAACTTAATAGAAGCAGCTAATTACATGGAGATTCCCCACTTAAAGGAATTCTGTGTGGAGTTTTTACTTGAGGAAGTTGATGCAACAAACTGTCTCCATATTCGATCATATGCAAAGCTGTATGATCTTGACAATCTTGTAAAAAAAGCAGATTTTGCGATTGCACAAAACTTTGAAAGTCTAACCAAGGAAAAAGTGTTCAACAAACTGAAATTTGAAGGTTTGAAAGAATTATTTGAAATGGAAGATAAACAGGTGACGTCTGAAGAAGTTGTTTTCCATGGAATGATTGAATGGATCAAACATGACGTCGATGCACGTAAGCAACACTTGACTGAGCTTTTCAGTTCATTGAAACTTGAAAAATTATCTTTGGATTACTTGCAAGATGTTGTCAGCCAAGAAGAACTGATCGTGAATTCTAAAGAATGTCTGAAAATGTGTCTTCATACAACTCTTTCCAGAATTCGAGTTCAACAAAACAATCAAGCTATTGTTGAGCAACAAAAAGCAGATGAACTTTTTATCATGTTTAATAAAAAGCAAGCATGGAAATACAATCTCATCAAAAAAGAATCAAACGTGCTTCCAAACACATTGTTTGATCACATTTCGGGATCAGTTGTGTCTCACAAAAGGAAAGTATATGTCATAAGTGGAAAGCACCCTACCAATACAGTAGAAGCATTAGACTTGGACAACCAGGCATCAGGTTGGAAGGAATTAACTTCTACAAATGTAATAAGATGTAGTGGTGCTTCAGTTGTTTTCGATAATTGTATTTACAGTTGTGGTGGACAATGGGTATTGGGCGCTCTACGATCTGGAGAATGTTACAACATTGACGAGAACAAATGGAACAGGATTGATGACATGAATAAAGGACGTTATGACTTTGCCTTGGTTTCTAGCAGCGGAGGAATATATGCAATTGGTGGATATGGGAATGGCAATTACTTAAACTCAGTTGAACATCATGATCCTCGCCAAAGTGGTTGGAACATTGTTCCTTCAATGAAAGTTGCAAAGCAAGGTCTAG